>NW_026126460.1:13420000-14020000 GCF_943737965.1 Phodopus roborovskii | reverse complement strand
CTACTACAGAGTTATAGTCCTGAAAACAGCCTGGTATTGGCACAAAAATAGACAAGTAAACCAATGGAATTGAATAGAGCAAAGGATCACTAGCCTATAATTCACACCATCAGAGAAACTAGGATACATGGAGGATTCTAAGACATTCATATAAGGTCCCTCACAGAAGGGGAAGGGACAAGATCTCCTGAGCATATGGGGAGTGGGGGGCAGTGAGTGGAGAGGGAACTAGGAGAAAGAGAAGGGGAGGAGAGGAAAGCATGTGGGACTAGGAAGATTGAGTCAGGGGAGGAATAGGCGAGAGGAGAGAGAGAGAGCATGAAAGAGGGAGCCATTATAGGTTTGAAGAGAAGAACCTAGAGAAATGTCCGGAGACCTACAAGAGTGACCCAATTTGAGCAACAGTGGAAAGGCTACCATAAATGCCCTTCCCTGATAATGAGATCAAGGACTATCTTATCCATCAGAGAGCCCTCATCTAGTAGCTGATGGAAACAGAAGCAGACACCCACAACTAAACACTGAGCCAAACTGGAATCCAGATGCAGAGAGAGAGGACAAGACCAGGCTGCAGAAACACATAGAGAAAGCAGACCTGAAAAAGGAGGAGCAAATGGACCCCCAGACTGATAGCTGGGAATCAAGCATGGGACTAACTCAGAACATGGTTCTTAGCTAAATAGCCTGGGCAGTCTAAGGGACCTCTGACAGTGGAACCAGGATGTATCCCTGGTGCACAAAAGGACTTTGGGATCATAGCCCCCATGGATGGATACTCCTTTAACCTAGAGACAGGAAATAAGGCCCAGTCTCTACTCCAAATGACTTGACAGACTTAGATGACCCCTCCTGGAAGGCATCACCCTACATGTGGAGTGGGGGGTGATGAGAGGGGAAGGTGGTCAAGGGGGCATGAGTGGGTGGTACAGAGTGAAAGAGGGAGGGAGAGGGAACTGGGTTCTATGTGTAAAATAAAAATAAAATAAATTCCCCATAAAAAGAAAGAAAGAAACAGACTTAAAATTTAGCAAGAAAGTACAGTGACCAGAAAAACAAATTTTTTTTAACCTATTTCAAATCTGAAATAGATTTGGCAGAGTGATTCTACCTTAGTTGAAAACAATTGCTAGGTGCCATCATTAGTTTGTATCTAATAAACATACATATCTCTATCTTTGTCAGGATGTGTGTGTGTGTGTATGTGTGTGTGTGTGTGTGTGTGTGTGTGTGTGTGTGTGTGTGTGTGTTTCTATTTAAGTGAAAAGGCAACTCGAGCAAGCACTAAGAACTAAGGTCAACAAGTGAGGATTTTCTTTAGAAAGGCATATTGTCTCAGTGACAATGTCTATAAGTGATAGCCCTGTCTTGACATGAGATGCCAGAGAGATAAGGTCCTGGAGGGAGTGGGAGGAGATTTTAATGTCAGTATTATTTAGGACATAATCACCTCTGACTATTTTTTTGTTTCTTTGATTTTTGGGCAATGGCTGTGCTGAAAGTCACTCTGTAGACAAGGATGGAGCTTGAACTCAGAGATCCACCTGCCTCTGCCTCCTAAGTACTGGCACTAAAGGTGCACATCACCATGCCTGTCTGACCACTAGCTACTTTCTTAAGAGTTACCTGATGAATTTAGAACACTAGTGCTGTGAAACCATGGGAGACTTGGCTCCTTCTTGTGTTCTAACACTGTGTGCTTTTCTCTATGGAGTCAGTTCAAAGGCAAGCTTACACATTTTTAAAATTAATTTTTATTTAAATTAAAAACAATCTTATTTTACATACCAATCCCAGGTCCCTCTCCCTCCCATACTCCCATTCCCTCCACCAACTTCCCATTCCACCCTCCATCCACTCCCCAGGGAGGGTGAGGCCTCCCATGGGAGAATCATCAAAGTCTGACACATCATTTGAGGCAGGACCTAGGCCCTCACCTGTGTATCTAGGCTAAGAGAGTACCCTTTCATGGGAAATGGGCTCCCAAAATCCTTTCGTACACTAGGGATACATAATGGTTCCACTGCCAGAGGTCCCATAGACTGCCCAGGCACCTCTACTGATACCCACACCCAGAGGGCTTGGTTTGGTCCTATGCTGCTTCCCCAGCTGTCAATCTGGAGTCTGTAAGCTTCCACTTGCTCAGATCACCTGTTTCTGTGCAACATAGTTTTGATCCAGATCCCTTTGCTCATTACTCCTTCCTCTCTACAACTGGATCCCAAGGGTTTATCTCAGTGCTTAGCTATGGATCTCTGCTTCTGCTTCCATCAGTTACTGGATGAGGGCTCTAAGATGGGCATTTAAGTTAATCAACCTCATTATATGGGATGGGCATTTAAGGTAACCTCTCCATTATTGCTTAGATTCTTAGTTGGGGTCATCCTTGTGGGTCCCTGGACATTTCCCTAGTGTCTGATGTCCCTTTAAACTTATAATGGCTCTGTCTATCAAGGTATCTCTTGTCTTGCTCTCCTCTATTCTTCCCCTGACTCAATTTTCCTGATCCCTTCCCCCACCCCTGCTCTCCTTCTCCCCTCCTCTTTTTCTAAACTCTCTCCACCTTCCCCTCTCTCTGTGCTCCCAATTTGCTCAGAAGATCTTTTCCCTTTTCCCGTCTGTCCTATGGACCATATATGTCTCTCTTAGAGTTCTCCATGTTTCCTAGCTTCTCTGGGGTTGTGGATTGTAGGCTGGTAACCCTTTGCTCTATGTCTAATATCCATATAGGAGTGAGTATATACCATAATTACCTTTCTGTGTCTGGATTTCCTCACTCAGGATGGTTTCTTCTAGTTCCATTTGCTTGCATTTTTCCTGCTGAGTAGTACTCCATTGTGTAAATGTGCCCCATCTTCTTGATCCATTTTTCAGTTGAGGGGCATCTAGGTTCCTTCCAGGTTCTAGCTATTACAAATTAATGCTACTATGAACATAATTGAACCATGAACATGGTGTGAATGTGAATCCTTTGAATATATGCATAAGAGTGGAATTTCTGGATCTTGAGGTAGACTGATTCCGATTTTCCTGAGAAATCACCATACTGATTTCCAAAGTGGCTGTACCAGTTTGCACTCTCACCAGCAATGGAGATTTATTCCCCTTCCTCTATATCCTCTCCATAATAAACTGTCATTGGTGTTTTTGATTTTAGAATTCTGACACTCTGTCAGAAGTAGAGATGGTAAAGATCTTTTCCCATTCTGTGGGCTGCCATTTTGTCTTGTTGACTGGGTCCTGGGTTCTTTGCCTTACAGAAACTTCTCAATTTCAGAAGGTCCCATTTATTAATTGCTGCTACAAATATGTCTTCCTGCATCTTCCAACCTGCCACCTATTTTCCAGGCCCATAAGAAATAATATTGTTCTCTTCATGTCTCTATCCCTGACTTGGTTACATACCTACCTAAACCAATGACAGAGGCCTAGGACATGTAAAATAACTGGGTAAGTCTGGTATGGTCATCCTGGGAGCTAAGCATCAATGAACTGAATTCCTACAAATAGGAATGAGGGATGTTGCTTTGAGTACCAGAACAAAGAGAATGTTCTGATTGCTATAACTTTCCTACTCTAGTTTTTGTTCTTATATGTAGGGATAGCGGTATATTTTACAATGTGAAAAAATGCTACATAAGAAAATACACATGCTGGGTGGTGGCGCATGCCTTTAATCCCAGCACTTGGGAAACAGAAGAGGCAGATCTCTGTCAGTTCAAGGCCAGCCTAGTATATAGACTGAGTATTAGGACATGTTCTAAAGCTACACAGATAAATCTTGTCTCAGAGAGAGAGAGAGAGAGAGAGAGAGAGAGAGAGAGAGAGAGAGAGAAGGAAGAAGAAAGAAAAAAAGGAAGGAAGAAAGAAAAAAATACACCAAAATTACCCAAAAAGGAGCCTAGAAAATTTTAAATGAGGAACAATTATTACAGTCAAATTTCAAACAGTTTTTACATGATGTTCACAATGTGGCTTTGACAATTAAATCCATGTATTAAATTGGCTAGACTGTGGTGCTCAACTGTTTTGTTACATATTAATTTATGTTTCTACCAAGGAGCATTTTAGGTATGATTTAACTCAGCAGACATTTTAAAAGCCGATTACCATTCATATTGTGGATGGGCATCATCTAATCAAAAGATTGTAACAGAAAAGGTTGAATGGATGAGGAAAGTGCAATGTGGTCCAGAATGCCATGAGACTGGAGACTTCATTGTTAATTGTTGCCAGAATTTGCAATTGCCCTTTGAATTTTTGATTTTTCAGTTGCCATGATTAGGAAAATGAATATGTATACCTATGTGTATATACACACATCAATAGGATATGCATATTGTTATAAATAATTTTTATATACCATACATATGTACCCGCACTAGTAGGATATGGACATTGATACATAAAGTTGGATATACATATACATACATACATACATACATATATATATACATATTGAAATGTAAAATTGGATACATGATGATATACATACATATATTGATAAAATTTAAGAAATGTGAAACCGCGCACATACGCTTGCACATACATGCGTGCACACACACACACACACACACACACACACACTTATTTCTGTTACTCCTGAGAAACCTGACTATTTCAGTTTAGTACTGGGGTAGTTCTCAGAAAAACAGCATCCTGAGGATGTATTTCCGAAATTGGTTTTGAGTCTTATGAAGTTGGTCTTCATTCTAATTAAATTTTATGTTACTAATGACCTCATTTCTGATAATGAACTACTGACAGGTCGTAGTGTCAAGTGGCAATAGATATATGTGAAAATTTTGCCAGTAGCTATTCTTAATCAAATACTTATAGAGGTAAAGTTCTAGGTGACCATGTATTTTATACATTAAAACAGTTTTGACAAAATAATTACTATAAATAGATTAGCTTGTCGCTCTTAATTATACTCTAAAATGGAGAAGAATAATGATGAGTTCAGGAATACAAATTCCTGGCTTATGTAGCACATGTATTACATGAAAGTTTATATCTGTCTTGAGAGGACTCTTTATTCCATACAACTATAGAACAGTGGTTAGTTAAAACAAAACTGATAATCTCACCTGCAAATTTTTGAATGCCAGCATAAATTGGGTGTACATCTTCACATGGTAACTCCTGGTGAATATGGCATTAACTTAGAAGAAATGGGACATGGAAAATTAGAGTGCAGACAAGTGGTAAGATCCCAGGAAACCTGTATCTGAGCCCTTAATTTCAGTTGAGGTCTCTTTGTCAGAAGTTGCTATTCTGTCTCCCACTAAGGGTCCTAACTATGCTTTGCCTTCAACTTCATCCCAAACCATCAACACTACCTCTATACCTTCCTTTTAAATAAACATTTCAGTTTGAACAGCTCTAGAAAAGTTTATGTACAGCATGAGACCCTATGGAAGCTACTCTTGTATATTTCAATGAAAGGAATCTAAAAGCTTGAGGAATTGAAATGTTAGTGTAGATTTAATTTATTTGAGACCTATTTATCTATCTACCCAGTAGTGTCAAAATGACAGACGTCTTTAAATACCTAGTCAATACGACTGGAAGATAATAGCTTGCCAGGGGAATCCCAGACACATTGAAGAATTCTGTCCTTGGCCTTTTCTACAGATCAGAAAATACAGTGTGACCAGGTGTTACATCTGAAACCCGACTACAGTGGAGAATTGTAGATGGAGTTTCTGTCCAGCCTGGTCCTGAAGCTATTTAGTCCCAAATAATCACACAGCGGCTTATATTAAATATAAACTGTTTGGTCAATGTTACAGGCTTCTTATTGGCTAGCTCTCTCTTAGTTATTAACCCATTTCTATCAAGCTATCTATTGGCACAAGGCTGTGGCTTACTTGTAATGCTCTAGCATTTTACTTCTCCTTCTATGGCTACATCGTGTCTCTCTGGCAACTTTCTGCATTTCTCTACCCAACTTCCTCCTAGTCTGGTAGCCCCACCTTTCTTCCTGCCTGGCTACATCCTGCCTGTCCAGTGACTGACACAGCTTTATTCATCAACCAAAATGAGAAACATATATTCACAACATGCAGATGGACATCCCCCATCAGAGAATCCCTCCAGTTTTCGAGGCTGAGGTCAAAAAAAGCATTGTCAAAGGGAAAACATATCTGTGGTTTACCACAAGTAAAGTGAAACTAGTATTTAGAACAGGCTAGTTGGTTACAGAATTTCTAGATGTGAAATGAAGAGTCAACTGAATTTTTACTTATTTCTAATAATGGCAGAGTTTTTGACCAAGTGAAAAAAAATGTAGAATCATAAAAACATGATCAGTTGTCTAGAACCGTGGCTGCCATGGGGTTACCCTGCCTTGACAAAATAGTATATCTTCATTGTTTAATAATGAAATTGGGAGTCAGAGAATTTCCAAGTTTATACATTACTGAGTTATATAATCCTATGAACTTAAATTTGATCTAGACATAACCAAACTCTTACAGACTCTTGGTTACTTAACTGTAACTTCTATCAGAGACTATAACCTAGAGTATATGCCCCATATTTAAATAGAGAATCTGGTAGAATTTTAAAAAATAATTTATACATGTGTATTAGATTTTCATTAATTATAGTACAATAGTTATAAGAAGAATATAAATTATAACATCCTAATAAGTAGGAATGGAAAGAGTATACTTTTAAAAGTTCCTGATAAAATTAACTTCACAGAGTAGGCAGCTTAAGGCAATGAATCAGAGAGAAAAGAGCTGCACTCTAACCACAATAGAGTTTTGAGATTAGCATCTGTACTTATCTCAGTGTTACATGATGAGAGCCAGTAAGAGATAGCTCAGCAGTTAAGAATGTTTGCTGCTTTTTCAAAGGACATAGGCTCAGTACCAAGCTCCTACATCAGGTAGCTCATAACCACTTTAACTCTAGTTCCAGAACATGTAATTTGATTTATACTTGATAAATATTGATGGCTCCTGACCTAGGATAACTTGACTTAAAACTGCTTGACTGTATAATGATGTTACTAAAGTCAGGAGAAAACGTACTTTGAATTTTCTTTTTTTCTCAGAATAGGAGTGTATTGTACTGTAGTCTTCATGATCCTGGACCTTGGCAGGGAGCCACAGTGTCCAATTGTTCACTTGATCCCAAGGGTAAACAACTGGCAGGAAATGCAGGTTGACAGCATATTTGGGATAGTGTGCTTTGGCATCTATCATGTCTACAAAATGCCCATCTGTGCCACTGCAAAAGATGGTCAAAACTTGGTTATAAAATAGGCTTTGAGTTAAATGATTGTCCAAAGGCAAACTAATATACATTTCCCAAACACAGTAAGGTGAGCCAGGCTAAGTGATAATGGTTAGATTAGGTATACCAGAGGCATTTCTGATTTTCAACATTTTAAACTTGTAATTGGCATATCAAGATTTAGCCCCATTGTTATGTAAAAAATATATGATAGTACCGATACAATAAAGGATAAATTAAAAGAAAGAAACCATGATTCTAAGAATAGAAATAATTTCTCTTAGAATAGTTTTTACTCTGATCAGACTGAACACAAACAAATTATAATGAAAAAATAACTTGTTCTTGTTTGAAAGTTTAAGGTTGTGGGTGGGTGTTCTTTGTTCTGCCTATAAGTTTCTTTGGAAAACACCAGACTGTGAAACTGAGGATTAGGCAGTACATTCTCTTGACCATCTTATCATCAAATGTATCATGAAATATTGTTATAACAATAGAGCCTTGCAAAGGAACCAAGCCATGTTAACTTCCTAGTGAGATCATCATCTTTGTCAAGTAGAGCTAAAATAGCTATATAATCCATGTTTTTCTGACTTAAATGTAGTTATCCACTGGCAAACACATAATTGCTAGTTTATAAGATACAGAGGCAAACTACAATATACCAGAATTTCTAGACAGTTTAAAGCTCAAACAAGAAGGAATTGAATTGATGATAGTGTTCTATTCATTGTGAATGCTTATTTCTCTGCTTATCATTCATCTAAATATGCTATTAAATATTAATATAATTGAACAATTTTATACTAAAAAGAACCATCTGTAATTATCTTTAAAATAGAGCTAGATGAATATATTTATAAATCTCATTTATTCTTTACAATTGTAATGTTTTCCAGGACACGATTTTATGAAAATATTTATAGGTATCCCCTTAAAAATTTATGTGTTGAGTAGATATTATAGTATATGCCTGTAGAACAAGAAGTAAGAGGATAAACATCAAGGGATTATGAGTTTCAGGACAGACAAAGTTACACAGTGGTTCCAGGCTGGCCTGGGCTACAAAGCAAGATCCTGTCTCCAAAAAAAGAAAAAGAAAAAAAAATTGGGCTAAATCCCATCCAAGAGTGGAGAAGATGGACACATGATTCTACCACTACCTGACAAACTATTGGAGTTGTATCCTGATATACTGACTACATAACACAGTAGGCCCTAGCTACCTAGGCAGCTCAAACTGGACTTGATGAGAAAAAAGAAAAAGAAGTAATCTTAAATAGGATGGAAAAGGGAGGATGAAAAGGGCCATAAGGGATTGTGTGGTAAATATGCTCACAATACATTATATTAAATTCTCAATTTAATATAATATAGCACATATATATTGAAATTCTAGACCCCGGTGATAGTGATGGAGAATGTAGAAAGATAAGGTAATTGTGTCATGAGAGTAGTGTCCTGATGAATGGCATTGTAGAATAATAGAGACACAGAAAGATAAGGTAGTTTTGTCTTGAGAGTAGAGTCCTGATGAATAGGATTGATGACTCCAGAGCGTCTGCTTTCAAAAGCTGAATGCAAACCAGAAAGAGGCTGCACCTGAAGCTAGATGTTCTGTCATCTGGCGTCAGGTGCATCTGGAAGCTTGGACTCCCAGCCTCCAGAACTAGAACTAGTAAATTTCTTTTGTTCAGGATGCCCACCTATAGTCATTTGCTTCAATGACACTAAGACATTCATGGACACATATCTCTCTTTGGGTCTTGATAAAATGTGCAGACAATTGCTTATAATTGTACCTCATCCAAATGGTATACAGTTCATGGTAATCAGTATTCATACCTACATTTTACAGAAAACATCTTTTAGTAATTTTAGCACTTGAAATGTGGGTTGACCATACTTTGAATGAAGTCCAAATGCCTCCAGTAACCAGATAGAGAGGCAAGAAATGCTAAGAAACAGATGACAGAGATGTTTAAAAATGTGACCACTGGCTAGGGATATACTTTGGATGGTAAAGTGTTTGAGCTCACTGGCAGATAAAACAACATGGATGACTCTTGAGGACAAATACCCAAGATTTTCCCCTACCCCCCCAACACACACACACACACACAGAGAGAGAGAGAGAGAGAGAGAGAGAGAGAGAGAGAGAGAGAGAGAGAGAGAGAGAGAGAGAGAGGTAGGGGTGTTCAGGGAGGATGTAGCCAGTGAATTTGGTTGAGAAAGCTAGCTGAAATTTTCTGTATGGATTCAGCCATTTCCATATACTTTAAATTTTTAGGAGAATCCAAAATGTAGCTTCATGTTACTTGACATGTCAATAAAGAGCTTTCTAACATTCAGAAGGTATAATAGGAAATTCACCTCATCTTTAAGCCTATGGCCACCTGTTGCAGGAAGCTGACAGATATTCCTTGCAGGTAGGAGAAAGTAAGCACAACACCAACAACACAGCCATCAGGAACAAGTTGAAACAACAAGCTCAATTTATTCCAGAAAGGGGTTAGCCTTATATACCCCTTAACCCTGCCCCAGGTAAGGAGATCCACTGAGCAGGCATCTGTGAGGTGATATGGTCACTGTCCATAGGTCTACATCATCTCTCTCTTGCTATTGTCAAGGCCTTCTGGCAGACCCAGGCTTACTGTCAGGAAATATCTATGGCAATGCTCTACACCAGCTGTCAGGCCCATTAAGGCTTAGTTTTCCCACAGTCACCAGCTTACAATTTCTGGATTAAATGATACATGAAAACAATTTTATTTTATAGCTTTCTTTTGTCTTTTCTTTTAAAAATTATTATTTATTAAACGTCTTCATTTGTTTTACAACCCTCCTCTTTCCTCCCATTGCCTTCCCCAACCTCCCCACCACCACCTCTCTCAATCCATTCCTCTGTTTCTGTTCAGAAATGGGCAGGCCTCCCATTGGTGTCAACAAAGCATGGCATATCAAGTTGAGATAGGACTAAACACATTCTCTTGTATTAAGGTTGGGCAAGGCAACCCAGCAAGAGGAATAGATTCCTGAAAGCCTGCCAAAGCCTTAGGGACAGGTCCTGCTTCCCCCACTAGGAGTCCCACAAGTAGATCCAGCTACATAACTGTCACACATATGTAGAGGGCCTAGGTCAGTTCCATGAACTCCTATGACTTGATTGATGGGGGCAGTTGGGGATCAGATAGAAGCATGATGTAAGGGAAACTCCCATTAATGTATAAGGATGACCCAAGCTAAAACTCATAGGAAATGAGGATGAGTAGCCTCAACTGGCCATCTCCTATAATCAGATTGCTAACTACCCCAACTGTCATCAGAGAGCCTTCATCCAGTGACTGATGGAAACAGATGCAGGGATCCACAACCAAGCACTAGGTAGAGCTCAGGAAATTCTGTCAAAAAGAGGGAGGAGGGATTGTGTGAGCCAAAGAGACCAAGGTCATCACAGGAGTCCAATGGAATCAACTATATAGCTTTCTTTAACTACTGGCAACTGAGTGCTATGTGCCTCAGATATTCAGATACAAAACCAAGAGCTATGGTTTAGTTTAAAAAAACTAATGTAGAAACTAAGTCCAATTCCTATTGTAAAACTAGGCAAAATAATTGCAATATTACTTTACACTTGAGTAAGATCAGGGTGTGTTTATTTTAATGAGGCAAATGCATAGAGCTCTGACAGGCAGACCATATTTTAAGAAGAAAAATATCAGAAAAAAAATCCACATAAGCAATTTTGTCATAGCTGCAAACTGTTTCAAATCCACCCCATCAATCTGCTTTAAAGGAGCAATAAACAACTAATTAGACCAAGAATCATAACAAATTTAACAGTTAAAATTCTTGCTGCCAAACTAGCTATTTTTTAACCTACAGATAAATCTTGCTTTGACAAGCTCATAAGTAGTAGCTTCTAGGCCTTTTTGCCCTACCTCCATTCTGTAAAGGCAAATGAAAGCATCATTTAATTGTTTCATATGCAGAAAAATGTATGCACTGCAAGCCAGTCATAAGTTTTGGCAGCTTCTGACACTGGAAACACCAGAGGCACAGTTTGAGAAGCCAGCTCTCTCTCTCTTTCTCTCTCTCTCTCTCTCTCTCTCTCTCTCTCTCTCTCTCTATCTCTATCTCTATCTCTATCTCTCTATCTCTCTACCTCTCTCTTAGATGATGATAACTTTATTTATTTATTTTTTATGCATTCAACGTTCTGCTGGCATGTATGATTGCACATCAGAAGAGGCCACCAAATCTTATTATAGATGGCCGTGAGCCACCATGTGGTTTCTGGGACTTGAACTCAGGATCTCTGGAAGAGCAGCCAATACTTCTAACCTCTGAGCCATCTCTCCAGCCCAAGTAGCCAACTCTATTATCCATTTGCATACCCTGCCTGTAGATGACCCTGATATGTTTCACTATGGAAACATTTTTTTTATTTATTTATAAAGGGAGACTGACATGACTTCTTCATTTTTTTCTTTCTCAAGCCTATACACATTTTATTTATTTATTTATTTTATATAACCAAGTCCATTTAAATGAAAACAAACATTTATAGACAATATTTGAGAATTTGGGCATCATTCTTTCCAAACTACTTCCTGCTGGTAAGGGGCGCTGTCATGGGGGATTCGAAGAAGATTCAGAAATCCTGGCTGTAGCCTGTAAAGCTGCTTTATCCAGCTGTTTGGAATGTAGGATCACCTGGTACTCTGTTTCAGGTGATCTGGCTTGATCAAACCATATTAGTCTGGAAGGAATCTACAGCTTTTCACTTTCTGTGGAAACAAAAATAGAAATCCTTTTCCCCAGTAACTTGTCCTTGAACTTAAATTTTGGAGTCAAAGCATTTTTTTTATTTAATGTATTATTTTATATGTCGATCCCAGTTCCCTCTCCCTCCCTACCTCCCTCCCTCTCTTTTACCTTCTCTGCTCTCTCACATGCACTCTAACCACCCTCCCCTCCCATCCCCCCACCCCAATTCCATATGTAGGGGAATGCCATCCAGTTGGGGTCATGTAGATCTGACAGGTCATGTGAAGTAGGGACTAGGGCTACTCTCCTGTCTCTAGATTAAGGCAGTTATCCCTCCATGGGGGATGTGTTCACAAGGTCCTTTTGTGCACCAGGGATACATACTGGCTCCACTGTCTGAGGTCCCTTAGACTGCTCAGTCCTTCTGGCTGAGACCCATATTCAGGGGGACCTGAGTCAGTCCCATCTGACATGACTTCTAATTATTCTTAAATCAACTCTTCAAAAGTAGAAGGAATTAATATCTTCCCAATCATGACTTTGTTAATATTTTTTAAATATCTCCTGGCTTCTCGAATTCCAGGTAGGCACACGGCACCTAATATTTTTCTCTGTTATTTTTGAGATTATAATATAATTAAATCATTCCTTCCTCCTCATTTCACCCTTAAAAACCTTCGTTATACTCTTCCTTGGTCTCTTTCAAATATGGCCTCATTTTTATTGGTATTATATGTATGTGTGTTCATGCATGCACATGCATGTACATACGTGTACTCTAATACAGTATTACTACACCATTTATCACAGGTATTGCCTTATTTTTAAATAACATCTATGCTTTTGTCTTCAAACTAATCATTACCTTAGGAGTTATTTTGCTGTTCCTTGATGATAGAAATGAATCTAAAATATGACCCTCTTCACAGCAGATTTTCAATAACATTTAAATGAATGTAAACATGAAAACCTAGAAATACAGAGGCAACAAAAACAAGCTATCCTTTTCCTTGAATATTTGTAGTTTATAACTTTCCCCTGGCAACAGTTGGCACATAACAATTTTACAGGACAAAATCTCATCTTGATGTTTACTTATATCTTTTCACTTACCACTTGTCAAACCAAAAAAAAAAAAAAAAAAAAAAAAAATGTGTCCTTAAAAAAAGGAATGAAAAACCAGGGGGTGGTACACACACCTTTAATCTCAGCATTCAAGAGGCAGAGGCAGGTGGATATCTGTGAGTTGAAGGGCAACCTGGTCTACAGAGTGAGTTCCAGGACAGTCTCCAAATCTACAGAGAAACCCTGTGTGGAAAAAACCTAAGTAAATAACTAAGAAAAAGAATAAAATAACAGTGTGGAAAGTCAATGTGGAAAGTAGCAAGATGAAAGCAATTACATAACAATAATTTACTGTTCACCACTTCCATAGAAAAGGGCTTCTTTAAAATTTTTCCATTCATGATCACTTTACAGCCACGAAATGTTTACATGACCCCAGGTATATAGAAATATAAAATGGGTAAGCAAACACTTAATGATAATTAAAACATAAATAATCTATTTGGTATATAGGTAGTTTTATAATTTATTAAAATGAAGTTGCCTACTAATGAGATGCATGTGCTTCCTTATTTTGCATAAATAAGGAATCAAGTTTTGTCTAAATACTTGATGCAGCAGGACACACAGCATCCTCAACAGTCTCTTAAGAGTCCATATTGTCGATATTGAGAGTATGCTTTGATGTAAAGATGGAGTACAAAATAGCAGAAATAAGTTCAGGGCTATTTCAGAAATTCTTGGAAATTCTGCTTTAATCCCAAGCCAATATTCTCTCAATGATTTTTTTTTAAATGAGACTCAAGCAGAACTCAAATAGCAATTTTTAAAATAAAACATTCTAACAGTCCAATCCAAAGCTATACTAATTTGACATTTCCATGGCAAGGAATTATGGAATATTGAGCCAAATACTTAAAGACTTTGTTTTCTGCAATTAAGCCATCATGCTTCTAAAGGAGGACAAGCTTTATGCATACAATAATAGTGCAATTCATAACCTGCAGGTCTCAGACCTGAAGCCAATTGTTGCTGGCAGTGGATATAGCATGACAGGAGGGTATACACAGTACAGACTGAGTAAGTGCTCAGAGGTAAGTCTCCAGTGTAGGTACATGGTGTAGCACAAGCAAGCACCATCA
This sequence comes from Phodopus roborovskii, assembly GCF_943737965.1. Classification (NCBI taxonomy): domain Eukaryota; kingdom Metazoa; phylum Chordata; class Mammalia; order Rodentia; family Cricetidae; genus Phodopus; species Phodopus roborovskii. Next base: position 14,005,778 of record NW_026126460.1, on the reverse strand, counting down.
GAAATACCTTGGGTTCAATAAAGGTTTGACTTTAAATGAGTTTGGTTGTTTCAAATTTCAGAAACCCCTTATTATTGTCAAAATGTTCGCACTTCTCACATTCAATTACATGACCCCACATAGGGTCACCAACTCACAGTTTAAGCTGAGCTCTGGAATACTAGTCTGGGAATACTCTGTGACAGTCTCTTTATACTTCTGAAGCTAAGAGTAAACTAGCTTGATACTTGACAGATACTCAGTAAACATCAATTCTTAAAATAATGACAACCAATAATAGATTGGCTGAAGGAAAATGACAACACTCCCTTAACCAACTCCAATAAAATACATACATAAAGGATTTCCAGCTGGGCAAGGTAGGGGTGGCTGAGTATGCCCAAACCTGTCCATGTATTCTTCAGAATCAACCAAAAAGAACACAAAGAAAGTCTATCTTCTCAGCAAAACTGAAAAGCCAATAATGCAACAAGCTTCAGACTGCCTACCTGGTCACAGATTTTTAAAAAAGTTGATTTCCATTGTAACTAGTTCTTGAGCTTTGGGCCCAACATCATCAGATCCTTTGTATGATATGGAAAACTGGAAAAAAGAAAAGGAAAAAAAAAAAAGATAAGAGGGAGAGTTGTTCTAGTTTCTTTCAGCTGTCAGGATAAAACATTCTGACTAAAACATCCTGGTTGAGGAAAGGATATATTTGGCTTGAAATTCCTTGTCGCTGTCTATGAGTCAGGGAAGACTGAATGAAAACTGCAGATAGAAGCTTGAACACAGGCCTGCTTTCTATTCCACAGAGCATTACTTCCTCCCAAGGAATTCACATGACAGCCAAAAACATGCAGCAGAACCCATGAAGGATACTACTGGACCTTAGGCAGGAAGGCTTAATATCTGTTAGCTTCCTTATCAGTTCAAGACAATGTGCCCAGGGAATGGTGCCATCCACAGTAGGCTGGGTTCTTCTGCATCAGTTAAGACTCAGCACAATACTCATACATGTGCTTACAGGCTAGTGTGATCTACACAATTCCTCAAGTAATGCTCTCCTCTCAGTCTGTAGACTGTGTCAAGTTGAGAGATAAAGGTGAACAAGGCATGATTGTAATAAAATATAACCATACAAACAGAAACTGCAGCACCAAGATGAAATCAGCATATCAAATCCACATAAGACAAGAATTAAAATAGTCCTCATAGATTAGAACATTGATCATAGAGCTGTGCTTTATAAATCCACATAGTAATTCACAGAGCAAGAATGGGAGTACTGATTGCTCCAAGGGCTCATTTTCCTATAGAATTCTTTTTAAAACTCAAAGATAAGTATAATAATTAATGTTTCAAGAATCCTGAGAAAATTCTAAGGTTTATGGGAACCAAAGCAAATACTGAATCAAAAAAGAAATCATTTTCAAATTAAGGAGAGGTTTGTGAGCAATCTGGCTTCCCTTTCCTCACCCACCTTCCCAACTCACTTGATGATCTTGGTACTGCAGCCAATGAGAGATGTCTTTCACAAGTTGTCTTTAACTTTCATATCCACAGCATGGCATGAGTACACATGGGGGGGATGGGGAAAGGACTAAATTAGTTGTTTTAAAAAAGAAAATTAACTTTTAATATGTGTATGCCGTATGGCATGGGTTTATCAACAAAAATCTGAGTCAGGCACGGGATAGCTCACAACAAGTTATTAATGAGGTAAGCTCTAGAGAGCTCCAAAGCAACACAGATTGTTATTCAATAAAACTTAAAATCAACAGCAAACAAATCCTCTATCTAGTACAAGTATGAACTCACAGAGATTAAAAACTCATTACTGAATGATGGATCTGTCAAAGGAAAAATCAAGAAATAAAGAAAAATATTCCTGGAACTAAATAGAAGTAAGTGAAAATGAAGACACAATACAGCAAACCTTTTGGAACACATTAAAAGAAGTTCTAATAGGGAAATTTATAGCCCATACTGAGAAACAGAAAGGATCCATTTGGGACAGGAGTTGGAGAGAAAGCTGGAGAACTTTGAGGATGTAAAACTGTAATCAGAATATAATGTATGAAAAAAATTCTTAGTGAAGAAAAAAAAAAACTAAGTATCTGAAAGAGTACAAGTTAGTGACTTAGCCCTAAATGAAATTTCTATATCAAACCCCTTCCTCTGGCCATGTTCACGGAATGAACAGGAAAGGGGAGTAGAAAGGATGTAAGAGTTGGGGTGTGGGGAGGAACTCTGCAGAATGCTATCTTCTGGGCATGGTGTGGCTATGGTACTCATAAACTCACAACAACTTTGGTTACAGGATAAGATCAAATCTTTCAAAATTCCCACATCTAGCTGAGAAGGTATTTAAATCAATGGCTACTAGAGAGAGAGAATCAACTTTCTTTAGGGTACAGCCACTGATACATACCTCATTCTCCAGTGGCTAGCCCCAAACCTATGTACCCATTGGTAGCACTAGGTGAACTCAATACATATAAGGACATGAAGTTGGATTTATATTGGGAAGGGAATGCATTAGGAAGGAGATCAGTCTAAGGAATTACAGTGGGGGATTGGGAAGTGAATACAATCAAAATGCATTGCATACATGTATGAAATTCTCAAAGAATAAATAAAATGTGCTAATTGAAGAAAAGTATAAAAGATGTGAATGGGGTGCTAACCATTGGGCTTAAAATAGATAGGTATGGAGCACAAATTTTACATATTTTACAGATGCAAAAATAATATTTGAGGAGCCCACAAGACAGCTCAGAGGGTAAAGTTCTTTGTCAGTAAGACTGGCCAACTTGAGTTGTAGACGGAAGACTCACATAAAGGAGAAAACTGAACACAAATGTACAAGCACACACTTTTAGTTGTTTCACTTTCTCAGGAGTTTCACTAGTAAATTTTGCTTGTGTTTAAATTGTAGGAGAAGAAATCATTTAGTACTCTAGGTAAAAGTTTGTATAATTATGCTGACATTTATTTTTAATAATTACAATAATAATTCAGCATAATTTAACATTTCATGTACTGAAATCAATAAGAAAAAAAACATGTACTGAGCCAGCAAAATCACCATTTATAATCAATTGTAATTTCTTTCTCAGCAAATTTATTTTTCGTATTAGGTATATATCAAAATCCCAGAAGCTCAGAAATTAAGTTAAATAATCCAAGATACATTTTTAAAGCGAGAGGCATTTTAATTCATTAGTACAAATCTCAACACTGTCTCAATTATATATTTTCCTTGGTCAAAGTCACTATACTGGAGATAATCAATAAAAAGAAGTTAAATGTTTAAAAATGTATTATTTTCCAAATCTGAATGGACACTGTGATTTTGAGCATCACGAATCATAGAAGCAGATGGCAGCCACTAGAGCTCTTACCTCTGTGAAATCCTCAGACTGCAAAGAGCAAGCTTCTTTCTCCTCTAACCTATATCCCACTCTCTGTCCAGCAACTTCACTTCCTGTCTGTACAGACCTCCAAACCTCTGTGGTTAGCTAGTGGCTAGCTCTGCCCTCTGATCTTCTGCTAAGCTTTATGTATAGAGTACAAACAAGATATCATTACCATAATCTAATTATGAGGGATCAATGGTATTACTTACAGACCTCAGAATGAGCATATAGCATAAGGGTCAAAAAAAAAAACTAGTAAACTTTTAACTTGACTATTTTTTTCTATGAAATACCCTATAGACCCATGAGATTAATCTAACAACCAATAAAGAAAAAGAAGCAGTGTTTGTCAAACATTTTTTATGCTGATAAAGATAATTCCCAGGGGCCCTATTCTGTTCATTTGAATAGGTCTCCCTAGGGCTTCAAACTCAGTAAGAAGGAACTTGCCTGATGTCATCCTCTGTAATAAAGCAGGCTGAGAAGCACTTCTTTATCCTGCTCTAATCCAGAAAACAAGACCTATCTTTTCTCAAACTAAAATAAATCACTCACAGCTGGCTTTGACACCAACTACAAAAGCAGGCAAAGACCACTTTGGGCTTGAGGAAAGAAAAGAGGTGACATCTTGTTCTTAGGAGTGCCGATCGCAAATGATTAATGCATCAGTGCAAACATACAGAAAGGAGAGTAAATCATCAGAGAAGCTAGTGGTCTAGATGCCGAAAAGCCATTTGTTGTGAGTTTACAGAGGAAGATGACAAAGTAAGGAAGTACTGAGATTTCAGATATCTGAGGAGAAGTACAGAGATTGCAGATAAGGAAGGAGTAAAACCTGTGTGGCTTCCTAAGGATCAGGCTCCTGAAGAAAGTTTCTGACTGTGTGCTTCCTCACCTTCTTAGAAAAGAAGGTATCTCGAGTTTGGCTTCCCTCTATCCTGGTTCATCGCACTAGAGAAACAGATCCTAGGCTGCACAGAATAGCCGTCATCGTCACCCAAACAAACAGAAGAACGCGGGAAGAATATGATGGAGGCTAAAGGACTTTAAGACAATACTTCAGGTTTCAAAGGTAACTGACTATGTGCTGGGGTGAAAATTTTAGACCTTCTGAACAGTATTTGCAGGTCCCAACTATTTTATCATCGTTTCCAATGCAAGTGTTTTAGGGGTATCATGAGATACAAGAACATAGCATGTCACACGGTAGGTGGTAGTTTTACACACTTCACCGTGGGAACAAGACATCAGGCTCCACTACTCACAGAGGTTGTTAAATCTAGTAATAGTGGTTAGTTACAGCTGGTCAGAATACTGTCCTCTCTACTCCTTCGAAAAGTTTTATTTTCTTGTGTAAAATAGAGATTCTTGTTTTCGAGTCTGAGAGAATTACCTATTTGTGTGCAGTAGGGAATACAACACTGTTACTTCATTATTACTATTTTTACATGCTATAAAACTGATAAAATGGGGCTGTTGTCCATATTAATTATGTAATACATACTCTGTGGCATTAGCTATCACTGCCTGTGCAAACTAGTAGCTGTTTGTTGGTTTGAAAACTTCCTTAGTCTGATACCACATGATTCAGGCTTGCCTCCTGCATTTCCTGCTATAGGAATCAGCCATTTCTTTAAAGAACTACACTTCTTTGTCCAGGAATACTCAGAAGTCAAAGTCAGTGTTGATAGGGTACCATTGCTTTACAGCCCTTCAAAGTTGCAGAACAAAGAAATAAGTGTATGCATAACAACCTCTCTCTCTCTGTCACTCTGTCACACACACACACACACACACACACACACACAGGCTAAACACAGATCATGGGGTTGCCTTCATCTCAGGCCCATGATCACACATCACTTCCCTTGTTTACCTGTAAACTTCCACTCTAATGGCACAAACACATGTGTCATCCACTTACATGTTTGGCAGTATCAGGGTCTTCAGCTCCTTAGATTCATAGGAAATATTTGTATCAAGCAATTCACAGAGCTTATATGTAGTTTGTTTTGCTTTGTCTGTCTTCAGTCTTACAGACTTTCTCATTTCCAGCAACTGAAGCAGGCACTCCTGCATGTCATATGGACGAAGGATGTTTCACTTCTGCTTTTCCTTTCAGACTTATAAAAATATTGGTCTAATCCTGAGAAAAAATACCAGAAATAACAATTATTGGCTAGTCCACAAAATATTTGTCAGCACTCCTCAAAACTGTGAAATGATAAGAAGTAAATCGAAAAGATAACATGAGAATTGTCATAGCCAGTTGGGGGCTAAAAAAGATAACTGAATGCTATTTAATATTCTGGATGGTATCCTAACACAGAAAAATGACATGAAGCAAACGCCAAGGAATATGATGAGTAAAATATCAACTTAGTTAAAATGTATGAATATTGCTCATCATTTTTAATAAATATGTCAGAAGTTAAAACTGAGAAAACTGCATGTAAGGTATTTGAGAACTGTCTTTATCACTCATTTTTCTATGAACGTAAAACTATTCTGAGATTTTCAATATCAAAAGTAAACACTTGATGCTAAGAAGACACTTTGCAATCAAACCCAAAGCAAAGCATGAAGTAGTAGCGTTCTGGAGGCCACTCACTCCAGGAGGACATCCACTCACAGAGACCACTCACCTCAGAAGGCCACTCACCCCAGGAGACCACTTATCCCAGAGACCACTCACCCTAGTAGATCTCTCTCCTACAGAGACCACTCATTCCAGGAAAACACTCACCCCAGAGACCACTTACTCCCAGAGAACACTCAACCCAGAGACCACTTACTCCCAGAGAACACTCAACCCAGGGACCACTCACTCCAGGAGACCACTCACCCACAGAGACCACTCACCCCAGGAGACCACTCACCCCAGGAGACCACTCACCCCAGGAGACCACTCACCCCAGGAGACCACTCACCCCCAGGAGACCACTCACCCACAGAGAACACTCTCCCCAAAAGACCACTCACCCAGGAGGGGACTCCCTGAGTCTTCATATGGTTTAAAGCCACTATCCTGATTCAAAGCAGTTTTATTTTATCATCCTAAAATTCTTAATCCCTAGGAGAAAGCACTGATTGGTGGGCTTGAATGACACTGAAAGCAGGAGCCTGTGTTGTGTTGATCTGAAGCAGGTGCCAAGAATAAGGAATGTGTGTTCCAGCTACCTGTTGATCAGTACCCCAGGACTCAAAGAGAACTGGGATAAGCTAGTCTAGGCATCTAGACAGAGGGATAAACAACACCCAGTAGTTCAAGCATGCCTTACCTTTTTGGTTAGTAGACTAGCCAAGAGCTAAAGCAACAGGAGGCAAATGTACAATTCAGTACAATGAAAGTTTATCTCACCCACATAGGTAAGTGACATACACTGTCTGAGCTCTGCCACCTTCCATACTTGGTTTTTAACCTGGGCCCTGGGCAGTTGATTTTGTTACCTTAATTTCACAGCTGGTGGGGAAAGGATTAAATAGAGCAGAAACTTAGATACTTTTGTTTGGTTTTTTAAGTAAACAGTTGCACACCTAATTTCTATTCAGACCTTTCTACAACTCACTCCTCATCAAAACATTTCTTCCTACTGAAGGACATAACAGATCACCAGCAAAAGTTATAAGACATAAGCTTTAGTTATAAGTTCCATCAAACCAACTGTAAACTATAATATTCTATTTAAAACATGAGGGAAGTAACACTGGAAATCTTCAGTTCTGGTCGCCAGAGCTGATAATCTTTAAACTTTTGCTACTGTGGACAATACTTTCTGTGTCCATTAATTTGCCTCATTAATGTTTTATGAGTCTCAACTTCCTTCATTTAATCACATCCAAGAGTAACAAAGTTCCATTACATCCTAGTTTTTTTTTTTTTTTAAGGTATTATTTATTGACCTTCTATGATAGAATTAGAATTGGCATACTTCAGTGTAATCTTGCTATAAAATAAATATAGCAGGCTTTATGGTCTCAGAATCCATCTCACTGACCACAGATAGAGAAAATTGATGTCAACAAATACCACCCAAGTTACAGAGAGGTGATTCAATACTTCATCCTGAATTCATTAATTCTGTAACAAGCAGGTAAAATAAACCTAGTAATAGTGAAACTTAGGAATGTGCTTAATGGCTTGAGGTATGGGTGTCCCTCGTTTCTTAGAAGAAATGAATATCCAGTACCCACTAACAGCATAAACTCCTTTTGAAGTCTATGTATTTGTAAGATGCCCATCACTAGGTTGCCTTAATACATAAAGTTTTTACATTATAATTTGTATTACTGGTGAGAGAATTTCATTTTGTTGAAAATAATTTGCATCATCTTTATCAAATTTATCTGTATATTAAGGACCTTGGAAGGTGCTAGTTACTGAGGTACTCTCACCATCTGCCATTGGTTGGTGTTTCTCGGTATCTTGAAGGATCACAAAGAGGGAAGGTGATATTTGGAGAAGACTAGAAAAGACAAGTGACTAAAGTGGTGAAGTTGTAACAGTTGACTTGTTCTTGGAGTTATTATGAGAAGAATGCTCAGAGGTAGTTAAACCATGAAGAGGTTAACTATGAATAGTCCAAGTAGAATTTGAAAGTGCATTCATCTGTGAGACCATTTAAAATGTTATCCCATCCCCTAGGATATCAACGTATATCCATAAAACAATAGACTATTGCATGGTTTTAAGCCAGGTAGTTCTCTTGGCTCTATGACACTTAGCTCCCAGGAGAACATGTCTGATGTTGACAGTGTAATGTGAGGATAAAATGAACAGATTTCAAAGCCAAACAGTAACAATCAAAGCTTGAAACTGAACTAACAGACAATAGCAGCAGAAACTATAGAATGGTGTGGACAAAGTAAAGGGGAGGAGAGAGAAGCATCTGTATAACAAAATGTTCTCCAATGGCTTGCTTAGTTTCTGGTTTTTCAATATTTGTGGGTTGCATCAATAGATTAAGTCTAGAAGCCTTATACTGAGTAGACTTTTTCATTGCTGAATCACTAAAGTGTGAGGAAACAAAAACCCTATAAACAATTTGCTACATGTGTCTAATACTGAGAGATATCATTCTTTTCATATTAATGTAAAAGGACTAAACTTTAACTTACAGGGACACCCAGAACAAAATTTTATAGACATTAATAAAAGACAAAATATCACTTACAAATTAGCCTTAGGAATATGGGGTGGCTCAGTCTTCCCCTCTCTACCAGTAAGAGAATGCTTTAGTTAGCACTAGGACACATTAGAGAAGAGTCTATGGAATATCTCCTTCCCTATAGGCAAGGTTTATTTACAAATTGAACATAGAGGTTCTGATTCCAGAGTATGGAAGTCAAGCATAGCTGTGTACTTTAGCAGTGTGGGTTTCATTATTTTAGTGCAAACACCAGTCAACTTTAGCTAGCTACATTAAGAAAAATGAGTGAACACCAACCATACATTAGAAGGCTCTCCAAATCTAAGAAAAGGCTAGAAAACCCAGGCTTGCTAATTTGTAGATATCAGAGCTGTTCATGGTCTAGGGGGCACTAGCAGTTCCCTGCAGACTTCTTGTAAAAATGAGATGTAAACATCTTCCATCTTTATTTACTCAAAACAATGAAATTCCAGGAAGAGAAGACTTAGTCCTGTGATTAGAAGGGCCAGAGCACACTGGGTAATGGTTGAACTGCACCATATACACAGAGAGAACAAATGATGATAACCCAAATTTTGGGGCAGCGTTATTGATGGATGGGTTTCAGTTCATTGTAAAGGTGATACATATCTAGTCTTATAATATGATGTCAGACTTGGGTTGAGAGAGCAAGGTAAACTGGAGAGGATGGAGTTAACTCCATCCAAAGAAAAAGCCACCTTGAGAAATTCCCTGCATGGCACAAGGCTGACTCAGCTCCAGCCAAGGAGCCATAAATAGTTCCAAAGAGCACCCAAATTGTGCCTGCCCCAGTCCAAAAAGTCAAAACAATAACTAATTCTGGTAAACAACATCTGCTCATCACAGATATGCTTGTGAGCAACTGTTAGCAACAATTTTGAAATTCCCCTAGACCCCAGTCAATGAATCCAAACATCACCTACTCTTACCCAATCCTGAACAGCCAGTGCACGATGGACCACCCTGCTTGAGTTTTTTCCCTTTATAAGCCCCTTGTAATTGAGGCCAGGCACTCTTTTACTGTAGATGGTACACTGGTTGCTGGACAGGCTCCCTGCCGAGGCTTATAACTTAACAATAAACCTTGGGCATTTGCATAGATGACTCATCTCCTTGGTGGTCTTGTCTCTTGAACTAGCATAACAGGGTCTTAAGTAAAATCAATATTAATTTACTACTCATTTAAAAAAAAAGAAATATTAGTTTATGAGCTTCCACGAGTTCTGGTCAGCTGTGTCTGTGGATCTTCCCATCATGATCTTGATGACCTCCCTTGCTCATATAATCCCTCCACCCTCTCTTCCACTGGACTCCCTTGGATTGGGCTCATACTTGGCTGTGGATCTCTGCATCTGATTTCATCAGTTACTGGATGAAGATTCTATCCTAACAGTTGTGGTAGTCACCAATCTGATTACATGGGAAGGACAATTCAGGCAACCTCTCCACTATTGCTAGACCAATTGCTGGGGAGCCCTCATGGGAGCAAACTAGGCCCTCTGCATGTGGGCAACAGTTTTGTAGCCTGGTCTGTTTGCTGGAGCCCTGGCAGTGGGACCAGGATCTATCCCTGGTGCATGAACTGGCTTTTTGAAGCCCAGTGCATATTTTGGGATGCCATACTAAACCTTGATGCAGTTTGGAGGGGCTTGATCCTGCCTCAACTGAATGTGCCAGGCTTTGTTGACTCTCCATGGCAGGCCTTACCATTTCTGAGGAGTAGATAAGGATGGGTATGGGGAGGTGGGGGAAGCCAGAGGAGGGGGGGGGGACTGTGGTTGGTATGTAAAATGAGTAAAAATTTAAAAAAAGAAACTACATATAAAAAAATAAATATCAGTTCATGTTTCTTTCTTTGTGGAAAACCACAGACCCAGTAACCAACCATTGATCAAAATGACCAAAGATTCCTGCTGGTATTTTCACTTATGGATGACCTAGTGATTGCACAAGAGGGGATGATAATATGAAAGTTTAAAATAGACGGCTCTTCTTTAAAGGTAAATTTTGTTCAAGAAATTAAGGGATCTTACAGAGCTGACTGGCAATTTTCATTAAAGTGGGCATGAGCTTCACTTTCTCATTGTTCGTTGTTCTTATATATACCAGTGTGAGTTATATGGTAAATTCCTGGACTGTTTTTTACATGTAGGTGTTTTGCCTACATGAATATCTATTTGCCACTTTGCATGCCCAAAGATACCAGAAGACAATGTGGGAATCCCCTGAAACAGAAGTAACAGACTGTGGTGATATATTATTTATGATTTAGTAAATTTTGTCTGAGACTCCAGAAAGCAAAGATAGCCATGAGCTATAGAGTCCAGACAGTTGTGACACACACCTTTAATCCCAGGACTCAGGAGACAGAGGTAGATGGATTTCTGTTAGTTCAAGGCCCCACTGAGCTATAAGAAACTGATCCAGCCTAAAAGAGAAAAAGCATACACAAAGGTCATCTCAGCACTTGGGATCATATGCCTTTAATCCCAGGATTTGAGAGGTACAAAAGGAAAAAGCAAAGGGTCTCATGTGAGAATTAGTTTCCAGCCACATTGAGGAGAGTATAGCAGTCTGGAATTGCACTCTGAGGTTTGGTGGAGAGCAGTTCAGTCTGGATTGTACTCTGAGGATCCATGGAGACAGGATCACACATTTTGGTTTGAGGTAGAGGTAAGAGCAAGTGGCTGGTTGCTTTGCTTCTCTGTTCTTCAGCTTAAACCCCAATAGCTGTCACTATGTTTGTGTTACAACAGACGGTTATGAGCTACCCAAGACTTCTTCAGGAATAACAAGTGCTTGCTCTTAATTCCCATCTCTCCAGCCTAGTTGATTAACTTTTTAATAAAAAAAAAATAACAAAATTTACTAGGAGATCTAAAAATGGAATTTTAGGAATACCATAATAGTTATCATTGAGGGGGCTTTTCTGGTTCTCTTCGGGCCTTCATATTGATGTCCCTCTCTTGGGAAATGGTGGAACTATCTGTCAGGGTACATGAATATAGCAGACATTGTTAGTCCTTCCAAAAGTTTTATTTTCACTACTGTTATAATAATGTAGCAAACAGATAATCAGAGATAAAGCTGTTTCTCAGCCCTTTGTAACCATCCTATGCCTGAGTATGAGCTGATGGGATAAAGATTCATGAGACATGAGACATCCTTGGGGATCAGGTTGACTTTAATTAAGGTTCTTTGCCTTCTTGCTTGTGGCATTTCTCTCCAGATGTTCACATAAAGACATCAGAAGCAATGCTGGAATCTAAATTATCTTGAAAAAGGAGCCATCATATGCCACTGTATCAAGACAGGACTCAAACTGAGCCCCTAAGAGTTCAATGGAGTCACAGTTCTCCTGGCTTCCTGTTTTATTTATAGTCATGGCTATAATAATATATCTATATCCAAGCCAAATCATTTCACAGGTAACCACCAAGTGACCCCAGCACACAGACATCTGACTCAGACCTGGCCAGCTACAGCTTCTTCCCCAAAAGGGTACCAGATCTGGAAGAAGCACAAACTCAAAGTTGTGTCAGTCATTGTCCTCTTCAGAGAGAATATGAATATGGCTCCTACTTATTATGTTGCTGCTTGAATCTGAGGTAAAGCATTGTTAACAATCTTTCCACTTTGGTAATCACATGAACAGACCCCCTACAATGTAAGGGAATGAGAAAGAACACATAGAAAAACAGGTGGAAAAAAACGAGTTTATAAAATGTACTAGCCAGTTTTCAATTACCATAACAACACCTAGGATAAATGTACTGATGAAGAGGAAAGAAATGTCTTAGTTCATGAGTGGAAGGTCCACAACCAATTGGCTCCATTGATTTGAGCTTGTAGCACAGTGCATGGATATGTGGCACAGGAAGCAGTTTGACCTCAGGATCAGATCAAGAGGAAGAAGAAAGAACAAGAGTCCCACAATCCCCTTCAAGGGTTCATACCAATAACATAAACCTGATAAGCCCTACCTCCCAAAGGTTCAGCCACCTCACAATAGAGCCACAGGCTGGGGAACCAAGCCTCTAATGCACTGGCCTTTTGGACATAGCATCTTAACCGTAGCAAAGAGACAGAAAGATGCCTGCAATGATACGAGCTTCTAATAGCAACTCTGCCCAGCTTCTACTCTTAGGAAACACTCAACTTTGTAAATGACACAGAAGAAGACAATTGACCAGGATTGTGTTAAGTGGAATATCAAAGATGAGCAGAGGACATTCTAGAAACAAAAACAATCTTCTCAGGCCAAACATGTAAGAGAAGAGGGAAGAAATGAACAAAGTGTGGTGTCTGCAATGATACATTCCAAAGATAGTGTTGGTGGAGGTCACACAGGAAGATAGACAGCATATGGAAGCAAAGGGCAAAGAGGCAGACAGCAGCATGGTATGTGGCTATATTGGAAACAAAGCACCACCAGGAAACCAATGAAAGACTTGTTCTGGTCATTGTAATGAGTGTGTAATGGAGATAGGATTAGAAGTTTCTGGGCAAAAACAAAAAACAATCAAACAAATCAAAAAAAACTAACATAAAGCCCATGCTTTAGAAGTGATCTGTGCGCAAAGAGTACAAGCCATATGCCCATAGGAAGAAATCACTAGGAGCTATTTCAGAGTCCAGGGGGAAAACAATGTAACTTGTAGGAAGGTGAGTGTGATGGGAAGTATTTTTGATGATTGCACTTATGGGCTTGCTAAATGGGAACTGGAATGGCCCATCATTTTTAGGGCTACTGGGAAAGAGAGATACAGTTTACTGGGATGGAAAAAGCTGGCTAAGAAACAGTTTGTAGATTACCAATATGGTGGTTTAAGAACATAGTTAGAAAGAAAGGACAATTAGACATTAAAATAAACATTATCTTGGCATTTGGAAATAGGAGCTAAGAGGAATGGATGCACTACTCACATAAATGTGGACGGTGTTGAGAATGCAAGAAATCCATGGTTAATACCATTGATGCTGAATGCAAATGGAAAAAAAGATGTTGAGTATAGCATGGTGAAGCATTTCAACACTTAGAGACTGGAAGAGAGAATGCAGAAAGGGAGACTGAGAGGAAGGGGCTGCAGATGATGTGCAAGAGGCATCAGAAAGGTCTGAGTCTCATGGACACAGAGCATGCTTCTAGGCCATAGGAGTTACCTAATGCTGCCAAGCATGTTATTATAAAATGCAGGATGAAAAAGTGTTTTTAGCATGTGCACCTGGCCTTAGTTTGTCAGATATTAACCTTGGCACCTGACAACTGATTATCTCCCAGTAAATGGCAGAATATTCCTTTAATTCTTTGCATCTCTTTCCAGAGATGAGGTAACTAAATCACATTTAATATGTACCGGGGGAAATAGCTTAATAGTGCAAGAAATAGCAGAAGCAGAGAACAGACTCCAAAGGCAATTGTCTTGGACATAAAATTAGAAGTTGTTTAAATCAGGTGAAAACATTGTAGCCCTTTGGGCTTTTCTAATTTCTTGTCTCCATAACTCATCATGCCTGCAACACACACAGCTCAGGGATGACCTGATTGGGGAGCTTTGGTTCTTATTGCACTGAAAATAATTCTGATTGATAGTATTAATATTAGATTATTTCATCAGAAAAGCGATCAAATATTCGTTTTTGAGAATTTGTAAAACCAATTTCCATCACATGGAATAATAATAAAAATTACCTGGTACAATACAAGCAGTTCTCCAAACAAATTCTAAGCTCTATCTAAACTCTTATTGATTTAATTTTAGAAGAAGGAACCTGGACATCACAGTTAAGGAACTAACTCTTAAAGTATGGTCCTTAGTGTAGCAGAATCCATTATTACCAGAGAACTTGTCAGAAATACACATTTTCAAACCCCAACACAGACCTCTTCAATCTAGTGCTCAGAGATGAGCAAATCATTGTTTCCAGGATATCCACAGGTAACTTACATGTATAGAAATGGTCAAGGAGCCTGAGATGTGTATCAGGAAGCAGGAGATCCAGGGATAAAGAAAATGAGAAAGAAGAGGGTAGATGAGAGAGAGAAAAGAAGAGGTGAAAGAGAGAAAACACAGACAGAAGAAGATGGAACAAGCTAAGGAGAAACAAAAAGCAAGAAGAGTTCAGGGAAAGGAGAGGATGAAGGGGAGAATCGTGGGATCTTTTTTTTAGGGTACTAGATGTTCATCATTTGGAAGCTAACAATTACTTCAGAGTATTGTTAAGAACTGCACAAATTAATAACTTTCCAATGCTCTGGGACCTAATAAATGTAATGTCTATAAAATTATATGTAAAAGAGCTCAATATTAAATAATCTCAAAACAGTAATTTTAACAGTCCTTACTTGCTGCAGTATTAAGAGATGGCTAATGCACCTGGAGTGTTTTCTTTTCTAAATCTCAAGTTGGAGTTTCATCCCATTCTGAAATGTTAAGACCTTGGTGATTCAACATAACTATGGTATTTAGACACAGGAACTTTGTGAAGCAAAGGATTGAAGTTATCAGTGTAGGACCCCAGGGCTGACTGTTTTTTTGCCATAGGTACTACCTCAAGACTGTCTGCAAGAAGGCAAGCCCTGGATAATAATCTTTACACTTGTAACAGAACCATGACCAAATGTAGTGCTTTCCTAAGAGAACATTTTACCTAGCCTGTAACATTGTGCATTATTATATAAGAGGAAAATGAGCTAAGACAATTAGGATAGTTTTTGTTGTTGTTGTTTGTTTTGTTTTGTTTTTTGTCTTTCCCTGCTAGGACTTTCATCTCTATGAATTCGTATAGGCTCATTTTAATTGTTTCCATTCTAGACCCTTCATGACTTCCTTGAAGCCCTCTTCAGAACCTGCATTTTATTTAACTCATCCTTCTAAATGCCAGTGGACAGGAAGCATTGAAATGGCATCTGTTGAGTGGGGAGAACTACTCTGCAATGTTGGAAGGTTGAGTACTGTCACACAGTCTTAACTGAGAATAAAAGACAAGATTGGTTCTTCTTAAAACAAAATGAGAATGCTTTCCACATAAAGGAGAGAGCCCAAGAGAGGCAGAGCCAAATGTTTTTCACTATCGTCTGGCTTCCTTCTGGAGACTCAAAGATTTTCTCCAGTTTTATTACCGACAAAGAGCACCTGAGA
This sequence comes from Phodopus roborovskii, assembly GCF_943737965.1. Taxonomy (NCBI): domain Eukaryota; kingdom Metazoa; phylum Chordata; class Mammalia; order Rodentia; family Cricetidae; genus Phodopus; species Phodopus roborovskii. The sequence goes on along the minus strand of NW_026126460.1, from coordinate 13,990,064 downwards.
GGCCAACTAATTCCAAAGATTCAGCTCTTCTGCATTGTTTAATAAAAGCCATAAAATCCACCTGGGTAGGAAATTTAAAAATTAAAAAAAAAACCAACAACTAATTAAACTTAATTGGGTCAGTCTGGGCAGGCTGATTATCCTGTTAGATTGGCCTCCTGAGAATCCAATCTTGGCTTCACCAAGTACAACTGCAAAGGAAGGTGAGAAACAAGGATAGTGCCCCACTCCTTCTCACAAGAGGTGTAATTTTTAGCAAGAAATACAAAGGAAAACAAAGAAGATGAGAAAGGATGCCGTGTGCAGTGCACTGGGACATCACACTATCAACCTCAAGCAAGCCTTTTAGACTCAGTGTATTTTCTCAGAATGTAGCACAGAGACTTATTGGAAATATTCAAACAGCCGGCTTGTTTTAGAAGAGGCTTTGAATTTTCTTCCCTTTAATGAACCAAATATGTTCTGTCAGACTTTCATTGCAGGGTCCTTCTTACCTGCAACCCAGAAAATGTGAAGGTAGCTGTATGCAATGAGCCAAACACATGGCAGAAGGTCAATTTGGCAAATGAAACACAAATCATAATATTCTACCCATAAGAATACTGACTTCTAGAATTGGGATGGAATGGGGTGAGGAGCCCACAGAAGTACACACCTGGGTGTGTAGTATTCTGGAGTTCTTCATCTTGAGTGGTAATCTAGTCAATACTAATTTTGACAGCATCAAAATGAAAATGAGTCTGCATTCAGAAATGACTTTTTAACCTAGAAAATTACTTCAGAATTTCACTTCACATTTTACCTTAGAAGAACTAAGAGGACAATGGAATTTTATTTGTGGTAATATGGGTCCATGTTTTTTCAATGTGGCCTAAAGAACACCTGCCATAGAATCAAGGGTTAAGAGTATAGTTTGTTTGTGTGTTTATTTGTTTGTTTTTAAGCCCCAACACAGGCTCCTAAAACTGAACCTCTGATAATGGATTCAGGGAAATGCCACTGAGAGGTATGGTTGTTCAGAGTGTGAACACCAGCTATGTATCAATTCATTTTGCCTCTCTGTACCTTGTTGCAAAAATGATGATATCAACAGACTTTTCAAAAACTACCTTTGCAGGAATTAATATATAGTAAGTGCTTAGAACAATGCCTGGCTAAATAAATCTTGCTTCTTGTTATTAACAGAAATGCCACCTCAATAAAGAAACTAAGTTAAAAAAAATGTGGTGGCTCCAAAAAAACCCAACTGATGACCTTCATATATGCATGTTTGCTCACAAGCACAGGAACATGAGAGCCTGATACCTGGTGTCTGGATGGATGTCTTCCTCAGTTGTTTCTTCCCATTATTTTTTAAGACAGAGTCCTTTGCTAACTCAGGAGCTTACCATTCCATCTAGACTGGCTGGCTGGCTAATGAGCACTACACACACACATATACACACACACACACACACACACACACACACACACACACACCACACAACAAACACGAGTACACACACACACCACACCACACACACATACACACACACACACACACACACACATTCTCTCTCTCTCTCTTCCTCTCTCTCTCTCTCATTTGTCTCTACCCCCAAGCATTGGGGTTATAAGTAAGCACCTAACTTTTACACAGGTGCTCCCAACTTCTTGCTTCTTTGGCAAGTACTTTATTGACTGAATCATCTCCACCACCCCTAAAACCTTCATTAAAAATTATTATATATAGCCTTCTTTTATTTTTATACTCTTTTATTTTTGTCTATTATATAGCTACAGAAGAATAAAGAAATATATAAATAAAGAAACATTCAGGAGTCTAGAGAGATGATTCAGTGGTTAAGAACACAGGCTATTCTTCCAGAAGTCCTGAGTTCAATTCCCAGCAACCACATAATGGCTCACAACGTCTATAGTGGGATCTGATGCCCTCTTCTGGCATAAAGGCATACAAGCAGACAGAGCACTCATACATAAAATAACCAAATATATATTTTTTTAATCTAAGACATTTTCCATAGCTCACATATACAGCAAGATAACACCACAGGCTTAGCTTTTATGAAGTGCTAACTATCTGAAATAAATATACATCCAGAAGTGTGGAAGTCTCTAAATATCATGATTTCCACTACCCCAAGTTATACACTATAAAAGCTAATAATCCAGAAAGAATAAGCACATAGACATAAGCCAAAGATTTCACAAATGAACCAAGTTAGTTATATATGTCATGAAGCACAAGGTTCATTTCTCAATTCTCTGGAATAGGACCATAATGAAATCTATATAGGGAAAGATGTCATCCAAACTATCTGTGCTTCCTCAGCATGGACTTACAGCATTTCTCCAGAATCTGGGCCTTATGTAGTTTTAATTTACATCTCAGGAAACTGGCAATGAATAAATATGTCAAACCTTTTCATACAGAAGGAAAGAATGGTCAGTGAGGTTAAGGACATCCTTTATGGTCACACTCCATACTGCATTGGTGACAGCAATTTGGGGCTCCAAAATCCTCTTCTTCATCACATGGCCCAAGGAATAGATACAGAGGAGCCTATTGAGAACCAAACAATAAACTTGAGGTTGTAGTCACAAACATCCATTTCCCTCATGAAGCTTACAGTATAGAAACCTAAGTGAAATAATAAAACACTGTAACAAACATCAATACATGAACCACCAGAAGAATGACATTTTAAAAGGGTGGGGTCTATCAAGGGAATATTAATTATATTGTGATGGCAAATAAAGGGCATGTCATCTGACCAAGAACCATAATTAAAGTCAATGAAAGAAAGGGAAAGTATTAGAGGTTGATAGAGTCATTTATTTAAAACACTACTAACTAGGATGTGGCAGGTACCTTGAAAGAAAATAATGACATCTGTCTAATAAGTCCAGGATGCTGAAAGCAAGAGCTGCAAATGTGGGCAAGGGAGAGATACTGACATGTTGGCAAGTCAGAAAAGGCTTTGAACATTCATTTTATATGTTTAATTTCTTCCATTTTATTATTCAAAGATAGAGGGAGGATCAGCATATGCCTTGTATATGGAGTTTATAGGGAAGTTTGTGGGAGTCAGTTTTCTCCTTTTACCAAGTGTATTCTGAGAATTAAAATCAGTTATCAGGCTTGGAGGTGGGTGCCTTTACATGCTGAGTAATTTAGCCTGCCCTGGAAATTCATTCTAAAATCCAAGGGGAAAAAATTCAACAAAAAGATAAGTAGGTGTCTGTCTGAGCAGAATTCCAGCTTTGTAAGCCACTCCGGTGTCTGTGACTGGTACAGGCAAGTTAGAAGACTGGCTGTGGTCAGTGGACTTAAACATGCTTAACATTATTGTAAGCTCTAGATCCATGGCTTCCTTAACACTACCCTTTTGCCAGCTCAACTAATGTCTCACAAATACAATAAACACTATAAATACGGTGCAATTTCTACTAAACTGTAGCTCCAAGCAAAGCTTATTTTGATCTTGAGATGTTCATCAGCTGTTCCTCTTTTGGCTTATTGTCTACAGCTGTACAATAACAACACCCCAAGCACCCATTACAGTCAATTTTATTGGTAACTTCTGCCTGTTTAGAAAGCCCATCATCAATCAGCTCCTGGAAATCAAAGGCAGTGGCGGCTTCCATACCAACAGATACTCACAGCACTGAAGGGTGGGGCTTTGTGGATAGAGATGAAAAAACATTTTAGAAGTCGAGAAAGAGTAATATCCTTTTGCTGTCAGGCTGATAAGTCATGAACTGTCTAGATAACTTTTAGTTAGAGTCCCTGCTGACTGAAACATGAAGCCCTTTGGATTAATCTTGGTCGTATCTCTGCCTGGAATGGTCCTTTTTTTTTTTTTTTTACATTCCATTTGATAATTAGCTGGAGATTTAAAAACAGGAATTTGAATAAGTAGCCAACTGATAATAAACATCTTTTGATTTGTGACTGAACTGTATCAAGGTATGAATATTTCCCCTTATTGCTCTCTTGTGCCTAGGCTCCTCCTTTCTTGCAGGCTGGCATCTGTCTCCTCAGATCTTCCCTTGGCTGACCTAGCCTACTTCTTCAAACCTTCCCTTTCCCAAAGCTACACTTCTACTAATTTGAAGATTAACTAAATTTTTTTTTAAGTTACATCAAGCTTGTTGGAGGAAGAAGCCACCAGAATGTAAAGTAGAAATGGAAGATAAATAATGCATGTTGTAATTTGATGTGATGATTGCTATCAGAGACCACAGAGCAAAGGCCTCAAGATTGAGGTGCTGTCCTAAGAAAAGAGATTCAGCATCAGAGAGGCATGGAAGGAAAATACCCAGCATGCTCTTCTACCTGAATGGATTTCTGTGCCAGCAACCTACCACTGGTTATTCTGAAACTGAGTAGAATCCTTTATTCTGACAGTTACTCAACCCCATCTCTTCCAGTGTAAGCAGAATTTGTGTGAGTATGTCAGATTATGGCTGAGATGATGGGATGGCATGGCCCTTACTTTGTATAGCAAAGGAGATGCCATGACACTTGTACCATTATGGTACATGATATCTGCCTCTGACTAAGAATACATCAGAAAGAAAGCTACTGCAGGCCTTCAAGTGAGAGCCCTGGTGTGAGTGGGATGAGAGTGAAGCCTATGTCACAAGGAACTGTGGGAGGCACACAATAGTTGTGAGCAGATACCAGCCAGCAGCAAACTGTGGAAAGGGACCTTGGTTCCACAGCAACATGGAGATGGTTCTGCAACAACCACATGGAGCTTAAGAGAAGAACCATCATCCTTCATGGTTCAGAGAAAAACACAGATTCTTACCCCTAAGTGCCTACTACATTACACTGTATGAGACCCTGCCTAGAAACCCCAGCCAAAATGAGGCTTTCCAGCAGCCCACCAACTCAGATAACAAATAGCTGGCTTCATTATTTGCCTTTTCTTTTAACACTTCAGTAACAGTCCACTGCAGCTGAGTTTCTGTCACAAAAAAAAATTGATTTTGACCTCTTGTGGGTGTTCTGACCTTGTTCTTTTGTAGTTCTTAGATTTTTCTTTCTTGTCCTAAACAAATTAGCATGTATCAAGATTGTACTTTCTTCTCAAGAGAGGCACTTCTGAATGGCCTCACACTAAAACAGCTGTGACTGGTAAAGATAATTTAAGAGAAAACAGAAACAGCTAAAGTCACTGGCTGTTCCCAAAGCCATAAAGCACCTGCAGACATAGTTAAGAAATCTGAGAATGGAAAAAAACAATGGAATCTTGAAATTCGCAGGCAAATGGATGGAACTTGAAGAAACCATCCTGAATAAGGTAACCCGGTCACAAAAAGAGGAACATGGTATATACTCATTCATATATGGATTTTAGACATAGAGCAAAGAATCACAAGCCTATAATTCATACCTCCAGAGAAACTAGGATACAAGGAGGAACCTAAGAGATTCATACAAGGTCCTTCACAGAAGGGGAAAGGAACAAGATCTCCTGAGCATATTGGGAGTAGGGGGGGAGCAGTGAATGGAGAGGGAGGCAGGAGAAAGAGAAGGGGAGGAAAGGAGAGTATATGGGACTAGGAAGATTAAGACATGGGAGGAATAGGCTAGAGAAAAAAAAGAGAGAGAGATGGCATAAAAGAGGGAGCCATTATAGGTTTGAAGAGAAAATTGAATCTAGACAAATGTCCAGAGACCAACAAACATGACACCAACTAACAATCTGAGCAACAGTGGAAAGGCTACCTTAAATTCCATTAACTGATAATGAAATTGATCACTAACTTATCATCCTAGAGCCCTCATCTAGTAGCTGATGGAAACAGAAGCAGACATTCACAGCTAAACACTGAGCCAAACTGGAATCCAGATGCAGAAAGGGAGAAGTGATAAGAAAATGGGGACAAGACCAGGCTACAGAAACCCACAGAGACAGCTGACCTGAACAAGGAGCATCTAATGGATCCCCAGACTGATAGCTGGGAAACCAGCATTGGACTGACTCAGACCCCCTGAACATGGGTCTCAGATAGAAGGCCTGGGCAGCCTAAGGGACCTCTGACAGTGGAATCAGGATGTATCCCTGGTGCACAAAAGGACTTTGGGAGCACATTCCCCATGGAGGGGTACTCCTTTAATCTAGAGGCAGGAGGGAGGGCCTAGACCCTACTCCAAATGACTTGACAGATTTTGTTGATTCCCCCCTGGAAGGTATCAGCCTCCCTGTGGAGTGGGGGGTATATAATTGGATGGGAGGGTGATCAGGGGGCATGGGAGGGAGGGAAAGAGAAAGGAAGGGGGGAGAGGGAACTGGGATTGATATGTAAAATAAAAGAAAGAAAGGAAGGAAGGAAGGAAGGAAGAAAGAGGAAGGAAGGAAGGAAGGAAGGAAGGAAGGAAGGAAGGAAGGAAGGAAGGAAGGAAATCTGAGAATTGTGAAAGTCTGGTGTTTTGAGCTATTATCTATCTTCTCCCAGCCAGTGTGACCAAAGTTGAATCCTAGGTAAGTACAGGATCTGCTCCACCACACAAGCATACCCAGCTCTCAGTCATGAATCCCAGGTGGGACATCAAGCCACTAAGACCTCTCTCTGCAGCACTTTGTGGCAGACACTATTCCACAAAAAGTGGCTGAGCACTTTGCCACTCTTATGCTCTACCAGTTCTCCCTCTACTCGACGAACTCTACTCAAGGATCAACAAACCAAAATGGATTCCTAATTCCCTTGTCTCATGTTACTTATAAGCAAGGAAGTGTTTTGTGGCTAAACAGGAAATGCTCCATACAGCACCCCATGTGCAGGGAAGGGGCATGTCTTCTCACAAATTGCATCACTGTCTTTGTTCCCCAGCATTGCAGGAAAGGTGCAAAGATGATTGAAAGGGGGCTGATAGCTCCACCCAACAACAACAACAACAACAATCAAAACCACAGATTAGCAGAATTTAACAGAGCTCAAAATGAGATATCTTAGATTATCCTTTCTGAGCTTCAAAGAACACCTATACAAAGAGACACGAGTTTAATTAGATCAGACAGTGGAGCAATTTATCCTTCAAGATATTACTCAAAACAGTAGATAGATCGGCCAGCAATTAGTGGAGGCTAGGAGCTAGGCTAATATTATCAAAAAATGGACAGATTAACAGAGATGGTAAAAAATGACAGGACCTTAATGAAATCATTTTCATAACAAGGTGACTGCACTGTGGTAGGCCACACTCTATCAAACATTATAATGATGGAAGTAAGCCTTAGTGAGAATAGCCCAAGTATGGATGGTAACAACCACAGTGTGTTCATGAGATGTTTGATGTCAGTATCTGGAGGTGGATCCATTAAAGCTGGTAAGAATATCAAATGGTACACAGAGGTGCTTTGAAAAATACTAATTCCTCCTCCATGGGTTAAGCAAAGGGTTAGTATGTAATTTACTAGTCCTTCTACTCTATGAATATTTCCCTCAAAAAAAAAAAACAAAACAAAATTCAATGTTGTTGAATAATATAGGGTTTACCTCAAATGATTCTAAGATGTGTGAATAAAACCTGCATTGTTCCTTCTGTCCCCAAATCAATGGTGTGCTTGATTTATCCATACTGAATCTTTTCATGATACAGCATTCTTTGATACTCTGGTATTAGTGAGAGATGTCCAATATTTACAATTAAACTCATGTACCACTGAGATACCCTAGACCAGAAACTTCCAATCACTGTATAACATCTAGACTTTTTTTCTTTCTTCAATGACTCAGCTCAATTTTATTTTCATGCCATACATATATATATGTATATATATATGTATATATATGTATATATGTATATGTATATATATATATATATATATTCTTATTTTATATATCAATCCCAGTTCCCTCTCCCTCCCAGTCTCCAATGGCCTCCCAACCCCCCCCCAATCCCATCCCCCATTCACTCCCAGGGAGGGTGAGGCCTTCTAGGAGGGATCATCAAAATCAGTCAAGTCATTTGGGGTAGGGCTTAGGCCTTCCCTCATGTCTCTAGGCTAAAAGGGCATCCATACATGGGGAATGTGCTTCCAAAGTACTTTCATGTACCAGGGATACATTCTGGTTCCACATCCTGGTTCCACTGTCAGAGGTCTTACAGACTGCCCAGACCCCTTAATTAAGACCCACGTTCAGGTAGTCTGGGTCTGTCCTATGCTGGTTTCCTAGCTATCAGTCTGGGGTCAATGACCACCCCCCTGTTCAGGTCAGCTATTTCTGTGGATTTCTGTAGCCTGGTATTGACCTCCTTGTTCATAACTTCTTTCTCTCTGCAACTGGATTCCAGGAGTTTAGCTCAGTGTTAAGCTATGGCAGTCTGCTTCTGTTTCCATCAGATACTGGATGAAGGCTCTAGGATGGCACATAAGGTAGAAATCAATCTCATTATTAGGGAAGGGCATTTAGGGTAGCCTCTCCACTATTGCTTGGATTGTTAGTAGGTCTCTGATTATTTTCCTAGTGCCAGATTTCTCTTTAAACCTATTATGGCTCCCTCTATTATGGTATCTCTTTTCTTGTTCTCCTCTATTTTTCCCCAGTCTCAATAATCCTCTCCCTCATGTTCTCCTCTCCCCTTCCTATTCTCCCCTTCTCTTTCTCCTAAGTCCCCTCCCATCACTGCCCCCCCACACAGCTCCCAGTTTCCTCAGGAGATCTTGTCCCTTACTCCTTCTCAAGGGGACCATGTATGTCTCTCTTAGGGTCCTCCTTGTTTCCTAGGACCATGTATGTCTCTCTCTTAGGGTCTTCCTTGTTTCCTAGCTTCTCTATCAGTGTGAATTGTAGGCTGGTGATCTTTTGCTCCATGTTTAAAATCAATATATGAGTGAGTACATACCATGTTTTCCTTTTGTACCTAGATTACCTCACTCAGGATGACTTCTACTCCCAGCCATTTGCCTGTGAATTTCAAGATACCATTTTTTCCTGGCTGAGTAGTACTCCATTGAGTAAATGTATCACATTTTCTCCATCCATTCTTCAGTTGAGGGACATCTAGGTTGTTTCCAGGTTGTAACTATTACAATTAATGCTGCTATTAACATAAATGAATAAAATGTCTTTGTTACATGGATGTGTTATGAGTAGGTTTTTTCTGCCAGTCTTGTCCCATTGCTGCGCCAGGCCCAAACAACACACAGAGACTCTGTATTTGACATAATACTGTTGGCCAGTTACTAGTTTCTCATTGGCTAGCTCTGTATTAAATTCTATTTACATTTCTATTACATTTCTATTAATGTAAGTATTCCCACAGGATCTCATCTTACCAGAGAGAGGGGCTGGCATTCTGCTCTCTCAAGTCTCTACATGCTGACTCCTCCCTACTCCTTCCGGAATCCTCCTTGTCTCTAGTCCCTCTTATCTTGCTTTGTTATTGGCCAACAGTGCTTTATTCATTGACCAATTAGAGAAACATGTTTGCAGAATGACATCTCCCATCATGGATGAGCATCTTTTGGGTATATGCCTAAGAATGGAATTACTTTATCTTGTAGTAGACTGATTCCTATTTTCCCGAAGAACCACCACACTGATTTCCAAAATGGATGTACAAGTTTGCATTCCCACCAGCAGTGGAGGAGTGTACCCATTTCTCTACATCCTCTCTGGCATAAACTGTCATTGGTGTTTTTGATCTTAGCCATTCTGACAGGAGTAAGATGGTATCTCAGAGTTGTTTTGATTTACATTTCCCTGATGGCTAAGGATGTTGAGCACTTTCTTAAGTGTCTTTCAGCCATTTTGGATTCCTCTATAGAGAATTCTCTAATACTCCACTTTTTAATTGCATTAATTTGTATTTTAGTGACTACCTTTATGAGTTCTTTCTATATTTTGGAAATCAGCCTTCTGTCAGATGTGGGATTGGTGAAGATCTTTTCCCGTTCTGTGGGCTGCCATTTTTTTCTGTTGACTGTGTCCTTTTCCTTACAGAAGCTTCTCAGTTTCAGGAGGTCCCATTCATTAATTGGTGTCTGAGATACTAGTGTTGTGTTCAGGAAGTGGTCGGTTCCTGTACCAATTTCTTCAAGGGTACTTCCCACTTCCTCTTCTAAGAGGTACAGTGTGGCTAGATTTATGTTGAGGTCTTTGATCCATTTGACTTAAGTTTTGTGCATGGTGATAGATATGGATCATCTGAATTCTTCTATACACCAGCATCCAGTTAGACCAGCACCACTTGCTGAAGATGCTTTCTTTTTTCCATTGTATTATTTTGGCTGCTTTGTCAAAAATAAGGTATTCATAGGTGTGTGGGTTAATATCAGGATTTTCAATTCAATTCCATTGGTCTACCTGTTTATTTTTTCACCAATACAATGGGACTATAGCTCTATAATAGAGCTTGAGGTCAGGGATGGTGAAGTTCCTTTATTGTACAGGATTGTTTTGGTTATCCTGGGTCTTTTGTTTTTCCATATAAAGTTGAATATTGTCTTTTTAAGGTCTGTGAAGAACTCTGTTGGGATTTAGATAGGTATTGTGTTAAATCTGTAGATTGCTTTTGTTAAGATTGCCATTTTTACTGTGTTGATCCTACCTATCTAAGATCATGGGAGATCTTTCCATTTTCTTGTATCTTTTTTAATTTTTTTCTTTAAAGACACAAAGTTCTTGCTATATAGGTCTTTCACTTGTTTGGTTAGTGTTACCCCAAGATATTTTATGTTGTTTGTGGCTATTGTAAAGGGTGATGTTTCTCTGATTTCTTTCTCAGCCCCTTTAACATCTGTATATGTTAGGGCTACTTATTTTTTTGTTGTTGTTGTTGAGTTAATCTTGTATCCTGCCACTTTGCTGAAGTTGTTTATCAGAGTTTTTCAGGTCACTTATGTAAACTTTCATACCATCTACAAATAGTGAAAGTTTAACTGTTTCCTTTCCAATTTGTATCCCCTTGATCTCCTTTTGTTGTCTTATTGCTCTAGCTAGAACTTGAATTATAGTATTGAAGAGATGTGGAGAGAGCCTGATTTTAGAGGAATCACATTGAATTTCTCTTCATTTAGTTTGATATTGGCTGTTGGTTTACTGTATATTGCTTTTATTATGTTTAGGTATTTTCCTGTTATCCCTGATCTCTAAGACATTATCTTGTAATATTCAGCAAATACACTGTTCTAATTTATCATTCATGACCTCACCTAATCCACCAATCTTCCCCCACACAATCAGCATGTATGCCCCCAGAGAATTATTTCCAATTTCCAACTGACATACAATTTCTGGGAACTCATACACAGTTACAAACTAAGATATTGTGTTTTTAACACACTATGAATCAAATATCAGTTTGTGTTCTTAAAAATCTTCTCCTATAATTTAGTCTCAATAGTCTTCACTACTAGTTGGTCTAGAAGTCTGATTTGTCTTCAAATACTCATGTTAATAAAGCGAGAATTTGCCACTGTGACCCACATATATACACAGTGCTTCATAGCATTCCAAATCTCTAACAGGAAGAAGAAGCATATGCTGCTATACATTCCTCATTCTCATCCCACACTTGGTCAGGGTTAATAGAAGAGAACACTTTTGTGAATAGAAGTCTTCTCTTTTCTTTACTTTTCTGATCTCCTCCCCTTCAGCTGCTATTTCTCCTTGGATGAGGCCAGATACAATTTAATGGATGTATATATGTTCCCATTTTGAATAATAGGTAGATATTAACCAAAATAATATGAAATATCTAGAATGACAAATATCTCTTAGGTTTTTATGATATTGTGAGAACAATTTAAACAAGATTTTAAAAAGAAAGCATACAAATACTCCTGTTTTGGCAGACATTGTTAACATGCTTGTGTTTAGCCACATGTATCTGACTCATACATTGAAATCTCTCCTAACTGGAGGCAACAACAGCAGATAATTGATGTTAAGGATGGATCATTAAATTTTGGTAATTAGTGGGATATTATTCCTTCTATCAAACATGAAGAATAATAGATAAATCTCTCAACTTTGAGATTTGTCACATTAATTTATTTTTCATATCTCACTGGAAATCTTCATATGTTCTTTACATGGTTATTTCAAATTTAAGATCAGTTTGTAATTCAATAATATATGAAAAATGTCACATGATATGTTAGTGTGCCAGCCTATCTGGAGAATAAAAAGAGAAAGGAAATATTTTCTCTTTATTTATCTGTCTCTTTTGTTTCTGAAGTACTTAGATATTACTTGGATAACTGAGAACAAATTTTTAAAAACATACTTTTAAGGGAAACAGGGTAGATGTACTAAATTTTTGGTCATTAAATTGACCATTAAGTTAGGCCATCAGATCTCATACTGTGGGCTGTGACCCCTTTGGGGATCACATACCAGATGTTTACATTATGATTAATAACAGTAGCAAAATTACAGTTATGAACTAGCAATAAAATAATTTTATGGTTGGGGGTCCCCACAACATGAGGAATGGTAGTGGCATTAGGAAGACTATGAACCACTGTCTTCTCATACTGGCCCCAACATGCTAACACATGAGGAAATCATGATGGTAAGAATTTGGGCAAAAGTTTAAGAATATAGTAGACATTGATACTTGTTTGTAGCTATTTCTTCATTGTTTTGTAATATTGAGAAGAAATGTAACATCAGATAACATACTTGATGATAGCTATGTTGCCCCCTATTCAGCCCACTGTAATCCCTGGCTAAACACACCATTAATGTCAGGGAGACTGCTCCCATACAAGAAGAGACACACTGACAGGGAACTCTATACTGGTTTCATCTTGTAGGTGTCTTATCATAATTCCTTCTTCCATCTCCTTTGAAATTTCATTAAACAGAGAGCAAATATGTTACTGCTGAGAAAGGATGACACACTCATTAATCACAATACAATTTACAATTATGAGCTACATTTGTTTATTGTGCTAGAATAATAGCTGCCACATGAGAAACTAATCTGATGATAATATTCTATTAGAAGAGTTAGGCACTACGTTATAAATCTAAACTAGTAAGAGGATTTAGATGAGGGAGTTACTGTGTTCTATGGTAGGTGTCACAAATGGATTATTTTCATAATATGGTCTTGGGAAAATATGGAAGGCACAGATTCCATTCTGAAAATAACTTTAAGTAAACGCACAGAGGAAATTTGGCCATTAATCCTCACAGCATCTTAATTTCATCTATAAAAGCTGTTATTTAAGGAGTACAAGAAGGTTTAGAGTTATTAAAGCAATACATTTTATGGTATGTGTATGGAGATAAAAGTTACTACAAATGCCTGATTTCTAACTCATGCCAATCGTTAAGAATTTTCTCTTTCTAACAAATTCATGTTTCTTGTAGATAACAAGCTTCCCTGGGGAAGAAGGCCCTGGAGACAGGAGAGAGGTAGCTATTACTGAGAGTTTACAGAGTGTTAGACCCTATTAACATTCCCTATCCCCTTAGAGGCTATCTCCAAGCTCTCCAGACTCAGCACTAACCCACTAACTCAGCAGCTGGATGCTGTCAGGTTGTAGAAAAAGTGCTGCAGTCTAAAATTAACACGTTTAAAATTAAACAGATCCAGGTTCAAATCATGATTGTCTCGCACTACACATAAGGACAGAACAGATGGAAATCTCTTGAAATGGAAGTTTCTAATAGAAAAAAATGAATATAGCATTGTCTTCTAACATAAACTAATATAATATGTGTAAATGCTAAGTTGAGGTTTTATATTAGAATTAATTAGAAATATTTATAGGCTACCATAGAACAGGCACCATGCTAGAAGAATGTAGTGAATGACACAGCCCATTGAAACTTAAGTTCAGCAACTGGTCCAGCTTGCATAGAACATTATTAGTTTTAACATAGATAATAATATATCCTAAGTCCCAAGCACACTAGGCCATCTAGTCAACCAACCCCAACATTTACTCTAAGAGGCATTAGCTAGATGCCCATGACAATATGAATGAGCCTTAGAGAGTGGCCAAAGAAAGTGTAAAATTAGCACTTCTAATTCCAGAAGTGGGCATGATAGTGATGGAATTTTAGAGATTAAGGAATGGATTGCAAACAGGATGCTAAGAAAATCAGAACAAAGAGCTGTAAAAACAGATAGGATACGTTGAAGCTCTAAAATATAACAGAGTATATAGGATGGTTATGTCCTTGAGCAGACAATTCCAGAATGAAGAAGGCAGAGAGGAGATCAAAAGACCATAGGCAACCATGCCCCAGAGAAGAGGCACCTGATGACAATGTTGTGCTATGTTTCAATGAACATAATCTAATGAGACCACAGACTGGAAATGGAAAAAGCCTCCAGGGGGACCTCCATTTCAGTCTGTGAGTTAATGCTACAGGCATTGCCCTTAGCTTCACCTTCTCTGAGAATGACTTAATGTCATCCTCAGCCAAATGCTATGCCAAACATTTCCTTTGCAACAAAATGGCTTTTTCCTTGACTGCCCACCTGACCAAAGCTCTTCATGGGCCCTGGAGCCTTATCTGTTTATTAAGGATTACTAATAAATTTTGTCTGCTTCCCACAAACAACATAAAATATCTTGGGGTAACACTAACCAAACAAGTGAAAGACCTATATAATAAGAAGTTTGCACCTTTAAAGAAAGAAATTAAAGAAGACACAGGAAATTGGAAAAATCTCCCATGCTCTTAGATAGGTAGGATCAACACAGTAAAAACGACAATCTTACCAAAAGCGATGTATAGATTCACCACAATCCCCATCAAAATTGAAGCAGAATTATTCACAGACCTTGAAAGGAAAATATGCAAATTTATATAGAAAAACAAAAGACCCAGGATAGCCAAAACAACCCTGTACAATAAAGGAACTTCCAGGAGCATCACCAACCCTGACTTCAAGCTCTGTTATAGAGCCATAGTCCTGAAAACAGCATTGTATTGGTGCAAAAATAGGTAGACCAATGGAACTGAATTGAAAGTCCTGATGTTAACCCATACACCTATGAACACCGGATTTTTGACAAAGCAGCTAAAATTATACAATGGAAAAAAGAAAGCATCTTCAGCAAATGGTGCTGGCCTAACTGGATGCTAGTGTGTAGAGGACTTCAGATAGATCCATATCTATCACCATGCACAAAACTTAAGTCAAATGGATCTAAGACCTCAACATAAATCCAGCCACACTGTACCTCTTAGAAGAGAATGTGGGAGGTACCCTTGAAGAAATAGGTACAAGAGACTGCTTCCTGAACATAACACCAGTATCACAGACACTGATATCACCAGTTAATGAATGGGACCTCCTGAAACGGAGGCAAATGACACGGGCAACAAAACAAAACAGCAGCACACAGAATGGGAAAAGATCTTCACCAACCCCAAATCAAATCTGACAGTGGGCTGTTTTTCAAAATATAGAAAGAACTCACCAAAACACCAGATAATACAATTAAAAAGTGGGTTCAAAACAGAATACAGAGTTCTCAATAGAGGAATCCAAAATGGCTGAAAGACTCTTAAGAAAGTGCTCAACATCCTTCACCATCAGGGAAATACAAATCAAAATAACCATTATACCCATTAGAATGACCAAAATAAAAAACACCAAAGACCGTTTATGCTAGAGAGGATGTGGAGAAAGAAGTGTACTACGCCACTGCTAGTGCAAATGCAAACTTGTACAGCCACTTTGGAAAGCAGTATGTCAGTCCCTCAGAAAAATGAGAATTAGTCTACTTCAAGATCCAGTAATTCCACACTTAGGCATCTACCCAAAAGATGCATATCTACTCATCTGTGTTCATAGTAGCATTATTTGTAATAGCCAGAACCTGGAAGCAACCTAGATGTCCCTCAACTGAAGAATGGATGGAGAAAATGTGGTACATTTACACTCAGCAGAACAAAATAACAGAATCTTAAAATTCCCAGCAAATGGATGGAACTAGAAGAAACCATCCTGAGTGAGGTAACCCAGTCACAAAAAGACAAACATGGTATGTACTCACTCATATACGGATTTTAGACACAGAGCAAAGGATTACCATCCTACAATCCACACTGCCAGAAAAGCTAGGAAACAAGGAGGATCCTAATAGAGACAAGATCTCTGAGTAAATTGGGAGCGTGGGCGGGGGGAAGGGAGAGGGAGTTAGGAAAAAGAGAAGGGGAGAAGAGGTGGGGTGAGGAGGACATGAGGGAGCAGGAAGATAGAGTCAGGAAAAGAACAGAGAAGATCAAGAAAAGAGATACCATAATAGAGGGAGGCATTATAGGTTTAAAGAGAAATCTGGCACTAGGGAATGTCCAGAGATCTATAAGAATGACCCCAACTAACAAACTAAGCAATAGTGGAGATACTACCTTAAATGCCCTTCCCCAGTAATGACAATGATGACTACCTTATATGCCATCTTAGAGCCTTCATCTAGTAGCTGATGGAAACAGAAACAGACACCCACAGCTAAAAGGTGAACTTAACTCCTGGAATCCAATTGCAGAGATAGAGGAGTGATAGACAAAGGGGTCGAGACTAGGCTGGAGAAACCCACAGAAACAGCTGACCTGAACAAGGGGGAGCTCATGAAATCCATTATTATAGATTAGAAACTATCATAAAACCAAACCAGATCCCCCTTAATGTGGGTGTTAGTTAGGAGGACTAGGCAATCTATGGGGCCTCTGGTAGTGGATCAGTATTTATCCCTAGTATACGAATGGACTTTGGGAGCCCATTACACATTGAGGGATACTTTCTCAGACTAGACACGTGGGGGAGGGCCTAGGCCCTGCTCCAAATAATATGGCAGCCTTTGCAGATTTCTCAAAGAAGAACTCACCTTCCCTAGGGTGCAGAAATGTGATGGGATGGGGATTTGATGGGGGGGGGGGTTGAAGGAACTGGGATTGACATGTACAACAAGATTGTTTCAAATTTAAATAGAAAGAATTATCAAAAAAATTTGTCTACTTCATCACAGTTCTTTTTCTTTCATCCCTATACTGCTACTGAAGGTTCATTTGGACCAAGATGATCAAAATATCACAGCAGCTTTTTCATCCTTCTCTCCATTTCATTCCTTTCTACCAGAGCCCCAAAAACTTCCAATGCTGGCCTCCATTCTACCTGTGAGGGAGAGATATAAGACAAACTATGCTGTGTTCAACCCCTGCTTTAAAACTATTAAAATGTCATATTAGTCTTTTCACCCAGGATAGCTCCACACTTTCCAGTGTACCCCGCAGAATACAACTGTGTACCAACAGTGATCTACTAACATAAGTCGTTCTTTGGAATCATTAGGTTAGGGATATATGTGAGTTGATATTTTAGGATTTCCTATAATGTTAATATGATAATAGTCCCCAAATTTCTAGAAGATAATTATACTTTACTTTGATTTCTCAAAGTCACTTGTGACTGGGAAGTTCTGTGGAACTACTAATCCCCTTTGAACAACACTTTGTAGAATGTTGCTCTAATCTAATCTTACCTGCTTCAATTCTGCCACCTTTAATTGCCTTTCCCTGGTTGTAAGAAGTAAGGTTTTTCTACCAGCCACCTCTGGTCTTGTCCTGCTGCCGCTTCAGCCCCAAATAACACACAGTGAGACTCTGTATTTGATATAAACTGTTAGCCAATTACTAGTTTCTTATCGGCTAGCTCCGTGTTAATTATTAACCCATTTCTATGTATTTCTACATGGTCTTACCATCGAGAGGCAGCTGGTGGTTCTAGTCTCTCCAGACTCTCCATCTTGACTCTCCTTCCTACTTCCTCTTCCTCCTTGTCTCCTAGTCCCTCCTATCTTCCTTTCATATTGGCCAACAGTGCTTTATTTATTAACCAGTATGAGAAACATATACAGAATGACATCTCCCATCACCTGGTATATGTGGTATTTCTGGAAGTTATACTTTTTACATCCTCACATCTTTATATGATATGATTCCACTTCTGATGTGTTCTATGTTCATACATACTTCTACCTGATTTACATAACTTCATGGTTCAATTCAAATACCCCTCCCGCAATACCCAGACCCTTGGCTCATTCCACTCAACTATCTGGGTTTCCTTATGAAATAAGATTTCTCATTAATAATGTTAAATCTCACATTTAGTATCTGATAGATGTTTTAAAGTTGCTAGATAGAAAGCTGAAGATGACAAAACAGAAAGCATTAAATCAAAATATAGTGGAGATTAAGCCAATAGTGTAGTGCCTGCCTATCTAAGAAAGCACTAAGACACAAAACCATCTTTCTGAAAGCTATACATGCAGGAAAATGAACTGTCAACCTCTGGGGTCTTCCAGCTGCCTTTGGAGTCCAAAGTTCTGGAAGAATAATACATAACTGTATGAGTTTGATCTAGCCCTTTCAAATGGATTTATTATTCTTTATTTAAATAATGTATGACTTACCCTTCCAGGTGAATATCAATAGGAAAAATAAATCTTAAGTTTCCTGTTATCTTCAAGTTAAAGCTGAGTTCAAATTCAATAGAATTGTAAGACATTGGGGGGAAAATTCTATGGATATTCCCCCATCTTGCTTTTATTTTCATGGTCTGTCTTTTTCATGTTTATTTTAACTTCTTTTTTAAAATCCTTTTACTGAGAGTCTAAATTCTCCTTTCTTGGCATGTTTAGTGAAAACACTTGAATCTACAGATAAAATCTGTATTTATAGACATCTATTTTTCCCTTGGCAGACACTGTTTTCTTCTTTTATGCCTTCCTTGCTCACTAACCCAGTCTGCCAAGGATTTTGACAGATGGAATATGTGATTAGAGCCACTTTACATCTCAATGTATAGAGCTAAATTTAGTGACAGGGCTTCCAGTTGAAGTTTGGGTTTGTCAAAATATTTTAGTCTTAAATAAAAGCTACCCACACATGCCTTTTACAAACACAGTTCTTGCACACAGAAAGATTCACTACTCCTCAGTGATTTTGAATGGGTCACCTAGAGGGGCTGAAAATGACACATTAGCTTTTAGCATTCCTTTACCTAGACGCTCTTCAACACACCCCAGAATGACTTCCACTCCACCACCTCACCCAAGCACTATTTTAAATGCATGTTAACCTTTGGGACACTTCTCAGCATTGATTGATTGAGAGGTAAGGAAAGACAAGGTACTTGAACCCATAAACAAAGCTCTCTTTCATTGTTGCATGCTTTTCAGTTCATACATTTCTTACCATCTCCATACTTATACAAATCTAAGACACTCCCATTTGTCATCTAGAATACTGTAACATCCTCCAGGAGTCCTCTTCGTATCTGGAACTATTCTTTCAAATCATTTTCTTATGGAGCCACAGTTGTAAGATAGGTCATTTCTTCCTCTTTAGCCTCCTGACAATCATTTCATTCAATAGGAAATGAGCTCTTTATTTGAATTCTCCCACACTGACAAAATAGTATATGGGGGAAAGTACCAACTCTAAGAATAATGAAAGAATGAAATAATATGCCAAGTGAAGAACATTGTGCATATGTATAGCAAAGTTTTCCATGTTTTCTCATACAGGTTCTACTACTCTAAGGAAGTTGATGACAACCCTGAGACCCAAAACCAATATCCCTTCTCAGTTTAACAGTTTATCTTTGTTCCTCCCTG
Source organism: Phodopus roborovskii (assembly GCF_943737965.1). NCBI lineage: Eukaryota > Metazoa > Chordata > Mammalia > Rodentia > Cricetidae > Phodopus > Phodopus roborovskii. The sequence goes on along the minus strand of NW_026126460.1, from coordinate 13,970,448 downwards.
AACCTAATTCAAACTGCTTGGCCCTTTGGTCAACTAACCAATATGGACTACATGACCCAAGTTCCTTTATTTTCCTACAGCTTCAAATTGATTTTGGCTAATTATAATCTCCATAAAAAATAATAGGGAAGGTAGAACTCTGATTGAGATACATAATCCCAAGCTCTTTCCTTAATGAGCCATAGATTAATAGTCCTTTACCAATAAACACAGCTCCTATTGGGATATCAGCTCTTATGACTGATGGCTCACTTACTCCAGTCTCTCTCACTTCGCTTTCTTAAGAAACCCTAGATCCCTACTTGTTCTTAGCCTTATGGTAGTCACCTTCCCCTTATTGCTTTTCTTAATGTATGACTATTCCCTTTAAGTATACACTGCACTGAATTATCTTCAGTTATCCATTTATATGAACCCCCTGTTTTTACTGCAGTTCCAAATTGTGGGCATGGTTTATAATGTCAGAAAAAAAGGTAAGTAAATTGAGACCTGGACTTCCTTTATTATAAATTTAACTTCACAAAATGAGAAACAACATTTTTATACAAAATAGTCTGTAGGTGAGTCCAGAAAAAGATTGAGTTATAGTCATCTTTGACTGCTGAAAAGCCAGTTGTTTGTGTATATCCAGGAGGGCAAATGAAAACTAAATAACTCACAGACAAATAAATCTCCACCAGATACAATGTTGTCCAGGTACTACCTCATGTAGACATTGTGAAAATTGTTGATACAACTGTAATTCATCACTTCAATCAAGAATGTGTTGTATTGGAAAGAACACAGCACAGAATCACTTTATTTTTAATGCTATAAGAAGATAGAAATAGGAAAAACAAATAATAGAACAAAACCTTAATCTCTAGAAGAAAATATTGTCAGCAAACAAATGAAAATCTTAGCCAAGATCATTGCCATGAATTCAAAGTAACTGAGTGAATTAATTAATGCATTCAAGGAACTACAAAGAATCAGAAGAAAACAAAAACAAAAAACAAACAAAAAATCTAGAGCAGGACAGTAGAGGGTGTTGAAATATAAATCCATGTAGCTGAGAAAGAACTGAGAATCAAAAATGAAATATAGCAGAGCAGCAACCACAATGAAACAATACTGTTAAAATACAATAATGGGAAAACAATGAATGGGGAAAATAGAGTTTAGAGATTAAAAATATAGACACATATACCACTAATGTCCTCAAATATCATATGTAGACAATGAATATATTATTTGAATCTAATGGATTAAGGAAAGAATATGACTTGACTCAAAGGAAGTCATCAACAAAAAAAAATCTAAGAAAAACAATATAAATCATGGCAAACATTTTATGGAACTAATGAGGGTATTATTAGAGGAGAAGGAAATAAATGCTCATTTCATAATTGTTTATTTGTAAATGGGAATAAATATAAACCAAAGTAGAATTTCAGGCATCTAAGTCTGTATATGGTAAAAGTAGACCTGTGATAATTTTATGTTCATATTAACATATGTAATGTATACTAATATATTATACATGTAATATATTAATATTGTACACATCTTTAATAGAAATCTTTAGTCTTATGTATCTTTTAATTTTAAGGCACTAATATGCTATAAGCATTAGCCAGACCAAAATGAAACAGGCCAAATAATCTCATTTATGATTTTGTATAAAAATTCTATGTCTTACATTAAACAAATAGGCAGGATCTTAATATAGTATTGATTACTAGAAAAAGCCCCATAGCATCTATAGAAGATAGAAAACATAACAAATACATCAGTTATCACTGTTGTAAATTGTAATTCTTCTGGAACTAGCTCAAAGAAAGATCAGTGGAAAAATAAAAACTAAACAATCCAAAAAATAAAAATAAAAGTAATTATTTTGCACATGATATTACAAATCCCCCCAAAATAGCTGCAAATAACAAATAGTAAACAACAACAACAACAACAATAATAATAATAATAATAATAATAATAAAATATCCTACATAATATATAATGGAAGAAAATAACATTCTACACAGGTGATTGTGAAAAAAAACTAGGGAAATTTGATATTTTCTGTAGGAAACACTACTATTTATTGAGAATCCCTGAAAAGACTGGAGTAATGGAAAAGCAACACCATTCTGAAATGCTAGAGCTTCTTAAGTTATTTATAAAGTTTAGTGACTAATAAATTAAAATCAAGCAATGCTCTTTTCTATGGTCAGAGCCAAGAAAGCAATGAATCCTACTGTTTGCTTCACCCCATGGACAAAAAAAAAATTCCAGATGGATTGAGAATGTGAATGTGAAAGAGAACACTGTAATGTTCTTACATTAAAAACATAAGTGAACATAGCATACCAGTTGGGTAGGCAGGCAAAAAAAAGTTCCTGAAATGTATATGAACTCTGTTAATCAAAGTGTAAAACTTTTTTCAATTGCATTGTTTAAATTTAAGATGTATCTATAAAAATGTACTATTAAAACTCTGCCAAGGAATATCATGGAGTGAAAGAAATTCACAGTACATACACCTACCACCCACCTACAGACATAGTCAGCTACATTCAACAAAAGGCTCAAACCCAGAATATATGATACATCCCTATCACTAATAAATTAGAGAACCACCTTATATAGAATAAAGAGTGAAGCATGAAGTTAATAGTTGATGTCAAAGTGGCCAATAAATACATCAAAGGGTATTCAGATCATTAGTCACCACAGAAAAGCCAAAGAAAGTTATATTTCAATATCATTATACAATCTCCGTCACAGTAAAGACATAAAAAAAGGGAACCATGGGTGTGTGGATGTAATCAGATGAAATTCACCCAATGCTAGTGGAAATTGGCATTGTTGAAAACAGTTTTAAAATCTGACGATGTAGTAAACCTGACCACATATATATTCTCTCTGACTTAGCAGTTCTTCCAGATCAATAGCCTCTATAATGAAGTACATATACTCACCAAAGGCCAAGTATGAGAATATTTATGGTAATCTTATTGTGAAGAGTCTGAGAATGCAGCTGGATTGTAGAGTGATTGTCTAGCATGCATAAGGCCCTGGGTTCAGTGACTAGTCATCAATCACACACACACACACACACACACACACACACACACGCACACACACACACACACCAGATTTAATAAAAGAGCCAAAAATAGCCACAACCTACTCTCTACTAGAAGACTGGATTTTTTAAAAGAGTATTATATGGTATAATTACATAGTAGACTATGATTAAAAAATAATATGCAATGCTGTGTAACAATATGGTGAGATTTAACAACAAGTTTAGGGAACAGGACAGATTCAATAAGTTCAAGCAGAACACTTATTAATAAACTTACATCCATTGTAGCTCATCTGTTTGCCAGAGGTAGGATAGTGGCGTCCTATAAGGAAATGAGGAACAAAAGAGCACTTCTGGGGGGACCCATAAATTTGCTTGATCCAGGGGAGAAATTTACATAGCATGTTCATATTTGTGAAGATCCATTGAGCTCTATATCTTTAAAGTCTGTGTGCTCCCTGGTATGTGATTATACTTTGAAAACACCCCTTTTTAAAATAAGATAACCAGCTAACAATAAAAATTAACCAGAAATGCTTGGCACGTTGATACATTCATAATTACAGAAGCTGGGGGACTTAGGCAAAAAACTGTGAGTTCAAGACCATCTTGGGCTCCACAGTGAGATCCTTCCTCAAAGAGAAAAGAGTTAACTTGGAGTTTTTAGAAGTTGAAGAATGAAGAAACAGCATTTGATTAAACCCTGTTTAATTTAAAAGTGTAACAGCTCAAACTGATCATTGTTTTCCCCAGAAAATTCTTTACCTGCTTTTTTCTACATGTTTTTTTTTTATTCTAAAGAGACAGGCTCAGAACTGTGTCATCAGACAAGCTTGTGACTGGATTACATTAACTGTGTGGGCACCACCAAGAACTGGAGAGAAACATGAGGAAGATGGCAGGTATGATACTCTTTACTTTTCTGGGCTGAGGCTGTAGTTTGGGAAGTGGTTGAGCTGTTCTATGATCATAAATCATCCGTTCAGTTCTCCAGTAGCTGTAGACTCCGTTGGTTGGCCAATGATGTTTCCTCTCTCCTCTCTTTAGTGCTATGGCTATTCAAGTCTTCCCATTTTTGCTCTGTCTGTATTTCAATGTTCCATGCTGATTCCCTTAACTTTGCCCATGTTCAGTTCTCTTCAAACGATATTTTCAGTATACTGTCTATTGCCCACCAGAGCCTTGATTGACACCTACTCTCAACTAAATGAAAATACAGTTCTTATGAATACAGAAATAGATTGTCAGAACATGTAAGAAAATTCAGAAATGCACATAATAAAGGTGGGTAACATATCACTGGGGAAAAATTACAGAATTCCTTTTCTAAGTCTGCTTTCCCATATCTAAAATAAAACTCCAAGAAACATTCCCAAGGAACCTCCCTCCCTGCTCCACACAAGATCAATCTAGAAAATACTGCAGCTCAGTATTTTGCTGCATCTTGCAAGATAGAGACTGGGACCTGAATCAAAACCAAGGGTAGGGTATATTATAGTATCATAATTTCTTAGAAACATGACTAGATCCTTGGCAAACAAATGCAGGAGCCAAACCAGGAGCATCCTAGATTAATTATTTTGGCATATGTAATTAGTATATTTCACCCACTGATGCAAAGCTTAGGCCGTGTAAGACTTTTATTGGTTTAAAACCTAGTTCTTTGACCAAGTTTTTAATCTCAAAGCTATTTTACATCTAGAAGACCACAGCAGTCAAGTGATTTCTACTGCATGACTTGACTGGCAAGAAAAGTCAGGCTCTTCCTCTCCAACAGGGGAGCCAACAGGATGTCTGGGTATATTGATGTTGTGTTTTATTGTCCAGTGAAATTCCAATCCTGTTTCTTATTACCTGAGGAGATGGCTGGTATATTGACCCTATGTTTTATTATCATCAAATAAGAGTGCCTTTGGTGGATAACTGACCCTGTCACCTAATTACTGTCAGAAAGTATGGCTTCATAACACCCAATGTAAAGCCTTAGTAACAATTTTGGCAGCCCTCCAAAGCTTAATTGGCTTAGAGTTTATTGTATATCATAGGTCAATTCATTTAGTTACCAAGGGTATAGCTTCATAACCAGTTTACCTTAGAGATATACCTGTTGCCTTGCTAATATTTTCATACTTCCATGAACAATTAGGAATTCCTGATTTTACTTTTCACATGATAAAATAATGAATATAATATAATGTACATTTTTTGCTAAATTTTTAACATAACACTTTGAAAGCTTTATTATGCTTTTATAAATTTGTTTTAATAGATTTGACTCAAAAATATGTCAGTATCATGTAACTTACTAGATATTCTACCTATTTTTTATATGTATGAATGTTTTGCCCAAGTGTATGTCTTACCCTATGCTTGCCTGGTCTCTACAGAATCAAGAAAAAAAGCATCAAAATTCCCCAGGAACTGGAGTTACAAATGGTTATAAAGCACCATGTTGGTGCTGAGTTTCAATTCTGGGCCCTAATATGGTACAAGTTCTAATAAATCTTAATAATAAAAACCCAGAGTCAGATATAGGGGTAAATACTGAAAGATCAGAGAGACAAAGGAACAAGCTACAGCCACACCTTACATCACTAACTTCTCAGATGAAAAGAGAGAGAACTCCTGTCCCCTTCCTCCTTTTATTTCTTTCTCCCCCACCCAGCCATATCACTTCTAGTCGGTCTATACAGAATATCAAACCTCAATGGCTAACTAGTAGCTAGCTCCACCCTCTCATCTTCAGGAAAGATTTATTTGTTCGAGTACAAACAAGATATCACATTTCTCTTTTTTATCTAAAAATTAAAAAAGTTTATAACTAGTGTAAGAAACACTATACACAATAACTACAATATGTATAATCCAATAAATGCATAAAAATGTCTAGTCCATAGCAATTGATAAATTCAGACAAAATACCCTATAACTATTCTATCTTGGTGAATCCCAAGATTGTACTGAATTCACTTTCTATCTTAACTTACATTACCAACACAAAATTACCTTTTTATGTCTCTCATCTTTATACACATTACACCTCTTTGATGAATTTCTGTTCTGAATTTGGCAACAAGGAAAACTATAATTGTAAAGTCTTCAACTCCATCAGAGACCCAAGAAGGAGAATTCCAAGGGCTGATTGATTCTTCATTATGCTGAGTATTTGGCTGCTCCGGTACCAGCTGTTCTAAAGCCCATAGTTTCTCTGTTGCAAAAGGCCATTGCTCAACAAATACAGGTTTTTCCATCAACCATTTTAAAGCTAGGATTGTTGGTGCCTTTGAAACATTAACAGCAATTGTACCCTGTTTTGTACATTCTGAATGGCCAGTGACTGTTCTTTATAATACCTCCTAATATTTTCCCAGAAATAAATGTTAATTTAGTCTGTTTCTAAGATTGGGGAGGAGGATGTCAATCTAAGTATTCCATTGCTGTAACAAATTATGTCCCCACAAATTTGTGCTTGACATGGGTGCTGGAAATCAAATTTTCAATAAAAGTACATGATTTTAGCAACTGAGACATCTCTCTGATAACAGCTCTCCAGTACAATTCTACCCACTTCTAACACCTCAGTTCCTCTTCATTTTCTTTCCTATGCTTTAGCCATAGCAGCCTCTCAGTCATTTTTCCAATGTACCCACTGTATTCTTCCCTAAAACCTAGCAAAACTGCTGATCTCCATTTCTGGAAATTAATTCTTCTTCCTCATCTTGTCAGGAGCACTTCCTTCTATTCATTAAAAAGTGTCTTGGGTCACATCTTATCTATCTACCCAGTTACTTCATTTCATATTATCTGGTTGTGTCATCTCAATAACTCACAATTCTTTGAAATGAGTTTATTTATTTATCCCCTGATTTATAAATAGTCTGTCATTTCTGACTATTATCTGTCTTGTTCATCAGTTTATCTCCAAGGCACAAGGAAATTTCTTAATAAACATTTTAATACTTATTTGAATATGTAAATTAATGAAGCTAAATAATCTGAGTAGCAACTGTAAATCTATATAGTATAAAATATTATATAAATACCTTCAATAATTAAATTTATTCCCACCATATCTAAAATATCTATTGGAGATACTCATCTTTTGTATTTATGCACAATAATGATTAGAACTCCTGTGGTTCCTCTGGAATCATATGTCTCTTGCACTAATTGCATTTCTTCTCCTTATTTCCAAGAGACTTAGGATCAAGTTAAAGACCTAGTTTCAAACAGTGGAAACATTAAGAGTATTGTAGTCAACCCTTGAGTCACTTACAGCATTTATTTGCCTATCAGATTGTTTTATTTTGATCTTATTTTGTACTCATTTATGAATATCTCATATCTTATCTTAAATAAGTTAGGAAAAAGCAACTAAATAAACTATGTATACTCAATTAATAGCAGTGGGAATCATAGCTCAGAAGCCCATCTTTGAAATTCCTTCAAGTGTTTATCCCCTTCAAACCAAGGTGGCTCTTAATTTCCTTTGGATATAATTCAGAACTTAATGAGATACTCTCTGATGACATGTCATAATTAGTTCATAACATCAATCCAATAAGAATTTAAGCCCGTGTGTATTTATATAAATTCTAGTATTAAGACTAGAATTTGTCCAGTAATAGATTTGCCTAAATAATCTGCCTAATAGACATTTGCTAAATTCATGGGATGAACATGTGATCTTGCATGTCTTAAGACTCAATGAAAAGGTAAAACTGTTTTTAAAACCTCTAGTCAGAAACAAAGTTGGTTCAACCCTCCCCATAGTTTAGATTTATACCAATCCAGAGTGTAAACTTGAAGAATGTTTTATTTAATTGGTGCCCCCTCTCCAGAAGAACAAAGAAAGCATCAATGATACTAGACTACATAAGTATCGAGAGGCAGTCTATGCTGTGCTTCCAGGATGCACAATTCTGCTGGGCAGAGATTCATCAACTGTACGAGGTTTTGTATTGATTCTAAAGTGGTTTTTGGATGAACTTTGAAAACCATTTGCTGAGTGTGGGATTTTGCAGGCTTGGGGTTGTCAATAAGCGTGTTTTGCTGCAATTAATAACTATATGCTCTTGCACCTGTGGAGAAGATGAAGCATCTTTCTAATTTCATGTTCAGCAATAAACATGAGCAACTGCCTGCATGATTCCTCTTTTGATTCCAGCTGCCAACAGCTTGGAAGGCTTTGAGTCCAGCTAACTCTACATTCACTCATTATCTGGTGTCCCCATTTATTTTTCTGCCTAAATGGGTAGAGAAGTCATTTTGTTTAGCTCATTCGGCTCTGTTGAGAAAGATACCAGCAAATCAACACCTGTCACTTTTCAGTAAATCCTAAGAGGAAATGGGCTTTGTAGCAGATTTGCCTTGGCAGCACACAGAATGCTCAAGGGTTGCAGTAAATGCCTAGATTCTGTGAAACAGCCACCCCCCAACTCTAAAGTGGGAGGGGCAACTACGTGCCTAGTATGGCTATAATTAATCCAAATCACTCACAAGACAATAAAATTTAATTATGGGTTCTTAGTTTCTAAGAACTCACCAATTATTGTTAATAGGCTTTGCCTTGATGATAGCTAGTGAGTTAAAGCTGTTGAAGCTATTTTTCCAACAGCTAATTTCTTAAAAATCATTCTATATTTGGCTAAATAGGTTTAATCCAGCATTGTTTTTGTGGTGGCAGGCAAATGCTCTACTGACCTCAGTCACTGCCTGTATTTTGGAAAATAATTTAAGGTCCCAATTTATGCATGGTTTTTATAAAATTTGCATGTTCAACATTTGGAGAACTTCTAGCCCTGACTATTTGTCATAAGTACTTCCTTCTCAGGGCAACTGGGTATCTACTTCTACATTGATTTTTTTTTTTTTTTTTTAGGTATTTCTGTCTTGAGAACATAGGCAAGGAAAATATTTCAAAATTCATTCTGATTTTATCAGATCCTATAGTGAGTCAATTGTTGTCTGATCCCTATAGTGTGTATTAACAAGGCCCAATGGACCTGATGATCATTATATTTACAAAGGACTAAGCTGTCCCTACCAATCAGAACTTTTAAAAGGCATTCAAGAATGTTTAGTCCAACTCCCTCTCCCCTCCCGCCATGCTCCCAATTTGCTCCAGAGATCTTGTTCTGTTCCCCTTCTCCCAGGGAACATGTATGTTTTTCTTAGAGTCCTCCTCGTTTCCTAGCTTTTCTGGTGATGTGGATTGTAGGTTGATAATCCTCTGTTCTATGTCTAAAAACCATACATGAGTGAGTATATACCATATTTGTCTTTTTTTGTGACTGGGTTACCTCACTCAGGATGGTTTCTTCTAGTTCCATCCATTTGCCTATAAGTTTCAAGATTCCATTGTTTTTTCCACTAAGTAGTACTCCATTATGTAAATGTACCACATTTTCTCCATCCATTCCTCAGTTGAGGGTCATTTAGGTTGCTTCTGGGTTCTGGATATTATAAATAATGCTGCTTTGAACATAGTTGAACAGATATTCTTGTTGTAGGAATGTGCATCTTTTGGGTATGTTCCTAAGAGTGGGATTACTGGGACTTGATGTAGACTGATTTCCATTTTCCTGAGGAACTGCCATACTGATTGTGTGGTTGTACAAGTTTGCACTCCCACTAGCAGTGGAGAAGTTTACCTCTTCCTTCATATTCTCTCCAGTATAACCTGTCTTTGGTGTTTTTGATTTTAGCCATTCTGACAGGAATAAGATGATACCTCAGAGTTGTTTTGAATTGCATTTCCCTGATGCCTAAGGATGTTAAGTACTTTTTTTAAGGTGGTTTATAATATTTTCTTTTTTTTCCTTATTTTAAAGATCATTCCCAGTTCCTTCTCCCTCCCTCTCTCCATTTCTCTCTCCCTCCCATGCACCCTTATCACACTCCCATCCCATCCCCCCCCCTCCACAGGGAGGGTGATGCCTTCCAGGAGGGATCAACAAAAATCTGTCAAGTCATTTGGAGTAGGGATAAGGCCCTTCCTCCTGCCTAGGTTAGGCAGGAGTATCCCTCCATGGGGAATATGCTCCCAAAGTCCTTTCATGCACCAGGGATACATCCTGGTTCCACTGTCAGAGGTCCCTTAGACTGCCCAGGCCTTCTCCTGAGACCCATGTTCAGAGAGTCTGAGTTGGTCCAATGCTGTTTTCCCAGCTTTCAGTCTGGGGGTCCATTAGCTCCCCCTTGTTCAGGTCAGCTATCTGTGGGTTTCTGTAGCCTGGTCTTGTCCCCATTTTCTTATCACTCCTTCCTCTCTGCAGCTGGATTCCAGTTTGGCTCAGTGTTTAACTATGGGTACTTTCTCAAGTGTTTTTCAGCCCAAAGAGATGAGGTGGTCATGGGGTAGCAGGAAGATTGAGTCAGGGAAAAAAATAGACCATAGCAAAAAAAGAGATACATCAAAAGAGTGACCCATGGTAGGTTTAAAGAGAAATTTGGCGCTAGGGAAATTTCCAGAGACCTACAAGGATGACCACAACTAACAATCTAAGCAATAGTGGAGAGGCTACATTAAATGCTCTTCCCCAATAATGACAATGATGACTACCTTATATACCATCCTAGAGCCTTCTTCTAGTAGCTGATGGAAGCAGAAACAGACACCCACAGCTAAATTAGCATAGGACCAACACAGACTCCCTGAACATGGGTGTTAGTTAGGAGGACTGGGTAGTCTATAGGCCTTCTGGTAATGGATCAGTACTTATCCCTAGTATAAGAATGGACTTCAGGAACCTATTCCACTTAGAGGGATACTCCCTCAGCCTAGACATATATGGGGGATGACCTAGGCCTTGCTGCAAATTATACAACAGACTTTGAAGACTCCCCATGGAAGGCCTCACCCTCCCTGGGGAGCATAAAAGGGATGGGATGGGGATTTGTGGGGGGACCAGGGGAGGAGCGTATAATTCGGGAACTCGGATTGACATGAAAAACATGCTTGTTTCAAATTTTTTACTTAATTTATTATTTTACATGTTGATCCCAATTCCCTCTCCCTCTCTCCCTCACTTTTACCCTCTCTGCCCTCTCACATGCACCCTAACTACCCTCCCATCCCCCCACCCCAATTCCATATGCAGGGCAATGCCATCCAGTTGGGGTCATATAGATCTGACAGGTCATTTGAAGTAGGGACTAGGGCTTTTCTCCTGTCTCTAGGTTAAGGCAGTTATCCCACCATGGGGATGTGTTCGCAAGGTCCTTTTGTTCACCAGGGATACATCCACTGTCTGAGGTCCCTTAGACTGCTCAGTCCTTCTGGCTGAGACCCATATTCAGGGGGGCCTGAGTCAGTCCCATGCTGGCTTCCCAGCTAACAGTCTGGAGGCCCATTAGCTCCTCCTTGTTCAGGTCAGCTGTCTCTATGTGTTTCTGCAGAATGGTCTTGGACTGTTGGCTCCACCCTCTGTCCCAGTGTTCAACCAGAGTGGCAGGACAGTGGGCAGAGTAGGGCACAGGGTGGGTGGGGGCAGGCTCGTGGTGGGGATGGGTAGGGGTGTATCAGAGCTCCAAGGGTGCTCTTGATGGGGACAGGACTGCTTGTTTCAAATTTAAATTAAAAAATTATCAAAAAAATGTTTATCAAGTTTTTGCTACATGTAGGTACAATTCTATAAAAATCACCATGAATTATCTTATTTCTCTGAATGACACTTCTAAAAATGAGCTGTTGTTCCTCATTGACTGACTACTGGGAAACCTCAAGGACTTTATATACCTTGACAAACAATATGTAGCATCAAGTCACAGTTGACAACAGACTTTAACCTCAAGGATCCTGGATTTTAGCCATTAGCATTCTCACTTAAGTAAAAAGTAAAAGAATATGTACTTATAACACAGTCTCTCATTTCTTTAAAACATGTGCTGTTCTTACTTAAGCTACAGAGTAATGGTATTGATACAAAATTCTTAGGTGACTGAATACAATGTGTGGATATATCTTAGGAAGAGAATGTCTATAATGTTTCTTAGAGCCATGCTCCTAGATGGTTTCACTGATCCAGCAGTATAGTCAGAAATTCCTGCCTGTCTCTCCTTGAGGGTTCTCCAGATATGTGTTTCCTGAAATAATTGTTTTGCTTTTGAGTGTGCCAAAATTACTATCATCACAGTTTTTGACCTCAATCGACTTGAGAGTATTGCCTAGCCTTTGACAGCAAAATACTACTTTGTGCTGTTGAGAAGTTGGGTGTATCCTCAAAAGAGAAGATGCTTCTTGCTCTCTGATGGTGAGATTTGCACTAAGAATGTTTATGTATGGTTCCTAACTGAACAAGAACTTCTGCAAAGAAGCAATTAAATTGTCTATGGGCTATATAACTGGAGTCAGCTGTGTGAGTTAAGATAACTGTAAATTCTTAACTGAGACTCATGTTAAAGGGAGGAGCTTAATTCCTTCCTCCTTAAATCTGAATTGCCCTTAATAGTTGATGTGATTTATCTGTGGAATACAAAGGAGCCATGCCCTGAGAGTCCTAAGACAAATCCCAAGAAACTGCTGTTTCCACTGGGGTGACTCTGGAAGAAGCAAACTGCCAGAACTTGTCCCAGAAACTGACTTATTGGAGACTTCAGCTGAAGCCACTCTAGCCAAACCCCTGATTGGGCTCTCACTTCCTGCCATCCCTTCCAAGGAACTGTACATATGAATGAAGCTATCTTGGATTTTGAGGGGGGGGGTTTTCTTTCAGATTTTTATTTTGTTGGGTTTTCTGGTTGTTGTTTCTTTTGCCTCACTTTTGCGAAGGCCACTTTATAGTTCAGCTAGCTTTGAAGTCACCATGTAACTAAGGATGAGCTTTAAGCATCTAATCCATCTGCATCTGCCTCCTTACTGCTAGAATTACAAAACTGTACCACCAATTCCAACTTACACTGTTTGGGTATGAAATCCAGGGCTTTCTGTGTGCTAAGCCAGAATTCTATCACCTGAGTCATATTGTCCGCCTCACTTTTTAATGTTCAAGATCAGTCAACTGACAATTTTAGTCCCACAAATTGACCTCTGCCAATGACAAATAGAAGAACCATGCAGATAAGTCTGATCCAAAATTCTGAGCTTCACAATTATACAGTATAGTAACATAGTATTCTAGTCTCTAAGGTCTGGGGTAATTGTTTTATGGCTGTGGAAACAATAGTGCATCATGTGACTCTGACACAAGGAAATCAGACCTTACGTTCTGATTCTGTCCTCACACAACCCCAAGTTCCCACAGCCAAATATCACTTCCATGGAATCTACTGAAGTCAGTGTGACTGTCTGAACTCTACCATATTCAAACTCTCAGAATATGGCTCAAGTATGTTCAAACATGGACCTGTGTAGCCTATGGATCTAGTAGCACTCTGCACCCTCTGTACCCCATGAAAGAATTTAAGACATCACAGCTTCTGTGTATCACTCATTCTTCAGCATCTCCACAAGTTACCAAAGTCTATGACCTTACTATGACACAGAGCTCCCTATTCAGCCATCTCTTCTTTCATGTCTTTTCCCACAACCTCCTTATCTACTGCTTTGATCTGTCTATTGCTCTGGTTACTCTTTCCTGTACCACGAGATTCATTACTTGTTTACATTCTTCCCTGATGTTCTGTATGGCTTCAGGCAATCACTTTACTTCCCTAAGCCTTGACTTTACATCTGTATAGAATGGATGTATTCTGTATGAATTTAAATAAGATTACATAACCAAAATATAAGCATTGCATATGATAAAGTACTCAAATCATGTTCATTATCTCATCCTTCAGGTTACAACAGCCGATTCATATCAGAAGTACCTGACTACCAAATGCACTGAACCATCCCACCTTCCCAAAAAAGAAAATCTGCATTTCCCTTTGGGACCACCTCTGCCACATGAAAAATTTCCAATGAAAATAACTGCATGACACAGAAAATGCACAGCACCACCCTGTGAAGAAGTACAATAACTTCTTCAGCAACAGAGAAACTGTCTTACCAAGTTACCAGTCAAGAAATCCACGCTTATGCCAAGTGAACGAACCTTTATGAATTCATTCAATAAGACCGTATGATTTCTAATGGATGCACCAAAGATTTTTTAATCTGATCTATAGAATATCAAATCTCAAACTAGTTTATTATTGAAATATTTCATTACAAACTTGTTGAAGAATAATATTTTATGTTTTATGTAATAAAATACTTTTCCATTCAGGGATCTCTAAATATTTTAACATTGCACTAGTTTTAATTTTATAGTGATAAAGTATCAGTAATAACTACAAGGAACCCTACTTTTAGGAATTATTTACTTCCAATATACAAAAGACATTGAATTTGATACACATTTGTTGATAACCTACTCCCCCTTACTCTAAATATGCAGAAGGCATCTTTCATCTTTGTCTAGATCAATGATTCTCAACCTTTGGGTCTTGACTACTTTGGGGGATTGAACAATCTTTTCATAGTATTCACCTACAATCACCAGAAAACACAAATATTTACATAACAGTAGCAAAATGACAGTTATAAAGTAGCAATGAATATAACTTCATGGGTGGGGTCACCACAACTATATTAAAGAGTCACAGTATTAGAAGGCTGAGAACCACTGATGTAGATGCTCTGTAGAGTAATAACAATAATCATATGGCTAACATGTATCACAGCCTTCTCTGCACTCAGCATGGTTCCAAGCTCATTATTAATTTCTCAATCTACCATCACAATACACTTATGAGTAGGGGCCATTGTCCCCATGCTATAAGAAAATCTGAGACAGAAATGAGAACAGCCTGCTGAAGACCAGAGCATCAGAGTCTAGATTCACAGCCAGAAAAATAGTCATTACATCAAGATGTTAAGTACTTACACATCTAAAATACAATATCACTTTTAAATGGTGCTAACTTCCAGGCTTGTAGGGACCATAAATAAATAAATAAAGTCTCTCAAGCTCCATCTCACTCATCCAAATACTACTTGGTATTTCTTTCTCCAAAACATCACTTTAAAATTTGTTTCTCATTCCTATTATTTATTTCAAGAAATTTCCAACTCTCCTACCACTGGATCAATCTGTCTCAAATTGTGATTCATTAATTTCCTTTTCCATAATGAAAGTGGGTTTTCCAAGAATTCAAAAGTAATTACGTTGCTTTTTAACTTGAATACTTCAACAGATTCTTGTTGCCCTTAGCAAAATGTTGACTCCTCAGCATAGCTTACAAGAGCCTTGGTAGATAGCTCTATTTTCCTAGTCTCTTCATCCACCCTCTGAGTTCAGTGTTCCAATTATACTCGGCATTCTTTAGTTCTTCAAACTCGCATGCTTTGCCTTCCCTAGGTCTTCACTCATATTGTTCTCTATTGAGTATTTGCTTGGCCTCAGAGACTTGGACCTGAATCGGGCAGTCATGGAATGAAAATAGATAGACAGAGAGACACACAAACACCCAAAGCTTGCTATAGTTATTAGAAAGAGTTTGGCAGAAAGGCAGGAAATTTTCATACAGCTGAACAAGGGTGCAGAATCATTACATAGATAGAGATAAGCATGGAGGAAGCATTTATACTATTCACTTGTATCAAGAAGATAGCTTTAGCTAATGTAGATAGGAGAAATCTCTCTAATGATGCAGTCTTCAGGTTGTTAATATCACTAGTAGAAAGCTATAGTGAGAATTTTCTATGCACACAAGGACTAGAATAGAAGGTTATGACATTTTCCTATTGATCTGAGAATATTGAGTACTTGGCACAGCTATACCCGTATCAACAGCTCACATTCACCTGAGGACTTAAGTCTCTCTCTACCCTATGGTGTGTGTGCGTGTGTGTGTGTGTGTGTGTGTGTGTGTGTGTGTGTGTGTGTGAATGTGTGTGTGTTTATATGTCTGTGTGAATGTCTTCTGCTGTAGATTAATATGTGAGCTCTCAGCTGTTCCTTTACTCTGACATCATGAACTCAAACTAAAACCCATAAGCAAACATTAAATGTTTTCCATAAGTTATATTGGTCATGGTGTTTTATAACATCAAAAGAAAGTAACTAAGACAATCCCCTATTGCTATGTAGATTGACTTCTGATGGAAGATGTCTTTTATATGCTATGAACATATGTTTCTCTTATTGGTTGATGAATAATTTTGTTTTGGCCAATGGATAGACAGAATGTAGCCAGGCAGGAAGTAAAGATGAGGCTACCAGACTAGGAGAATTCTGGGAAGAGGAACATAGAGAAAGTGAGTCACCAGAGAGACAACATGTAGCTGCTGTGAGAGCAACAGGTCCGGGCATCATCGGTAAGCCAAGACCATGTGGAGATACGCAGCCTAATAGAAGTGGGTTAATAATTAAGAGAGACGATGCCAACAGGAAGTCTAAGCCATTAGCCAAACAGTTTGTAATTAATATAAACTTTTGTGTGTTTATTTGGAACTAAATATCTGTGGGATTGGGCCAAACAGAAACTTGTATCTACAGATATTTCTCCTGATACTTCTCAAACTATATCCACTAGCTTTTTCAAGAGGCCCTAATGCTATGTACAATTAGGGAAGACTTGCATACTGCTACCTAGGATAGTGGACTGGATACTCAGCAAAAGTCTCATGAATTTCTTCCCCTCCTTTCTAAAGACAACTGCAGCAGCCAACAATACAGGCTGTGATGGTGTTGTCAAAAACGGCCCAGGTGTGTAAGGGCTAAGAAACCTGCTCCAGCCTCTACCCAGAGTTGCAAAGGTGAAACAGCTCAGGATCAAAGGAGGGGGTAAAAGATTTCTCTAGTAACTTCACACACAATTTGAGGATCGTGCTCTTTATTCCCTGTGCTCTTTATTGTACCATTTCTACACTAATAATCCTATCCTACTACTAACTTCTCTATGCTTCTTCCTCTAGCTTCTTCTTCTTTTATTCTGAAAGCTCTTCTCCTTCAGGAGCCTTGAAATAACAAAGTTTCTCTTATTGTTTAAAATCACATTCCTATGGGAAGTGATAAGGAGCTAAACTGTTTACCATGGCAACACAAGTGTCCAAGACCATAGGAGCAAAACGATAGCAAGACTGGGAGAACACAGTGCCCACTGACAACTTTAAGACAGAGATTTATTGTTAGTAGACTGGCAAATAAAGAATGGATATGCTTTTCTTAGAAACCTTAGTTGGACATCTGTTGCTCTGACCTTGTACATAGCTATAAAGGTTTTTAAATTTATGATCTATTTACAAAATGTCTTTAGTTTGAACTTGTTCTGAGGTGAAAGTGAGAAAATTATGTGCAGTTAGTCTGAGTAAGAGAACAAGCAGGCTATTAAGAGTTAGCACTCTTTAATACCTGCTATATCTCTCATAGCCTATGACTAAGGTGGACTCCTGAAGATGGTTGTAGTTCAGGTCAGAGGATAGTCCTGCACAAAAAAAAAAAAAAAAAAATAAGAAAGGGTATGTAATGGGAAGCCTAAAAATATTAAAGGGATTAGACTGTGGTTGTGGGCCAATAAAAGTAAAGAAAGACTAAGTGAAAGTATGCATACCTTTTCAGAGTTTTGTCAGCACATTGATTAATGCTGTTGGCATTGAGACCAACAATAGCATTCATTAATTTACAACAACAATAATAGAATCTAAGACATCCTGTTGATCCAGGTAACTTTGAACAATAAGTAGGTTGAAGATTTTGGAACAACCATGTTGACATTTTCTTTACAAGAGCCCACAAACAATTCTAACTCCTTAAATACATGAAGAGTAAGAATGAGATCCCAGGCTCAGAAGAAGCCACCTTGGTTCATGTTCCTATGCCCTAAGAGATGGCAAGATCTAGTACTAAAAAAGAGAGGATTAATTTAATTTTAATAATCAAACACATCTGAACGCAAATATTGTTTTATCAAAAATGCTACAGTCAATAAAATAAATATGCCCTACCTTCCATAAATCTCAACAATTATAAGAGTTT
The DNA here is from genome assembly GCF_943737965.1 of Phodopus roborovskii. NCBI lineage: Eukaryota > Metazoa > Chordata > Mammalia > Rodentia > Cricetidae > Phodopus > Phodopus roborovskii. Next base: position 13,952,412 of record NW_026126460.1, on the reverse strand, counting down.
CGTGACTATTTTCTCAGCTATAGGTTGAAGAAAAGGGTTGTTAAAAATTATCTAAAATCACTTATGAGACTCATCTTACTGGATCAAAGAAAATCATACTGATTAAAACTAAATCTGTAACATTAACACTACTCCCAAGATTACAGCCATCAAAGGACTTCAGTTCCCATGTATGTCCAATAAAATCACGTTTAAACCAGCTTTCCAGAGTTTAATACAGCAAAACACAGTATGGTAAACCAGGGACCATTCAAGAGGAAGCATCTGCTTTCATGAAGTCCCTAGGGCCCTACAGAGCCAGATTTCAACAGATCCAGGCATTTGGGTTAGTGAAGGACCTCTGAAACTAACAGCATTTGCACAGGGCCTGAGGCTGGTGATAAAAGATTGAACACAATGTGATTGCTCGGAAAGCTTCCCCGATGCTGAGAGACTCAGGTTAGACAGGCTTGTTTCATTCTAATCCAGTGAATACAAGTTGAGCTTACTTTATAGGAAACACATAAACCTCATGGTTTTTAAAAACTATTAACTCCTACTCACTAATATTTTGCAGAGAAACACCTTTTCCCTTGAAGCTCCTTAGATAGTTTCATTTGGGAATAGAAAAGAAAGTATACCAAATTGGAGAATACCATGACAATATGGCACTGTATCTCCATAATTACAGAACATTTTTGAAGGGATCTATATGCAAGTTCACTGGAAGAAAGATAAATTAATTTCCCTTTCTAATTGTCTTATATAAATTTATTTTTACAAAATTCTGTGAAGAAATTTATAAAGACTTATTGAAAATACTCAACTAGAATTTTCCTATTAAACTCAAGACATCAAAATCCTGGCATCCTTTGTATCTGGGGGGGCGTATTGTAGAGAAAGAATGGGCAGGAGGGAAGATTGCTAGTGGAATTTCTTGGTGTGTGAAAACTAAAGAGATGCCTCGGTGTTTAAGAACCCTTGTTGTTCTTCCATAAGACCAATGGTCAACACCCAGAATCTACATGGACTAGCTCACAACCACCTGTAACTTAAACTCCATAGGCTCCAACACCCCCTTTCTCGGTTCTGTGGAAAACTGCAGTTGTGTGGTGCAGGCACACACACACACACACACACACACACACACACACACACACACCTTAAGAAACTGAAAGTAGATTTCTGTACGTGTATAAATATCAAAAAGGGAAAACATACTGTGCAGAAGATATTAGAATATATTCTTTAGTAACAAAACCAAATCAAAATTTCAAGTTATTTCTCTCCTTCAATAACACAGTTTAAAATTAGATTTTCTCCCCTTCCCGCAAGTTGAGGATATCCTGTTTTAATTACAGCTGCCAAGTGGCAGTATGCTTTGTATGAGAAAGTGTTTTTAGGAGACATAAGCATCTATGACTGCTCAGCAAGATGGATGAGTACATCCTTCGATGATCAAAAGCTCCTCCTGGTGGCTTATGGGTTTCTGCTAGGGAAAACCTTAAAAAGAAATAATTTAGTAAGCTTGAAGTTTCTAGAAAAATGGACCTTTACTATTCCCAGAAAATTCAGGTTTGTTTCCTTCTATTGAGGGATTGTCATTTTCCATGTGGATATAAATCCTTTACAAAATAAACATTGTAAAGACATAAATATGGTCTTTACTTAATAAAAAGCAAGCATAAATGGTACTAAATTTTACTATGTTTTTTTTTTTCAATATGGCTGTCTTGATATCAAGAGCTGTAGGTACATAAGTTCTTTCTGGAGTCTTTGCACTCTCCATTATGCTCAAGAGAAAATGGAGAAACAATTGTTACCAATTTCTCAAAGAACCCAGGGAGCCACTTAGAAGGGCCCAGACACCACCCTCTCCCTCTATATTAACTTTACAATCTCTAATAGCCACACCTCTGATAGAACAGCACAGTGATAGTCATTTGGAAAAATAGAAATGTTAAAAATTATATATATATATATATATATATATTTGTGTATACATACATACATATATATGTATATATATATATATATGAACAAAGGGAAAAGAAACAGTAATAGAAAGATGTAAGGAATAAAGTTGAGCTGGTCTTTTAAAGCTAAGGGTGTCTGAAACAATATGTAATGAACGGTCTTTGTGGGTTTGATTGGGTGTGTGAGAGCATGTATGGCACGTGTGCCCGCAGGGGAGCTGAACCAGCAGCCAAATGGTGACGCTGGTGTGTAATTATGGAGCACTTAACTGCATTCAGACATGGTTTGTTTCTCTGATAATTTCCACTTTCATTGTTCGAGAGGCTGTGGACACTGTAGAAGCCGAGGTTCAAGTACCTGCAGCTGTTGAGACAAATGAGTGCTGGAGCTGGTTTTTAAAGAAGTTTCCATCAGGAATGCTGCCTAACAGGAAAGTTTCACAGAAGTACTTTTAAAATATTCTTCTTCCCTTTCCAAAGCTTTAAAATTCCAGATCTATAAATGGACCACTCTTTATTCCTCTTCATCTCAGAAGCTGGCTGTATTCCCTTCTTCCCCACACAGTAGAGTCCATCCTCTTTGGAAGCTATTACATTCTTAATATGGAAATAGCACTTCAGTTTACTGCTCAGCACTATGAATGTTGTCACAGTGTTGATTGTACTTTTTGAAAGGAGCAAACTGAGAGACCTAAAAATGTGTTAACTTGTTTATATGAAAAAAAAATAATCAATCTCTACAAGAGGACAAAGCCATACTAAATCTGTACACAAGAGTCCCTTTATCCTTGCAGTCCTCTCTTCAAGATAAAAATTGTAAATACAATATATATTTTCATTGAAGTCTTACAAAAAAGACATTGGAAAAAACAGAAAGACAACAAAAACAAAAATTAATGTAACTTCATTTTCAGCACCATGGAGAAGGTGTGAATGGTCCACCCCCACCAAAAAACAAACTCATTCACAATTTGGTTATTACTACTTTTCTCATTTTACTGTATTTTACAAATGGCTCCAAGTTAATATGAAATGGAAAACCCTATTGTTTACAACAGTTTCTGAAGTCACATCCCCCAAATGTCCATTCCTGATCACTACAGGCAGATATTTATTTCACTGTGAGAAGCTATACATATACATATTTATATATAATATTTGTATTATATATGGTATATTAATATATTGTATATAATGAATAATATATATATACATATACATGTATCATGCTAGTATAACTTAGACGACAAGCTCGCCACTTGCCTTCTGTATATCTAGTATTTACAAACATTACTCACAGGTTTTAAGTAATGAGTTAATTCATGTGAGTTATTTAGAACTGTTTTAGAAATAGTAGGAACTCTATACAGCTCCTATTACAGTGGTGGGTTTGAATTAGTAAAAGATAGTTGATTAATAAGAAGGGATATGTAGCTACCAGAGAGTAAGTATCCTACACAAAATATTCTGTAGCCTCATTAAATATTTTCAGGCAAATGAATGACTGGTTGTGGTTGCATAGTTACAAGATCACAGAAATAAAGTATGAAGGCCTCATCAATAGTTTCAGGAACAAGAGAAAACAAATGTGAAATACTATAACACAAATAATAAAAACCCAGAGACAGATATTAGAGTTCAAGCTGAAGGTCAGAAAAGGAAAGTAGCTAGCCACTAGCTCTTACCTCCACCTAGGCTGAGGCAATCATGGCTCCATGAATCCTTAGTGTCGCTGGAGACTGAATGCCTAAGATCGAAGGCCAAATGCCTGAATGAGATCCTGAGCTCTGGACTTATATACCTTTTTAGTGCTGAGATTAAAGGTGTGTCATCCCAAGTGCTAGGATCAAAGATCTCTGTTTCTCTTTTAGACTGATTCATTCTCATGTAGCCCTGGGTGGCTTTAAACTCACAGAGACCCATCTGCCTCTGTCTCCTGAGTCCTGGGATTAAAGAGGGAAGACAGAGTTCCAGCTGGCCAGCTCTTATGACAAAATGAAGCTTCCAGTGCCAGGAGTAAGTTACATTCAAATGAATTGTTGGCCAAATAGGTCCCATAGAAATACCCAAAAAACTAAGGTTATTTCCAAAACAATGCTTTATTCTCCACAAATGAAGGCAAACCTTAATTGCTAAAGATAACAAGCACACAACTTATTGAATATGGAGTAGTCCAGCTGGTACCTGCATAGAACATTTATCCCTATGTTCTATTGTCCTTGATAAAGGAAGATACTCTGATGGCTACCAAAGAAGAAGAAGAGGAGGAGGAGGAGGAGAAAAAACATATACACCAACCCAACCACACACCCTTTTATTTTAAATGATTTACTTGACTTGGGTCCCAGTCCATGAGATAGAACCCATATCCAATACTGCTTGGGTGACCAAGAACCAGAAACTGAATTGCCCAGAGAGCTAGGGTAAAGCCAAATACCACTGATCTAGAAAAACATAAGAAAATGAGAAAATGACTCCTGATGATTATATTCTGTTATACTCATAGATAAGTTGCTTGCTCAGCCATCATTAGAGATAGCTCCTCCTTAGCAAATGGGAACCAATACAGAGACTTACAGCCAGACATTGCACACACACACACATACACAGAGAGAGAGAGAGAGAGAGAGAGAGAGAGAGAGAGAGAGAGAGAGAGAGAGAGAGAGAGACCTTGGAATACACAACTTTAAATGAGGTGTCTCCATCAAATCTTTCCCCTCAGAGCTCAGAAAACCCCATGGAAAAGGAGGTGAAAAAAGTGTAAGAGCCAGAGGGGATGGATGATACCAGGAGAACAAGGTGTTCGACATCAACTGAACAAAGCTCACACAAACTCACAGCGTCTGAAGCAGCAAGCACAGGGCCTACATAGGTCTGCACTAGGTCCTCTGCATATATTATGGCTTTCAGCTTAGTATTCTCACTGGATTCCCAAATGTCTAAATAAGTAGATCACTGATTCTTATGCCTTAATTCTGGACCCTTTTCCTTTGTTGATTTGCTTTGTCCAACTTCAGTGTGATAGTTTTGTTTTAAGTTATCATATTTTATTTTGTTAAATAAAAACAATTCAACTGCATTTCACTCAATAGTATTTTATTTAAAAGTTCACCATTAAAGCACTGTAATAACCAAAACACTTAAAGGCAACAAAGGCTACCTTGAAAGAAAAATATCTTGTATATAAAGGAATGGGTGTCCTATATTTAGAATATGTGGAATACAGACTTCAGGGGAGACTCAGACAATCACCAGAATCCATGCTACAAAAGGATCATGTGTCTAATATGTGTGGGGTAAAGAACACAGGGGAGATTCAGATGATCACTAGTATCCATCATACAAAAAGGAACAGTGACTCAAAAATGTTTCAAAATTTGAGCAGAGGGTAAATGTCATGACTCTGGACATTTCATTTTGCTTGTATTAAAATTCAGCAAGAATATCACCACCTCTGTGTTCTCTGCCAACTGCTGACATCCTCCAAAAACTACAAGCAAGTATCCACCAAAGAAATCTGGTCTCACACTGTGTATTATGGAAAATGATATCCCTAGATTGGCTAAATATGTGAGAATCATTGTAAAAAAAAAACTACTACACAAACATGATGCCATTCATAAATTAAATTCATATTTCATTTTAACAGACATTTTAACAGATTTTCATGGTAATCTGTTCTCTTAGTAAATTCTGGGTGTGGCAGACATGACTTTAAAAACAAGAGTATGTTTAGAGTATGGAGTTCAGCAGATAGAACATCTTTCTTTACTTTGATCACTATTAATCAGCACCATGAAATGAAATATTAAAAGCAAGTCCACACAAAATAAGGTGTGGATTGTTGAATTCCTTATGAAGAACAGTGACTTGTGGGGGACTTGGTAGCTTTGAAACAGTGACTGACAATTTAATGGTTAAAGATACAAACTGTTAGGAACAGAGAAACCCAAAATAGAGTTTGACAACAACATGTATTTCTGGAGATAGGCTGAGAATGGTCCTTTTGGAGCAGTGTGGCTCATGCTGACTCAAGGATGAACTCACTGGACGTTTTCTTCTCTATGCTGCCTTTCCAGCACTGTACTGCCTGTAGTGGAACAGACTCTTAGAGTCCACAGTGCGAGATTTCTGCACAGCTTCAGCAAAAAGTTTGGTCACCTGAGAGAAAACATCAAGCATGTTAGCAACCTCCAAAAGAGATCAAAGTGAATGCAGGATGAATTAGGAGTGAAAAGTCACAGGGTCTTCTCTTGATTTTCAACAAGGTATGGTATGAAAAGATGTAATTTTTTTCCCAGAGACTTCCCTATGTCTCAGACTCATCATGAATAAAGTTACCCCACCCTCAATAAGGATTCAAATTAACTTAGCGGGGAAAAATAGGACACAGAGATCCTGGTGGCTCATATCCACATGAAAGTGGATGTGCTTCATACAGAGTGTGTGTGTGTACGTGTGTGTGTTGTGTGGTACAGCATGTGTGTTACATCTGCACCTTTGATCAATAAGCTATTGTTTTCATTCAATGGATGTCACTTGGAGATGAGGACACAGCACTTCCTGTCTTCATTTACTTTTATATTTTTGTACTCATAGGATGATTGAATGGGTCACAAAGGAACAAGTCCTATCCCTGGCTTTTGATCATATCAATTGTTTACTCTCCAACTCTTCAAGTAACACCACAAACAACCATATTAACACCATTGTTTTAGATTCTGTTAAAAAATATCCCTCTCTGTTCCGAACACTCCGTGAACGACAGACTGAGACAGACAGAAAGAGAGATGCAGAAAGACCCACATGAGAGGACATCCAGAACTAACCTATACATGCCTTATATTTAAAGGAAGAATGAAAACATACCTGGAAATTAGTGAGGAGAGCAATCCCACTGTCCACAGCAGTCCTCCGGATCACATAATTATCATGGACAAATTTGGTGTTGTTGTTGGGGAGGTTAATCACGAGGTCAATGCTTCCATCTCTAATCAATCTAAAATGAAATAAATAAAAAACTTACAGTTGACAAAGTCCATTTTATTATTAGTTCAAATGAACTAAAGCAAATTCCTCTCTTAGCCATGTAAATCCATGCTATTTACCCAGCCATCTGCCGCCTGCTCTTTTCTAGTCTAAGCCGATGTTCAAGTTGCATTCACTGGGGAATTATACTTTTTTTTATTGTGTTTTTGAAAAAAATTCTGGCAAAAGTCTAACAGGACGCAAAACACTGTTCTCCCTTGAAAACACTACCCAACGTAACAAGAATTGCCAATTTGATAGGTGCTCACATTGTTTTTACAAAGAGGTGATCCCACTAGCACTGAAAAAAACCCTTCCATCTCCAAGCTCCTCACCACATACTGCATCCATCTCTGCCTGCTTCTCATCACCTGGCAGGAGAAGCAGGAGACTACCTGGTTGTGAGTCAACCTCTATCACATCCTGTTATTGGACTGGCTGAACATAACCAAAGAGGCCTTCAAATGCCAAAAGTGTGAACTTAGGGCTAGTTTTCGTTTTACCAAACTCTTAAGCAAGGGACTCATAGATCAGTGGAAGGCTTCTAAGGTCCGTACATGAGGACATTCTTTCATTCATTTCATAATGACTTCTTAACAGCCTTTAATAAATAGCATACTGCATAAGGTAGAGTGTTTTAGCTATTGGGTAAATTGTAACATTCAAGAGTAGCAGAGAAGAATTCCCTGTGCCTTCTTCCCATTTAGTTTTAACAACAGATGCCCTGCAGTTCCTGAAGCCTCACACAGTGTGTCTTATCAGGAGGCAATGGCCTAAGAAACAACCATTTAGTTTAAAACATTGTCAAAATGCTTACACCAGTTTTCTTCATGCAGTAAGTGCTCAATAAATTGACTGGTCCATTGATTCATCCTCAGTGAAATGTAAATGATTAATTACATGTGTGCATATACATACCTTTTGTGCATACATATAGCATTATATAGAAAGCACTGCATTCTTCATAGTTTTACTTGTATCTATCAAGCACTTAGAAGTATCTGAGAGATGTTTTTTACACATATACAGGTGCACACATGTAGTAATTCACTTTTTGTAAGAATGAAACTATCACCCACAAGTGTGTTCATTTGTAATTTTGTTAACCAAACAAACTTTTGAAAAGATTTGAAAGCAAATGAGGTGAGAGCTTCACATCATACTACCTCCCACCATTTATCTCCAGCTTTACTGTTACTGTTTTCTATTTTTCCCCAGTTCGGAAGACAGATATTCAGTTCTTACTTTCTGATGGAAGAGAGGCTAGGATTCTGTCCTTCCTGAGATGGCCATGCCACCGGGGTGGCAGGGACATTGTTGGCATTGAGCCAGTCTGATGTGGCTTCTGTGGCAAAAAGCTGCAAAAATAGAAAACTCGGTTACTATAAAGAAGGAGGCTTTGTTAATGAAGGAACATAGGAACCACAATTTAAAGAAGGCAAAAAACAAACAAACAACACAACACAACACAACACTATGGAAGAAGCCTGGTACTGAGGGTAGCCACTTGAACTCAGAATCCCAGGCAGAGATACCTCAAATATTTTTTAAATCTGTTCAGTGAGGAAACATTTAGGAGTCTATGTTGTAACTGCTTTTGTAAAAGAAAAGTCATAGCAGTCATAGCTTATAAATTATTTTTATGAGGTCCATGAACTCCACGGCTACAGACCCAGTCTGAACTGTGGGAGTAACTTTGTTTAACTGAGCCAGGCTATGTGCAGAGCGGTCTGCTACAAAGACACTGCCTGTAACTGTAACAGCTGGAAACTATGACCCCATACAGAATCAAGAGGAAGAAAAGATTCAGAAATACACAGGTGAGCATCCTAATTATGCTTCGATTAAAGTTGCCAAGATTTTACCCTAACTAGGATTCAGTTTGCAGTCATTCTGTCAAACTTACTCTTCCCAGTTACTTTATTCTATGTAAAGTTTATTTTTCTAACTTTTATTGTTTGATAGTTCCTAGTGTTTATATAATCAGTTTTAACTGTTTTCACCCACATTCCTCTCTCTGACACTCCTTTCTTCCACTAGAAATCTTCTCAACAAATACCCTCCTATTTTAGGGTTTTCTTCTGTGCGTAACCCACTGAATTTAAAGTTTCTTTGCTTTTGTCAAAGAATTAGGGTGCACGGAAGGCTATTGACTGTATACACAACAATTTACCAGAGGCTACAACACTGAAAGAAAGGACACATTTCTCCCCCAACAATCATAAACTACCAATAATCCTCTGTGGAATTTGTGAAATGGTCAAGTTAGTTAAATCTTCCAAATTGAAAAAGCAGGTTTCCTGTTGGTTGCAGTATTTATTTCATGGACAAATTTCAATGCTCAAAGAAAGCTACTCTAAAATAATAAAAAATAAAAGAACTAAGAGCGTATACCTTGAATCCTTCATTGTGTAACTGCTCAGCCACACCAAGGAATCTTGGACGAAATGATTGCTGGAAAAGAATTAACAGAATTCACTTTCTAGATACATATTGTCTTTGTTTTGGCACATTCAAAATGTGTCCCTCCCACCACTGCAAAAGAAAGTCCTATATGTTGCCTTGTACTTAATAAATTATGTATTCTCCAATCTAGATGAAATTCCTTTTTTGTTATCTTGTTCTCTGTCTTCCATCTATCTTTGAGCCCTTTCATTCAATTTGAATCCTCGCCATCGTTGCTTAGATCCACATTGTTTCTTTGTGCATGATGTCTTTGCCTGCTTAGGGAGACTGAGATCTGAACACCAAGTCAACCTTGTGGGCACCTAACTGTTTTGCTATTCCGAGTAACCTGTTGTCACTGGTGAGTTCTAATTTCACACTGTCTTTAATAATTCACTTACTGTCCTAGAAACCCTCACTGCTAAGAAACCCTAGAGTACGGAGTTCCACTTCAAATCCTGGCTTTATCATTCCCTAGAAGTGTATGCTCCGAACACTTGGCCGTACTTCTTCACTTCTAAATGAGAGATGATAACACTCCTATCTCTTGAGGCTTCACAGCTCACTAGCTTGTGTCTCCCTGGGTGATTTAGCTTTTCTCTGAGGTAGTCTCCTAATCCCTTCAGTGCCATGGTAATGATACTTGTGGTATTGGGTCATTGTGATTGTCCGGTACAGTAATTTATTAGCAATCACTACAGAATGTTCATACTCCAGATCAGCAGTTTCTCATATAATAACAGTTCTCAAGAAATATGGATTAGTATCATTAGCATTAAGATAGCTGCTGTTTTTCCTAGCTTCCCAGAGTCTAGATTCCTGTCCCTGTAACCTAGTAACTGAATCCGGGGTTATTTTACCATTTATCATAACCCAAACCATCTTTCCCACTATATACTCCCATACCCACATGGGCTTTCCTAATGTCCCAGCTCATTTTTCAGACAGCTGCTATCAACCTGCTATTGTATCCTTCCTAGGACCCTAACTTGACCTGATTTCCCCAGATCCCTGCCCATTGTCATCAGGGGTTCACCACTTCTAAATAGTCCCTGTGTTTAAGAGTTTGTATTTGCAAGGCAATTTTAAGGAGACATACAACAAAAATCTACCCAAAGATTGAATTCTGATCTTGATTTTATTATCATGAATGTCTTAGTACCTAAGCTATTTAAAATCACAAAAGCTTAAAAGCATACCTGTTCTTCTTTAAATGAGATCATTTTTGCTGGCTTTTTTAAACAAAATGTTCTGTTTAACTAATGATCGATGTACAAATCGCATTAGTGATGTTTGAAAAAGGCATGGATATGCTCCTGTTTTAAGTTTAAAAACTAAGAATTATGATCAAGAAAATATCCAGATCCTTGTACAATTTTTATAATGCTTGGCCCATAGAGTCTCCTAATATTTACATGCAAAGGTTGTCTGAGAATAGATCTAAATCCTAGGCAATGACTCCAAAGACTATGTTCAAATATAAAATCTTTTTAGATTCTGACTCTCTCAATCCAAGAACTGCTGTTTTTGAGACAAAAACACTGGAAAATAGGAAAGATAAATGCAATGCAATGAATCTGAGCTAACACAGGCACAGGAGTTATTCAAGCCAGCCTTCTATAACATGAATTGTAACCACACCCAGGGTAATAGCTTTCTATTTCCACTCAGGACTAAACAGGAATAAATGAGTTTAGATACCATCAGTTCATGACTTACATAAAAATAAAATTAAAAAATAATAGAGAAAATAGAATAATTCCTACTGACTGACATTGGGACAATTTAAAGCAGTATGCAGCAATGTCTTAAGAAATACACTAGGCAGAACAGGACACTTGTATGCTCAAGTGTGATCTTATCAAGGAAGCAAGGGGTAAATAAGATGACCCATTATATATGACTCATAGTTTAAGGTTCGTTGTAAGAAACATACATGAATATGCTAAATGAATTTCTGCATTTTATTAAATCCCCCTACTCGGAATATTACATCTGTACTTTCTGATAAACACATAACAGACTTGGGTTTGTACTAAATGATAAGAGAGGTCTCCATTAATGCCTGGATAATTGGTGCATTAGGCATGCACTTAACTAATGACTCTCAGTCTCTTAAACATCCTTTTATCAAAAAGTCACTGAGAAGATGGCGATAATAATAATGTGCTAACCAGTTTCACTTTTGGGTTTCTAAAATGAACTGGCACAAGTAAGGTGTTCCCAGACATCCCAAAGCAATAGTATCAGCATCATCCCAACTTTCTAAAAGTAGGAAAATTTAGGCTACATCCAGATGGGTTGCATCGGGTGGGTATCCCTGCCATACACAGTTTTCAAACCCTGCCGGTCCTTCTGATGTACACTTCAGTTTAGAAGTGGAAATGAATGAGGCTGGATGGGCTATCCTTCACTCATTTTGCAATTTGAGGTCAAGATGTACTAACCTTGACCAAAGTCCCAATGAAATATGTCGAGGGAGGAATACCATAATCCAATATTTTTTCTTTGCCACTTTAAAATAAAAGAAGTCAGCAAGTCCTCTAGGACCTGCAGATACCAGGCAGAACCTTATTATGGAGCTATTTCACTGCTGTTCCCCAAGTGGAAAAGATAAATATCCAACATGACAGTATTGGCAGTTCCCACCTAGGGAACCTCTCTGCCTTCCCGTGAGGGGTGTTGGCTTCCATAGACACATTATAAACTTCTATCAAACATGTATTGAACACTTGTGACACATAAAACGCCTCTCTACAAAAAAAGAAATTACCGCTGTCAGCTTACATCTGAATAACCTCAGATTTAAAAGCCAATTGAAAATACCTATGAAAGAATCCATTCCTTAGTAGAGGTGAAGAGTACAAGTTAGTTTGTGCTCTTGGAAATGTTTATAAGAAAAGAGTTCCTTTAAAACTGGAATGAATATCTATTTCCTTCGGTGATCATTTTCACAGTAAGCCAACTTCCGGCTGCAGAAGAGAAAGCCAAGTTAACACTAAGTGATGTCTGTGGATGCTACAGGGTTGCCTGGATTGACAACTGTGTAGTTGTTCCTAATGATGGCTCTTTGAAGATAAAAGGTTATTCATGTCACTTGGAGTCGTCTTTTCAAATAAACGCTTGCTTTGTGTTTCTGAGCAGCGCTGAAGCCCAGATGTCAGGCTGGTGCCTGCCACTTCACCAGCATTACTGAATAGCCCAATCAGAGGGGGAAACACAGAGAGTGCACTCCATCTCCTCTAGAATAAATCACTCGTTGTTAAAGGGTATTCTAGAAAACCTCAAAACAAGGCAGATTGCCTTCTCGGAGTGACTAAAAATACACTGTGACAGGATGAACGGAGGCCACAACCACTAAAGGGAAAAATCAAGGGCGATTCTGTTGTCTCATAGACCCATATTACACTTCTCACATTGCGAATGCCCTAGACTGTGGAAGGATTCTTGATAAAGAAAAAAAAAAGCTGTACACATGGCTATTAAGTTGACAAAGATGCTTTGTTAAAATCTGCATCCTTACTCTTCCTTTCTTCTAAGTCCTAGGTACACAAAATTGATGGTAAAAATATTTCAGACTTCCTGAGTGACTTGACTGTAGGCTCTGACATAAGAAGTACAGAAAGAGATCATATGAGTAAGGGGTTACAATGGGGAAGAGAAATATGTATTTAGCAAGGTTGTTACATACAGCAAGTGTGTGCATGTGGACACACACAGAGACACACACTACTCTCCACATATAAAAAAAACTGCTAGTAGTAAATGCTTATTTTAAAATGTTTTCAGCCTATGACACTAAGTGAAGAAGTTTTCCAACTCAGAGTCACCTTGTCCTCTATCCAGTGTCTCTCTGTTCTCTCAGGTCTCTTGGAATCTGTTGCACCACATGAATGAGTCTATGTGTCTTGATTAAATATTTCTAATCAGTGCATGTACTTAACTCAGAGACTATGAAGAAGGGAAAAGATGACTGACACTGCAATGGAGGTAGATTCTGAACATGCTCTCCATTGCTCTGTAAAGGAATAATAAAGGGAATTCACAACAATTATATGACTCTCAGTGTTCCCTGAAGCCTATCATAGTATGAAGCCAAGACGCAAACATGAACTCCTCTCTCACAACATGATTAAATAACTCCCCTGTTAAGTCCCTTACAACTCTGATGATATGTTTGGGAAGTAGGATGACTCCTTCTGACCTAATAATAATGTGTACTTTTTCAAAGTATACCCTGTAATACAGAACACTGATGACAACATCCATGCTACTGTGAATGCTGGGTAAAAGGATGATTGCACCCATGCTGCTGTGAATGCTGGATAAAAAGCTGATTTTAGAATAGATCCTTTTCTAGTTGAGCCAGAACCTCCAAGACTTAAAGCTATTGACTCTTTAACTAGTCTATCTCATCATATCTTCAGCATACGTCATCACACTAAGCACTTTTTAGAATTAGTATGAATGGAATGGAGAGACTATATGATCATTAAAAGTTGCCTCATATAAAATAAATCAGAAAATTTTATTCTTTCAATTTATAGAGACTTACAATTCTATTGATCAATTTTCCTGAATTGTAGATATGTCAATAACTATCTTTATTAAATAATTTTAAACTATATTTAACATTGTACTAAAAATATTTTTAAATCCCTAATGAGTGCCACTCATATACAAACAATATTTTTTGTAACAACTCATGTAACTGCTGAGAGATTGTTTTAAAAATAATGCATTCAAAGTTAGACTTTTAATTAATGAAACCTCATTGCTTTGAAAAAATTTTTCCCCAATCCATAAAGTCTTCTTTTTTCCTACAAAGCAAAATCCTGTTCACTGATGCCAGAATCCCACAAATATTTCATAGGAACAAATTAATTTTTCGGCACATTTCCCTGCAGCACTGGAACCAAACAAGCCACAATTTTATACATCACTGCCTTCTTAAACTGCTATTTGAAAATGTTAGCAGTGTTGTGATTAGTTGTGAAGATGAGGGCTAAGGGCATGGTCTCCTCTGAATGTCCCCACGTCTCACATTAAACTTTAAGCAGTCACTGGAAGTTGGGCCAATATTCTCCTAGTTGGGCCTTAATAACACTCAGTACCCATTTGTAACGTGATGAGTCACTTATATGGTGTGACTTGTCTCTGAACTGCCATTAAGCCACACGTAACAAGCCATCTTGTTAGCCTTTGCTCTAAATCCTCACTATTGTCCTTCTGCCACCTTCACAAAGCAAAACCCCAAGTTACTCTTTCCAGAAACTTCTCCAAAGTGACTACCTGTCCAGTCTCTGGAGTCTAATTTGCTAATATTAGGACACCATAATGAGGCAGCATTTATAATAATCACCCACTGGCTTGAGAATACCTGATTTTCTTCTAATTATGCTTTTATTGATTTTTGTGAAGACATGCAGGGTTTGAGCTTATTAAAGTCACAGCGGGGGGGGCCTATATATGACCACTCATAGTTTTTTAAAGAACAAAAGAATTACTAATCTCAAGTCAAAATGAATGACCCTTTGAGAAGTACATACAATTATTATTTTTTTAGGATATTAGAAACAGAACATGTATATACTGTTGCAATAATTATTTCAGGGAGTTGCAGACAATTTGTTTCCAAATTTTAACCCTAAGATTAATTTAACTTGACTTGCAACAATAAACAATAGTGCTCTCTTTGTGGGGTAAAATACTGACTTAGAGTCATCTTACTCTGATCTATATACATAAAAAGAATGCACAAGACCTATGCAAGTTCAAGTTAGACAAAATTCCAGCAGGAAGAAAGAAAACAGGCATGGAGTTTTATCCCACCTAATGAAATGTTGGTAACTGCTAGCTGGGAGAGAGAGCATTGATTTGCTTGAAGAATGTAGTCCCTATTCGGTTGACTGCCCTCAAATGAATGCCATACAATCCAAGATTGTATGGACAGCACAAACTCAGTGGGGTTAAAAAGATACAGGACACAAAGTCGGGTGGGTAGAAAAGGAGGGATGGAACTGGAAGGAGAGGGGGTAAGTGATATGTTTGATCAACACACATTGTAGAAAATTCTAAATAAACTTTTAAAAATGAGAAAAATATACAGAAAGGTCTAATCAAGGAATAGGAAGCATTGCTCTTCTCAAATAGTCCCTTTGAAAACAAAGTCTCTTTCCATGGAGACTTTTCTTTCAGTTTCCTATTTCACTTTTGTATTTGCTGCTAAAGCAGTGGGAAACAAAGAAGCAAATGAGACATTCAGTGGCCATTCTCATAAGTCTCCATTTTCTAGGACTTGCAAACAAGGCCCCTCCCTCTATACCACAATTAACACCCTAGCCACTACCAGTGTGCTACCTGAGAATGCACACATCCCCAAGCCACTCACCTGGATTCCAATCAGAATGCCTTTCTGAGGGATCTTAAACCCTGTAGACAACATTGCCTTCAGGAAGGCTGTATGAATACCCTCCCCGAAGCATGCCACCTGTTTGGGATTAAATGAAAAATATAAAATAAACAAGGGAAGAATAGTCAAATACACTTACATTAACAAAAAGGAGAAAGAAAAAAAAATGAAGAGCAATGAACTAATAAACTTTTTCTCTAGATTTTATCAGTATTTCCCAAAAACGAAGCATTCTGAATCTGAGGATTAAATGGCTGGCCAGGACAGATGTATCTTATGTTTTTAATTAAGCATAATGAATGAATAAGCAATTCCTTCTCTGTTCAACAACACTCAGTGGAACAACAGACTGGATTGTACTGCAGGTTATTTGGATACAAATCAGAGTTTGCAGTGTGTGACCTGGTGAATTTCCAAATATTAATGAGCGAATGCTTAAATCACTGCATATATCATGTGTACCTTGCAGTGATGCATGTTTTGGGTGGGGAGTGATAAAAAGTAACAAACTTCTTACCCACTGGTATAAAATCACCTCAGTCACCTTAAGAGAAGGCTGCCTAAGAGATGTCAATAAGTACGTTACAATCTCAAAAGGGTTTATTTTTTTTTATCATTTTTAGAAGCTGAACCATAATATCCTGCAACCCATCCTGAATACCCAATCCATGTATTTAAAAAAAAAAGGGGGGGTACAGGGTCAGAGAAAAGATGCCAAGCTAACACAAATTGGTGGGGTCTATGGAGATTTCCTCCAGGGTAACTGCTGCACACTGTAATTACAAGTCAAACGGCCGCCATAACTAGAGGACAAGTGGTGTATTTTAACACGATGGGAGTCAATTCTGCAAATCATTGTCTGGCACATATTCAGAGTCACCATTATAGTAAATAATGCTGATGGCAGAATTCATTCTTTAAGCAAATGACTCTCTCTTGCTGGGCGAGGAACGTTCTCATGAGTGTAACCTTCAGTTGACCACAAGTACACGCCTGCTTTTCACTCCACATTTGAACATTTAATTAGTCAAATACTGGCCAATCAACTTGCGCAATGTCATCAGAAGTCAATGAGTCTGACTTCTACTGAAAGGAATCCTCAGTCCCATCAGAAGTGCAGGTACCCAAAAGAGGTCTCAACAATAGACTGTCTAGCCATTAAAAACAAAGCAAAACAAAAAATAACCAGTCAAATAGTCCTATAAATATCAGGATGACATCCACACTTGACTGCTATAAAATAAAATACCCCTTAATTGGATAAGAAGCTAGGTGCTTAAGCAATCCTACAACGAGCCACATAAACACTGTAAAAGTCTCTTTGAAGCATAGTTGACATTTCTAAACTGGATTTATTATTCTGATTTCAGTTATGAAACAGAATTTAAAGCACATTGATGACACTTGGAAATATGGCTTTAATATTAGAATTCTTTATTTTTACACTTTGGAAAAAGAGACAACAAATATGAACAACTTCTAAGTTGTTCATATTACCATCACTGTATGAAACAGAGAGGATCAGTCCCTGAAAACAACGTGCCACACTCAAGAAACCCTATAAAGAAAGGGGCCTCTCCCTGATCTGGCTATGGACCAGCTGAAAACAGAATCCTGGAATAGGGATGAGCCTGAAAACAGCATCCTTTAACTGGGAATAATATAGCATCCATCGTCCACATCGAAGCTTATTTTCCAACTAAATCAAAAGCAATAGCAAAAGGATCCACTTTCTAAGAGTGCAATTCTAACACGGCAGTCATTTGTTCCTCACTGCCTGTCTCCTGGTCTCTCTAGGCTTCTCATCAAAGCTCATGCTTGTAACCAAGCAACCATATAAAACTTCATGTACTCACTGCAATTAAATATTCTCCTGTTCAGATGTTTCCCTAATACCAAGAGAAACAATGATGCCCCACAGTCTGATGTTGCCACTCCAGTGTGCACTGATGAGAATCTGAAGGTTGTAGGGGAGTACGTCTGTCAAGGACTAGGTGATTCATAAAATGTCCTGACACTGACATGTAGAGAACTTTCTAGAATCTGACAGCTCTCTATGAGAAAACACATTTCACATTCTTAAAGAAACCTTCACTTGACACAATTCCAACACAAGAGAAGAGGGACATCCAGTGGCCAGTCCCATTATAGATCAGCCTCAAGAAGTCGAAGCTGTCTCAAAAATGGGCTTAAGGTTTCTTATATATTTGCAGTTTCCACTGTTCGCATCCGTGACCTTTTTAATGCTGTTATTCTACATATTTCTAGTAAAATTGTGCAGATCTGCCTCAATCACAGGAAAGCAGGGAATGAACTGTTTTTACTGAAGCATGTGAGAGACTTAAAAAGATTGGCTCAAGACACACTCAGGTATCTAGAGAAATAAATGACTATTGTAAGTAATATGGAAATGAATTAAGTACACACATACTCACTTCCCAAGTTCACATGTTAAAAAAAAGTCAACTCTATTACAAAAAGAGGAAGAAGGTTTCTCTTTAATTCAAACTTCTGTAATCTTTCTGATTCCCCCAGGGAAGGAAAAGCTTGTGGAGTTTGAGTTTCTCTAACCACTTCATGTATAAGACCGTATTCAGATGATAGAACCATAGACTTCCAAGAAAATTTACCAAAATTATTAATGTATCATTAACTGGTTACCTCTCCAGTGGAAGCCATCTCACATCTCAGAATAGGATCAGCATCCCTCAATCGGGGCCAGGAAAACATTGGAGCCTGTCAGACATAATAGGGAAGGAAAACACATGAGCTAAAGAATAAAAAGAGATGGGAGGTAAACACACTTGGCGAATCTCCTCCCATAGGATTCATTAGGCCATGGTGAACAGAAAAAAATAACTCCACTCTAGGCCAAAACTCTAACTTGAAAAATAGCTTTAAAATTCTGTTCCAAGAAAATGTTGTATTCCTGGCCCAAAAGTCGGGTTAAGTAATCACAAATGATTTCTGTAAATAGATCCCCTGTGACCAGTCTAGACCAGTACTTCTAATCTGGCCAGCACATATTCTTATTGGAGTTATTTCAAACAACATCTCTGGGCATTCATCTCCCTGATGCAGAGTTCAAACACATTTTCCCCTTGATAGGCTTTTGGAACATTCCTCGTCTTGTTCTGTTCATTTGAACTTGCAGCAAGCCACCTTGCCAGACATGGCTGTCTGTAAGCTGACTTCTGAGACATTAAAGTGTTGTTGACACCTCTTAAAAGCTTTGAAAAACATTCTCATTGGAACTCTTTTTTTTTCTGTTTTTCCATATGAACAGGAACAGTGAAGTGCTTCCTTTTCAATGATTTTATCAGCGTGACTCATAAGGACAAAGTTCTTATTTCTCACATAGGCCTGTTCATCTGGTCTAGACGATCCTTCCACTGAATACTGGCACTTCTAAGTTATGGGGAAGTGAGCTTGTGGTCATTTTACTGGGTCATCTTAGTGAGATTGTCATGTGTTCCTATCCCCCATGTTTCCTGTTCTGCTGGCTGCTCCCAGCAGCCACATTAGGTCTTCTAAAATTGACAACAAATAGGTAACTTGAAAAAAAAATAATATTCATAGTGGCAACTATGAAGAGATGAACATTGAAATTTAACACTTACTTGGAATAATGTATATTCATATGTGTGTGTGTGTAAAACTAAGCACATTTCCTATGTTCATTAATAAAAAGAACTTAGAATATCTGCTACTGGATTGCCTTGACCAGCTTTGATATGAGGGTTTGTGTCTAGTCATATTGCATCTTATTATGCCATGTTCTATTGCTACCACTGGGAAGCATGCTCTGTTAAGAAGGGAAATGGAGGTGGATTAGGGAGGGTGGTTGAGGGGGAACTGGGAGCAGTGAAGGGAGGGAAGGCTGTGATTAGTATGCATGGTGTGAGAGAAGAATAAACAACAATAATAATAATGAACCTAAGTATTGTCTACTATGGAAAAATATTTGTGTTAACTACTACCTTCTGATCTCAAACATAAAAATTAGTGTGCTATATATCTGTAACCATCAAAAAAACTTAACAATGAAAAAATATGATTATATCTCAACACACTATACCATCCAAGGAAATCTAAGTTATTAACTTTATATGTTTCATTCCTAGATACAACTTCAAAGACCTAAAGCTGGTTCAGTGGTTAAGAGCACTGGCTGTTCTTCCAAATGATCTGAGTTCAATTCCCAGCATCCACACGGCAGCTCACAACTATCTATAACTCCTATTCCAGGTGGCCTAATACCCTCACACAGATATACATGTAGGCAAAACACTGATGTCAGAAGTTGGGGTCTCAGAAGAAGTAGATTTATGGTTGGAGCTACCAGTAAACATAAGAACAGAATCCTTTAAACACAGTGATTCTCAACCTTCCTAATGCTGTGACCCTTTACTACACTTCCTCATGCCAACCAAAGAAATTGTTTTCATTGTTACTTCATAACTATAGTTTTGCTACTGTTATAAATCACAATATAAATATCTGATAGGCTGGATATCTGATATGCAACCCCTTGTGAAAAGTCATTTGACTCCCAAAGGAACTGTGACCCACAGGTTGAGCTCAACCACTATTTTAAAGACATCCAACATATGTCAAATTTACATAACTGTATTGTACAATATAATTAATTTCACTGTGTGTGCTTTATCTAAGAAATTCAAATGTATTTATAGATTTCATAAATGTTCATGTCTATCCATCACAGTAGTTCATGGTCATAATAATGAGTACAATGTGTATACTGAGGCAGCTAGAGTAATACAGTGGCTTTATGATAAAGGAATTATTGAAACTCCATCACCCTATTATTTTAATTTTACAAATGGAAAATCTGTGCCCCTGAAGAGAATACAAACTTAAAAAAAAGCGGCCACAGCAATAAGAATTTAACCAGTCCCTCAGGATAACCACTTTATGAATCTCATGAATTCCTAGAGACTTCTCAAAGTTTACCTTACCCTGGACAAGACTGCCTAGAATTTTAATTTCCTAACTAAACCAGCAGCATATGTCAGCTGCAGAAACTGGTTATAATCCACTTGGCTAGCTGATTTTGAGGCTATGTTATCTTGATGGTTGTCAATGTTTCTGCAAATGCAAATATTTCAATGAGGTGAGGTTGTTGGTAGTACAATCTCAGGATGTTCTGAAAGGAAGATGATCCTGGATCCAACAGGTCCATTAAGTCACAAAAATTTTGTGGCAAATGTTTCCTTTCATCTCTGCTCATAAAATGACACATTCTGTAAAATGTTACCTTAATGGCAACATAGTCAGCAGGGATGATGGGCTGCTCCAGGGTTGGAAGACGCTGCTCGACAATGTTTTCTCCAATCATCACCTTGGTAGCCACATCAATGAAGTCCACCCCAAGAGTCTTGGAAACAAAGGGGAAGGATCGGGATGCTCTCAGGTTGCACTCAATCACCTAAATAGAAAAGTCCAAAAGGGAAGAGGTGATGAAAGCCAGTAACAACAATCCAAATATTCATTCTGTCCCTTGGTTCCTTTCTGTGATTAACTCACTTCCTCAATCCTATCCCCTTTTATCTCCACGGCTCAGATTTTTGACTAATTTGTCTCTTTGAAGACATTATCTTTGAACTTTGGCTCTCTTCCATCCAGTTTCTCCGGGTCACTCCCTGCACATTTCTGATACATTCCTTTTAATTTACAGTTTGGATAATGTCATACCCCCAACTGAAGAGTCCCCACAGGAATCCTGATGACTTCATATTAAAACCTGACTGGTAAAATGTTCTATCCTCTTCTCAATATGTATCTATTTCCCTTACCTGACACCACTTTAATAGCCCAAGTTTTACTTTCCATGATTCAGTTCTAGTCTTCATTTAGAAAAAAAATGCTTTCTCTAAACATAAAGATCGATGAATTAATATCTCCTAAATGTTCTAGTTGTGCACTGTTGTAGATGATCTTATAGCCATGTGTAACACCCTCTGTACTTTCAACCTACCAAAATCCCAGCTATCCTGAAAACTTTCATTCACAATATAAAATTTTTCTTGAAGCCTTTCATTATGTTCTACATATTCAAATATGTGTTCAGTATGTGCATATGTATATGTATGTGTATACACATGTGTATATGTTTGTGTGTGTACACATATGTGCATGTACACACATGTGTGCCCTGGTTAACATGTCCTCCAAATATGTTTTCACATCCCTCTAGTAACTATTAAAGCTATTAATACACTTCTAGTTATATTTGGAATTCATTTTTCTTCCAGTCCTGGTTAAATTACAAAGTATCTGAAGTTGGAGAACATGCCCTGTACATCACTGTAATCACCACTTGACTCCATAGTGAGTAGTGAACAGATTTTGGTTACTAATAGTCTGAAAAAAATAAAAAGATTATTTTGTATGAATTGTATTTTCTCTTTCAGGATGGGTTACAAAGCAACTTTGTTCTCTGTGTAAGGAGCAAGCCAAATTCCAACAAAGGAACTCACAAATACACACTCTGTTCACTGTAAGATATGTACACATCTATCTGTACTTCACTGTGGATGGAATGTGGTCATCTTTCAGTACATCAAGTGTTTCACAAAGCCCTTGCCTTCAAACAGGAGAGACATTGCACACTATGTAACATCCCTCAGAGACAGGATCAGCTGCCAGGTCACAGATAGAACCAGGGCAAGGTACAACCAACATGAACCAACATAACCTTATAAGATGGTAAAGTCATCCAAGGTCCTTAGCATTTCTTACCAATACATCATTTCCTTTGACAAGGAACTGAACATTGAATGGTCCAGAGATGGCAAAAGCCTTTGCAATCTTTCGGGTTGCATCCTTCACCTACAGCAAAAAAGAATAATGACACTGTGATAAAGAGCATAGAGGATGTTTAAAGAAAAGCAGAATTCTATCTAGATGGTCTTAATTGCTTTCTCTGTAGAGATCTGTACCCTCATTAATGATGATAATTAATAGCAATAATGGATAATATTGAGCATCAAGAAATAGCTAATTTCACAAGAGAATCTGTAATCCATAGAGTACAGAGTGAATTCCAGGACCGATAAAAGTTACACAGAAAAACCCTGTCTGAAAAAATAAAAAAATAATAAGTAAAAAAACAGAGTAATAATAAAGCCACGTAAAGATAAAAAGCTCAGAGAGAATCTGGTTACTGTATAGTGTAATATTGTCTTTACATTGTTTAACTACTAAAAAAACAACAACTGTTAAAACAAATGTTACTGAATTAATTCAATTTATATATTTTAAAAATGCTTTGACTCCAAAATTTAAGTTCAAGGACAAGTTACTGGGGAAAAGGATTTCTATTTTTGTTTCAACAGGAAATAAAAAGCTATGGATTCCTTCCAGACTAATGTGGTTTGATCAAGCCAGACCCCCTGAAACAGAGTTACTGGTGATACAACGTTCAAAACAGCTTAAACAAGACAGCCTTGCAGACTACAGCCGATTTCTACATCTTCTTAGGATCCCCATGACAGCGCCCCCTATCAGCAGAAAGTAGTTTGGAAAGAACGATGCCCAAATTCCCAAATATTGTTTATAAATGTTTGTTTTCATTTAAATGGACTTGGTTATAAATGGGTAATGATCATAGCCAATTCTTTTTAAAGATAAAAAGGGGATTATGGTATAGATATGAATACTTTGTTTTGGAATGGATTTTCATTTATTGATACAATTTAAGGTCAATTTTGTGATTAAGTATATTTCTCCTCTTGTTTAGATGTTGTGTTTATATAACTCATTTAGAAATGTAATGTATAATGTAGTACAGATTATAGATAATTACC
Source organism: Phodopus roborovskii (assembly GCF_943737965.1). NCBI lineage: Eukaryota > Metazoa > Chordata > Mammalia > Rodentia > Cricetidae > Phodopus > Phodopus roborovskii. The sequence continues at coordinate 13,928,743 of NW_026126460.1, read as the reverse complement.
TATGATAGTCAAAGCTTAGAGTTAAGTTAGTTAGGTTTTCAAGATACACAGAGATGTATTTGAGATAGATAGGAATTCTTCAAACCTTTCAAAGACCTACAGAATATGACATTTAAAATGGTTTAGTGTTTTTCTTGACAATGAGGCACAATTGCTCCTGGCAACACCACCTGCATCAAAAAGGAAGATGAAGATGGACACTAAAGAAACTCGTGATGGAGTTTACTTCCAATATGGCAAGACTAGCCATTTGGACAAGATACTGCTCTTGTCTGGACTGTTTGACTTTATGCTGTATAAACTGGACATGCAGGACCCACAGGAAAGTGACTCCTGATTCAAGATGTACATTGCTACAGAGATCCTGCTTCATGGAAGAGTCTGCGAGACAGTATGCAGGACACAGAGAAAAGTGACTGACAAACTGCCAATACAAAAAGACAGTTTAAAGTTTCCTGCTTTACTGAAGAGTCTGTCAGACACACTATGGCTTATGGGCTGAAGATGAAAGATTACAGAAGAACTTCGGGTGACTGAAAAGGCAAGATGTCTCTGTCATTTCTAGAGCTTATATATTATCCTTCTGTGCTCTTTGAAGGAGTTGAATACAGATAGTTATGGTTATAGTTTTCATTAGTTAGGATTAAAGATAAGTTACTTAGACTTTAGACACACAAAAATAAAATAGATGATAGACTATTTTCTTCAAATCTTGCTAAATGTTAATGGACTAAATATTGTTTACTGTGATCTTACTTGATAACTGTTATGTGATATATTTTGCTATGTTAAGGTTAAAACCCTTTTTATTTTAGACAGAAAAGAGGAGATGATGGGAGATGTCATTCTGTATATGTTTCTCATAATGGTTAATAAATAAAGCACTGTTGGCCAATAGGAAAGGAATATAGGAGGGACTAGGAGACAAGGAGGAAATAGGAAGTAGTAAGGAGGAGTCAGCATGGAGAGACCAGGGTGACCAGACGCCTGCCTCACTCCCCGGTAAGGAGACCACGTGGAAATACATAGATTAACACAAATGGTTAATACTTAAGACAGAGCTAGCCGATAAGAAAGTAGTAACTGGCCAACAGTATAATATCAAATATAGAGTCTCAGTATATTATTTGGGGCTGGCGCGGCGGCGGGACAAGACTGGCGGCGGGAGGAAAAACAGTACTCGTTACAATCTTTTACAATTATGTACTCCACTCTTACTCAGAAGTCTAAATGAAATAAGGCTTACCACTTCCTATAACACCAGAAACTGAATTCAAACCAAACATCAATCTAATGGCCTACCTACTGAGAAGGGCAGGCTCCCAATACATGTTCCTGCAAAGTAGCCATGGATGTTTATTTTATGTTGCTTTTCTGTTACTCTGAACTCTTCAAGGATAGATATTATCAGAAAGAAATAGTGCTTGCCTGCAGGGAGCCTTGTATATATCACAAGTTGGAACCCCTATACCTAGCAAGAAACAGGTTCCCATGTCAAGAAGGGCAATGATGACAGGAAGCATGAACTCTCCACTCATCACAGGTACAGGAGAGGATCAGCAGCTTAATTGGGTATGAATGGAAGCACAGTCTATGGCAATGGTTCTCAACTCTGATAATACTGCAATCCTCTAATACAGTTCCTCATATTGTAGTGGCCCCAACTATAAAATTATTTTCATTGCTACTTTATAGCTATAATTTTGGTAGTTATGAATTATAATGTGAATATCTGCATTTTCCGATGGCCTTAACTGACCCCTGTGAAGTGGTCATTTGACCTCCAAAGGGGTAACAACCCACAAATTGAGAACCACTAGTCTATGGCGTGTCTATTCAGAGAGACTTAAGAAAATCTGGGATTTGTGCTTATTTGGCCCTAACATGATTAAATGAATCATACTTTAAATCTAGGGACTTTTTAAACTCCTATGCTGTTGTTATTACAAAGCATTTTATCACTTCTATATTCAAAGGCAAAAAATTTTCAGATGCACCCAAAGAAAATGTACAGGCCAGCACAAATTCTTATGACAGGATATCAGGAAAAGCTCTTTATAAAATCCAAGTCAACTTGACCTCCCTTAAGTTCTCAAGAGTAACTTAAGATAACAGGTTCTACACGTATACCTTGACAAGCTTATGGGGTACTGAGGCAGTCGTAATGGATAGTTCTTTAAAGGAACTGCTTTCAAAGAGTTGTCAAGAGAAATATCGCAAAGTTCTGGCTTAGATTGGAACTCAAGGTTCCAGAGGTCCCCACATGGCTGCTGCACACCTGCTTCTGCATTCCTCAAAAGCATCACTTTTTGTTGCTCTAAATAAGTGGCTCTCAGCTATCAGAATCACCCAAGGTATCAAAACTCTCCATCTGATCCCCAGACTCATGGTAATAGTAACTCTACAAGTTACTATTGAAAGAAGTTTCCACAATAAAATCATGGCAGTTTAGCAGTTATTTCACCTGAATGTTCCTGATGTATATGAAAAGTGGAACTATCACACAACCTGTCAGGTTCTAAACACAGCGAAAGATATCATCTCTAAGACATTCAGCTAGTTAAGAGCAAGGATATTCCTTGTTAAATTTAAGCTGAAGTATGCCTTACATCATAACCTAATGTTTTTGGTTTTATTTGTTTGTTTGTTTAAATATAAAGGATTTCTCTATTGCTGTGGTGGTGGTTTTCATATTTTGCTTCTATTTATAAAGTATGACCTTTTCAATGGCTCCTTGGCTGATGGTTTGTGTAGGTAGCATCAGTGTGGCATCCCCTGAGTGGACACCTGCATCTTCAACATGTTCGGAGATGGCATGAGAGATGACCTGTCAAAAGGAGAGTTTTTAACAGTTATCAGACATCTATTTCCAGGTACTATTCCATCACCTACCCCCCTTGATGCTTAACCATTTCTGACACCATTAGTGAATTACTCCCTTTAAGATCAGGAGAAAGAGCTGCTCCACTGTCTGGGTATCAATGTAAGGTGACAAGCAGCCTCTACAGAGAACAAAGAGTGACAAAGGTACTGTTTTTTTTTTTCTTTTCCACTTATTGCCAAAGGTATAAACAGAAGAATACTAAGTCAACTCATAGTGACAATGAGGATGGGACAGGAAACTGCATTAGAAACAGCTTTATCTTTTAAACACTGGGAAAGAAGGCAAGAGAGATGGATGTCTAGTGAGGTGAATGGCATCACACATCACACACTTGCAAATTTAGGTGTATTAGAGAGAAAAAAAATTGAAGATTTAATGCAGAGATCTTTAAAGTGAAGTATGAAGACAAGAAAATATTCTTGTCCTTCTCTATAATAAGTAAACAAAGGGAATGTTAGGATGAATGACCAAATTTGTGTTGCTAGTGAGATTAAGAGGAACTTGAACCCTTGACAGTCAATCTGACGCCTATAACCTCAGTGACTAGTCTATATGTTAATTAGATGTATTGCTCAGAAACGTATGTGACTTGCTGTGAGGAGACTAATTCCATGGCTCTTGTAAAGCACATAGATTCATTTATTCATCATATTCATAATTGGCTTAAATAAGAGTGACATTGAGTTTCTGTTCTTCTGATGCCACTTTTGATATCTGGGACCTACACAAGGCTGAGTGGTATTGGTTTCTAATGAAAATGAACTAGGAATGATGCTTACCTTCACAGAGGGCTTGTAAAACAATGAGTGCATATGAATGAGCTCAAATGTGTGGGTGTGTGTAAGTCTGTATGTGAAAGTATATGTGTATTTATGTGAAAATGGATGTATTAATGCATGGATGCATATGTTGCATATATTTGTGTGTGGAGGAGGGAGAGAGAGAGAGAGAGAGAGAGAGTATTACCTAGGAATCTAGGAAACAGGAGCTATCACACCACTGAACTAAGGAGAATTAGATAAACCTAAGTGATGTGTCCATTTCGGGGAATAAATTTTTAAATTGTGTGAATAACCTGAAACATTTCCAAAGGACAGATAATGGGACAGTGGTCAGTAGATTGTAGGGGAAACCCTAGTACATATCCCAGAAACTCAGAGTAAAACCAAGCCAAATAGGCCAGCATGGGCTCCATTGGAAGCTCAGTAAATGAACAAGCACATGTGTCTCCAGGACAGTCCCCATCCTCCATTTCCAGAGTCGCACAATTGCTCCTGCTTTTGTATCTCTAGCTTCAAATGTTAAAGGTGGAAATAAAGGGAAATTTACTCTATGATCTAAAACAGAAGATTAGGAATGAGAGTTCTAGGAAGGAGGAGATTATCTCAAGATGTATACTGGGTGAAACTCTCTTCCTCAAACCAAAAGAAGACTCTTAACATATAACTTAACAGTTCTGAGGGTGTAGCTCATGGTAGAGCTCTTGCCTAGCATCCTCCAGGTCCTAGGATCCATGCCAGTATTAAATAAACATGAAGGAAAAAAACATATGTAATTTTTTGGTGTTTCCAATACAGGGTTTCTCTGTGTAGCTGTGGCTGACCTTGAACTCAGAGAGCTCCACCTGCCTCTGCCCCCCTAAGACTATGATATGTTATCTTAAAGAAATGTGTGCTCTCTGTCAACAATGAGTTAAAAGAACTAGATGAACACCCTCTGAAGATGTTTCAGCAAACATCCCTGACGTTAAAGACAGGAGACTGGAAATAGAATCTCTGAATGCTTCCAATCAGGATTACAAGATTCTGTGGTTAACAGAAACTATCATGAGTTTAAAAGAAAATAAGAAAACTCTATTCTGAACTGCTAATCTGTTAGGGAAAAAAAGATTTGATGTATTTGGCAGTGTTTTGAATTATTTGCAAAACAAAAGATGAAGGCCAATTTTTTACTTTATCCTTGAAGCAAATAAAATGACATGCTTCTCTGAAACATAAAGTACTACATTTCAAGATAAATCACAAATGCTTTATTAAGACAACCAGCAAATTCAAGCAAAACACTTTTCCAGGTCCCTTTCTCCTTGAAGTTGGAGGCATTCAGTATTGCAGCCATTACAGGTGTGATATGGTGAGCTAATTTTATGTTATTGTTCTGCCTACACAATTCTGTTTGGTTGCCTTTATTAATCCAATGAAAAGGAGGGGAGAGAGTCGGAAATAGAAGAAAAATCAGAGATTCAATTAGAAATTTTAGAAAGCAAAGTATTTGGGTGATTTTATAACACTCGTTGAAACATAAAAGGAATGCCACAGACAAAAGAAAATGAGAATGAAAGATCTATTCAAAAGGAATGATGAGTGCGGGATGATAATTGATACTGAGCATCATCAAAGAGAAATGCTAACAGTTTGAAATTTGAGAAATGAGATACCCATGACACTTCCATTGAATCTTCAGAGACTTTTGAGAGTTGGGTTTTAGGGTTGGTTTTCATTGCTGTTTGTTCTTAGGGAAGTAGGGCAGTAGGGATGGGGTGGTGTTTGCTGTAGTGATGGTAGTTCTGATTGAACCGCTTCCCCACTATGTTCAGACATGCGACTTTTAGAAACTGTGAATTCTAACCTGTGAATGTTTCAAGGTGGGAAGACAAAGATAGCAAAAGTGAGAGGAGGTACATACCCTTCCTTCTTTGCCAACTGCATCCATCTCCACTTCCCGGGCCCCTTCGATAAACTTAGTCAGCACCACAGGGTGCTCCTGCCAACAACAACAACAAACAAAACCTAGCATTAAAACCTTGAGCACAAATTCCATGTATAGTATTAGGTAGCAGTGTACCTTGCCTAAATAAAAAGGTAGTACTTGCAGAAAACTTAAAGCCAAACATACAACAGATGCTCATTAGCTAGTCTGTTTTGTAAGAATAAGGTCATGCTCTGCTTATAGTAGGAGCAAGTGTTTTTCTACAACACTGAGGGCTCAACAAACTGAAAATGAATCCTGAAATCCCAAATATTGGTTTCTGAGACAGTCTGAGAAAAGAGGAGTCTATAGATGAGACAAATGTAACATCCTTCCCTTCCATCAGATTCATCAATTTTATTCTGCACCTGTAGATAATTATTGGGTCAAAGTCTATCTGTACTCACTTGTTTTTTCAAATGCTATAACTTCTTAGTCAAAATTGAATTAAATGTGTAAGAAATGTGAATAAGCTCAAAGGACAGTCAGTTTCAGTTTCATTTTGTTTTTTTTTTTTTTTTTTTTTTTTGCTTGTTTGTTTGTTTGTTTTTCTTACTTTGAAGATGAACTTCTTTATCTGAATTTGATAAGCCTAATCCTGTTTTTAGAGTATGATTATGGCAACTGAATATCAAATCAAATATATTTCCTTATTAACTTTAACATGTGCTTCTTTGGGCAGTTTTCTGGACTGCCTTTCAGTCTTCAATTGCTTCCTTTACTCAGTTGTCCTGGGACAATGCTGAGGTGCCCCTCCATACCCAGACTGCTTCCTCACCATTAAATGAAAAAGATGCCTGTGTCTCCTCCCTTATGCTCTGGGATTCTGCATTCTGGACCACTTGTAGAATTTACCTATCTTCCCAGTGTGTCTGTCATCTTTTCTGCACAATGTCATCTTTCATATTTCATCTCACCTTCAAAGCCTAGGCCAGGCACTGCCTCCTTAAAGATTTCTTTAAGCCCTTCTGGCCACTATGCTAAACTCATCATCTTATACATGTGTTAACTTTAACACATCTCCTTGAACACTGTAAATAGAATTTAAACTTTAAGGTACATTTTCACACTTCCTTCTCAAGGCTCCTCATCAGCCCTTATTTACCAAGAGGCCCTAGAATGCTGATATCACTTTAAAGGATAAACTATGAATTTCAAGATCAATATTTATATCTCTGTGTCTACCTGTCCCCTTTAAAGTTTACCTTATTTTAATCATGTGTGTATGCATGTGAGTCTCTGTGTGAGTATGTGCATATAATGGTCATGCCTGTGGATATGAGTGGTGATGGACCCCTCTGGAGCTTCCCAACATGGACATTAGAAACCAAACTCAAGTCTTCTTAAAGGTGTGTATGTGTACATATATGTGTGTATATATATATATATATATATATATATATATATATATATATATACTTAAACTTAATAACTAAGCTGTCTCTCCAAACCCACCAACCATCTATTCATCCTCAGTTCTAAATATTCGCCACTCTCTGCCTTCACCTGCTCACCATTTGGATTCCTCTCAGGCTGCCCCATTCAAATGGTCTAACATGGAATATATTTCTTCCACTAAACTGTCTCCTCCAGCATTTCTCATCTCTGTCATGTCACTCCCTCTAGCCCTGTTGTCCCTGTGTCAGAAACTGTAGTCATTCTCATTACATTTCAGCCTTACCCTCTCCTTACCCTCTGCCCATTTACCAATTCCCTTCAATGAATATCTTCAATATTCTTCTCCATGTTCCTTCAGAGCACTGCCATGTCCACCCTGAACTGCCAGAGTGGTTCACTAACCCTTCTCCATGAATTCAGTGTTGCCCTGTAATTAATTCACCCTTTCTGTTCTATAGCAATACAGTCAGTGCCTTATTTTATGTCCTTGATAAGTAATGAATACTTTATCTGCTTCTTTCAACTTTTTACATATGCTGCCTCTTTCTTTCTACTCACAGATTTTCACCCAATTAACTCTGAATCAATCATCAGACATTAGCTTTAAAATCCCTCTGCAAGAACTGAACATTGTGTGATGGGATGGGGGTGGCCTGGGGGGGGGAGTATGAGAGGATGGGAGAGAGAGGGAACTGGGATTGAATTGTAAAATAAGAAAAAAAAACTTTTAAAAATATATAACTCCCCCAAAAAAGAACTGAACATCAGCATCCCAGAATTTTTTCTATTGCAATGACTATATCTAATTATAATTATTTCATGCTTTGATAGTACAAGCAGAGAAAAATCTGTGAGTGCAGATAGTGTGTGCATATGTATGTGTCAGTGTATACCCACAATATGGTGTGTCTGTGTGTGTGTATATATATATATATATATATATATATATATATGTACATATATATGCAAATATATAGAGATAAATATAGATGAATTGCTAGATTATTATTTTGGTGATGATAAGTACATCCTTTGGTAGTGAGAACAAAACAGTATCATTTAGCTATCATATATTGAATGAGTAAACAAATAAAGGAACAATGTAATTTTACTCTAAATATGTTGAATTGAATATTTGTTGTAGCATGACGGAGAACCTTGAACAAGAATACATTCCATAAAGACATCTCCATTACAAAACCATGAACCCCTGTGGTTTAATCTGACATGTTGACAGAGAAATAAAATTAAAATAAGTCAAAATTAAAATTAAATAAAGTCTACTGAGTAGAAGCCCTCTGAGGCTGAAATGTACCTAGCAGAGGGAAAAAAAAGAGAACCTTATCTCACCCCTCAAATGTAGAGAGTTGTTTGTGGCCCCTCTGAAAAAGAACATAGCAGGATCTTGGGCAGAGATTAAAGTATAAAAGTTAGTTAACTGACCCATTACAGAGATGTCCTTCAGTAATGGACTTCCATACAAATGTAACTTCTAGCCCCATTGATTTCCTTCCTTCAGACTTTAATTTTTTCCCACTCATTATCTTTCTCCACATTCTCCATGAGCAAGCATCCTTGATGACCAGCTACCACAGAGGAAAGCGGCCCAGGTTCTTGTGTTCAGAACAATCTACAATCTTTTCCCACTTTGAAATGCCTCTGACTTAGTTCTTCAGCTCCCTTCAAATTCCACTTGCCTAACATCAAACTTGTCTCTGAATTGTTCTTAAAAAAAAAAAAAAAACTAGCCTTTGAAAGCTTTTTAAAGGAAAACATTACTTTCATCCTCCACTGTGCGAGGTCTGCAAATCAATAACCCTGCTGGGTAAATCCTAAATGGAGCACACCAAGGTAACACCAACGAAGGAAGTAAAAGCTTGGGGCAGTTAAGAAAGGTGTCTAAGTCACTAGAAAATTATAAACATTTTTGTTAACTCACAGATACAGTGTGTGAGAATGGAAAAAGAAATCGATAGGTGAACGAGGAGGCTCACTAATAAAGTTGCGTGGCTGATTAAGGCAAATCCCCAGGTGAGAGAATTAAAAGCCAAGAAAGCTTTTACTAGATAATGACAAACATGTCTGGAGAGTCCTGGAGACTAGGAGTCCCAGATATCACTTGACCAGCATGGAATTCATGAAGAGGACAAGATACATAATTAAGCACCCAGAGTGGGTGCTCATCCATTCATACACCCAGAGTCTCCAAACAAATTAATTTGGATGGTCAAAAATGCATAGGTCTTCCTCTAATTCACTAACTGGAAGAATTGAGTAATCACTTAAGGCCCTCTTTTTCCTTTTTAGCTTTTCATTTTCAAACATAAGAGGCTAGTACACAGAAAGGAGGAGAGCAGAAAATGAACCTAAGAGCTTCGTGTGGAAACAAAATCTGCATAGGAAACTTAGATATCATTTGGTCAGAGTCAGTGAGAGGAAATGGAACACTACCTGAGAGACTCGAGTGGCCTCCTCAAGAAATCTTTTCATCTCATCTTCAGAGAATACCACATTCATGGCAGAGCCACTGGGAAGGGTGAAAGGGAAAGCAGGTAAGCTTCTTTATCAGTTCACAAGTAAGGTGCATTACATTTTATTAAACAATTCCAAGCAATGTCTAGTTCCAATATGGTGGAAGAGAGAAAAGTATCTTCTTTTCTAAACTAAGTTTTTATTCCATGTAATCAAACGATGACTAGATCAAAGTAAAAAAAAAAAAAAAAAAAAAAGTCAAAGAACTTAGATGCGCCCCTCCCCAGTAAAACCCCGCTGCTCCCAGCAATCGAACAGCCTCAGAATTATACTATCTGATTCACAGCAACAGTACTTGGCTGGTTCCAGGTAGATCTTAATGATTAACATGATTCAGTCAACAACATAATTTTTCTCACCCTGTTTCTTCAGTGTTTGTTATTAACAGCTAATCTTAGCCCGCTGGCACTCTATATGGCAGGTCAATTTTTAGCCGCTATAACAATAGAACCGGTTCTTCAGTACAATTTGCAAATATGATGTGCAACCTCTGATTGAAATTGATTCAACTGTGTCTTTCCTTCTAAATACCTAAGAAATAATGCTATCTTTAATAAAATTACTCTGAATTTTAATGCTTTCCAAATGATATATGAAAGTAGGAAAGGAGGCACATTGAAGAAAAATTACTTTCTTCTATTAAAAGGAAAAAGAAAGGTAATATTTTGTTCATCTTTTCTAATTACTATAAAGTCCTGCATGAAGCAATTGATTTATTGGCTTGTGAGGGGATGGCTAAAGCAGTGAAATTGAGGTTTTAGAGCACATAAAAGTAGAAGGTAGCTATAATGTGCAATATTCAAAGACTTTCTTCCAACCCTCTTTAAACACATGCCCGTTGTTAAAACTGAATTACATTAATTCTTCAAAGTAGTATTATTAGACTGGTTTACACAAAATGTCATTTCAATAAAAGGGCATGTTTCCTCTTCTTTTGAAATTTTTCATTATTTTTAAGGATCCCATCTGAAATTCCATTCACACTTCCAAATTGTGCACCGCAAATTGTGTTTCTCTTATTATCTCTCGTTCAGAGAAGTGATTCCTTACATGTGGTAACATCTGAAGAGACTAAGTGATAATTCACAACTTCCCCTTTGATGATAGGACTTAGTTTCAAAGTTTAATAGAGAAGATCCTCTCTGCCCATGTTCCTCGCCATCATAATTCATCTATTACAAAAATCTGATCTCAGACCCTTAGAAATTTCAAAACAAAGACATGATCTGGAGGTGCTGATGAAAAATAGATGATGCCAAGAGATGCCCTAGTTTGTGTTTTAATATTTTCTAAGTAAAACTATCCCTCTTTAGTTTGGCAAGTAAATGCTGTTAGCTGTGCTGCTTGTAGACAAGGATGATAGTGTCTCTCTGTTACCAATCCCCAAAGAAAAATTAAGCTCAAGAAACTGAACATTTGTCCTTATACTTTTTGTGTTGCTTTAGAGATTATGGTTGAACTAAAAAAAAAAAAATCACTGCACACCAAAGCCTAGTGTTCTTAGCATGCAGCATGCATTTCTGTATCTCCCAGTTTTCAACTCATTGTTCTGGAAAACAATATATTACCTCAAAACATAGGAAGGTCTCAGTAAGCAGGGATAGCCCACAGAGTTTGCAAATTCCAGTGCTTCATTCTAATTAATAGGGAAAAAAACACAAAGGGTATGAATAGTTTAAAATATGCAATAAAAATGCAGGCTTGTATCATTAGATCAAGGGGTAACCTAACTCTTTATTCCTCCTCTCAAAAGACTCCATTAAAATGTAAATTGGACACTGAGACACATAAAATTCCTAGTTTCTCATTCCAAATATCAAATCTGGTTCAAAAATAGTTTGAACTTCTTTTCATTGTCTGAATCTTAATGAGAATGCTGCTGTCTGTTTATAACTAGTTTTTAAGTGCAATCATGAAAACACAGCTACTTAACAGTAAGTTCACTAAGCACAGTGCATGTTCTGCCTGCCTTCTAGTTGACTTCACTAGTAGTTAACATTAGGGTTAGGACTCTTAAAAAGTGAGCATTAAAACGAGGCACTTGTTCCTCTCCTTACCAATGTGTTAACAGCTTTCCATGGAGCCTGGGCCACCTTTAGCTCATCCAAGACAGCTGAGAAGATGGAGCGGTCCTCAGCCCTATCAATCTGCAGAGGGCTTGTGCCCATGATCTTGACACCATTCTTGTATAGGGGGACGGCCAAGTTGTTTGGAATCTGGCCTCCGACTGATATGATGCAGCCATTACATGCCTAGAAGAGACAATCCACAGTATCAGCCACTGCAATAATGTGAGCAGGGATAGACAGCAGTGCTAATAATATTGATAACCGTTCCTCACTGAAATATTTATCACATTGGTGAGATTTTCATCTTATTTATCCAGGCAGACGAATATTGGATTTTAACACAATGGATAAGTAGAACTTCTTTTGACTTTGAAGATAATTAGAGCCTAAAAATCCATGCTAACGCTCCACAGAACCACGTATAGACATCACTTGAGACATTTACATGGGCATTTTTTAATCAAATAGATGAACTGTGTCATGTGCTTGTCACTATACTCCATGGACAACTAGTAATCCATGAATTCCTGGAAAATCTTGCCATTCCCTAAACAAATACCTATTTTCCAGGTTTTTTATTTACTCGAAGTTCTCTCAAAGTGTCCGGTACCTAGAGAATAAAGTGTCACCCCTACCACTTAATACTCCCCAGTCTTATCTTTCATTGACCCTCTCAACCCACTGAAACTACTCTATTCATTATCTACATATATGCATGTTACCACTAACAAATTCTTTATATGACTAAAACTTCTCAGGCTGTTCCTCTTCTCCTTTTATGCCCTCACTTATTTAGCCTCTACCCAACTCTATGTTCAAGTCCATTTACTTCTACTTCCATTCTGACATCCTAAATACCATCTATTTTCTTTTGCTGATATCTGGCATTCCTTCCCTGTATTCAACAAAGCATTTAAATTCCAATTTCTTGCCTACCATGCTTATATCTATATATCTATATATGCATATATACACACACATAGAGAAAGGTAGATAGATAGAGATGGATAACTAATTCTTAAGACTTGTTGAACCAGTGAGGAAGAGCTGAGGTATTACTCTTAACGGGGAAGCAGACTTGAAGGTAGCAATTCTTTTCTTTATCATTTCATCATCCTATGTACTGACCACTCACACTGAAGTTCAATCATTTTGCCTGTAACACTATACAGGAGCATCACCATGATTTACATAGCTGATAAATGCATTAACTAATGTGATAAACCCTCAAAACCCTACATACATTGTAAGGTCATAAATAAAGGAGATATTAATATCAAAAATATGACAGCCAATAGGCCAATTAACATTTGCCCTAATGAACTACTAATGAATACTGATGGGATTATTGAAGTGATTGATACATGCCAAATTATTTTATCATGATTTGAAATTGCCTTTGAATTACTCTTATAAGGAATAAAGCTAATATCACTCTGGTGACAACAAATTACAGTACTGCCTAAACAAACACACTGCAAGTGAATTCTTAAAGGCATTGTAAATGAAACTGAAGATAGCAAAAGTGTTCACATCTTTCCTTACCACCTTTTAAAAATTCATTTAACATAAATCTTGGCAAATCCTTTAAAAACAATTGTTCTCTTTACTACCACAATCTGTGCTTCTTCCTGTTTGGAGTTTATTAGTGGTGTTGTTAGGATGTTGAGGCTTATTCTATGTTGGCTTCCATGGGAGGAGCCAACAGGAATGGAGATGGAAGAGGAATGGGTAGAGGTGGTAGAAGGGAGAAGGGAGGGAACAGGAGGAGAAGAAGGGGAAATTGTGGTCAGTGCATAAAATAAATGGAAAAAAATAATAAAAAAAATACTAAAGCAGAATAAAAAAGATAGTGAGGCTTAAAAACAAATTTCCCATTAAATTTTTTCTAACCATTAATCATTTTGGTCAGTGCTGATTAAATGCTGTAATTCAGGCATTATGCAACACTAGAAAATGTAACTTATCTATTAACAGAAATAGCTTTTGCCTAATTAAAAATGGTCTTGATTTCTATAATTTCATGAGTTATCTGCAATTTACAAAATTGCACTATGTATACTAATGAGAAATAAACCTTATATTTTGGTACTTTTCAGTTTAGGTAACATATTACACTTTATGCAGAACCTTGGCATCATATATAACTACAACTAAACCCTATTCTAAAAATGACTTGTTTATAAAGTCTTTCATTTTCTAATATGTAAGGCTCATTACTAATGAATTACTTTGAAAGTCGTCCATTTAACTTTTATATTACAGAGTTACCACTGTCTAACTAGACATATGGTGTTAAAGCTAATACAAATCAACCATTAGGCATAGTACATTTTTTACAAAGTATAGACCAGCAAAGTATGTATTTTGGAAATGAGAGAAATTATCCAAGGAAGACTCAAACTATCATCACTGACATAAAAGGTACTGTCTTGTATTTTCAGATGGAATCTGGGGGTGCATGCAAGTGTGAGTATGTGTGGATAAGCATATGTGTGTTCATACATGTACCTGTGTTTGTGTGTTGCAATTAAGTTTTTATATGTTGCCCAGGCTGGTCTTAACCTCATGGACTCAAATTATCATTTCTATTTCATTTCTCTAAGTATCTGAGAGCAAAGGCGCATCATGCATAATAACATGTCTGGCACACACACACACACACACACACACACACACACATACACACACACACACAAAATGTTATTAAATGAACAAATATAAAATGAATTGAGCAAATAGTCTTAAATGTGGTTGAGATATAACTACACTTAAAGTTTTTCATTTATACTTTTCAAATAGAAATTTAGAGTGCAAAATAAAGAGATATATCAATTTAAGCCCAGATCTCTATGACTCTTATTCCTTATTAGGGTCTCAAATAAATATCAGATCCATACAAATAGACCTAGTAAAAAAATAAGCATGGTGGGTATTATTAATTTAACAATGTAACAATTTCAAGGCATTTACTTCAAAATACATTAATAACAATTTTCCCCTTGTAGGGAATGGTCAAAGCAAAGTTGAACACTAGGAAAGATGTTGTCTAGTGAACCTGTGCCAGTGGTGGACACTGGCAACTTCTTTCTTTGACTCTTGGCACTCACACTGTTGCTAGCAAGCACACAAGCACACTATCAAAATCTAGATCTCTCCTCCAACAGAACCTTGACACATAATCAAAAGAAATAAATGACCGATACTCTTGGTCACTCTGTAGAATGAATGTTTCTGAAAATGGGTGATATACTCAAAAGTGATATCCACAGTCAAAGAACTGTATTAAGAGAATAGTTTCTAGAATAAACGAAGATATTACAGAATGGTAGGAAGTTAATGTCAGAACTTTCCTCAAAATCAGTAACAAAAACTGCCTCAGTGGAAGCCTGTTTTATTCAGTGGGCTGGTCACTTCTCAGTGCTTTATTCTGTAAGTTCAGTTATGATCCAAAACCAGACTAAGAGGTTCATCATATTT
This sequence comes from Phodopus roborovskii, assembly GCF_943737965.1. Lineage (NCBI taxonomy): Eukaryota > Metazoa > Chordata > Mammalia > Rodentia > Cricetidae > Phodopus > Phodopus roborovskii. The sequence goes on along the minus strand of NW_026126460.1, from coordinate 13,913,635 downwards.
ATTATTACCACAGATAACCATGCATTCCTGAGAGAGTCATTTCTCTTGGAAATGACCTAAATGCTATATTTCTGTAAATTATTATATATGTTTTCAATTTTCTTTAAAAAAAAATATGCTGTGAGATACGCTAAGACATTCAGTATCTCAAGGTAGGATAAGGGCAATCTAGTGTAGAGATACACCCATTATCAGGTACAATAAAGCAACATTGTGGAGCCTGCAGTAAGAAAAGGCAACAGTATCAAGATAGGAAACACACATATATACATGTTTGTACATGGCACATGACACACCCTATAGGATAACCTAAAAAACAGTTCATCTATTCTCCAACATAATATTATAATCTGATATGGTACTATTTATTTTAGATGCCAATAACTTTCAGTGAGGAGCCAATATATTCATTTCTAAAATTCTTCAGATATATTCAGTTTTATTAAAAGTCATATATAAGTACATTTAAAACTGGTATAGGAGATTCTAAATATCTCTTAAATCATTGCACACAAAAATAGTGCAGCATTTACATGCTGCTATTGCCTGTGATATTTTTTAATATTTTTAAAGAAGTGTTTGATATTTCATGATAGGTTATGGATCCTAGTTTTTATTATTAATGCCTTGAAGGTAGAATTCTGTGCTGGCTAGTTTTTATATCAACTTGATATAGGCTAGAATAAATTTGAAAGAGGAAATCTCAATTGAAAAAAAAATCCCCCAATGGATTGACCAATGGGCAAACCTGTGGTATATTTTCTTGATTGATGATTGATGTGGACCCACCATATAGTAGTGTCATCCCTGTGTGGGTGGTCCTAGATGGTGTAAGAAAGCAGACTGAACAAGCTATGAAGAGCAAGCCAGTCCAGTAAGCAGCACTTTCCTAGGGCCTCTGCATCACTTCCAGGTTCCTGTCTTGAGTTTCTGCTTTGACTTCCCTCAGTGATAGCTGTTATGTGGAAGAGTAAGGAGGAATAAACCCTTCCCTGCCCCTGGATTGTTTTTTATTAGGGAGTTTTATCCCAGCATTAGAACCCCAACTAAGATATATCCTTCCTACTAAACCTGACATTTACAAGTGTCAAAAAAGCATTTGTATAATGTACTTCTCTTGATGTTAACCTATTTATCTGAAAATAAAATGAAGTCATCTATAAAACCTTTACTAGTGAGAGAGCTAAAACCTCTTCTACATCATGGGTGACACCCAAACATAGGTCCTAAATTTATCTATTGTTCATTATAAACATAAAGTTATCACATTGCTTCAGCTCTATACCTTGTGTGCTACAAAGCCATATCATCCAAAATTTGACCTCGTCTTCATAGTATCTGCATATGTTGTGCCCTCAACCTCATATTATTAATTAACAAAAGGATTCCTCACAGCAATTTTTAAGAAACTCATACAAGACAGTGAGTTTCTCGGTCAAAACTAGAATTCATTACTGTGGTTCTGATTTGGTGTAATTTCTCCACATATAGGACTCGTTCTGTGTGGTGAGAAAATAATTAGAATGATACCAAATACCCAAATATTGGATCTCACTCTGGAATCATTCAATAGTTATTTATATGGTTTAAAGAAATCTGCTCTACAGACTTACACTAACCTTAAATCACTAGTCCATGAAGAGTAACATTGGCACCAGGATAGGTCAATGACTGTAATAGAAAGCCTAACAGTAACCAGATTCATTAAGAATGGACTCAGTGATCTCAAACTCAAGGGTAATGATAATGGTCTCATCTGATTGGGTAAGGGACAAACTGGTCATTGGCAAATAGCTGACCTGTCTCCTCTAAAAACTGTTCATCATTAAACCCTGTCATTTATTGTATGTAGAGATAACCTCTTAAATCATTTACAAAAATGTTTATGGAGACTCCTTTATGCTAGTTAATATGTTACCGGTATGTGTTACCAAGTAAAGTTCTCACTATGATTAGGATGCATGAAATTTTATGACGACTATTGCAGGAAAATGATAATTCTGTTCCAAGACCTCAAAAATAAAAAGCCAGAGGAATTGTTTTGAATTTTTTCCCAGAGTCTCACTACAAAATTAGGAGATGGAAGAAATTGGTGATATTTCCTAAGAAAAGTTACTCTACAATCTATATACATGGAGGTAATTATGTATAAGGTATGCACGGCATCCCTCTCTCTCTTTTTTTCCTCCCCTTTTTACCTCCTGGTGGTAGATGTCTAGGATTCTCTCCAAAGACAGCTCTTCGAAGTACAGTTTGTCACACTCATCAAAGTCAGTGCTCACGGTCTCAGGGTTGCAATTCACCACCACAGTCTTCTTGCCAAGCTGACGCAGTGTGCGGATGCTAGAGACAGCACACCAATCAAACTCCACACTACTGCCTGCAGAGACGAGGAAAGAAGTCAGAGGAAAAGAAGTATTTCTCCAGCCGGTCCAGGCTAAGGAGGACAATGCCTTTCAATTAAACTTTTAAAACAAAGCTTCAGATCTGTTTACAAGCTCTGTTAATAATAAGAAAAGTGGGGACTAATATTGGCTTGATTTATACTTAAGCTTAGTAATAGGTATCAGCACCTTGAGGTCAATGGAAAATATTATTAACTGAAAAAAATAATAACCTTCATTTATTGAAGAAAATTCAGAATGAAAACACTGGCCTCAGTGTGCTAAACAGCTAAGCCAGTAATTAGAACACTTGAGGTTTGCTTTCCTCTTTCCACTTAATCACTCTTAGAGGGCTAACCCAGCAGTCCCTGGGGAGACTTGCAGCTTTAACATAACTTCATTGATTGAAGAGTCCTGTCCTTTCTAAGAGTGAGTGACTTTCTACAAACTAATCTGAAGCATAATAAAAGCCTAAATGATTCAAAATATCACTCTGCTAGGATGCCATAGGAACCAAAGCACACATGCTAAGTCTTTGCATTAGGCCATTATCTTCTCTACAAAGTGTTATCAAAGTGTGTTTATCTACATGTAGCCGCATGCTCCTTCTCAGTGTCAAGTAAGTATGCACTTGGTCATCAGCTTGGTTATTCTTCTCTAAACAATTTTGAAAAGTTCCAAGGAGAAGAGCTTAGGTGCCCATGAAAGCTTGTAGGTTGTACAACCATAAGCCAAGCACTGTGATATAAATGGGTGATGTTTACACCGACGTATTGGAAACAAGATCCCTAACAACAGTGTTTGTTGGTCCTTTGAAAAGGTGGTGCCCTTATGATTAGATTTAGGCTTTAGGATCAGCCTCAGGAGGGAGTTTGATTCATTATGCCCTCCTTTCTTCACTAGACAAAAAAGTAGTGTGACATAATATAATGGTAGAAGGAGAGAAAGAATTTATAGTTGAGACCTGTACATGAATCCTACTTTTCTGCCATTAAATCACTTAATAAGTCTGAATATTATTTCTCTGGAACTCAGTTTCCTAAATTGTAAAACATTTTCTATAATAACAGTTGTTTGGTGAACTCTCAGAATAATGGAATCAATATTTATAAAAACTGTAAAGCCCTGTGTAAACATATTTGCACATTACCAATGTGATATGGACCACAGCCCAGCACCATCAATCCGTGATCGTCAAATTTGATGTCATGCTCCTGAGAGGAAAAACAGAAAATATTCAAATTATATTGTTATTATTTCATCTAACTAAAGTGCTTGCCCCATCTCTAAGTGTGCCTTTCCCAGATGCACCTCTGCTACTCTGAGGGAATCCTTAAGTCCAAAGCATTGTGAAATCTCCCAGAAGCTCTGCTCCTTTTTAAGTTTATCTGCTCAATATTTGCAACTTAGTCATGGGAATGTAACATGATCATATTTTCTCTCGCTTGATTGACTTCACTCTTACAGCAATTCCAAACAGAATGGGTATAGAAACTCCTCATGGCAGCTGTCGAACATGGTACCACTTCTATTACCAAGGTTAGCAGATAATCTGAGGGAAAAGTATGCATTCCCTAATGTGGGCTACCTCCTGAGCCCAGAGCTCTCTACATATCATGCTTGTGTAGTTCATACCTGGCCATTGTAGGTAACATACAGGTAGTTTGTAACGGATGGGTATTCTGCTGCCAATGTATCAATCTGCAAGAGAAAATTCATTACTCGATGAGGATTTTACTCTTTCCATCACAATTTTTGAAGACAGATTTTTGTGCTACTTCCAAACTCTTCAGTGTCTACCACTGTCAAATGTTAAGACAGGAAAAGTTATGTATAATCAAATCGCTTACTGAGTCTGAAAATGAAAGAGATAACAATACAATCTAGTGGTCACTTGAGCAGTACATAACTGGACATTTCCCAGTGCATCTCAGATCTCTGTAGTAGCACCATCCCCTCCCCCTCCCACACACAAAATGTTCCTAAGACACCAGGACCACTTACTCAACTCACCTGACCTAAAGCAGCTGTATATGAAACCTAATTCAGACCAAAATGACCTATACAGGAAGCTGTTTTTAGTTTGCAAATTAACATATAAGATTTAAGTTTGTGATAGCTCTATTGGGTGATACAAATACCATAAAGCCCAAACAGGCAATGGGGAATCTGGATCTCACTGGACATAATTGGAAAAAGTAAAATCAATTCTACTCTCAGGAGCCAGTAGCTCAGCTTAGTGAGCAAGAATTTGGGGCTGACAGGGCAAGCTGATGCAAAACTGGTAAGAAAGAAGAAAGATAATAATCGCTGAGCTGGAACTATTTAGAATCCAGCTTGTGACCTAAGGGTTTGCATGTGCGCCTTAAGCCTGCAGAGAAAAGTCAATGATTCCAAAGGACAAAAAGCAGCTGGTGGTACTTTAAGCCAAGACACTCCTTCCATTAAAGGAAGAAAAAAACAAAGCCAACCAAATGGCATACCTATGAATGTTCATGTGTGATTGTCATGAATACTAGATGAGGTCATTATGCCTAGCCCCATCACCATGAATACTGAATGAAGCATAATGATGGGACACTTAAAATAAAGTATTGCCCTTTAAAAAGTTAGTGCCCAAAAAGATAATGATTTTTTTTCAGAGGCTCAGCTGATCCATATATTATCACACCAAGAATTTCTGTCACTGCATATATGTTTGGGCATAGGTCAAAAGCAGAGATAATTTTGGTCATTTTATTTAAAGCACAGAAATCATATTATCTTCACATCTCGATGCCCCTTCATCCTTCCCACTTTATACATGAGTCAACCCTGTGCTGAGTAAACCTAACAACATAATGGGCATCAAATAATTGGAGTCATGTTCTAAGCACTCTTTGTTAATGATTTTGTTAATAATGGAAATGATACCTACATTTCCAAACAAAAATTCCTGATAGAGAGGAATATTGCATTACCTGCTTAACCCAAGGGTGGATGTTTTTCTTTAATCTCAGCTCCCTTGTCTGGGCTTCAGTCACCCCTAAACATTTGGAAATCTGCTTGTCTGAGAACCCAATCTCCTTGGCCTTTCTCAAGGTTTCTTCTGTAACAGACTCACTGGGATTTAATGGAAAAGAAAGATTCAGATAGACCAAACACACAAGCACAGTAAGAACCAGTGAACTGTTTCATTTCAAATGCACCAAAAAGTCCTCTTATATCACATGTCCAAGCAATTAATGTCTCTTTATCTTTCAAAAATACATAAATATATAATCCATAATTCTTCCAGCTCTGGTGAGGCCTCAGACATTTAGCAATGCTGACATCTCTGTAAACTCCAGCTTTCACTTTACCCTTCTGTCACACAATTCTTCACAATGAGAACAAGTTTACCTTCTACTAATTAGCATCTCACCCTGTTTTGTTTTTTTTATGCATGAGTGCTTTACATGTATGCCTGCATGCCAGAAGAGGGCATCGTATCGTATCGTATAATTGATGGTTTTGAGCCACCATGTGGTTGCTGGGAATTGAACGCTGAACCTCTGGAAGAGCAGCCAGTGCTCTTAACCTCTGAGCCATCTCTCAAGCCCCTCTCGCCCTTTCTCTTTTTTCTTTTCTTTTTTATTTTCTTTTCCTCTTCATCCATTGCAACTAGTATAACTTTTTGTTATGGCTCTTCCCTCTATCACCTACTCCAGTCAGACCACATCCTCTCCCTCTTTTAGCCACTGTCATGGGACCCATTAGACGAGCTACATGATTCCTAAATCTGTGGCTTCTTTTCCAATATCTGACTTTTACTGTAGGTCTTTGTGTATGTGAAACAGGGATCCACTTGACCTGGGTGTTTCAACATTACAGAAGACTGAGAGCATTCTCTCCATAAACCACTCATTCGTCAGATTGTTTCCAAAACCTAGCACATTATCTGGCACTTAACAAATGTTTATCAAACAAATGAAGTTACATTTGTGTAATTTTCTGTGCAAGAGAAAAGACACAGGCTTGATTAAAGCCATCTTTAAACTAAACTTCAAAACCAATAGAAAAAATAATTGGTAAAGGTCTAAGGTGCATAAAAATAAAAATGCTACTGGAAATAATCTATTGCCCAATACCGGAGGGCTGCTTCCAGCAATATCTGATACACTAAAATTAAATTACAATGGTTTTCCAGTCAATACAATGAAACTGAAACATACAGCGGAGGTAACAGAAGCTCTAACTCATGCTAAATAAAGCATTATTGCAATAACTCTAATAACATATAGTTGATGAGAAGAACATCTTCTTCAGTAGGATGGTCACTGGTAAATTTTTAGATTCTAGCAAATGGACCCAGCTCAAAATCATGCAAACAACCATAACTAAACCCATTAAGAAAAAAAATTATAGCAAGGGAGATGGCTCAGAGGCTAAGAGCATAAGGAATACTTGCTGCTCTTTCAGAGGCCCTGGGTTCAGATCCAGGACACTTATGGAGACACATAACAGTGTGTAACTCTATCACAGGGATCCAACACTGTCTTCTGATGCCACAGGCATCAGATAGGCACACACAAGGGTGCAAATGTATTCATACAGGCAAAACACTCATACACACACACAGAATCAAAGTAGCATCTAAAATAGAAGTAAACAGAAAATATTTGGAAAGAAGTAGGTCAACTACAGTAGGAGGGGAGAAAAGAGAGTCATGGAGGGGGGTAAAATTATCAAAATACACTATATACATGTCTGAAATTATCAAAGATTAAAAATTTTAAGTATATTTTTAAAAATAAATTGTATCAAGTGGCAAGAGAGTGATATAAACACAAAATTTAAATACATTCTTTAAAACCTTGTGCAATATTTAAAAAAAATGTTATTAGTAGACAAATGGCATGCATGCCACAAATGCAGTGTCTTAAAGCAGGGAGCCTGTGATCAGTTTGTGTATGTCCTGGCTGCACTGTGCATTTCAACATGAAACAAATGCTCTGTGTTCCCAGGAAATATGTGAGCTGTTGAGCCTATTACTCATACCTCCCTCCTGTGTACTGTCTTCAATGTCTAGACAGTGATCTACAGAAAGTAGGTACTTGTCAGTATAGGTTTCATCCTCTCCCACGTGTGAGTGAGTTAAACCCAAAGGAGGGCCATGCCTGGATGCTCTGTATTGTGGGAGCCTGCTTCCTTATATCTCGCAGACCACCCTCTAAACTGACAAGAGAATACCTGCAGGCAGAGACCAGTAACGGCTGGATTAGAACTAAAATTATGTTCTTAAAATAAAGAATAAACCTGAATTAAATCATTTACAGTTTACATGTCTTAATATTTAACCTTTCTCAAATATTTTATATTTTAAGTTTAATAAAAAGAGAGCCAGATGCCAGATGTTTGTTCTCTCTCTCTCTCTCTCTCTCTCTCTCTCTCTCTCTCTCTCTCTCTCTCTCTCTCTGTGTGTGTGTGTGTGTGTGTGTGTGTGTGTGTGTGGCATGTATGTGAACATGTGAACTACTTCAGTGGGTTTTATTATCAGTGTTGGTGTAGATTATTTTAGCTTTACTTTCCAAAAATCAATTTGTTTTCCTAAATGTAAAGCCCTTCTGTCTCTAGTCAATGCATTCTTGCCAATGCCTTGAATTTGTTGTTTAATTGTTATTTGGAGTTTTAACATATACAGGTTTTGAAATAAATATTGTTATAGCAATTCATTTTCTGAGAAAATTATTATATTACTGATATCCCTATTATTATATAATGAGGTATGCCAAGCCCTTTGTTCTGTGCTCAAGAACTGTTCTGTCCAAGATGCAAGCCACTAGAAAACTTATTTAAATATAAATGCTTTTTCATAAACTTAAATTTTACATCTGTTGTCACTCTAGGCACACTTCAATTTCTTGGTAGCCACACAAAACTCATTAGCCACTCTATCATACGATTCAATATATGAATACCCCCCCCCCAGAAATTCCTGCTGGAAAGCAATGCCCAAGGATATTTGAAGCAAAGTAATTATAGAGATTCAAACTAACTCTCTGGGTTAAGCTTCTGGTCCAATATGAGGTCAAAGAGGAGATACCATGCAGGTGGTTGCATGGGAGAAGTACTATGGCAGCAAAGGGTTGAGAAGATAAATGTAAAGTAAGTTCAGCTCTAAGTAGGTGAAGGTGAAGACAGATGCTCTCTAAGCAAGGGCAACTGTATGTGAAATAACTTCGGGCAGCCAAGTTCATGTCAGACATGGAAATACTGAGACTCTTAGCTGGAGAGTGCTTAGGAGCCTCAACAGGAACAGCAAAGCAAGTTCATTGTTCTATCATTATTGTTTTCATGCTTGTGAGCCTGTCCATGCTTTTCAGGAATGAGTGCAGTCCAAAATTTTTACATATCAAGAGGCCACAGTGTGTTAGAGATGGACGAACAGCCATTAGTGTGCCTGTACTATACAGATGCTGTTCTGAAAGGCAACCCCACATACTGTATAAGGCAAGAATTTTGAAACAAATATATCAAACTAGAACTGCACAGTTTGTATTTTAGGCTCACAAGCTGATTCTTAGAATAATTTCATAGTAAGAAAATGAGCTATTTTAACATTGACTATTCAGTAACTACAGACTTAATGTTTTGACATGTGTTGAAAATTGGAGCTCATTAAGATAGACTGACATATTACTACATCTGTGTTCATACCTTAGATGAATGCAAATACTGGGTGTGTTCACATGATATCCAAGAAGGAATTTTATAGGATTTCACTTATAGCCTCTATGGTATCAATTTCTGCTTTTAGACAAGAAGAATCATCATAAAGCAATTTTCAGTCTTCTTCACTGAGAATTAGAGGCTAATTCTGACCCACAATAGTAGTTACAAAGACAGACAAGGCTAGGTCTGATCCCTTCCCAGGTAGGAACTGCCTGTTTGCAAGTAGCCCAACCCCGAAGACAGAGCATGAGAGCCATCTCCCACTGCCCTTTCTTCCATGCAAAACAAAGCTGCAGGGCATGTCATTGCACTCAGAAGTAAAGAGACTATTCCCAACCTGTGCTGATACAAAATTTTACTCTGTCCTCCATTACAATGCAGTAAGATAGGAGACACCTTAAAGTCACCATTAATTAGATTAGGGCCAGTGAACCAGATAAAGTTAAACTTCCTCAATATCAAATTCAGGATGAATGATCCTATATCAGTGTTTCTCAACCAGTGGGCCACGACACCTTTGGGGTCAAATGACTCTTTCACAGGGGTCATCTAATACCATTGGAAAACACATACCAGTAGCAAAATTACAGTCATGAAGTAGCAGTGAAAATAATTCTATGGTTGCGGGTCACCACAACATGAGGAACATTGGAAAACAGAGAACCTTGTCTTAAATGAGTATAATCAGATGCCCCTCCTCCTTTTCTGCCCACATCTACATTCTATCTGCTAAACAGAACTTCCTTCACCATTGCAAAAAGTTGGTCTTTCCATATTTCCTTTTTCCAAACTAGTTACAATTGTATTTTATGGAAAGGGAACATAACAGGTTTATTTTTCCAAAGGAAAATGACAGTCTTCATTTGGAACACACACAAAGCCCAATAATTGCTAAAAGAAAAATAAATGCTGAATCTGTATTCAAAACTGTGTTTTGAAACCTCAGTGGGGAATGGCCCATTTATGTTATATTATAAATCAAGGAAGCATTATACCAAGCTAGCAGAGTGATCAGCGGAAGGGAACACACGGCACTGAAACAACACAGATCTTAAGTGTGTGCAGTAAACCATCCTTCTGTTCTTTGAATGTATGTGTGGGCTGCTATCTGGTTTACTTTCACTCTTTTAAACATATATACATTAAATCTGTGTTGCAGAGCTACCTCTTCTGAAATATGCTATAGATATCATTTTGATTTGCCCAGTCCGCTTTTCTTTTCATAGTTCAAGAGTAAACTCTACGAAGATTGGAGTTTCATCACCTCTTAGTACAATCTAGATAACAAAACAAAGGCATGCTTAGTGGCAATGACATGGCCTACTCAAAATCTCTTGCTCCTCTTTACTCAGAAGCACAAAACAATGAAAGAGTGGATTTTTAGGAAATTACACATCTTAAGCCAAGACAATGGGAGTTTTACACACTCTGCTATATCCTTTGCTAGTTAAACAGCAGGACTCAGCTTCTCCGGCAGGGAGCCTCTTGTGTGTTCTCTGGGTTATAAACAATACAAGCTTTTCTCACTCTCTCAGACTCCCAGTGTGGATTTTGTTGTTGTTATTTAAAATTCTACCCTGTCATCTTGGAAACTTCCTCTACTCACACTTGGTCTTCAATAATAAATGATGAAAGGAAATGGAATAAATTCTCCTTAATGAAGAAATTTTCACCTGGCACAGAGGAGCTAGGGAAATCTATTAACAGACTGGGGGAGAGCCTGCAACATGGTAATTACCAGGGGACCTGTGCACTGGCGAGGTCCTCTCTCACACTTGACTGCTTTTATCAGATCCACCAACTCTCAAGTCATACTAGACACATTTCCCTCCATATTGCATAAACTCTAATGTGAAAATAATCACTCTACTAAGCCTACAAATTACAGGATGGACCGACAGCTATGGAATGGACCTACGGTTTTATTGCTGTCCTTTCTCTTGGGGAAACAAAAGGTAGAACTCAAGTCAAGTCCGATGCTCAGTAAGTGACCCCAGGTTTAATAACAAAGGAGAATTAAGTAGCATGTTCTCATCCTCCAAACCTTTACTAACATCTCCCTTGGGTTTGTACAACATTACTAATAATCTCAACATACTAATACTATGCTACAATCATACTAGCCCCACTGGTGGAAAGATTACTTTTCATCTCATCTTTTCACTTTGGGGAAAGAGGCCACACCTATATCCTTAGGAGAACTTCAGAAGGTCTTTTGCTAAATGCTAAATCCTAAGCGGTGTTCAGAAAAGAATATATATATATATATATATATATATATATATATATATATATATATATGGCAAGGTAAATGTTTTTAACCTTTCTTCATTTCTAATATCATCATGGAGTGTTCCTGTGTAGCAATAGGGTCTTTGAAGGAATATAACACTTTCACTCTTGCACGTCATATGCAGGGCAGTCGTGAGCCACACCAGTGTCCATGAGAAAGTACAACATCTTGAAAATGATCTGCTGGGACCTAAGTCCAACCGGCATTAATGATGCCATCATATCAGAAGCACTGGTTCTCAACAGTCAGCATCATGTGAAACTGCACTTTAGCTTGAAAAACACAAACTGCAATCACAACTCCAAAAGTGGACAGGAAATCCAGACTATGGAGGTTTTAAATAGACCATTTCTAATTTCTCTATTCTATATTATTGCCTATCTTCCTTTTGTAGATTTTTGTTTGTTTATTTATTTTTGTGATCCTGGGGATTGAATTCAAAGCCTTGAGCATGCTAGATAAGTACATCTCCAACTGTATGTTCATTTTTAAATAAAATTATAATTCCCAGTTATTTAAGAAGCGTGTGATATTAGTTTCAATCTGTTAAAGCCAATAATATATCTATCAAATTTAATATTATAAATTTCCTATAAATATTAATACCACAATACTAAATATGGCCAGGTATGGTGGTTCATGCCTTCAGTCTAGGGAGACAGAATCAGGCAGATGCTCTGAGAGTTTGAGGCCAACTTGGTCTATACAATGACTTCTAGAACAGCCAGGGCTACATAACAGAGAGATACTGTCTGGAAAGATAATTACATCCAAATTGCTAATTATGGGAAAATATCCCAGTATAGTTTGCTGTAATTCTGATCCTTAATAAGTCACACTTTATTTAGCAGCGATTATTAATTGACCTCTTTTTATGTCTCTGCCTATGATTTGATAAAGATGAAAATCATGTAAAGACCAGCCAAGAATTACACCATACATCTGACTATATCTAAATGATTCCATTCCATTTTAATGAATCAGACTTCCAATAAGATTCACCTGAGTCAGTGGAAGTAAAAGGCATAGTCTAAACAATGAAGTACCACTTTGGTTATGATTTAAATCCATACTCCCATCCCCTCAAAAAAATAAAGAAAATATATTAAGTAACTAAAAATTTTAAGTTTTGAATGAACATAGATTTCAAATTTATTTTGTCACAGATAAAAAGGGAACATTCTAAGACCTGGCAGAAAACCCAGACTGGGTATTCTTTGATGTTATAATCTGTTGTTTCAATAGTAAGTCTATTTGAAGATTCTTTGTCTTTGTTTAAAAAAAACAGGTATTATTTTGACAGAGGGTTTTTTTCAAATACCACATATGTCCTGCTGAGCAACAAATATATAACTTCAATGCATACATGATTTTCATTGACTTCTGGAAACTAGACAAATCCTACCATCACTTTCAACTCTGCTAAGGAAAAAAACAAAGGGAAGAAAAACAAAAGCCCAAGAGATAAAACAAAGCATGTGCACTGACCAGGTAATCAGTGCTTCATGGAGATAAATGCAAGGAGAAAACGAATGGAAACCAGAGGACCACAATGGGAAAAATGAAGAGGACAAAGGAAGCCAGAAAGCTCATTAGCATAAACTAGAAAGTCACCTAGATCTGGGCCAAACCTTAGCCACTTTTGTCCCTTCCTATCCTAGGTAGCATTCTTGTATCCAGGCCTTGAGGTAGTGGGGAACATCATAGATTTCACTCCTTGAAAATGGACGTTGAAATTCTAGAGTGAATGCTCCCAGGTACTGTGGATACCAACATGAGGCATGGCCATTCCCATATTCCATCTCTGTAATGGTGTCTCAGGCATATTTACCAGGTAAAAACACGCTAGAGGTCATCACTCTCCAAAATTGTGCCTGTTTTGCCTGCTTAGTTTTCATTTTCCCTTTATTGTTTTACTCACACCTCAACATCCAAAAGAAGACTCACGCACTATTTTAAATATATAGGTATAAGTATGTTAAGTATGTTAGAAGGTCCTGTTGATAAAGCAAATATTTTACAGAATATCTTGAAATCTCTGTGCCTTTAAAAATTCTGTTTACATCTTCTCAACATGGCCTTTGGGGCTTCTTCCCTGTCAGGCTCCCTGTGTGTTCCCCAGAAGAGCTCCAGAAAAGGTCACATTCATTACAATACTTTTGCTCTAAGTGAGGTCAACTATTCAGGCAGGAAAACACGCAGCTCACAACATGACAACTAAGGAGACCTGATCTCCAACTGTCTGTTTAAAAGGCATGTTTCTAAAAGCTTTTGGAAAGGGTTGTTGACTAGAAATGAAGGCAGAGGTACTGAGGTAGGGTCCCTGACTTCCCCTGACTGACATGACATAAAGGATGACACACATCCCGGTATGACTCTTTTCACCATCTGTAACAAACAGGACCATGTTATTTCTCAGCTGTATCAGACGTAATATAAATGTACTTTAAGGTCTCAAGAAAAATACAGTTGTCTTCATTATAAACAATCTCCAGGTTTTGCTTGAACCTTCTTTACCAAGTACGATTAAAAATATTTATGAAAATTTCTTGTCAAAATTTCAAAAGTGTAATTATTTAAAGACACATATTGGGGAGGAAGTATAAAAACATTGCCTACTTTCAATGAGTAATAAAAATTTTATTCTGCACCTGTAAACATTCTGGTGCTTTGTGGTTACGTGTATATAACCTCTATTTAACAATACAAAGTAATTAGATACAGCTTCTTTATTAGTAAACAGCTCATTTACAGCCCTCCTAGATAATTAGAAAAAAATGAGAACCTAATGATGCTGATTCATGCCATCTTCTGCCACACTCATTTATTTCTTGGACCATTCATCTTGCAATTAGTAATTTAGTCAGTCCTTTTAGCAACCAGGAATCATGTGTTTTCTTTCCTTCTCCTTTCTTTGCTATAACTGAGAAATTCTGATTTTCATTAAGAGCAATATTTCCATTTTAATTGGTATGCCATCATATAAATTTTACTAAGCACTTGCTTTACATTGAGTCCCAAGAAAATAAAAGATAAAGAGATAACTGCAAATCATTTGTATATGTTCCAGGATTTATGCTCTCTTCCTAGAAAGGTGAATTCTATTTTATACTCTAACAAATCAAGGGAGGCTCTTACTATGAAAGACTAGTGCAAAAGTATCTTAAGCAATTGTGATGGCTCAGGTGATAGATGAGCTTGCGACACAAGCCTGAAGCCCTAAGTTCAGTCCTAGAATCCACAATGGAAATCTAAAAGATGTCCTCTTATTATACATCCTATATAGCATGTGCCTTTACACACACACACACACACACACACACACACGAGAGAGAGAGAGAGAGAGAGAGAGAGAGAGAGAGAGAGAGAGAGAGAGAGAGAGAGAGAGAATAAACTTGTAACTTAAATGCATATTAAGACATTTGCATGGTGGAATTTCCAATTCAATTTTGGATGATGCCATGCATATGATAATTATAAAACAATGATACTGTGCAGTTTTAACTATTACAAATGATGGTCAAATAGTTAGGCAACATCCAGTTCAACCTCTGCTCTTACACTGTCCTCGCCAAATAGTTAAGACTCTCTCATTAAACTTAGCATGAAAAGTGGCAGCAACCATGTTTCACTTGCTAGGTAGAATCCATGCACTCTCCTACTACATGTTTCTCACTATGCACCTACAGCTTCCCTCCTATCTCGCTGTAATCAACTTTGGTAGACTCACTCAGTTGTCTTCCACTCGTCTGTCTCCATCCCTCTCTATGCCGTATCAGACCATTGATAGAAGTCCATAGGAAGTATCTTCCTATTGATTTATTTTGTAATAAATTCTCTCTTCAAGCTGCTGCCATGATAGTGGGACATTTTTAAAAGAAAACATACTTCCTTTGGTCTCTGAGTTCATCAGGAACCACTTGAGAAATGTTGGGAAATCAACCTAAGCCTTCGGGTGGGGAGGGGTCCCATTTATAGAGTAAAATAGGGTTGAATTCTTCTCAGACCACTCATGTAGAGATATGAGATGCACATACAAGGCCTCTAAGTTTTAGCCTTCACTAGCTTTTCCTGAACTAACCTTTTCATGTTCAGTATGTCCATCAATGAATCCCATCTATGTGTAGCTATTTATGCAGACTATAAGCCCTATGAAAACAGGTTAATGACAAAAAGATGGTTCTTCATTAAATGATACTGTACCTAGTATAAGGCTATGCACATAGTATTATCAAATTAATATTTATTATTTTATACTAATAGATAAACACACTAAAAAAGAAAAATTATATCAAGTAAATGCTTAATCTATCGTGATGCAATTAGACACCCTGACAATATAGATAACCCAGTAAGTACTGATGATTAATAGATTCATACTTACACACCACTAGTATATGTGCTCTTAAACCAACTTAAGATTTTTAAATTTCTGATATGTAAAATTAATATAAAGAAATATTTATAACAATATTAATTTCATGAATTATCTGACTATCCCTCTAAAAAGCTTTTGAATAAAATATCTTGTCCACACCAGAATCATTAATAGTCATATTTTTTTCCATGTGATCACTTAAAATAGCCTATCTCATCACATAAAACATAAAAGCAAGTTAAAAATATAATGCATTTTTGTATTAGTTTTGAGACATAAAATTTCCCATAGCAATATTTCTGTCTTAAAGTAAATATTCTCATATATGTATCCTTCATGTTTATTATTTCAAAGAACTTCACCATAGCCAGGAAAGCTGGCACACTGCTGTAATCCCAGCACCTCAGATGTAGAGGCAGGACCATCAGGAGATCAAGGCCACCCTCAGCCACCTATTGAGTTCAAGGCAAGGCAAGGCTTCCTAAAACATTGTCTCAGAAAAATCAAAAGAACAAAGGAAAACTTAAAAAAAAATAAGTTCATTATATAGGTGGCTAGGAATATGAAAATGAAAACTACAGAATAATAGTATGTCATGACTGGAAAAGTGAATTGTGAATTTCCTGTCATGTTTAACACCACATGTCACATATTCAGCAACTTGTATGTCAGTATAATAAAGTAAGAATGGGGCATATGTTATAATTATCTTTAAACTAATAAATTCAATAATTTAGTACTGTTATGAAATGACATTTCCTGGGAACCAAATCAGAGGGTTGCACTAAAGTATACTATTGCCTGTATCCTGTTCTACATCCAAAATAATAAATAGTATTATAAACATATGTCATTCTAAAATATACAAATTGTAGCAGACAAGTATGTTACATGCATATATGTTTCCCAGAATTACTTCAGTATTTAATATTTTAACCCAGAAATTATAAATTAACACCAATAGCTAAAGTACAGACACCCTCATCCGTACATCTAAGTTCTAACAACACTTGGCTGACACTTTCCCTTGGAAACTTCAATTGAACGTAAGCACAAAGTGTTCTTGTCTGATTTTGCCATGCCTTGTGAGCAAGTTAAATAAAAAGTCAATAGAAACTAGCATGTGTAGGAGAGGGCATTCAAAGGGACTGTTCCAGCTAAGGTGACACCTGCATTATTCCATCAGCCAGAAGTTTGTGGCTGCAGGGAAATGGCCGACTTTACTGAGCTCAATTTAGCACTTGAATGCCCAAGCAGAACTCACCAGGTTTGCCTGAGATTGTCTCCCTAAGCAATAGGCATGCCTGTGATTTTTCAACACCCACCAATGGGCATACTTTATCACGCAAACATAGTGAAGTTCGGATGGAAACTGGACCCTTGAAAATTGTATTTTCCCCTTCTTTAGTACATTGACTATAGCAGTAAGGGGCGATGAAGGGGGAAGAGAATATTAATATCATCAGAACTGACATAGCATAAAAATCTTGGAAGCCCATAGAGTATTGAATAAAAGTAATTTCTGTATTTTCCAGGAACCAATATCAAATTTATGTCACTCACTTATAGAGAGATAAATCCAAATCTTAGCTTCTAAGGTTTACTTAATCTAAAATATATCTCTCTGGCTCTATATAGTGCTTTTGACCATCTAAAAATGGTGGAAAACAAATTCTTTTAAACAGTCATTGCTAACATGACTAATGTAAATGGTATTATTGGACATAAAAGCCGGAGAACAAAATGGATGGACCATTCCAGGAAAACTGCAATGGCTGTAAATGGCAGGACACCTCCCATCTGGTGATATAACATGGACAGATTTTCTCTTCTTTAAAACACACACTTGAAGAAAAACTGTAA
Organism: Phodopus roborovskii; assembly: GCF_943737965.1. NCBI lineage: Eukaryota > Metazoa > Chordata > Mammalia > Rodentia > Cricetidae > Phodopus > Phodopus roborovskii. The sequence goes on along the minus strand of NW_026126460.1, from coordinate 13,896,024 downwards.
AGCTTAATGCAGCTTTGTTATAGCCAGTTTTAAAAAAGAATGTAAAATTCTTTAACTTCAGCTGATGTAATAATGTCCTTGAAGCGCTTATATTAGAAATAGCCAATAAATCCAAAATTAATGTTTGAAAACACATCATTTTAGAGCAATAGTCAGAAGATATAGAAGGGCTTATATTTGTTTCCAACCTGTACATATTTATTTAAATAGTGTGGTTGCCTTTCAACTGAAAAGTGTTCAATCCAATTTGATGCTTTAAATAAAATATTTAGGGCATAAAGTCCCAAAAGAGTTTCTGTTCACAAATGAGCCTTCTTATATTCCCTTTCTTCTTTAGTTATGGCAATGTAATTCCATATGAGCCTGTTTTTCTAATCATTGCTAATACAATTAAAATATTTCTCATAGATGCTGGCTATATGGATAGCTACCATGCCTCTATTAGCAAATGTAAATTTTCTGGGGGTATTTATTACACAGTTGTTCATACCTATAAACATGTGTGTGTCTGTATATGTGCACATGTTTAATTCCACTAGAAATTAAAAGAGTCTTAAGTTCTCAGAGTCCTTGCAAATAATCTATCAGTCTATCAGTGGTCTACCAATGTGCTGTTAATAGGTATATTAAGTAAGTACTAGACCTCTAAATTCCAATTCCAATGCATGTCCATATGTGTGTGAGTACATCCTACATGACATAATTCACAACACATTCAGTAAAGAGAAACTACTCAAACTCTAAACAAATAATTCACATAATGGGGTTACATTGTGTTGATTTATGTCAGTGTACCACTTATTAATTTGATGAACTGCCTAGGATGGCGAACTTCCCTAACATGTTCTTCAGCAGCAATGAATAATTGCAGACAAGATTAAAGTCAGTGAACACAAGTGGAAAGGGGAAAATGTTGGCTGAAGCTGCCTGAATAACGGCTATCATCCTGATTAGTAAAAATGGATATTATTTTCAAAGTATTGTGTATGTCACCTTTTCTATGCTCATTGATGGGTGATTACAATGATCAGAATGGAGTACTTCTAGGATAAACAGGGATAAGACACTGCGTGCAAGGGGTCAAGAAAACACAAAAGTATGGCCCACAAAATCAACTCACAAGAGCTTATAGGGGATCACAAAGACTGAAGTGGCCATCACTGAGCCTGTATGGGTCCTCTGCATGTATTTTATGGTTGTGTGGCTTGGCATTCTTATGGGACTCCTAATGGGATCAGGGACTGTTTCTGACTCTTTTGCCTGCTTTGTGGACCCTTTTCCTCCTACTGGGTTGCCTTGCCAAATCTTAATATGAGGAGAGGTGCCTGAGATTATCATAATTTGACATGCCATGTTAGGTTGTTATACCTGGGCAGGCTGCCCTTTTCTAAAGGGAAAGGAGGAGTGGATGTGGGGGAGAGTGGATGTGTGGAGGGGGCCTGGGAGGGGGAACTGCAGTAGGAATGTAATATATGATAAAAGAATAGACAGACAGACAGATAGAGCTAATGAAATTGAGATCTGCAGGGAAAAAGATACTGAGCCCATTATCACAACACATCAACACATTTCACCTCAAATGATGGCACTGATGAAGGCTTGGATTTCATGTTACATGTTTCACACTACCCTTTATGGAAGGGGGAATCCCTTGCTGTAATTCTCCCATTACTTATATCTATAACTCACATCTTGCTGCAATCACTTTGCCCTCCTCACCCCTCTTGGTGGACATGTACACATATTCTAAATACATGAGTCTCTTGCATGGAGAGTTGAGTAAAATTCTAAATTCAATTTTAGAAGACTATGCAAAAACACGTGGCACAGACTGACCACAAGTTTGAGTAATATTGCTTTCTCCCAGTGACTACATTTCTTGGATGTTAGAACTTTACAGTACGACTAGCTGAAGAGAAGAATTTGGGTTCATTGTCATAATGGAGTGCTATTGGTCTTTGGTGATAATTGTGTTTGTATTGCCCGCATTGCTTCCTTGAAAAATAAGTCTATTATTAAAATAGATGGCAATATACCATGAGTAAAATTAAATAATATTACATTGTAAAGTACATCAGCAAACTCAAAGTGTATCTATTAAAAATTAACCTTTAACTGCAAATAACTAAAACCCTCCTTGGGCACTTGACATGTGACAGGAAGCCTTGATTCTTGTATTATTTGAGCCTCACAATCAAAACTATTATGTACACATTATCAGAAAGAATATGAGTCTAGAGTAAGTAGTGATGCCACGATTCCACAGGTATTTGATAGTATAGCAAGCTAATTTATGGCGCCACAGACTGGATATCTTCAATTCACCAAGAAAGAATGAGGTGAATTCCATACTTATGCTCTGTTCCTGTCTCCTCCTCTCCCAAGTGATAGAAACGTGCTGCCTATTTCCCCAGAAATCTATGTGAACATTGCAAAAGGATTTGTGCACATGGGCACCAGAGATATGCAGAGGCAAGAAAATTTTGGAGTTCTCTCAATATACATCAAATAAATAAATACTTCCTGGGCCCATATCCAAAGTTAGATTTTCAACATGGGAACAGTTAAGATTTTTAAAACAAAGGAAACCACCCACAAATGCAAATATAAAAAAGAACAGCTGGTCTTTTCAACCCTTATGCAAACTGGCAACATGTAAGTCTACTCCTTGATGTCAACTGGTGATTAGGTGATTAGGTGTTTTGGGAATTGTGCATTAGTTAAGAAGTAAACCTTTCTGGACATTTAAAGGCTTCTGAGGAAATCAAAGACCTTGTAGCCCAGGATGTGGTAAAAAAAAAACAGTCAAAATTGGAGCAGGAAACTTGAATCTCCAATATTAGAATCGGTCAATTTTGATATCCTTGACTTCAGACCCTCATATTCCATAGAAGGAGTGAGGACTGCTAGCCAAAGTGGCTGTCCACTCTTCCTATTTCTGTAACATTTACAGCAACTGCCACGTTGCTATGTATTAAACCAGCAGAACTCAAAAAGAAAGTAAACAGTACAGTCTCTCTCATATAAGACAAAATTTAGGTTTACTGCTTTTTGAGTCTTACTACAGGTCTTGAGATTCCAATCTATAATAAGCACCGAAACATATTTACGCGGTAGTAGGCAATGTTTTAGAACCTTTAAAATTATTTTAAAATCCTTATGGTAGCTTTATGAAGATCATTGTGAGCAAAGGAAAGAACACTTAATTATGAATGTGCTTATGTCAGAAAATGGAAACTAGAAATGTCAAATTGTCAGCAAGCACATGCAACAGAATCTGAAGTTGAGATGATAGTGTAAGTTGCCTACCGCAGTGAGTTAGTTGTTCTCCTCCTCCAAATGCCTGTTTTCTGTCATTATACACCTATTTACACTTCATCGGAATCTAAACCTGAGTTATGGCTGTAACAAAAATCTATTCAATTAAAATGTTTAATCCCCCGCCCCCTCCCCTAAATCAGAACTTTTATCAAGCAAGCACTTCAATATCTGGATTCTCCATGCTAGGTATGTTTGGGATACTGTGAGTTTCTAGCGCCCCCGTGTGGTTTTACTGGAGTGATTGCATAGGCGTTTGAAATCCATTGCCTAAAACTGAACAGTGTAGTGTGGCTATATAAGTCAACACTGAAGCTCTGTTGGCATCATAAACCCAGAAAAGAAACCCTAAGTCAGCAAAATCCTTAGACAAATGTATAGGCTCCATTCTGTATTATTTGCTGACTACTGTATGGGCTCCATTCTGTCTTATTTGCTGACTGCTATTCATTTTACACAAGAGCTTAACGGAATGGCTACAGGCAACACTGGCCACTCTTGTCTTTGGCAAAATCGCTGTGTACAAAATCAAGAATTTAATATGAGTAATTATTACATAGATTTTTTTCAAAGACTAATCTCATTCCTAAAGAAAATCAGGTGTTTCTCTGGCTACTGTTATGTGAGAACCTCAGCCCCGTTATCTAATGCCATTGCTAAACACATAAACAGACTTCCTTCTGGATCTCCCCATTGTCCTCAAGGTTTTACAAAATTAAATTGTGTGCATTTCCCCAAGCCATTTGAGAAGAACTTATACTACCAAATCTTTCTTTCTCTAAATACATCCCTAGGCTTAGAGATGAGATTTCTTTCTAACATTAGTCTGTTTCGGTATATTAGAGGAAGGAGTTAAAGATGTCCTTCGATCTTAATTTGGTAATAGATGGCTCCTCTTTTCAAATACATGTGTGTAAAACCTGTCTAACCCATAGGCAGTCTTCAAATTAAATAAAAGGATAAATTTTAAATGTCTGACATGATCCAAATATCTTTAACATGAAATGAAACTTGTAAACAATTGGCCATGAAGAAATAAAAATTGTAAAACAAGCAGACTTAAAGAAGTGACAGGCACGTGAATGTGGGTTATTTATATGTTGTTAAAAATATCAGTAGAATGCAAGAGGAATAAATTCTCTATCGATACTTAGTGACTTGTAGGCTAATATGAAAGGCATTGCTAGGCTTCAAAATGGAGAAGAAAATACACAGAAAGTTGAAATATCATTTGTTGAATTTCTGATTAACAATGTGTAAATTAATACATATTTATAAATGTACATTAGTTATTCTGAGCTGAAAGACTTAGTTAAAAAAAGTCACAATGTTTGCTGTCAACAATAAAAGTAGAAATGATTCAAAATATTAATAAATGTTTTTCAAAACATAATATATGAGAAAGCACCAGCCACCTGTTGGTGATAGCTACCTTTTCCTAATATTGGCATCATTTAGCACACTGAAGCAGACTCTTGGCTAACTGTACAAGAGGACCACACAAAAGGTGCAAAAAGAAATTCGCAGAGTGGTTCAAAGCAATCCCCTTACCTGTTGAGCCCTTTCAGTGTCTTGTCCATGTTTAAAATGTCACGCATCTTATACAAAAACCACTTGTCGATGGATGTGAGCTTCACAATTTCATCGAGGGACATGTTGTTTTCCAGGGCCTGCCAGAGGAAGAGCAAATGCGTTTCTTGGGCAACCTTTTTCTAAATGGTTTATTTAGTTGGAAACATAAGAGTCATTCCTTCCTGTGTTAGAGAGCCTGGGCCCAAGCTACAACTGAGATATGAGACTGAATCATTGGTGTTCCTTAAAATAAACTTAGGGTGCTGTTACCTACACCCTCAAGTGGCATACAAAAGAAATACCTTGAGTAACAAGAGTAACGTGTGCCCAGAACAGTCTCGACAGGTCCTGTCTCCTTCTCTTTATTTCATGAGGTTATTATTTCCTAAACTATTTAGAAGTAAGGAGGATCTAATAACATTATAACCCTACGCTATTGGCACCTCCCATGATTTTCTCGAGCTCACTTTAACAATTCTCAAAAGTAAAATGCTTGCTCATCGAGCTGAGTATGGCCATTACTGTAAGACCTACACTGATCATATTTCCTAAGACAGCCACTAACAATATAAGATGCATTGAAAGCAAGTCACTCATACTTCTTTCAGATAAAATAAAGATTATAGGTGATGATGCGAAATGAACATGGGCCTAGAATCTGGTACCCATTTCCTTCCAAGGAAGGAGAGTCAGATCCTGCTTCCATTGAGAAGCAAGCCTGCTAGATTTGAGACTGTCTTACGCCACTGTAATGAAGTGTATGATGACCCCAAATACATTTGAGGTCGCTCAAATGTTCTCCAAATCAGAACGAATGCCCTGCCTTCTCCCCAACTCAAAAGAGGTGATGATGTAGTCATCCTGAAATAAGACCACTGCAAAAGCCAGACCTCAGAGTACGTTGCCCTTTTCAGAGAATCATGAAAGCAGGTGGAGATTTATGGCTGCCCTTCATTCTTTTCCCCTTTCAGCCCTGCGCTGTCCTTACATTCTTTGTCAAAATCACCAAGTTCCTGATTGCTGTGGATATAAGCAGTAATGATAGACTCTAACAAACTGAAATCAGTTTCTTGTCCCAGCACTCTGGCAGACAATAATTTATATCCCTGAGCCTACACTCCTGGCTCGTACACAGCGTGCTCTGGGCAGGTTGAGCCTCCACACATTTGCCCTGTGTTCCCATCCTTTGTAAGTCTGTTAGAAAAGAATGAGAGATTTTCCTGAGTTTTACAGCCTGGCTGGGGACTGGGAAATGCTGTCCTTTTTCATTGCTAGACTCAAGGAAAAGATCCATTTACTGCTCTTCCCCTGGGAAGGGGGATTATATATGTATCTATATATTTACACATCCACATCCACATGTATAAATACCATGGATTGCTTTCTAAATAAGAGACTAAGAGGAACAATACATACAGTGAAATAACTTCTTGAAAATCTCACTGTTGCTGTACCCCGACCCTCCAAGAATGCATGAGTTTTGATTCTCAAGATTAGAAAGTATCCATCAAAGATAATATTCTCTCCCAAAATCTCAACAGGACTTAACTGTTTTACACATAGAAACCATGAGAATGAGGAGAGTGTATTGCAGATGCTGTCCCTAAATGCTCCTGAGTTACAGTGATTTCAAATCATAACCTGCATTTTTCTGTTGCTACAAAGGCATTGTGTAAGTCATATTTATTCTTTAAAGATAAAATTCATATTTTCACTAACTCATCCCACATGTACACACACAAAAAAAAAATGGCCAAAGGAGCTTTGTGGACCCAGTGTGGTTTGACACTGTTGCAGGATTAATGTTTGTGCTTCCTTAAATGTCAAAAAGCCATTCAGGGATTTCTGACCAGACAGATTCCAGCTGCCCAAGTCACCTTTCATAAAATCGGATGAGCTAAGACTTCAAAACTCTAAGCACAGTAAATATGAATGGAAATTAAAATGGTGCTTCATTTGCATGAAAAGGAAGCTGGGGGTGGAAGTGAGGAATGTGGGGCTTTTTGTTCTAACAGTAACACCAGTAAGATAATTACATGGAAAAGCCTAGCTTTACAATCTAGGTAGCCTGATGTTTAAACACGGGGGGGGGGGGGGGAAGCAAAATGAATTGTGTCAGGGTATTTGGTAGGACATGCTACCTCCCAGTGTATCAATAACCCCTCTAAATACAGTTGCATGCATTTTCAAGGAATATTGATAGTGGCTACAAGAAAGGATAAAACAGTAATGCAAGATCTCAAAGTACTGGTGCTGTGTATAATAAAAGGAAGGGCCATTTGGCCTGTGTGGTTATCATTTAAAGGTCCAAGTTTCAAGATAAATTAAAACAAACAAAAAAATACATTGTATTACTTAATTAGAAGGATGCCTGGTGAAATTCAGAGAGAGTGTGTGGGAGAGATAAGAGAGATGTGTGTTTGTGTGTGTGAGAGAGTGCCAGAGAGTACAAGCACAGATGTGTGATGGGGCATATTGAGAGGTCAGAGGACACTTTGCAACTGTTTGCCAAGCTGACTAAATTTCAAGGCCCTTCCAGGTACCTCGTCCCACATTACCTTAGCGATGGCGTAGATGCGAGTGCTGGAGGGTTCAGACAGCTCTTTCCTGAGGTCCAGGTTTGGTGGCCATTCCTTATTCATTGGGAGACGGGGAGTGAAGCCATCCACAGATGGGTGGCACATCCTCAAAGCCTTCTGGAAACTCTCCTCAAAAGTGCGGCCGATGGCCATGACCTGGAAGACACACATGAGAGCTCACATTGAAAGGACAAGCACACGTTATTAGTTTCTGACAAAATTAGGTCTGTAATAGTTTCCAAAGGCTTAACAGCTGTAAAAAGATTCTGAGAGTGTCAGTAAATTTTGAGGCTCTGTTTCTAGTTTCCTCTTCTCTTTACTCCATGCTTTTTAATGTAATCAATCTTTTAACATTTTATTAGGACTATTTTTTTTTTTTTTAGCAGCTAGCAAACGTAGCAAACGTAGCTGTATTTCCTGATAGTAAGGAAGATACTTCCTGTACCTGTTCTGGAATATAATAGTATTAAAACAAGGATCAAATGGCTAGGGCATAGAAACCCTCCCAGTGTCCTTTAGAATGGAAATCAAATAAGGAGAAAAGAAACATACTAATACAAAAACAGTCTATTTTAAGAGTATCAGTCAGGGTCCATGATAGGTTGGCTTTCGGTAGCTAAATATTAATATTAGAAGACTCCTAAAAATCATAATACAGATAGGTGATAATTTTTTAATGTGGGTGGAGATTAACTCCACCATGACGAATTCTATGTCTTTTTACAGTCTTTACAGCTAGTTGTATCTAACAAAAAAATGTGGGATAATTTAGTCTAAACCAATTGGTTCACAAAACTAAATTTAATCTGGTCTTGCAGCCTACCCAGCTATTTTAGAGCATGAACATTGTCTTTGGGTCTCTCCACAGAACAGTAGATTTCTGTGATTTTTGGCTCCAATTTAAAATACAATGATTACAATGCTGCCTTCAGTAAATTCTCATGATTCTGCATATAGACTCAAGCTCATATTAATGCCTGATTAGGAAATTGTGAAAACTGTGTGAAAGATACATATTCAAGTATCACTAATTCCCAACTTTTTTCACGCTGTCCCAAATGCAACCAGAAGAAAGGGAGATTCCTGAGGGCATGGGTTTGTTTACCATATCAGGACATTTCAGCTCAGCGGAAGGAGATTAATATTCCACTGTGCCAGGTCAGTTTGGAATTGTTGCACTTAAAGGCTAGTGAGAGCTTGCAGAGTCTGCCTGTCTCCTATACAGATGGGAAATATAAAGTATAAAAAAAGGAAAGTCAGAGTTCACATGAAGAGACTAAAGTCTGAAGTCGAGTAATTAACTTCACACCAGTTGTGGTTTTGAAACACTGCACCATTTCGTGTGTGGTGTTTCTATGTATGTGATAGATTCGTGCACAGACATGTAGGTGAGTGACTGTGTTAGTACTGTTCTACATGCTGTGGATGCCAGAGCTTGATATCGGGATGACTCCTAAACTGCTTCTCCCTATTAGTGTTTGAGACATGATCTCTCACTGAACTAGTAGGAGCTTACCATTTAGCTAAATTGTGTGGCCAGGGAGCCTCTGGCCAGAGGACAGCCAATTTGCCTGTCTCCACTCTCCCACCTTCTTCCCAACCCTATCCCACCCAGAAATGGGATTACAGGCACACACCATCATTATTTGGCTGCTGAGGACCCAAATCAGGTCTTCCTGATTGTACAACAAACACTTTCCACTATCGTCCTATAAGGACTTATAATATATTTTATGCTGTTATATTCCTAGGTTTGGTTAAAAAACAAATTTCACCAGATATATATGGTGAAATATATATATATATATATATATATATATATATATACACACACATCTCCTACATATATATATATATATATAGCCTTACCATTATATGGATCTCTGAATCCATAAAAATAATATGTAATAAATAACATACTAAATCTCAAAAGGAACTACATTAAAACACTAAAGAGAAAATTAAACTCCTACATGTTCTCCAGTGAGGAACTCAGTATTCAGTCAACCTTTTGACTTTCAAATGTATTAAGGAATAGACAAGACTACTGAAACAAAGTATAACGTGAATAAAGTACTAAATTCTGGACTCACCTCGCCTACACTTTTCATTGAGCTACCAATTCGGCTGGATGTTCCATGAAAACGGTCAAGATCCCAGCGAGGAATCTTGGTCACCATGTAATCCAGGCTAGGTTCGAAGCAGGCTGATGTCTTCCCAGATACAACATTCTTGATTTCTGGAAGTGGGATTCCCAGAGCAATCTTTGCCGCAATGAATGCCAGTGGGTAGCTGTAATGCAGGAGAGATAGTTATTCTCCCTTCATTTTCTGTATAATAACTTGAACAATAAGTACTGAAAACAACTCCAAACCTGAAAAAAATCTTCCTTTAAAATTGTAGCATTAGTCTACGTCAAGGTATAAGACACACCCTATTTCTGCTCTGTATAAATATTTACTAGCTACTGACAAAATGTGATGCATGATAACACATACAACAGTTGAGAATCCATTCTCAAGCCCTGTTTGTATTGCCATAGCCTCCAGCTTTCACTCCTTCAACACACAATCGATAGGCTTCCTGATAAATAAGATTTTACCTTCACTGCCTATGTTTAATGTCCACTCCGATTAGAATCTGCAAAATATTCTCAGAGAAAACACACGTACCTACCTGTGTCTAAAGAAACAGCTGGAGCTAGGATGCATTGTAAATGGCCTGAAAATATGGACTTGCAACCTTGAGCCCTGGTTCTACCTCCAAATATTTGAACTTTAAGTTCTTGTAAAATCTAGCACTCTGGAAACTTGGCTATCCTCTCCAACATCAGTTCAGATAATTTTACTTGATAAAATAACTCCTAGTACTGTAGAATTCGATATGACCTATTTAGTGAAAGTTTCTATCAAACAGAACAGGAAACTGAAGGAGATGCTATTCCCAAACATCAGTTGATGAAATAAGCAAAAAATCAAGTGTTCTGACTCAACTTTGTGCCACTGTGTAGCTACACAAAAGTACTAAAGAAGCAAATTTTTTCCTCATTTAAATGCCATATAACTTAAATGATAGATGCTAAAAAATAGTAATGAAACAAGAGGCTTTGTTTACTTCCAATTATGCTTGCTAGCAGCTATTAAATGGACATCAAACTTAAATATTTGGTTATAACATTTATCCATGGTAAGATCTTACATTGTTTATTCTTGTGAAAGTTTTTTAAATTATTAATTATAAGATGATGGATAATTTTATATGTTTTAAATCAAAGTAATCTATCTTGATCTTGAGTTAAAAAGTATATTTTAATCAACCACTTGTATAGACAGTCTAAAACTAAAATTAAAGATCAATATTCACTTTTTAACAACATCAGCAAAATGCAATTAAGAAGCATAGTTTTTACAACCTGCTTTGGCCACCCAGATTTTGATTGGTTTGTGATTAGCAAGCAAACAAAGTCAGCTAGCAATATCATTTGTCTCAGTCTGGCAGCAAGCTCATTAATAACCATGCCTTTGGGGTTCTCTATATGCTCTGGAGCCAGCACACAGGAAGTGGGAGTAGAATTTACAAATATGTCTTCCACTAGCAGCCAATTTGCAAACCTGTGGTCTTACCCAGTGGCTTTGGAGGCCAGGGCAGAGCTCCGGGACAGCCTGGCATTCACTTCAATGATGCAGTATTCCATCGAAGTAGGATGAAGAGCAAACTGAATATTGCATTCACCCACAATGCCCAAGTGTCGAACAACATTGATCGATGTGCGTCTCAACATCTGGAACTCTGCATTGGAGAGTGTCTGGGCAGGGGCCACAACAACTGAATCACCTGGTAACACAAGCAGCACCCATTGTTTAGTGCCATATTTTAACAACCAACTTAAGTAACTTAATCCATTAAAATTATACAGGGCATAGAGTAGGCTAAAGATTTGAAGAAAGGTTTAAAATTTATATTCACATTTATAAGAGTGAGACATCAGGTACTCTCCATAATTCTTGTTTTGCCCATGTGATTGACACCTTACTTATAGAAACCTCTCCTGCCCCAACTTCATCCACATTCATCTCACCGGTAAAGCTTAATTATCAGCTTACTACATTTCCATTGGTACCTTTGGTTCCTCTTCATTCATCTCAAATTGTCTCTCAAGATTTTCCTTCCATAAAATATCCTCTCCTTGTATCTTGACTGGTTCAACCCTCTCTTTTCTCCCTTCCATTCACATTCTTCTCCAGCATGAGGTCTTTGAATAATCAATACCATATTCTCCTACCTTCTGCTTGCAGACATGTTCAGCAGAAGACTCCTTAAGAAACCAATCCCCAACCTTGTCAGACACACAAACCTTTCATTCTCTTCATCACTAAGCATCTTGAAAGTTTGTGAAGTTTCTTGCTCCTCCTTATCAAATAATCTCATTCCATATGGATCCCATAAAAAACTTGAAGTATCTAATTTTTCTTCCTAAACTTCTAAAAAACCCAGATTAAATCTTCATTCTTGACCTACCCTAGGAATTAATACTCCCACAAAGAAAGCTACTTTGTAAAATATGTTCTTGCTTTGACCTACTTGATATTATTCCACCTTTTTCCTCCTAAATCTCTATTTATCCACCTTGCCTCAACACTAATTCTCTTTATCCTGCCCTAGAAATTGAATTGTATTCCATTATATGAAAATTTGACCTTCTCACCTCTTTCTATGCCTAAATCCCTAAAATTTCTTCTAAACTAAATTATTTCCAATGAGTTTGTGTAAACGTTTTCATTTCTGTATTCTCAAGTATCTCATTCTAGATGGGATACTAACTCGCTTCTTGGAAGTTCCTACCACATCTTCAGTTTAACATTTCTGGAGTGCAAGTCATCTTTGTCCTCTAGAGTCTATTAGTTTAATTTGCTAAAAAAAAAAAACCTGTTTTCATCACTGTTGAGACTATGTTCTCAAGTACTTGGTGACTAACACATCAGTGTATTTTAGCCCTTTGGGAGCCCTTCCAAATACTGTCATAGCTTTCTCTCAAATTCATTGCTTATTTGACTTTCCTCAGTTAAACTTGTGATAATAATATCTACCATACTCAAGAGCAATTCTGTGGATTCCAAACTAAAGATGACACTATTTTCAATGCTATAAAATACTTTGTGTGAATGTTAAGTGTTATCATTAGTCCATCAGCTAAGAGTGGCAAAGTACCTTATATGGGTTGCTATGGTGATCAGAGTCTTGAGCCAAAGGCATAATTCTTGTAAATTGTTTGCCTACCTGTGTGAACACCCATGGCGTCAACATTTTCCATGTTACAGACAGTAACACAGTTATCATCTGCATCTCGGACAACTTCATATTCTATTTCTTTCCAACCTGTTACGGACCTTTCCACCAGAATCTGGTTGGTCATAGCGAATGCCTGGAAATTGATGAAGCAGATACCAAAAATTTAAGGTAAGACACTGGTTTAAACAAGGACATTAAAGAAAGTGCTCTGACCCAAATCCTGGTCAGCACTAAAATCTTAAACCCCATCTCCAACCTCTCCCACCTTCCAGAAGACAAGAGTGTCAGAAAATCAGTGGGACCAGGAATAGTATCCTACAGTGAATATGCTTGATTTGGGTTATTGAGGCTTGCCATTCAAAGTGCTGATATGACATTAAATCAAACTAATTTAGGAAAAAGAGAAAATAATTGAGCAATCAGGCACAGGGAAATGAAATTATTTCAGTAGCTAAGCTTCTGTGAAACCAGAAAATGTGATAAGTACAAATAAATGTGAAAAAATAAGTCTAAAGACTCTGGCTTTCTCTAAAATAACTGAGGGTACTTTGTACAGTGACACACACAATAAAAGTTAGTTGGTGTTGATGAGGAAGAGAAGGGAGATGATGACAGCTGTAAACAGTCAGCCAAAATGGCATACACAACTTAGGAATTAGAAGAATCATATGCAGCTATTATTATGGTTAATCACTGCCTAAGTGCTTAAATACTCTGAGTCGTATATCATACATGGCTGATTAGACAGATATGAATTAGTGTAATTATCATTTCATATTTACTGCATACCCACAGTATGGCAGAATGCTGAGCTCAAACTATTAAAGAGGCGATCTCTGACCTTAAGACATGTGGTAACTGACAATTGAAGACCAAAATATCCCTTTGTCTCATAATATATTTTATTTTGGGCATCAGTAAAATGGAAAGAACTTTTATTTCATTTCAAATTATTAGTAGACTGTATGATGAAGTGATAGTTCAATTTAATGTGTCTCAATCCAGGGTTTTTTTGTTTTTTGTTTTTGTTTTTTGGGGTTTTTTTTTGCAACCCCAGTTGTAATTATAGACTTCAACACATGTGACTGAAAATGACACTCTTTTGTCACCACATCTGCCCATGATGAGGTTCTCAAAGCAGTTAGGACATTCTGGAAATACTATTAACAAATGAGTAAAGATTTAATTTGTCATTTGGGTTGTTTCCAAATAATAAAAAAGAAAAAACTGTGACAGAGAGAATAAATTGTGTATTCTAGTAAACTACAATAGATATTAAATACAAGGAAAATTGACATTATTTCAACCAAAATCCTAACCTTGATATAAGACTTAACTACCTAAATGACTTAGCACAGCATCTAGTGGCTCTAATTATAACCTCAAGTGAATAAAGGGATAAATTAAATGTAATGATATGACTAGTTAATCTCCAGGGGAAAAACTAAAGATTTTCTATAAGGAAAAATATTCGACATTCATTGATTATTTTAGCAGAATAGAAATAATTAAAAATTACTTCATTCCAAAACTGTAAAACTGTAAAAATTGGTAATTCAGAGTACTTAATTTTATGGAGAAAATATATTTAACACAGGAAAAATATATGCTTACTGTCACTAAGTATATTGCTAATATTAAGAATATTCTTAACATATAATGCTATAGTAAATATATTTTATAACTACATTATTATATTTTTCCTTAAATAAACAACTCTGAAGTCCAGAATAGGAAAAAGAACAATTCACATTAAATGTGTTGCCTTTTGGGCAACTTTAGAAAGCTATATCTAAGTAATTTGCTTGTAAGTATCTGAGTGTATTTGATTGTATTTATTTTACTTCAAATTTCAATGTCAAAAACTCAAAAATCTTACTTTGTTTTAGTCCTTCCAAATGGCTGCATAATAGTTTGTCAAATTCATTCCCACACTGCACAAATGTCCTAGTGACAACTGCATTTCTTGATTCAAAGGCATGACTACTGAGTACTCAATGTGACCAGACATGGTTCTCTAGAAGGAGAATATGGACAAGCATTTCTAGAGCAAGGTTTTGCATGTTTATCTCTGTTTCATGTAGTCAAGATAGTTTTGGTACATCTTTCAAAGATGCATTTAGTGATGCATTAGTGTGCTTTTGCTAGAAAACAAACTAAAAGTGTTCCATTCTCACTTGCATTTCTATTTGTGTTTAGTAGTTTGCAAAATTCACTCATTTTATTGAACAAGAGGCCAATAACATTTGTAGATTGACATTTGCACTTTGGGGAGAGATTGTGTCCTTATCATGTTTTTTCAAAAGTAGTGTGAAAAAAGAGGCATTTTATTCTGCTCTCCTCTTAGCCAGCAAAACATATTTTAGCAATCAGAATGGTTTAGAGAAGATTGTGAAACAGAGGAAGACGGAGATAGGTTAATTAGTGGATTCAGTAGAGTAATGAAAATGGATAGATAGGTAGAATGGCCACTGCTTTACCTTAAGTCATATGGGTCATGATGTGTTCTACTGAAAGATTTGTGATAGTTTCCCTCTCAACAGCAGGGCCAGCTAAGGATACTTGACTATGGTAGTGATGGGGAAAGGTCACACCTTTCTCTAACTGAAGCAGTTCATCAAATCAGCATCTTTGGTTGATAAGGATATTGTTCAGGAAAATACCTACCTTTGTGCCAAGGTCCACTAAGGTTTCCTTATTGGGACAAATGCCTGAGCCTAACCCACCCAGTGCATATGCAGACCGGATCATCACAGGGTAACCGATGGTGTCTGCTGCCTTCAAGGCATCCTCCATCTATGAACAAAGCAAAGATATTGAAGCTGAAAGGCCGGCCACCTGTTCCTTCTCTCTCTCTCTCTCTCTCTCTCTCTCTCTCTCTCTCTCTCTCTCTCTCTCTCCCTATCTCTCTATATATATCTCTCTATCTCTCTATCATCTATCTCTCTCACACAAACACACACAGAGAGAGAAAGAGAGAGAGAGAGAGAGAGAAGGGGGAACATACAGAATCATACTATGAGAGCCCAGAAACCCAGGTAAATTAGTTGATTTGCAGAGAGGGAAACATCTTCTGTTAACCCCCCATGTACTTCTGAAAATTAATGTTGGTGAACAAAAGTTATGCAAAATTATAGCAGGTGTAATTTTTTCATTTTTATTTTTAAAAATAATTTATTTATTTTTTATTTTAAGAGCACTGGTGTTTTGCCTGCATGTATGTGCGAGGGTGTCAGACCCTCTGGAACTATAGTTATAGACAGTTTTGAGCTTTCATGTGGGTGCTGGGAATTAAACTTGGAAGAGCAACCAGTGATCCTAACCCCTGAGCCATTTCTCCAGCCCCTTATCAGGTAAATTTTAAATTCTTTTCTAAACACTATGCCATGATCAAAACAGAAATAATCATCATTTATTTTAGAATAAAAGATATACAGAATAATAGCTTTAACTTCAGTTTGAAAGCCTACCATTTAAAAAAATAATAATCTTTATCTGTTCCTGAAGCTAACGTGGTAATAAAACAACATGACATTAGTAATGCTATATAAAAGGAGATATTTCATTTTTCAAATTTATTCTCAGAACAGTCTCCACAGCTTGGAAATTTTTTTAACTTCCAAATACAACATATGGTGGCTATATTTTTCTGTCATGGAATATTATTACACCACCAATGGGAATGTAATTACACCTATCCCATATGCCTCCTTCTTATCGAGAGCAAGCAAGGACATAATTATCTCTGGCAGCGAAAAGTATGATTGTACCACAAGAGCTTCCCAAAGCATTCAGGAGAGCTCCTGGGGTACATCCCTGATTGACAAGTTTGTAGTCTGGCATACCCATGGCATCATTCATTTCTGAGGAAGATACACCCAGATTTAAATTCCCAGAATTTCTTGCCCCATCCCCAAGGCTTTGCCTAATTCTACAGTGGAGAGACTGCATCTAAAGTTTCCACTTTGCACCTCACCAAGTTTAGGTCTGAAATCAAGTCAGGGTGAAAAGAAATGAATGGAGAAAAGATATGCATAGCTAGTTGAATTTTTCTTCATGATCGGTAATATTCTAAAAACAGGAATAATATATAGTGGAAAATGAATACAGAAAGAGTAAACCCAGATCTATACCAAAAATATATGCATCCAGGATGAGTCTTGCTGACCTAACTCATTTCATTCCTAAATGTAAATTTCATTCAAAGAACTCAATTTTCAGGATACTAAGACTCACACTCAAGATGTGTGACTCATCCCAAGAAGAAGAGAAGGCAAAAGGCAAAAAGAAGTTTGCTATCAGAAGTCAGTATTGTTGTTATCTTCAGTTCAAGAAATTATGTGTGCTTCAGCCTCAAAAAAAAAAAAAAAAAAAAAAAAAAAAAAGGATTCACCTCTGGGTTTATATTTTCCATGGCACAGAGTAAAATATCAGTATCTATTTCTAAAATTTTGGCAATGAGTGCTGCCATTAATACACAGTGTCTCTGTGATACTAAAGTATTTCTGAAGAAAACATATGCAAGATTTTGGATATAATCAAGTGTAATAAGGCATTCTCCCTGCAGTCCAAGATGAGTAACATCTCCCAAGAACAGTTTCTTACTGATTCCACTGCAAAACTGGGAGCGATCTTTTCATTGATCTCATTCAGTTTGTCTGAGAAGAGCTGTCTGTCTTCTGTGGCCATAATGGATTCAACTGATGTTCCCAGGACCTTCACACCATATTCCTTGAGCACGCCCCTCTTGAATAGTTCCACTCCTACAGAAGAATCAAACATATGGTTCTTATCATCTCCAACCTATGTCTTCTTAAAAGACACTGAAGACATTGTTTACAAAAACAATTTCCCTAGGGCTAGGGAAATGGCTAAGAAGTTAAGAGCACTGGTTTCTCTTGCAAAAGACCAGAGTTCAGTTTCCAGCATCCACAAGAGAGATAGCAACGACCAGCAACTGTAGTCCCAACGGTATCTGATGCTGCCTTCTGAATTCCTTGGGTACCAGGTATATATGTGATACCTATACATGCATTCAGTAAAAAAAAAAAAAAAAAAAACCATACACATAAAGTAAATATATCTAAAAACAATTTGAATTTGAAATAACTTTAATTTAAAATAACTCTTAAAATTGCATTCAAAGAGTCACTTCAGTGAATAACAGGGCAGTAAGTCAAGTCTACGCGGCCATGTGAAAGGCAAATGCCACAGTACTGACTCCTCAACATGAATGCGTTAACTCTCATTTTTCATTCATAATAGTTCTCAGAGTTTCAATGATAACAATGTTCTAAGATGGAGAAGGAACCCCACTAAATCCATTTGGCCACTCCAGAACCTTAACATGAAGATTTTCATTGCATCTCTATTTTTTTTTTTACATAAACTAGTACTATTTATTTACTACATGGCATTGAAAGCTTTCATTTGCTGTTTCCTTCTACATTAGGATAAAGTCTTTGTAAACACACAGAACACTACTGTTAGATGACCACAAGCAACATGTGTTTCACATTGGTGGGCAGGTAAAATAATCTACACCTGAATGGAAAAGAACTCACCGCAATTTAGAGCTGTCTGGCCACCCATGCCCAGAATTAACCCATCAGGTCGCTCAGCTTTGATAACTTCTGTGACAAACTGGGGGGTGATGGGGAGAAAGTAGACTGCATCTGCCTGCTTCAGGCCCACCTCATTGGTCTGCACTGATGCAATGTTTGGGTTCATCAGGACTGTTTTGACATTTTCTTCCTGGAAGAAAGCAAACAAATCATGTGTCTGAATTTAAGGTCTACAGAAAAGCAGTTACTACACTCAAAAGAAGACTAGCTGGGTAGCTAAAGCCTTCAGAATATTCTCTAGACTGGCTGCAGAAACCAAAGGAAAGCAAGCATCTGGCCAAATGAAGGAAGAAGATGCTTTAAAATAATGCTAATTAAAAAAAATACAAACAGCTTCGTCAAGATCATTGCCATGAATCCTTTGCTAGGCATATGGCAAGTCAAACTGGAAATCATATCTAGAGAGACTGTCTAAAGATTGCCTGCTAGACTTTAGAGCTCATTTTATTTTAAAATAATGAAATGCTCCTGCAAAGATTTCAAACAAGTAAACATAATGGAATTAGAAGCAACTTAGATGTTTTCTTTATATATCTTATCTGAGAAGAGCATTGAGTTTTTTTATACTGCTTTAAAAAGCAGTATAATGTGTCTTATTTTTGTCATAATCACTAAGATCCAGCTGCTGGCTGTCTTTTTTCTCTAGATTTCTAAACCTGCTGTAACACTTAAAAATTACCATATGGAAATAAATTAAAATACAAACTTGGGTCTATGTACATGCATTCATATATGTGTATGCTCATGTGCAAGGGTATTTGTAATCTTAACTCATTGCTTACATCTGGAGAGACTTCTTTTAAAATGATTTTCAGTTGCTAAGAATAAAGTTTTTCCAAATCAGGATGAGAGTGAAACTTAGTGAAGTAAATTATGAAATGTGGCCAGATAGTCCATATTATTTAACTAATAGCTGTGTAGATTTCAATTTCTTCTAAAAAAAAAAAAAACAATCAACAATACATTCAGATGAAATTCTAAAACTCATTCTTGAAAGCCAAATTTTCCCCTCAAGGAATCTAAATTAAAGATAAATGCAGTTTGTACTATCTTAAATTGCATATAGTATAATATTCATTAACATATTTTTGGAACTATTGCAATAATAGAGATGTCCATTTTTCAGTTGAAGTAACTGAGATTCAATGAGGTTAAATGGGTTACTAAAGGTTACATAGCTGAGGAATAACATTGGACTCTGCCTTAATAAGACCACTCAGATGCACTTTTGTCTTCAGAATGAGTCAAAATGCTAATAAACTATTCAGAATAAGAGTATTATTATTAACAAAATGCTAGGAGGATCATAGAGTTAAGCAAATATATAAATTGTAGTGAAATAATTGAACCTAAACTGCAAACATATCATTAACAAAGGTAGGAAGGAAAGCTCATTCCTGAGGTACCAAACATGCTATATAGCAAATATAAAAATTTTTATGAATTTTACAGAAAAAATATACCATGTATCCACATTAATCATTTTTTAAAATGATTTGAAAATTCACACTGATTTTAATTAATTTTACATGAATTCTGTCCTGATTCTTATATATATATATATATATATATATATATATATATATATATATATATATGTCAGAGCAAATCTTGGGCCATAGGAAAACTTGAGCCAATTGTTTTCCCATGTTTGTTGTCCCACTCTCCTCTGACATCTCTGTGCTTTTCAGTACTAGCCAGGTCTCTGATGAATGGCTTTCAGCTTTCAGTGCCTGAGTCAGGGTCTCAGAGCCAGTGCTCACACTACCTCTGGATGCCCTGATAATCACCAAGATGTAGCACTTATTGGAAATAAGATTAAAGAGAGAGTGAGTCATCTCAGCAGTGGAGCATCTTAACCACACGAAGTCATTTCTCTAAAGGTTGATTTTGTAATAATGACAGTGGGGCCCTGGATGAATCGAAGACATACGTTTGCCTTTCCCAACTTGAGTATTAAATCACCTTTCCCACTTGAAAAGATAGCTGTTATCATCCGGTTTTGCAAGTCAGCACTAAAGGGACAGGAATCCCTAGTGACTGGTGATAATGTCTTTTGCTTGAACAAATGTGTGGTTACCCTTGCCCACCCAGCTAGGGCATTCCACTTGCACCACAAAGATGCCTGAAGGATCTAACACAGGATGTATAGTAGCCTAAAGCCCAAACTCACTCCTTCACATCAAACACAAGTATACTGAGCAACTCCCTGTAGAAACAGGAAAAATAGATTCACGTTTTCAGTGTTAAAGGATAATAATGTAAATAATTCCCCCTCTTCGCTTGGCTGATGTGCACATTTGAAACAGTTAAATTTTGGGTTTTGACCAAACTTTTACTTCAGAGTTCTAATGATAGCCAAGGAAAATAATTACAGGGACTTTGAAAGGAAGCATCATAAATCTAAATTACAAACTACTAATTAGATTCATTAAGAAGAGTATATTAATCCTAGGAAAGCTCATGCTCTCTCACCTTCATGGCTTTTACAGCTTGAGATCCGGAGTAATCAAATTCACCTGCCTGACCAATGGACAGACCTCCAGATCCCAGGATAAGGACTTTGGAAACCTATGAACAATAAGAAAGAGACATTACTATCGTTTCTAAGTAATGAAAATAAGTCATTCGCAAGAGAATAGTCAAGCTCTGTTGTCTGTATTTATACAGTTATTTCCAAGGAAGATTAACAATTGAAGCATATCTAATTTCAATGCCCTTTCCAAAGTTCATAAGCATTTTTCATTTAATCAAAAAAAAAATTGAAGGAAGCTATTTGACTTAAAAATACGCAAATATCAAGTGCATTTACGCTATAGAAAATACTTGCATGTAAACAAATTTGCACATTTTAAAAAATACAAATGCATTCTTTTAAATTTTATATAATTAAAAAGAAATAGAGAGCTTTATCATATTAAAATAAAACTTTAAATATATCATGAATTGGGTCTTATACATATTAATCTTTACCCACTTGCCTTTAGAGGTAGATAATAACATTTTGTTTACTATACTGAATGACGATTCATCTAATTTTAAACAAATGAATTCTATCAACTGCAAGTGAGTCAGTAATCTAAAGTATATCTCAGGTTTACAAAAGACTATGGTGTGGTATGTGAAATGAAAAAATACCAAATTGTAAATCAAAGGTAACACTATTTTTATTAAATTGTTTATTATCAGTAGCCTAATAGAGGGAAATTTTTTAGAAGAAAATTTTATGAGTATTTTAAATGAAAATTTCTTATTCTCTGCAACTTGACCAGGTGTTAGTATCTCTGTGTGTTAATTACAATCTGTTGCAAAAACAGTTTCCCTCATGAGTTCTAACAAATGCCCTAATCTATGGCTATAAAAATAATTCATTGGGAAAAGGTTTACTACTATGTCCATTTAGCAGAATAATATTAGGATTTCCCCTAGGCCCTGTGATTTGTCTAGACAGAGGTTCTTTGAAGAGAGTGGGAAAATGCAAATACTCAGACCTAAATTGGATATATACATATATATATCCTCCCAAAGTTTGGGGATCATCATGGAAGAGAGGAAGAAACCCTGTGGAGCCTGAGGAAGAGCATGACTACGATAAATACTACTTCATAGACACATCAGAGCAGTTGCACATAGGAACCCATGATGTTGGTGACAGCATACACAAGACCTGTGTAAGGTCAGGAGAGAAAAAATTCCAGAATAGAAGGGATAACTGGACATACAGTGCGACCTTTAGTAGAAGAGCTGTTGGGAATTAATTTCAAGGAAAGGGGAGTCAATGTACTTTAAGGAAATGGCCACACACCCAAGAACAAATGGACACTACAAATCTTTCTTGGTGGGTTTAAGAGAAGAGCAAATGAGGACCTGAGGTTTGGTATATAGGGAAGAAGGGGGATTTGGAAGAATTTTGGGAAGTTATGTCATTATGATTAATGTCACTATGAAATTCTCAAGGAATTCATACAAATATTTTATTTTTTAATATAAATTCCGAGTTACCAAGAGCAGATAATAAAAACATATAATGTTGGCATTTGTTTTCCATAGACATTCGTGTAATTTATATCATTTTCTTAAAAAAAAAAAAAAAGTCATCACGTATTAGAGAAACCAAGTGATACCCAAACCAAAACAGAGTCCACATCTACTGACCTCGACTCGAGACGCAACCAGCGCTGGCTTTGGCAGAACTGAGGTAATGGTGGTGCCTTTTCCCTTCTTGATCAGTGAGAAAAATGAATCAAATAGATACTACAAAAAAAAAAAAAAAAACCCAGCTAGTTAGACACTTCTAAACTCACAAGGCTTCCAAACACATTGCTGATGATCAGTGGGAGCTTCAGAAAGACAACATTCTGTTCGTTTTTTGTTTTTTGTTTTTTGTTTGTTTGTTTGTTTGTTTGTTTTCCTGTAAGTTCCTCCATGGATATTGGGGATTTTGTTATTTAGTGGTTTCAGCTTGGCTTTTGGGTTTTGTCCAATAACTGAATGCCTACTTCTATCAAATTAAGCCAAATAAATACATAAAGTAAGACTAGAAAAGACTCAACTAGGTAAGGGTTCCATAACACACACACACACACACACACACACACACACACACACACACACACACGTCTTGCCTGTAACTTTTGGGAGCCTTCTGGGCTCTGTTCACCTCAAATCCTAAAAGATGAGACATTTTCTACAGAAAACAAACACGTCCCATACTGACTTGCAAGAATATCAAGTTTTTAGTTAATTGTCTATCGTTTTATGAATCAAATTTTAGTTGAACAAAACTTGAAGCTACAGTACGTGCACTTTAAAGTCAGAAATAGCGTTCTCTCATTTGTGTTGGCTCTAAAAAAAAAAAAATGGTCGGTAAAGATTATCCTTTAAGTTTATCAGTGAGCTTACTTCTGATGCTTCACTAGACATGACACATGTCAACAAAAGTATTCATTTTGCAATTATTTGGCAGGACCAAAAATTAAAACAGTAAGTCATGGTGCTTTGATTATATATAGTAACCACATCTTTCCCAGCGTAGTCTAACAGTCAAATTTTAAATTTTAAAAAGCAAATACTTAACATGTATTACATGAAGACAGTAACCAGTGTTTTTTGTTTTGTTTTGTTTTGCTTTGTGCTTTCAGGTTCATCCTGAGTAGTTAAGACCATACCAGCTTTGACCATTCTGAACTGATACTTCCAAGCAAGAATTTAAAAATTAAGAAGAAGAAGAAAAGCCACAGTGCACATATCTAAGAAGCCACTCCTTTCTGAGAGGCTCTGCAGACAGGGACGGATAAAAGGCACTGTTCCTGGAGTCTCCTGGGTGCAGGGGGAGAGGAGTCCTTCCAGACATGCCAGGCTTTTCTGGGAGTCATTGTGAACTCTGGTTGGAAAAATGTACTTGAATACTGAACCAAGAGTTCACGTCTCAAAATAGAGAAAATATCCAGGTTAGAAACACACTGCTCAAAAGGAAAAAAAAGAAAAGAAAAGAGAAACACACTGCTCTGAGGCATTCCTATGGGTCCTTAAAAAAAAAAAAAAAAAATCCTGTGAAACACGTGACCAAGCAGGCTGTCCCCCTCCCTTCCCCACTGCCCCTTCCCTTGCCCCTGCTGCTGTTTATTCTCCTTCTGTGGCTACACAACCAGTTGCCATAGGGACTTTTCTTCTTTAAACTCACAGATGGGGGATTAAAATTTCATTTCAGTTATGAGATGGAAAGAGCAAGAGGGAATTCATTTGCATAGCACAACAATTGTAAATTTCAGAACTAAATATATTAGAATGATAATGCATTTATGCAAAAATAGCATCCTCGCATTGCTTGAAGTTTCTTAAGGGCTTTCCCACTTTAAATTTAAGGAAAGATTAAAATTTACTGCATGATCTTCATGGCAGAATTTAATACAAAATGCAGGATACCAAAACACACCCCTTGAGAATATTGTTCACCAATTATTTTGGTTTCTTGAGTCTTCACCCACAAACAGCTCTGATTTTTTTTTCTTTCATATATATAACAGGCATCATCTGGCTGGCATACCTCAGTGTCTGTTGGCCCAGGGCTGACCTCCGGATGGAACTGCACTGCGAAGAAGGGCTTGCTCTCATGCATAATCCCCTAAAGGGGTAACAAACAGGGAGAAATTCCTTCTATGACAACAAATGTCAAGGATGGCAATGTATTATTCAGTAGATAATAAAATTCAAATAGGAAACCCAGTTAAGTGCTTAATAATGTTCAGGAAAATTCCCAGCACTATTAGAAGTAACATGATCGGAGACAATAAGGATTCACTGCACTTCTTAAGTAAGAATGGAGAACTGCCCATTGAAGAGGAAAATAGATGGGGGTCCCATAATATAAAAACAAATTTGGTCCAGAACCTTTGGGGCCCTTCTGCACTGTCTTCAAAATGCAATAAAATTCTCATGTCCAACTCTTAAATTACTCCCCCAAAGATGATAAAGGCTGTTCCCAGTACTGAGACCCAAGGACATATCCAGGGCTGGGATCAAACAGATGTGTCACCTGAACCCTAATAATGGTGAATGTATGAGGCCAATTCTGAGGGAGGGCACAAGTGCTGGATCTTAACAAATCAACTCACAAGAAAGTGAAAGAGCAATTACTTTTTTGAAGTGACAGGCTGGCTGGGGAGGTCATTCCACGGATTAGATAGAGCTCTTGGTCTACAAGAGGGACCGGAGTTCGAATTCCTATGGATGCATGTGCCTATAACCTCAGCAAAATGGGGCAGAAGGAGGTGGTTCCTGAGAACTTACTGGCCGGCCAGCCAAGGCAAATGGTCCAGTTTAAGGAGTGACCCTCTCATAAGACAATAAAGTAAAGCGCAATACAAGAAGGGTGTTCTGCTCCAGAATCCCCATGTGCACACAGCTGCACAGTTGCATGCAACACACACACACACACACACACACACACACACACACACACACACACACGAAAAGGAATGCACATAACAGACTATGAAAGCCCTTAATTTCTCATTAACAACTGAGCGGCTTCGTTGAGAGCTCTTACCTCATTTGTTTGATCGTTGACATTCACAAAGAGTGGTTTCCAGCCAGCAGGGAGGGCGTTGTCCAGAGCATAGCCATGGTTCTGAGCAGTAATGAAAGCCTGTCTGTTTGTGATATTCAGAACAGGTTGATTCTGTCCTCTGGAGAGAGATGGTGAGAAAGAACAGAGAAAAGGAAAAGTGAAGAGAATGCAAATGTTACTCATAAAGTCTACTTCGGGCCTTTCAACGGCTTTAGTGAAAATCACTTTGTGAAGAGTCACAGATTGTTAATCGCAATAATTTCAGCCTCAAAAAAGAAAGGAAAAAAAATCAATTCAGGAACCTTTTTGAATCTTAAGTATCAGGTCTATTAAACCTCTATAACCAGTTTTAGAAAGGCACTCATAACTAAAAGAATTGCATAGTGGCTTAACAGAGATACAAATAAGCAACTTATTTAAAAGGAGCTACAGCAAATTCAAGCCAGAGGAGAACTCCCTGAGTTAACAAATAGATGACTCCTCAGACCAGAATCCATCTGAGTTGCCCTTCCTACAGCCAAAGGGAGGGCGAGCACATGGCGGTGAGTAAATCAGCAGTGTTGGGGGCAAAGAAGGGAAACCGAGGATCCTATGTGTCCTCGGCTCTTGAGCCATTCTAGCTCTTTACAATGTTACCAAATGTTCTGTAATGAAGCTTAAAATCTCAACAATTTCCTTCAGCATACCTTCTGATTGAGTATTATAACTCCAGTTCATGCCGAGAGAAGGAAAATAACCTTAAACTATAGCGAAGTTACCGTTAGAGAAGGCTGTCTCTGAGAAATGTAATAAAAGTGGTATCAGGTGGTCAGACAACTGTGAACTATGTAATAGGATGGCTGTCGTTTACTCTAAGGAAAAGGTATGTAAATTCTCTAAACCTTTTGTGTTTGGTTAGCGGTGGTATTTCAGAGGTAGCCCGATGGCAAACAATCTCATAATTGCCTTACCTGTTCGCCATGGACATCTTGTAGGATTTGGCACCAGCAGCCAATCCCGTTATTATATTTCCTGTACTGATTCCGAACAATGGCTCTTTGCGATCACTCTCCAAAATCTGTATCAGGGAAGATCACCAAGCAAGTAAGACAGAGAGCAGCGGGAAAACACCACCTCAAGAACAAAGCCAAAGCATCCCTCACCCGTCATTAGCAATGTGAAGGAACTAGGAAAGGAACTGCTCCTTAGAACATAAAGAGAGACACAATTGATGGATCTTGTAGCACTAGAATTCGTTAAGATGTCCTTGCCATTTAAATAAAACCAAACATAACATTTTAAAATTGCCATGGTTTTAGGGGTTCTGCATCGAGGCAAGGAGCCTGGGTTGTCATTTTTCAATTATGAGGGTTGTTCTAGGAGAAGACAAGACGCCATCCAGCCACTTTTAGTGGAGGAAGCCATAGCAAGTTTCCTCTGTTTCAAGGCAGAGCACCACGTCCTTGCTGGCTTCTCTCTAAAATACGTATGCTAAAATACGTATCCAAGTCCTAACGAAAGTTCTAAAAACACAAATAAATGAAACACAAGCTCTTTGGAGTACAGAGCAGGTGCCCTTCACTGCCCAGGCAGTAAGTACCACACAGCCCTCAGGGTCACAGCACCTTTTTCACATTCTGAATTAGTGGTTGTGCAAGAGCTGGATTCCCAGGTCCCCCGGCAATCAGAAGTCCATCATACTCCATCTGGGTGAAGTCATGATTCCAAGGAACTAAATGCACCTCAGCGCCTCGCTGGGAAAGGAAGACAAGAAAGGTGAGCTGAACTTTTGCTTTGGCCGTGTGAGATCTCGCTCAGTCTTCTTTTGAAGAACTAGCCTCTAAAAGAAATTTTTAAAAGTAGTGTTTCATCAAGTATCACTGAATAAGATGTTATTTTAGTGGCTCATTGTGCTTTGTATGACAGAGGTGTATGAAACGGTCAATAGGAAGCACTGAACTTTACTTATGAGAAAGCAATTGGCACTTTCCCTTGCACAGTTGTGGCTTTGGGGCCTGAACTCTAACCGCAAGGGTCTTATTATCTCAGTAGCGGCAGCACAGGATGGCAAAAAAACCTCTGCCTCTGCAAACTTGTGGCTATGTCCCACCCTTTCACCTTTTCCTTCTTTGTCTGACAAATTCTAACTTTCCTTTCTAGGGCTTTCTAATCTACTTATGTTCAGAGAGAGGGGAAAAAATCAAATGACTTTCATAAAAGTAAACTGGGGGAGGGGGGGTGGCATGCCTTGAAGAGGAAAAGTCCTGTGCTCCTGGCTACTTTACATAGTGCCAACAGTTGATATGCAAGCTGCTGGAGAAGAGAGTTGTTGTTGCTGGCCTTACCCAGCACTGGACCTTGTATGCTACGATGTTGACTGGCTGGCAAGATGTATCCACTATAATAATAGTAGCATTGAGATTATGGAGATAACCAACTGCTTTCTGATTGGATATGAGGAATGTTCTACAGGAGGGATTTATGTGACTGGTACTATAAACCTGGCCAAAATCTCATCACTTAGGGAGATCCTAGGGAGTAATTTACTGTTGTTGTTTTGCTAAACAATCATGATTTCAAATATGTGTGCTCATACCCATAGATTTCTGCTGTTTTCAACCTTTGGTCAGAGAAACTTCTTTTAGCAGAGGGTCGTGGTGAATGAAGAGACTCAGCACTTGTCAAAGTGCCCAGTTCTAGGTGGGTCATGCATGTCAACCTCCCACTGTCTGAGGCTCATGGACACTTGTGTAAGAGGGGCGGGCAAGAATGGAAGAGATGGTGGATGGAAGCAAAGCTGTGAAATACTGACCTCTGGACAGGGCATAGCTGTTGTACACATCAACTCACAGTAGCTGTGATTACCTTCCTAACACCAGCGCAAGATGAAGCCAGTCAAAATTCCCAGTATGGATGAGGGAGGGCCCATGAAGACCCACCTCCAACAAAGGAGCTATGGGCAGTTGAATCTGTAGCTATTTGGGAAGTGAGAGTCCCTCTCCTTTGGTCCAGCAGCAGGTAGACATACCCCAAAGGACAGAAAGACACTCATGCGTGCATTATCACTACTAACTGAACTGAAGGGGTTATTAACAACAAAAACATAATAAATAAAAAGAGGACATGAAGCAGAAAGGAGATGGAGAAACAAGAGACAATTGGGAGGTGTGCAGCAGAGGGTGAGTCTAATCAGCATACATTGTATAAATGTGTAGAACTTTCCAAGAGCAAAAATATTACTTATAAAGGAAAGAGCATAGACAAAGAGAAATGAAGAGTAGATGAAATATAAAGAAAATTCCAGCAAAAAAAATAAATGTAATTATTTTGTACATTTGAAAGTTCCCCTAGAGTTCCCTGAGATGAGAATTTGAAAGTATATTGGGAAAGTTTTTTTTTTTTTTTTTTTTTTTTGCAATACACATAAATGGGATGGCGACATGACACCATAAGACACCCCAGTACAGTATACAACAGTTATCACAGTGGACAGCCAGGGTGTAAGATTCTTGGGGAACAGGAAGCCAGCACTGAGGACTTAGATAAGATCCATGCCTGAGGCAAAGGAACTTTACAGTGACTCTATGGTCAATGGTTATGGAACTTTCTAGGGAAAGTTCTATGTATCTCCTGATGACAGACAGGCTCTACCCAACTAGAGAAGCTCCTTAGTCAAAGAGAAATATACGTCCTGCAGCTAAAAAAATGGGGGGGGATTAAAGTAGCAAAACTAGGAGTGGAATATGAAAAAAGAAATTCTTCGTGTATCTATCACTAAAGTATTCTTGAAGAATTTTGCTAATAAAATTTATCATTTGAAATCATATTTCTGATAGTTTCTAACAATGAGAAGATGAATTGAAGAATTCCCCTGTATCCACACTAAATGGTGTTATGTGAGTGAGTGCAAGTGTGTGTATGTATGTTTGTAGAGGTGCAGGGTGGGTATCTGTATGCATGAAAGAAAGAAAATGGAGGTGGGAAAGTTATAAGGAGAAACTCTAGCAAAATAACACTTAATGAAAGACCAATGCAAGGAGGTTAAATTGTCCTTAAGCATTTTAAGGTTCAAGTTTAATTGGTTTTCTAAGATTTTACGTAAAGCTCTAAGGAGGACTTACAATTTCAGGACATAATCCTTGCAAACCTATGGTGCATAATAAATGTAGTCCAACAGAGGCACTGCCAGACAACCATGGCTTCTTCCATTTCCAAACCTCAAAGAGAATGTGGACTGTCTCAGAATGACTAAGGACAGTCAGTATGATTTAAATGAGGTAACCACCGCTCAGAAGAATAGTGTATGCTGTCTCTCATGTGTGGATCCTAACACTGTATGTATGTATGTATGTATGTATGTATGTATGTATGTATGTATGTGAATGAGTGTGGGTAGAGGTCAGAAAACTAGAAAGAGGCTGACGAGGAGGGGAAGGGGGCCTTTAAACAGGGGAACATGGAGACAATTACAGCACACTACAAAATCAAAAGGGGGATACTAGCACTAGAAGGGTGCAAGTGACAGGAAAACAAGGAGAAGAAGGGGGCAGCCCAAACTAGGTATGGACCAAGATACCACAAGAAAACCTCTTTCTTCTTTTGCTAGCTAAAATGAATAAGTTTAAAAAAAAAATAACAAACTAACGATGAGAAAAGTCACTTTTCCATGGGTTTTGGTTCTTGGAGATTATTTTTTAGAGACATAGTTGTCTGAATCCTTAATTTGACCAGAGATAAATGTGTCCTTTTGTGGATCAACGGCAGCAAGAAAAGAGGAGATTCCAGGCATTTTGAAGGAAGTGTTCTCCTAAACAACGAGTACAAAGAATACATCAGCCCTACAAACAGAAGACGTTAATCACTTACCTTAACTAGCAGGCGGATGACATTGTTTTTTATCCCACAGTCCACAGCTACTACCTTCGTGGGGTTTCCTTTGCCAAACACCTTGACATCCTGCCATTTAAAAAGGCAGCCATTGAGAGGAAAATCCAGCATAAGCACCAGACCCAGACTGTAAATTCACTGAGGGTGTTTTGTACTTAGATGTGTAACAGATTGATTGCTAACTGCTAGGGAGTGACTGGCAGTTAAAAATCAATTTGTAAGAAAAGCACAACAAATACCACAGACTGTATCTTTTCTTATGAGAAAATAAGTACTTTGCTGTCTTATATAAACTATTCATTACAGTGATAAGAAAGAGCTTTAAGAAGTTGGATGCTTCCATACTTAACCATCATCCCCATGTTTTGCCTCATTAGCAATAAAAGTCTCAAATATTATTGCCTGATTCAGCGGGAGGCAGAAGAGGTAATGGATACAGCAGGCCTTAAATGCCACGCCACTTGATCATCAAACTGCAGTACAGATCAGATCCGATAACACTAAGTCACTGTATAGTAGGCTTATGGAGAGAGGCTGAATGGGTAAAATCAATATGAGAGTCATAAGAATTCCTCAGCTAGTATAGACCACCTGGTCCCTTTAGATTACTGGCTAGTCATTTGCATTTAAATGGCAGATTTCATAAGAAAGATCCCAGAGCATATCATAATCATTATCAACATCTTAAGTATTGCTTGGAGGCAGATCGATTTTCACAGGCATTTACCCAAGAAGCAATTCTTCCGCCATAAAAGCAAAAAAAAAAAGAACAAAAGAGAAAGCAAGAAGCCTAGAGCATTTGGTGGCCACACTGGTCTGGGCTTCAAGAGTTAGCTAGAATACTCTGAATTTAGAATGACTCCATGGAACACAAAGGTATCAGATGAATGGCACACGCTGAATATGTGAGAGGACATTTGCTTTAACTGAAATGTCTACCTCTCCACAATATATAGCATACATTCATAGCCCGCACAGTGTGCTCGAGGAGAAGATATAAAACGGACTTGGGCAATTTATTTTCTCCTTCTGTGGCTATTCTGGAAAGAAAACACTGAATCTAGGGAATTATTGCTGAGTGATCATTAATGTCACAGGCAGTCTCTCATCAACAATTTGTTAAAAGTACTGATTTATTCTAAACCTTCAGCTCCTGCTATGAAGTAAAACAATGTTACCAGCTAGTTGTTGCTATATCAAACTACAATCAGATGGTAATGAATTAAGTGATCAACATTTCCAAGACATATAATCAAACAAAACTCAAATTTTACATAACTTCCTGATATAAATACACATTTTATCACAGACATCATGCCACTATTCAGTCACAAAAGCATTAAGAAAACCAGCTGTTGTCACAATGATTTTTCCCTTTATTTGACATGGATAAAAATATAGAACTGGTGAGATGACTCAGAAAATAAAGCACTTGCTTTAAAAACATAAAAACCCGAGTTCCATATTTAGATCCACACATAAAGGTAGAAGGAGAAAACATCTTCTTCTGACATATATATATATATATATATATGCACATACACAGACACACACTAATAATAATAATAGCAAAAAAGTGAGACTTAATTTAAAAGAGATGATGATGGATAAATAGATATAGATAGATGAAACATAGATAAATGATACATAGATGACAGATAGATGATAGATAGAGAGATAGATAGATAGATAGATAGATAGCTGATATGCTCATTTCTACTGTTCTCTACCTAAATTCATCTTATACTCATCTAGCCATCCTCATTGGAAATTGTACAAGACACCCTGAGGACCAAATACCACAGATTCTTAAACCCCTCTTCTAAAATTATATGATATTTTCATAGAACTTGAACACTTTAAGTGAGCCCTGACTTACTGACACTAACTAATAAAAGGTAAATTTCATGCAAGTAGTCATTGCACAGTACTAGGAAAATGGCAAGGACAAAAAGAGGAACACATTTACATTACATGTCACAATTTTTCACTAGTTTTGATTCATATTTGGTTAGATACTCAGAAATGGGGCCTATAGATATAGAAGGCCAATCATATATTCTTTCCACATCAAATGGCAGAAGCTATACAAAACATCACAGACACCTGAATGTGTGAATTTGACTTAGGATTCTGAAAATGAATGTATCATATAGTGTTTTCAACTGACCACAGAATTTTTTTAAGGTGAATTTCTCTAAGCTGGTGTTCCTGACATTTGGAAAATGCCATGCTTTTATTTTCAAGTTACTTGAAACTTCATCTACCTGCCCTTAGCTCTAAAAAGATACCGAATGAATTTCCCATAGTTCCCAGTACTGCTCTTCAGCAACAACACATTAATACACAAAACTCTCCAGATCATTGGCCAAATGTATTATCCATATAAACAAATTTTTCGTTTCTACATCATCAAACTACTCATCAAAAACACCTAGCTGCCACAAGTCTCTGCCTCTCAATTTGTGTCATTCTTTCTGCCTAAAACTGCTCAATTCCTGTTTCCCTATCTCTAACTGCTGGCTCTTTATGTCTGTCATCAACCTTAATACCTCACCAAGCCTTCTGTAATATGCCTGTTTCATTTTGGTACTGCACCATGAATGGTCTTGCAGTGGCCTGTGAGCGTTCCAAGGACAGCCTTTGTCACAGGACTCTGTACATGCAGGGTGACTTATTTGCTTCTCCTATCAGACTCCTGTGGTCTCTGAGGTCAGAGAGGGTAGCACACAAGATTCATTCTGACTTTCATTAAAAACATTAAATCAAGACCAAGAGGCATGGTTCTAACGTGTTCTATACCTTCTTATAAACAAAAGCTAAACATGATTCACTTTGGACTGACTTAGGCATAATTGTGAACATCAATTTCTTTAGCTCAAATACAATAAAAATTTTGTGTAACTCTGTCTAAATAAATATTTTAATACTATAAAAACCAGTAAGGTTGAAATGAATAAAACAAAACTACAAAGTAAGAAGAATGTTTTCTCACCTTGGTTGAAACCTCAGCAATCAAATTCTGCTTATTGGGATCCACAAAATCCACAGACTGTCCATCAAATTCAATCTTCCCAAGCATGGTACCCTATTGAATTTAAAAAAAAAAAATACATACAGTTGGAAGTAGCAATGCTATATTAAAAGGATAAACCCCTGTCATTTAGCTGTCTTCATAACAACTTATAACCATCATCACATCTTTATCTTCTCAAAGAGAACTACAAAGTAGTTGGCAGCTGGATTTCAGGAAATGCTGAAGGATATGCAATTAGTTTGTTTTTTCATGTGGGTGGAGAAGGGTATATAGGTACATGTATATTCATATAATTACGTGCTTGTATGCATGTGCAAATGGAGGCTGGATGTCAACCTTGCATGTCATTCCTCCAGTCCACCTTGGAAGTGGGTCTTTCAGTGCCTGGAAGCTTGCAGGCTAAAGTAAGGCAGCTGGTCATTCAGGCATAGGGATCCGCCTGACTCTGCTTCAGTGGTGTTGTGATTACAACCATGCATTGTTATGTACAATGGGTGACTAAAGCTTAGTTTCTCAAGGAAAGCATTTTACCAACTGAGCTATCTTCCCAGTCCTATGAGGAGTTATTTCAGAGCTAATGCCATAGTGTTCTGTGGGGAAAGTCAAGTGACATCTGAATTCAGGTCAACAGGTTCCAATGTAGCATAGATTAAACAGAGACCCAGAGATTAGTTCATTGGGCTTAAAACTATTACACAGAAGAAGTAGACAAAACAAAAGATGAAATATAGAAACTACCAAAAAAAACAGAACTTACTATATAATTTGATAGTAAATTTGAGCCTCAAAAAGACAAAAAAAAGTGAAATTTAGTATCAGAATTTCTAGAAGTCACAGTAGAAAGTATTTCAATATATTAGACACATCAATATGCAGGTGTCCCAAGTTGCCTAAACTTTACCCTCTGCACCATTTTCACAATCAGTCTTGCTAGAATGACCATGGTGACACTGTCTTCTTTTTATCTGCTGCCTGTTGAGATTTACTTGTCTATTAGGATGTCTGCTTTGAAGTGTTTAGGAAAATACTATGCTATATCTACTTATCAGGATTTCCGCTACAATATTATTGCACTGGAGGAAACAAAAGGCGTATTTCCCTTTTAAACTGATTTCTTAGAGAAGTCATTATGTGAATGCAGTTGAAAATTCCCCCACACAGTGGAAGCATCATGGGTTTTAGTGCTATTGTTAAAAACAGGGTGCTGAATGAAAGCCCTGAGAAATACACCAAAATCCCTTTTACCTCCACACTGAAGTACGTGGTGATTTCTTCCTACCTTTTAAACTCAAGTTACACATTTCTATATTGGGCATCCCAAATTCTGAAACTTGTTTTTCTCCTGATGCTGTCTGAAATGCAATTTGAGTTTTCAAACTATGAGTAATGGTCTGGGTTATGAAGAGACATGTAACAAAGAAGCTAATAGTGGGAAGAAGGAAACAGGTAATAATGGTATTCTCAAATGGGGGTTCAGATGTTGTGGCTATCAGACAGGACAGGAAAAAAAAACATTGCCTTAAGACTCTTTGGTTATTAATCCAATCTTAGGAAAGACTCTCTAACTCACATAACTCTAACACACATTCATGTTATAAACTCATGAATTTCATGAATAGATCTTCCTGGAGAGCCTAGTAAACAATAGTATTAATGTTCTATAGTTTCTGATTTGCATTCTTCAGCATGAAGGATTCTGGTTAGGTCAAATTGTTACATACTTTGTAAATAATGTCTCTGTTCCACTAGAGGATTGTCATGTGTGCAGAATTATAATGTCTAGCCTTTTTGCCATAATCAACACATAGTAGGCACTCAAGAAATTCCTGTCATGTAAGTCACTCTCAGGTCTACCAGCTGCATACATGGTCATCAAGGATTCCCTCCTGGCAACAACATCAGAAGAGTAAAGGAAAGTGGCATAAGACTGAGCAGAGGCAGCTG
This sequence comes from Phodopus roborovskii, assembly GCF_943737965.1. Taxonomy (NCBI): domain Eukaryota; kingdom Metazoa; phylum Chordata; class Mammalia; order Rodentia; family Cricetidae; genus Phodopus; species Phodopus roborovskii. The sequence goes on along the minus strand of NW_026126460.1, from coordinate 13,860,726 downwards.
GCCAGGTTTACTCCTTTGCATATTAGTGAGTCCTTCATGGCCTGGAGGGGAGGGGGTGGAGAATGAGAAGAGACAGAGATTCAGCTAAAGATGATGATCATACCTTATCCCGAATTATTTTAGTCAGCATTCTTGTATCCACTCCATAAATTGCAGGGACCTGTAAGAAAAAGAAAATCACAGTGACAGTGAAATGAGAGGACATTAGAGCCAGCATATTGTTTTCCAGTTGGACACTTAGCCTCATCTATCTTCTTGAGCAGTAAATAATTCCTCCACTCCCTCTTTTCCCTGACCCAGGGTGATGGTGTTGTCAGTTCCAGGGAAATTGCTGCTCTACTTAAAGACAAAACTCCTACTGCCCAAGACTGGCCTCAGAATAAAAAACAAGAAATTCTGCACATCAATCTCTTGCAATAGCTTTGCTGCTCATCCCCAGATATTAAATAGGTCACATTCTATACAAGTATTCATTTTGAAATAATGAGATATGTGTGTGTGCATATATGTGGTTTGAAATATGTATGTGATTTTATATTTTAGGTACAACATATATATATATATATATATATTTTAAATGATTTTAAAAAGTCAAATCAGTGAACTTTATAAGAAATAATGGGCAAATCTGTTAGAACCAAATATTCCTGGCACAGAGGAGGTGCTCAACACATGTTTTCTTAAGGCTTATGTTGTATAGTCATGTTTTCCTGATATTTGTCCATCCTATTCATCAATGAGGCAATACATCTTTTAGGTTTCTTTTTTTTTCTTTTTTTTAACTAAGTTAGATAAAGACAGACATGGTCTTCATACACTGAAAGCACCCTCTGACAATGTTGAAACTAAAATTATTAATTCTAATCAGATGTGCTAGATAACACAAAGAGTATGTGTATATATGTGTGAGGGAGGGAGAAACAAAGAGAGGGAGATAGGAATACAGAGAAACTAAGACATGGAGAAAGAGAATAAGGAGAAAAAGAAGAGTGGTAGAAAGAGAGGAAACAGAGACAGACAGACAGACAGGGAGACACACAGACAGAGGGACAGAGAGGGAGGGGTTGAGTGCTAAATAACCATTACAGAAACCACCTTCCAAATCAAGATAAATAAAGATGCAATGGTTGGGAATAAATCAGTAATGGATGACCCAGGACAAGACAGACGTGCCTTCTTGCCTCATAAATTTTAAGAACTAAGATCTAGGAATCCAGGACCAAGATTTTTGTTTTTACTTCTATTTTGTCACAGTAGGATAACATTGATCCCAATAGATGGACACTCATTGCAGTATTCCATCAAATACAGGATTAGCCCCAGTTAAACAAAGCCAGCTGCAGTAACATTGAAGATGAAGCTCAGTGTAGCTAGTCTGTTAATACTAAGAATCCCTAACACTCAGGGTGAATCCTTTGGTAAGGTATTAACATTCAAACTACAGAAAGAATGCAAGGTTCAGCCTTTTCCCATATTACTTTAAGTAAAATTATATCCACTTGGTTTATCATTATGTTTAAAACCCCAAATACTTAATGAGAATCTATTTATACTGGCAATAACTAAAGATGGCAAAAATATTGGATGGAATTATACACCCTACACATAAAGCTCACAGTAGACCTTGTGGTAGAACCCAGACTAGAGAGCTAATATTGTAGATGAAATCGTGGGAGTGACTAATCCTCAAGAGACTGGAAATTTCTTAAATGTTCCATTGCCTTTCCTAAACGAGAAACACTACCGTTCATGTATGGGTGCCACCTAGTGGATAAACTATAAATATATAGTTCTATGTATTCAGAGATTAAGATCTGGAAAGATTGCATAATGTATACAGGTTTGTTGCTGCTGCTGCTGCTACTACTACTACTACTACTACTACTACTACTACTACTACTACTACTGTTGTTAAAACCCCTGTCTACAGTAGAGATATCCAGAGCAGTTCAAGAGTCCTCATCCTCTGTACTGAAAGTATCGAAAGACCTCCCCAGTTTCCCACAGATCCGGTAACCAGGCATGCCAAGAAAGTCAGCCTATCCAGCTTCCTCACCTTCTCCTCCTGCAGCCATTGCCCCAGACTCTTGGTAGCCAGCCAGTGGTTATAGTCATTACTGTAATTCAGCACCAGCAGACCCGCCACCTAGGAAGACACCAGGGAGGTTCACCAAACACAAAGTATTTCCTGGGACTCCATGTGTGTGTTTGTACGTTTTAAATGTATGCTTAGCCATTGATCAGGGCCTTGACATTTTGAAGACATGCTATAAGAAGAGGCTGTCAGCACTTTTGCTGAAGTGTCAGTTCTTCTGAATTGGTCCTTTTGGAAAGGGAGCTTAGCTTTCAGGCAGATCCCCAAATGAAGGGACTGACTTCCGGACACAGTGAGCTTTTCAGCTATTCAGTTTATCAATAATATGGTTTGCAATTAGTTACTTAATTATACAGGAGATTAAAATAACCTTAATATACATGCTTTAAAAACTAAGAAAATTCTGAGAAATATGAGACCTGAGTCACTCCAAAAAAGAGCAGTAAAAAGGGAGTGAAGTAGAAATGTAAATTTTAAACTGTTTATATGCTCCATATTCCAAGATAAAACACAAATACCCTCGACTAGGGAATCTAAATATGCTAATTTTCTAATCATCATATGTTACCTTTTATTAATAGTCAAGTTAAAAGGCAATAAATAACAGAGAGTTCACTATCAAACTTATCTCAAAAGATGACCTTCATCATTTATTGTCTCATTATTTAGAGATGTAACAATATTTTATGCATTAAAATAAGTTTCCTCCAAGGCATTAAAATCTAAACTATCCTAATAAATACTTAACAAATAAATAGGTAAAACTTTAACTTGTCAAGTTGAAGATCATCCCCATGCACTTAGGAATAAGGCCGAAAATGTGGATTTCATACATAGTTTCATGAGAGGAAACTTTGCTTTTTTTATATCCTCTGAAATCAATCAATTACACGTTTTCAAATGGACACTCCCAACACGTCATCATGGGTGCTACCTTGATTCCATCAGACTCCATGTATTTGCTAAGTCCAAGTTCATCTCGTGCTGTGGTGTCAGGGGCACCACCATTCCCAATAATGGGGTTGGCCATGGTGAGGATCTGCCCCTTGTAGGCTGGGTCCGTAATTGCTTCCGGGTACCTGGGTAGACATGGCAGGGTGTTGTCAGTAAAACATGGATATAAGTACAAAACTGTTATCTATGTACATATTCTGAGTCACTGAACCATTGAATAGAAAGGCTATGAAGCTAACCTCCTAAAATCTGTCTGTAGGCTTCAGCAACTCTAAAGAAATTTCAGGAGAATGCCAAATTTTATCCATGATATAACTAACATGAACAGAAAAGCTGACTCTGATATAAGGGTAGTTTTCATGTTTTTATTCTTTCACCAAAAGAATATTTTAATTTCTCTAATATTTTATTTGGGGGGCTCATTTGGGGGGTTTATTTTGGTGTGGTTTGAATTGTAATTTTTTGTTGTTTTGTTTTTTGTTTTTTTGATACAGGGTTTCTTTGTGTAAGAGTCCTGGCTGTCCTGGAACTCCCTTTGTAGACCAGGTTGGCCTCAAATTCACTAGAGATCCACCTGCCTCTGCCTCCCAAGTGCTGGGATTTAAGGTGTATACCATCACTACCTGGCCAATATTTTAATTTTGTATATGTTGCTGCCAATTTAACATTTACAAATATGTTAAATGCTTCTATAGCCTACTCAATATTGAGAAAAAAATGATACTGTTGAAAGCTGACAGTTTCACAAACATATTAACCCTCAAAAAGCTTAAGATATGTTTTCAATATACATTAGAACACTGAAGAATATACCATTGTGACAGTAATAACCAAATGTGTGCATATACATATTAGAACTCAGTAAAGAATTTCAATAAGGAGATAATACACATGAAAGAATAACTAAAGAATATTGATTTTAAAATCATTTAGTATTAAAATGCAGCTTACAAGTTTGGTAGCTATAAAGTAGAAAAATATCACTTATAACATTAATAACTTAAAATTAAGATTCCAAATAACTATTTTAAAGTACTGAAAACAGAATTTGGAAGGAATGCAAAATTTTAAAGTTGGAGAGATGAGTGCTTGTGTATATTAAGTGTGTGTGTGTGTGTGTGTGTGTGTGTGTGTGTGTGTGTGCGTGTAAATATTATGTGGTAAGGGGAACATTTTCCCATAAGTAGTAGGAACTAGCAACACTTATTCCATGCACTTGAAGACACTATAGCTGATTTCTTTTTTTCCTTCCCTCTTACATTTTGTCTTTCTACAGACAGAGTTAAAACAAATCTTTCTTGTGGATTACAACTGAAAGTGTGAATTTAGGTGCTGAGCAGGACAAAATCGACAACCTTGAAACCAATCCAATACAACTCAGATAGCAGTCAACATAAATTCCTCAATCTCATCCAACCTAAGTCCTCCCAGAACTAACTTCATCAACAGAATACTTTGTTTTCCAGTTCCGCCTTCCCCAGAGAGATGCAAGGACTCAAGCTTTCATCAGCTTATTCCTTAGATGCCTCTCATCTGTCAGCAACTCATAACTTTTTAACCAAGGCTTCTACACAATGTAAATGTATTTCTTGAAGAAGAAAATAAACATTAATTATAACCATGTTACTGAATGAGCCAGACAATGGATGAAATCTACATATCTTAATAAAACATTAAGGTCTGTGGACTAAACCAATACATGAACATCTTTCCTACACCAAGAGAGGCTTTGAATTAATTTTATCTTCCTTGGCTTCTTTCTTCCTTTCAGGGACCTTGCCTTTCACTTAAACACAGACTTATGGTACTCTCTCATGAATTCATAAATGTAGCATGTGCTAGAGAGCTACAGTATTGGGAGTAAATTAATCCATCAGGTCCTGTTTGACTTTTGTGATGTGACAAGATTTATTACCCGCAATCTATCACCAAGAAGAAAACTCTAGTGCCCTCCATCATTCTGATCTATATTAAACAGTTGTTTGTTGGCAGGTATATTAGCACAGCTAGTAATTAGTGTTGTCGAAAAGCTTAAATAATTGCCTGGTGAAGCAAAACTTTGCAAACAGGTTTTCTGTGCTGTAATTTAATGTTCTCACCACCGGGGCTGATTTAAAAACCACCTAATAGTCTTCATTTGACACTGAGAGGTGAGAGTTTCAGGAAGCTGCACATTAATAATATAATGACAGGCTTGATCTATCAATACACTCAATATCAGTTAACCCAATGCTCCTTTCTCCTTACAAGGCTAAAGTGAATTTCCCTGGTGTCATCATATATGTTAACTGACTGAATCTCTAAAGGAAACCTTTTAAAATGATCAAGTCATGTTTTATGTTTTTCCTGAGATACATGTGGTTTAAGTCCCCAGATGTCAATTGTTGTGTAATCTAGGTCCCTTACTTTTTAAGCAGGAAAACAGAAACTCCTAAAGGCTAGGTAAGGTTTCAATATCCCATTCTCAACTACTGTCTCCTAAGACCAGAAACCCAGCCTCCTAATCACCAGTTGAACAAACGTTTGTTGTCTACATAAAATCAACCACATGAATTATTTAATAATTCTCATTGTCATTTCCACCCATTTGTCTGTAAATTGTAAATACTAAATTGGGTCAAAATGGATAACTATTAAAAATACTAGGTATGAGGCTAAAGAGATGGCTGAGAGGTTAGGAGCACTTACTGCTCTGGTGAAGAGCCCAACTTCAGTTCCCAGCCATCAGACTTATACTTCCCCATGTAGTAGTCTTCCTTAACTGATACCTTCACAACTTACACTTCTAGGATAGCTTTCTTCTGTTTTGTTTAAGGGACCACTGAAGCTTCCATGTCCTATTTCTTTTGCAGGAATAGCAAATATGTATCTATACCTGTCTGGCTACAGTAGGCCATATACAAAGACCCATGTAACTACTATTTACAATCCAATGGTGCAGTGATTTCAACCTATAAACTTGAGTTACATCACTGGGTATTCTTCTACATAAAGAGGGAAGAAAGCATTCAGAAAGAAGTATACTCACCCTCCTAAGCCAGTATTAAAAACCACTTCACCAGCAACTGAGGATGGATGGCCAAAGGAGTAACCTTTCATCTTAGTTCCATCTTCCAGGACAATGTGTGCTGTCTGTGCCTAAAGAAGCAGTTGCATGAATCTCAGGAGCAAAGTACAAAACATCAGACACACAGAGAAAAAAAAATCTGAAGACAAAGTATCCAGGCATAAATAAATGTTCAGCAGATTTACTGAAACCATTCTACCTAGGCATTGAGCTGTTCTGTGTCACCTGTAACTTTTCTCCAAATGGATGACTTTTGTCGCTGGTGGGTATTTTGTTTTGTTTTGCTTAGAACCGGAATTGGAGCATGTCGGTGCATTGCCTATTCTAAGTCTACTTGTGGACTTGTTGACAAACCTGAAATACTTCAAGTTAGTTGAAAAGCTGCAGTTGGTGACTTTTTCTCCTTAATATTCCCTGGCTTTGCTCAAGTATACCTTTAAGGGAAGTCCGTGAGCTTACAAAGGCATCATGAATTATACGGTACAACTCGTGCTCACTCAGAGGTTTAGAGCTAGAAGGAATCCTCGAGATTACCTATTAAATTATGCTCCACGGAATTCTGGTGTTTGATGGAGTTGTCCCCAGGGCTGCCCTCGCCACACTGTGCTGTAACTGTATCATTCTTTTAATACTAATACAATAGCAAGCACTGTGGAACACTCTAAAAGCATATTCTATTTTGCCTTTTATTAGACTTAATTATAGCCATATCGGGTTCTCACTTTTGGCTATGGGCAGTCTGAATTCAATTACTTTACTGTCTTAATCTTTGAACTAGCTTCTAAAAATTCTTGGCTAAAAGAAGGAACAATTAGGAAACTTACCTAAGAAGCAAGCAAACATCACCCACTCCTCATAAATACTATAATCCTGTTGTTGAAACAATTTAAATCTCAATTCAATTTCTTTACAGGGCAAGGGAGAGGGAAAGAAATGTGTTAAGCCACAGCTCTTGGAGACTATAGCCCATTGTAATATGTGACATAAAAACTCCATAGCAACTGAGGAGATCAGAATGACAAATCGGTACTTGATCACACTAGATAAAATCTCTGTTAGGATTAATGATAGCATTAAGGTTATGTTTTTAAGTTTTTGCATATTTTAATAGATACATACTGAGATATTAAGTCATAAAGTAATATATCTGAAATTTGTCTCAAATAATTGTAAGTCAGAGAAATAGAAACAATCATACATGAGGCCATTTTGGCCATGCCCCATGAGGTTAAGTGAAGTCACTGGATGGAGAAATGCACCAATTCTCTGCTTTCTGCCTCTTTTCCAGTTCAGAGCTAGAGTCATAGTATATAATCCCTCCCTATCTGGCTGTCCCACCTCTCTCTCTTTCTCTTTCTCTCTCTCTCTCTCTCTCGCTCTCTGTTTCTCTCTCTGTCTCTCTCTTTCTCTCTCTCACACACACATATACACACACTATCAGGTATTTAATAATTGATGTTTAGAAATTTGTTTCTATATTACTCTAGCTTGGTCACACACACTCAGCTTCTCAAGCATTGAAATGCAAAAGCCTGATTATTTTCCTTTTCCAATAATCATGTCTGAAGAAATATGTTTCCTTTAAATCCAAAATACTCAAATCTCTTGCTATTAGAATGATTGTTCTTGCATGAAAAATGGTGTTTTGATTGCCTTTCATCCAACACTGTGCTTCTAAATTTCAATTATGTATAAATGTGTATATACATTACACTTACATACATAACTATTTAGTGTTACCTATTAAGATCACAGTCTTTTAAATGGGTAATTTATTTATTTTGTTTTAATTTAGAAATATAACATGTGGATTTCAAGTTTGTTTTCCTGAGAGAGATGGAAAATTTTCTATACTGCTCCTTGGAAAGATATTTGTGTGTGGAAATGTGTGTGAGAGAGAGTAATGGGGGTCACACGCTTGATAGTTCTTTGATTGGTTATTCTTTGTCTGTCTAGGCACTACATTAAGAAAAATTGGGGAACTGCCCATCACAAAGAAACCAAGATGATTGACATCGTCTGATACCAGTGGTGAGATTTCTCTGTCAGGGATTAGCTTAGTACACATACAAATTTCTCTCTGTACTTAAATCAGCTCTGCCTGTCATGTCTTATAATACATTGTCATTATCCCATAATTTGTATTGATTTATCAGTTATTTTGTGCAATTAAAATTCAACACGGTGGCTAATTATTTTAGGAAGTAAGAGTGATAACATTCAGTGTATTTCCAAAGATTAGTATAAGATACTCTACAGAGATGGGTCTCAACAGGGGTGTGTTTATTGGCAAAACTCCCCAGGTAATTCTGACATGTTTCACTAGATGAAACCCTTTGGTCCAAGTAATGAAAATTCACTGTCAAGAAAACATTTTCTACTAGAAATATTATTTCCTGTTGTTGAAGAATTCGTGTGTAACTGACATGCCTTCACAAAATAGAAGAAAAGGAATATGTTCTTAAATAATATGTAACTTAAAATAATTTGAATGAGGAAAGCTTGGCTGTGCACTCCAAATACAACTATTATCTATACTCCAGTTTATTGGCCTTATTTTGAGCTTGTCTGCCTACAATGTCACCTTGGTTTATTTCTTCTTCCTCCTTCCTCTGACCTACTCTCAACTAAGGCCTTCTGATTGTCTGATCTGTGGATGAGATGACACTTAAATAGTTTAAAGAAAGGAGAAAATTCACAGAAGCAAATCCTACTCTTATTACCTTTGCCTAGACTTCTAGTTGGTATTTTTTTTTTTCTCTTCTCCTCATGAAATTGTTCCCTGCTCTGCTTTCTGTTTTCTAAGATACATTTGGAGAGACATTTACTGCTTTCTGAAATAGTCCCTGAGAATGTGTTCAATATGTCTTTTTGCTCCCTTAATTATATTTTTTTGTTCTTTTTGGCAGTTTTTATAGATCTTCCAATTCTCTTTCCCACTACACATTATATTGTTACAAGGCTTCTGTTTATTGCCTGTAGTACACTTTATATTCCTTTTAACTATACTAGCCTCCAATGACTAAAATGATGAGTGCCAATTGACTTATCTATGAATTGACGGAGAACTCTGAGCAAAGGGCTATTATTTAGAGTCCTCTCTCCAAGATAACAATCCCCAAATGCTGTTTCCTTGCAGAGACTTCATGAGAATTCACCTTTTACCATCATAAGATATTTTTGGAGCCTCCACCCTATCAAACAGAAGTTCACAGCATAGAAATTAGATTTCTATTTATTATAATTTAAATGTCCACTGCCAGAGCATATTAATCTCTTGAAGGCTGAAAATGTGTGGGAAAAAATCTTAATTAAGGGAAGTGTGTATACCAGTAGAATGTCATGAAAGGTGAAGAAAACTCAAGGACCATTTTAATGATATGGTCCCTTTGTGCTTAATAAAAATGTGTATACCAATAAAACTATTAAGACAGTCAAATCACAAACATCACTGAGCCTCTGCCACAGGCTAAGTACTTGTGCTCTGGAGATTGGTAGTAAGTGTCCCTAGACTCTCCATATAGTGAAAAAGCTAGGAACTTTCCTAAATTGCAAAACAGACAACCTTGAGAAACACAGTATGGAAGTGTTACTTAAATGCTTGGAAATATAAAGATAAATAGAATAGCATCCTTTTTGGGGGAATTGGTTTGTTTAATAAAAGAATTCCTGTTTTCCTCCCCATACTTAAGGTTAAAATAAATATAACTTTCAATTTAAAAAAAAAGTTTAGCAAATTTTGCATTTCAAGTCTCGAATTTGAAAAGTCCTTTAAGTCTTTGCTCTAATGTAACCTTTCTGTAGGACTCTCTTGATCTCTGTTTTTAAAATTACAACCTGCCTCTTAGAACTCCATGTCCTTGGCTAGAACTTTTTCCATGATTTTTCTTGCTTTCCAAATGCCCATATAGTGCCTTGTTTGTTGTATTGTCCTATCTGAAAAAGTAAACTTCATTGACCAAAATGCATTATCTATATTATTCACTAATGTGGCCCCCAGCTCATCTATTTTATTACTGAAAACATTATTAATATATTATTTCATATGACACTTATTCTTTACTTTCAGCATTGCATAGTCTTGATACATTTGTCTAGTTTTTGTCTGAATTGTTCTAAGGCACATGCTTAATGCCCCATATGTCCTCTCAAAGTGGTTATTGTTACTAGTATTTAAAACTAAAAGATAATAAATGTCTTAGGGTTGAAAACTATCTCACTACATAAATCTCTGCTTTCATTATCTCTTCATAGCAGCTCAAGAGGAGCCACTTACAAACACATCTGGTCATATAGACTAAATAATAAATAAAGTTACTTGAACAGTATAATGGTTAAAAGTAGTGGTAGGCACCCAACATCTAAAAATAAATAATAATAACAGCTAACTAATAGTCACCCATTTGCTTCTACACATAACTCTATATTGCAAAAGGCTTTACATTTTCTATTGTGTCTCCATTGTTCAACCTATCTGCAATGTCTCCCTGCTTCTACCTAGGCAGTACAGTTAAAGCTTTCTCAAATATTTATTGGAGGATACTAGTTTTCAAATTAATTAATTAGTGTAAGTTCCTTTCCCTGGATTACATCCTATGTATAGTACCTCAGCTCTTTATCTTTCAGTCCTTCATGAGTCAATGCTTGCTTGTTTCTTGTTTACATCCTAGTTGTTCTTCCTAGTATACAGGCTATTTCTTCAATGATTGCACAAGTCAGAATTAATACTGATTGCCTTGTGTTCCCTGCATTCTCTACGTGTGTGTCTGTGTGTAAATGGTGTGTATGTATGTGAGTGTATGTGTGTGTGTGCACACATGTGTGTTGTGTGTGTATGTGTGTGCCCATGTCTTTGTGTTATAGTTGTTTAAGGTACACTTTTCACTTTCTAGTGACTTTTAGAACAGAAAATCTCAAGCCTAGCCTAACACTGTAACCCTACAGAAAAGCAAGTTCTAACTTTTATATGAAATGATGCCAATTATCTTTATTTTAATTCACTAATACAATCTCATACTTGAAATACTGTTTCTTCACCAATTTTCTAAATAGGAAATAATTAGTTCATCTTTCTCACTCCATTTAAAATTGAAGCTGCAGTGGCTTTATCTTTATTGTCGTCAAGGTTTATGCAGAATGCTTGATACATCCTTTTATCAATAAATATTTGCATAATTAATTTTTAAAATAATAACTGAAATAAACATATACTTGAAATTTTCTCTAGTGTGATTCCATATAGTGAGGTTCCTCTTAACATCTGTAAAAGTGGAGGATTACCATTTCTTAAGCATGTCTTTTAAGAGTAATTGATCTATCACTGTAGACCTCACGCTGCTTTAATGGGAAACTAGTATAACAAAAATCTGCTGAATGTAGTTGTCCATGTTAACGGAAGTCTATATGCAGTTGCACAAACAAATTGAAAATTTAGATTTGAAAACGAAGTGCCTCCTATTCAGGCAAAGGTATCTAATTTCAAGTAGAGTCATGAAGCACTGTTGGAACAAGTATATGACAGCACCTTGTGTCACTCAGAACTCCACACTGACCCCTCCTGAGACAGCCTCTCTGAATAGTGATGGTTAACAGGAATGTGCAAGGCAGTGTCCCTATAACTACTCATGGATTTGTTCATCTAATCCTCACAGAAAAGGAATGAGATTGCTAACATTAAAATCTCCATTTTACACTTGAGTTGACCTTAGGAAAACAAAGATCATCACACTGGTAATTGGAGGAGCAATGATTTTTTTCTCCCCAGTCATTGCCCAGTCACCCTCACTTATTACCCCTTTTTCCCTTCTGCTTTACAGATTTTTAAGAACAGATTAAAAGTAATTATATCATGAAACTACCTGTACAGTGTTGTCATTCCACCATGTCATAGGATATTTTAGTTCTATTAATGAAATTTTCTAACATATGATTATGCAAATATTATCACATTACTCGCAAATCACTCTTCTCTTTAGGGATCTTAATTTGTTCTCAAAATTAAAGTTCATTTTGAAACTACATTTGCAGGTTTATTTTCATTTTTGCCCAAAGTGACTGATTAACTTTATAGGACTAGAAATGGCTAGAATTCTTTACTTTAAGGTTCTCAGCTTGAGATCATATTTAAGAGTCAAGGCTTCAAAGAATCTTCCAGAATAATAACAATGACTAAAAAGTCACACAGCTAAATTTTCCTTTCAAAAACACTTCAAAAATGTCCCTGGGGTTATACTAAAATAACTTAGAGAGGTTAGTCCTAGGAAGTATATTCAAAATTGAAACAATTTATAATTAGCCTATAAAATTTCAAATCAGCCTCATGTTTATTACTGCTGGGTGTTTCTTTGCATTCATGATGATGTTGTGTATATTCACCCACAGATGCACATTCAAGTTTCTACATCCCTACCCAGTGTTTTTCTACTAACTTTGATGGTATTGGTCCTTTACTTTAAGTTGGGTATTTTGTGGGCATGTTGGTGTTTTTAATCCTTTATTTCAAGACACAAGAAACAATTGAAATGAGTCTTTTCTTGATTTTGAAGATGGCCTTGGACTTTTGAATTTGGGAGCACACCAGATAAAGTAAGAAGAGAACAATTTGGAAACTGAAAAGCAGCACATATTGTTACAGCCACACAACAATGATTTTGTTGAAGGGGTAGGGAAATATCAACTCTATAGAGCACTGTCCTGAAACACCCTATTTGTATAATTTTCTGACACCCATGTAGGGAGGGAATCCTTATTGACTCTTTGATCTAAAACTATTCTGAAAGGCCAACAAAATTAAAGAAAGGAAAATGCCAACTTATGTGCTATTGGGATAAAATTCAGATAGGTGAGGGCTCTAGCATAAACAATAAAATCCTAACAAGGAAACTGATTCAGCAGATTCTAGCAGTGGCTTCAAGGGCTGCAGCCCCAGGAATGCAAGCATTTAATAAAATGTCAGGTTCAAAATATTTAACTTGGGAAAAGAAAGGAAAGGAGAAAATTGTGCAATTACACTATAATCTTAAAAAATATATAAAAGGAACAATATCTATCTGATGATTGGAGTCTGCTTAAAGTTCTAATCACATTTTCTGATAAATATTTCAGTTTGTGAACAAAAATAGTCTTGTTAATTTAGGTACTTACACATATGTGCAATGGGAGTAGTGATGAAGCCTCTGCCTCTATGTATTAGTAGTTGCAAATAAAATGTTTTGTATGTAAAGCTTTAAGCTAACTGAGCAATACAGTCCACAAAAGCTTTGTATATAAAGAATTATAGAGATAATAATTGCCTTAAGCCAGTAGGAAAAATGAAAATGATTTACTCTGAGGATCTGAATATATTGCTGTTAAGTCATTTATCTAAGTAGGCTATTTGCATATCAGAGAAAGTAGAGGTCCTGTGTGTTTATTTCCATTTTCACCACAGCCTCAAGCTATATAATATATTTGATTTCTAGATTACCTGATGTTTCATAGCTATTAGTTCACTTCAGTACCAGCCTCTTAAAACATATATCTGAACTAAGCTTTGGAAAGTAAGAAGCCTAAAGCCAGATTTTTTCAGCTAGTTATTATGTAAATAATACAATAAAAGCTTAAGATCATGAAGTTTCTTTTGGGTAAGTGAAATCTTGTCTTTCTTGGAGCTATGCTTTCAAATTATCAATATTTAAAATCATAATTACAGCACAATTTGCTATCTTTCAAATGCTTGATGTACTTCTTTATATTTATGAATGCTTAACAATTCAGGATGTCTGAACATTGTAACTGTAGCAATCAATTAAGCCTTACAGCGTCAAAGTACTCTGGTTTGGGTTAAACATAAGCTAATGTAGAAGATAAAAATCACAAGGTTAATTTTGAATAGACCCATGCTCTGGGAATAGATGAACAAAAGAGCTGGATTAATAAGTAATTTTTGTTTTAACTATATTTCTCATAAATAAAGAATATTATTTATAAAGATTCTATTACAAACCTTCATAAGTCATGTTTTTAACAGTCTCTGACTGAGCATATGCTATAGGACAAATAGTTCTGGATTTGGGAGAATCTAAAATAATTTCGGCTAATTTTTACTTTATTGTTATAAATTAAAAGGATATGATAGTTCTATAAATTAGGTGAAACATAGTCAAATTCTGTAACCATGTACCAACCTATTGATTAATTAATGACAATTGCACCACCCAGTAACTTTGTTAAGAAATTTAAGAGCTTTCCAGATGGTGTTTAATAATTTGAAAAGAACAAAGAAAGGAGAGTGGGCTCAAAAATATGATCATGTTTTGAACTTGAACATGAAGAAAAAACCGTGTAGGCTAGAAATCCCTAGGCTACAAAGTCACAGCAAGTTTGACCCTGGCCCATGTAGCCTTCTCTGAGGTCCCATCACTGCAAAGACATTGGAAAATACTAGTAACATCAAGATCAGTCTCCTGAAGTTGAAAGAGCTCCAGCTTTGTGCCTCTGCAAACAGAAGACTAACAGCACTACTGCAGCTCCCAGTCTCAGCAAGTCACAAATACAGATTGTCTAACAGAGACAGGAGGGCACAGAAATAAGCTACCTTATTTCACCCACAAGCCATTAAAATACCTTCTCAAGATGGGTGTTGATGGTGCACACCTTTAATCCCAGCACTCAGGAGGCAGAGGCAGGCAGATCTCTGTGCATTAGAGGCCAGCCTGGTGTACAGAGCGAGTTCCAGGACAGGCTCTGAAGCAATACAGAGAAACCCTGTCTCAAAAAAAAAAAAAAAAAAATCCAAATTCACAGGTCTTAAATACATCAAGACTGAATAGTTTTCCTGTTTTCCTTGTACTTATAAATCAATTTGGGACTCAAAGGTATATATGTGTGTGTGTGTGTGTGTGTGTGTGTGTGTGTGTGTGTGTGTGTGTGCGCGCGCGCATATATATATATGTATATACATATATTCTTCTGCATTGTGTATTATATATAATGTGCTTACTACTGGATAGATCTTATCAGGTATCGTGTTATTGAAAAAATTTCTAGTTGTTGAAAAACATGAGGACACCATCTAACCCTGTACTAAGTCCTTCTGCTAAAATGAATGGAACATAATTTTTAAGTACCCATCTTTTATTTTAAAGCACCTTATAAGCTTATTGTATGGTGATCGTGCATTCCCCTTCTACACTACTTATGATAAAATCTAAATCTAGAGAATAAGTGAATTACCAAGGTCAAAGTAATAGGAAATGTATAACCGAGGCTAGAATCCATATTTTATTTTATTTCCCAGCCTCAGTACCTACTACAATATTGTTACAACTGGCTGAGTATAATAATGCGCACTGGGCATTTTCAATACTAATAGAAAAAAGATTATGGTCTCTAAAACTTTCATATGTTATGGTTGTTGATCATTTATACCCTTGATACCAACTTCTTTTAAAACAAGGAACACCTTGAAGTTCCTACTTCTCCCCTTAAGTGAAATGCAGTTGTGTCTAGTGGCAACACACATTCTGTAAATATTAACCACGTGCAAATATGCACAGAAGGGTCACAGAAAGATACAAGTGCCCTCCTGTTCTCACCACAGGGAGAAAAAGCAATGACCTCCACTGATATTGGAAAAGCAACCTGGCTTATAGGGCAATGCTTTCTGATCTGAATGTCTTTCACAATCCATTTACTGCCTGTAACTACCTGTCGTGTCACTAACCTTTCAAAACTGCTCCCATGCCCTTTACTGACAATGACGGAAATACAATCTAATGATTTTAACTATCTTTAAAATATTGTGCCATTCCAAAAGAATAAATTTGGTTATGTGTTTCTTAGAGAACTGAGTTGTTTAAAAGGAGGGGGAAAAACAGAGAAGACTATTTCAAAATAGGTGAATAATAACACTGGTTCCCCCTTGAACTTGTTGGAATTTTAATTCACTAGTCTGAAGCTTAAAGACTTCCATTTTTCATGCCTGGCATTCTTCCAAAATTCTGGTCAGTAATGACTGTATGTGAGTAATGACTTGTACACCTTGAAATGATGGCTTATTCCTCCGCAGATTTGTCATTCTTGGCTATGAACTATGGAAGACCCTTGAAACATCTACCACCATGAGCTAGAACTGCTTTCCCAGGGGTCTGTCCACATAATTAGCTCATGTTGTGTGGTTATTGCTGTATGGAGTGCTTGCTGAGTCTGGGGAACTGGCTTTTCTAATCACTGTTGCATCTACCATTTTAATGAGTCAGTTTCTGATGTCTAACTCTATTTCTGGTGTCTAACGGTGACACTCTCATCCTAACCCACCCACTTCTGTGAGAAGAAAGTAAGTTCCAAGTGACCCAACTCTACAGTATACAAAGCACTTAAACTGTCAGTGACACTGTTGTCACTAGAGTTTCTTCTCTTTGAGGTGACATATGACTGTCTCCAAGGCACTGATAACACTTAACTAAAATCAAATCATTACTCTCAGTTTATCTCTAGTCACTGTGTCTTTTCCGGTAGTTTAGAAGATCAGTTCTCCTTTCTGGCTTCTATCTTATAATCAAAATGAATCCAAAATGGTAGTTACTTAGCCTTTGTTAGACTCTTCTCAGGGTAGCAGGCTCAAGTTATTAACACACCATTGTATGAATAATGGCTCCCTCTCCCTGAAAACTATAAGAACTGTGAAAATTGCTTGTCCCTGGAATCCTGACCAAAGCAGCATAAACAAGAGAATCTAAGGAGCTCTGGGACTGTGTTTCAGTCAGCCTACTGTGCAAACAAAGTACAAGCAGAATGCTCGATGACACTCTCATCTGTGTGTACACATTTAAAAAAAGCACCATATCGAAGCTACTGTGATTTGTTAAAATTGGCATTCAGTAAAGAAGCTCTTCATTGGCCGCATTCGCAAGTGTAATTCAGACTTTCCCATTGGAAATACCCTCACAGCATGATGGGGAAGGGTAGGGGTTTTTAATTGGAATTTCATAATCAGAGGTAGGGTGTAGGAGAGAAGCTATTTGCTGTTCCCCTCTGGACTTGCCTGCTCAGCTACAGGTATGCCTGCACAGACAGATTGTCAGCTAATATTTGCCTCAAAATCTGATTCTCCAAAAATGAAGATCATAAATTCTTCCTCTGATAAGAAAGTCAAGAGAGAACATGGAAATGCTGTGTGTCTCTCTCTAAAATTAAAAATTCATAGATATTTTCCTTATAAATTTTTAAAATCTTATATTTTAAAGGAGGAACATTTCCAGTGGGTCAGTATACAGCAAAAGCTTAACATAATATGTGTGGGGGGTACAGTTATGTACACAGAAACTGCACAAAATAAAACATAAGTTTTTAAGTGTATTTTTTTCTATAGCACACTTATATTTGATATGCTGACAGGAACTGAAGTCTTTCTATATCACTGCAATGTTACTCAGAGATGATAAAAATAATGCTAAATCAATATATTTTATGGTATAGCAATTGTTAACAAACACTTTGGAACTGTAGTCAAAGCTGTATTTGCTCTGGCAGCACCCTGTTGTCACCCCTGCTAAACTGTTTTGTCAGAAACATGACACAGGAACATTACCTTCACAGAAAGGAGCCTGATGCCAGGTCTGGAAAAGTCCCATTGTCGCCTTGCAGTCCCATTGGCAAAACCAAAGCCACTCTTCAGTGCCTTCACCACTTTGCAAGCTGTCAAAATCCTCGTCATTTTGAAGGAGTTTTATGACTAAAATTAAATCACAAATATCTCATGAGATTTTATTATCCAATTTGTTTTGAACTAATGTGAAGGAAAGCTTTGTGGAGACTGTGCAGTTGAGGCCGAAGGCTGACTGCACTGCGATCTTTGACTTCCCATTCATTCTGCCATTAAATGTCCTAGCCACAGCTCCTCCTCCTCTTAGCCCCTCCCCACAAGCTGATGTCCAGAGATGTTCTAATGGACATGTCATACAAATTGCAAAACAACGAATGCAACCTTCTCCTGTGAAAATAATGCTAATGCTGTAGTAAGCCAGCCAGCCATCAAAGGAGTTGCTTATGCAGCTGAATAAGATGACCTAGGCATGGTGAATAGCCTCAGGAGTGAGTACCCCTTACTCAAAGGGCAGTAACTTCCTGATAACGCAAAAGATCAAACACTTTTCTGCGTTGCAAATGACGTAGGATTTGCCTCAGAAGATACTTGGATTTCTAGGAAACCCAACCCTGGACATTTTCTGCTTAGAGAAAGATGATGGACACCACATACAGTAAAGAGAACATAGAAGGAACTTCCCCCACAAATATACAACAAATGCATTATTTGGGAAGAGGGGCATTGATGAAGTAGTATGTTATGTTCCTGTTACAACAGTGTTCTGCCTTCCATGTTTTAAAGCTATTGATAACACTACTCAGAAAACAGCAGGAGCACAGTAACTTACTATGTACCTCTAAAACTCCCAAGCTTGTAAAATGTGAATGGAACAATGAAAAACAACTGAATATAAACATTAATCATATTTAGCCAGTAATTAAATTATCTCCTTAAGAAAATCCAAAATGGGTGTTCATGTTTTGACCTAAATAAAGTTACTCAGTCAATCCTTTAGCCACAAGTAAAAACAGGTATTGAAAGGGTCACATTGGCTGGCAGAGTATCTTACATAAGCCAGGGTCTATAAAGAGCAGACAGCCCCCACAACAGCATCCTCAGATAGATTTGAAGGCCAAGAAATGAAAGCACTGAAGATGTATTTATTAGGATTTCCATAATGAGAGTGATGACACAAAGATATGGTAATTTCACTGTTGTGGTTCCAATGCTGGGATGGGAAATGAAAGCCTATAAATAAATAAATATCAAAACAATTTAACTAAATCCTCTGTCTTGATGCATCAATATATTAACATTCTCTGAGCTCAAACAATTTGAAAAATTTTGTTAAGTATTCTAAACTCGAGATGAAAACATCATACATTGCGACTTCATGATCAACCTCTAGATTGGATAACCCAATAATGAATAAAAGTGTGTTCAGATAAACAAAAACTCACACTCAAACTGCCAAACATTGTGGCATGTGGGAGGGAACTTACATTTGGGCAAGTCAAGGGGGTGGGGCTTAGGAGGTGATGGGTGGGGAATCAGGAAAGTCAGGTAATGAAATTTAAAAGAAATAGTACACTTTCATGAAAAATTTTCTTCATATTTGATTGGTTTTTTTTTTCTTTTTTACCACATTCTTATGAAGCTTTCTTCACATTAGGTGCCTACATTCAACTGCGAGGGGTGGCAGAAATTGTCTTAGAAAATTTGTTCCTCATGAGTTGGATCATTGCAGGTCCTCTAAGCTTATATAAGTCATTTGTCTGGAAAAGTGAAATCATTTTACATGGACTTGCCCTCTTTTATTCATGCACTTACCAGAGCTGCCACTGTTTACAGCTTTGTCATTTTCTCCTATATACTCCCATACAGAAAAATAAAAACAAGGAACTTCTCACATTTGAAAAAGATGGAAGCATTCTACTACCTTTTAATCTAACGCTTTAAAGTTATTTTATTCTTTCCCATAAATTGAAAAGAAATGGAAAGGAAATGCCTTGATATTCTCTCTCTCTCTCTCTCTCTCTCTCTCTCTCTCTCTCTCTCTCTCTCTCTCTCCCTCCCTCACCCCCCTGCACTGGGAAGATGGTTCAATGGGTAAAATGCTTGCTGTACACACATGAGTAGCTAAGTCAGAACCCATCTAAAGCCAGACAGGAAGGACAGCTTGCATATACAGTCCTAATGATCCAATGGGCAGAAAGAGACAGAGCCATGAGAATTCCAGGAAGCTCATGGGTCAGCTAGCTTGGCATACATGGTGAAAAACATCAAGAAAGCCTATCTAATGCTAGCTGGAAGATGCAGACCAACATGCAAGTTTGTCTTCTAACTGTTCTTCATGTGCTGTAGGCCACAGGAACACACACACACACATGCACAATATACATATGTGTATACATAATCACTGAATAATAAAATTACTTATCATCTCTTTAAAAAACAGAAGCATTCAGTCTTCTAAAGTACTTAATTTTAGAATTTTGCAACTGAGGCATCTGTTATCATCATAGTATTACATTGATTACTATGATTAATTTATTTTCATTTCTATGTTTAAAGAAATTCGAAAGATAAAATAAATGTTTCAGCCCAAATATTACCTCAATTGACATTTTTGTATATTTTCTTCTAACATCTGTGTCTATGTAAATTTCATAGCTATAAAGACTTCAGTGAAGTTGCTTAGTGTTTTGTGCAGCAAAAATCATATCAAAAACATGCTTATTATTGTTATAAAATTATTTAGTAGTCTTAATTTGAAAAAGATGCAATGGTTCCACTTTCATTTTTTTCTGTTTCATATTACTGTTTCATTGCATATCCATATTGCCATTTTATTCAATAGTGTTAATGATCTTTCCAAAAGCAGTGTATTAATTTACCTACCAATTAGAACTTAAAGTGTTCCTTTCAGTGTATACAACCATTACCCCTGGCTGTTATCTTCTATATCTTTCCTTTAATGCACTGAATAGCATTTGGATTCACTTAACGTTTAGGTTCCTGCTGAGACTGAACACTTCTGGTCACATCATCTGTGTTCCCATTAATCCATCCATGGTAATCATTTCAAAATGAGGACACAGAAAGCAACACTGACTGCCACTACAGAGACACTGATAATCTCTTTACTTAATTTGTCAAAAGAAGAGGCTTCTACCAATTGGGAAAGTGAACAACTCATCGTGAAAAATAAAGGCCAAAGGTCGAGAATAAATAGTAGCATTAGCAATTCCTCTTCAAGTGTACAGAAACTACCAAAGTGCCAATTCTTGAAGCATAACTTTCCAGCTAATGAATCAGAAACAATTCTAAGAAATTGAGCCTTTGTCAAAAAGCCATCTACATGGGCAATTGTGCAATAGAACCTTTGGGAAACTAGATGAATGAACGGATGGATGGATGGATGGATGGATGGATGGATGGATGGATGAACGAACGAACGAACGAATGAACAGATGAACGGACAAACTCCTGGCTGATATGTGACAATTATTTAAGCAGTAGCAAACAAAATTTTATGTCAATAAACACAGGAGGAAATAAAGATGCCTAGGAATCAGGAAAAAAAATAAAAAAGAGAACTAGTTTTACAAATGTCTCTTTAGAAAAGAAAAATAATCAAGTTAGAAGCCAGGCATGATGGGAAGGCAAACATTTTAAAATAAAGAAAATGCAAAGGCTCCCTGAAAGAAAGCTCTACTCTTTTATTCAAGTGGGAATGCATGAAAATGAAATATAAAAGGAAGAGTGGTCAAGTTCAAGTCTGTGGTTTTATTAGCCAAAGAGTATAACAGGAGCACTATCACAGTAAGGATGTGAACAAGGAAGGCTATGCTTTGAAGGAAAGGATGAGGATGACACCCACATAAAAGGCACAGACTTTCTTTGCTCAAAAGTGAGGGCATGCTGATAGAAAGTTCACTCAAATTTAAATAGGAAGATTTCAACTTGTTTTAGTAGCTTATTAACATGTCAAATGTTGATACTGACAATGGACAGATATTAAGTGGTTTGAGGAAGGGATGGATATATATATATCAGTGTCTTTGAAAACTCAATCAAGTAAAACATGTCCATTAAGATTCCATTGACATTTTGAGGGCCAGAAAGTAAGGAACCAATTATGATGAATGTGTTTATCAATCTAACATTTGATAACATAAACGTTGAAGTAGTGATATAAAAGAAGTTGAAAAATGAACCAGGAGAAGAGACCTTGTAAAATTGGTTTCACACAATAAAACCCCAAGGTACATTTGATTTATAGTCTAGGATAATAAAAAAGCAATCATTTAGAAGCCCCCACGTGTTTGAAAACACCATAAAGAGAACGAGTTCACCAGCATATGCAGCGTGTACTTTTATTTAGCAAGAGTAAATTTTGTTGTACTCATAGTTGTGTTAAGTGACAT
The DNA here is from genome assembly GCF_943737965.1 of Phodopus roborovskii. Taxonomy (NCBI): domain Eukaryota; kingdom Metazoa; phylum Chordata; class Mammalia; order Rodentia; family Cricetidae; genus Phodopus; species Phodopus roborovskii. The sequence continues at coordinate 13,838,614 of NW_026126460.1, read as the reverse complement.
TGTTGCTAGTTGAAATAAAAATATCAGATTCAATCTACCTTAAAGCAGGAGTATCCTAGGCTGACATTGGGTGTGTGTACAATTTGTAGAGAATGTATGGGAGTAGGCTGTTTCATATGAGTTAGCCAAGTATATGGAGGACAGGTGAAGAGAAAAGAAAGTAGGCAATTCCTGAGAAGGTTGATTCAGAATTCAAGTGACTTTGGAAAAAGGAAGACAACACTATCAAATATAAACACAGTGAAGTGAAATCCAAGTGGGGTCATATGTAAGTCAGTCCAAAAAAAAAAAAAAAAATGAAGAAAACTATCTGCAAAGAGCTGTGGGGGATTGATTTCCAGAAGGAAGGCATATGTAGTATAGCTACTGAATAACCGGAGGCCTAAGTTAGTCATAGCTGACTATACTTGCATCAAGCATAATTAGAAAACAGCATCTGGAATTAAGAATAGAAACTGAAAGCTTACTTGAAGGTTAAATCCTGAATAAAATATGAAATTTACTGCTTTGACAGAGGCTATTAAAACTTTAAATCATAACATGCAGGGTTACTAATCAAACTCAGTCCTCTTTAAGGCTAAGAAAAAGGAAATTATTCAACAATATATTTAGAAGACTTACGGAAGAAGCTAAAACACTAGAGTTTATGATTACAAAGTTTTAGAATATCACATGTATTTATGTAAAGAGGAGGTATATGTACATATAAATACATATTTAAATAAACTTATTTTAATAGTTCCAGGCATGAATGTTGAGCAATTTGCCATTTATTGTCATTACTAGGCACCTGCATACCTTATCTGTTAAGCTTAGAAGCAATTCCTGGAATTAATAACTGCTCTTTCTGTTTTATAGCTAATAGTGTCCTAGTATTATAAGTAGATTGTCTAACACTCACTGAAAAGTGACAAAGCCAGCATTAGATTGCAGCTCTTAGCCAATGCTCATCCTCTCCCTCCATGTTGGTTGTACGTGGGGAAAGCAGGCTTAGGAACATAGAATGAGTTGGAGAGGGCAGGCTGGGCAAGATCCAGTATGACAAGAAAGCATGAGTGGAGGTGCAAAGATCAGACCTCAGAGCTCAGAAGTATTTGTACCATCCCATAAAATGAAGACAATGCAACCTCAGGAAAAGTCAACTGATGAGAGAATGAAGTGATTGGGTATTACATTTAAATTTAAAATTACCAAGTGTGTAAGGATAGCAGCGTGTGAATTACACTAGCAATCTTTCTTCTGTGACCCAGATCAGGCAGGGTGGACTGAGACTTGGCAAGACTTAACTACAATAGCAAATCACATTCTGTAGTTTTCTATTTCATAGCTCATTGTTTAGAATTGCTCATTCTAGAGTCATAGTCTGAGTAGGTTAGTGTCATTGAATTTCATATTCACTTGGAAGAAAGATCTAGAATAACTAAAAAAAAATAATAACCAATTCAGGAAATAGTTATTTAAAAAACATGACAGTATAAACAAACAACATCTATCATGAAATAGGATTGATTTAGCTAAAAATGATTTCAAGAAAGTTGAAAACATTCAAGTGCCTCACCTTCATTCTTAGAAGGCAAATAGTATAAATTATATAGATAGCTTTATATAACAAAAAGAAACCTTTAAATTAACTTTTCTGCTTCTTTTATTTTATGTGCTTAAGAAACTGACATCTAGGCAAACATACAGTCTTCTCATTATTCCTGAGTTATTTGATACTGAATAAGCCTTTAGTAAAAGCCTTTAGTTTAGTCTTAAAAAGAGTCAATGCAGAAAAACATACGTGGTATGTGTTCACTTATAAGTGGATACGAGATGTGAAGCAAAGACTATAATCCAAAACTCCAGAGAAGCTAGGTAATAATGAGGACCATGAGGGACACATAGATCCTGGGTAAACTGGAGTTGGGGAGTAAAGAGGAGGAGATGGGGGATGAGAACATGAGGGAACTGGCTGGTCAAGTTTGGGAAGGGACAGAGTGGGAGAGCAATGAAAGAGATACCTTGACAGAGAGATCCATTATTGGGTTATGGAGAAGCCTGGTGATAGGGTAACTCCCAGGAATCCACGAGGATGACCCCAACTAAGACTCCTAGCAATAGTGGAGAGGGTGCCTGGGCTGACCTTCTCCTGTAATCAGACTGGTGAATATCCCAACTATCCTCATAGAGCCTCTATCCAGTAATTGATGGAAGCAGATGCAGAGATCCACAACCAAGCACAAGGCCGAACTCTGGGATCCAGTTGAAGTGAGGGAGGAAGGAATACATGAGGAAGAGGGGTCAAGATCATGAAGGGAAAATCACCAGAGACAGCTGAGCCAAACATATAGGAACTCACAAACTCTAAACAGAGAGCCATTAAGATCCTATGGAACAGAACTAGACCCTCTGCATGTGGGAGGCAATTGTGTAGCTGAATCTATCTGAGGGGCCTCTGATGGGAGGACCAGGATCTATTCCTGGTGCATGAACTAGTTTGTGGGAGCCCATTCTCTATGATAAGATTCATGCTTAGTCCTAATGCAGGGATAGGAGGGAATAGTCCTGCCTCAACTTAATGGAACAGGCTTTGTTGACTCCCCATGGGAGACCTTATTCTTTTGGAGGAGTAGATGGTGGGATAGGTTGGGAGGAGGTGAGAGGGGACAAGGGGAAGGGTGGGAAGGAGAACTGGGATTGGAATGTAAAATGAAATTTAATTAAATAAATAAATAAATGAGTCAATGTAGACCTGAGTTCCAAATAATTGCCACAATTTAAATAAAAATAATTTTGTTAATAATTATTTTAAATAAAATTAATTTTATGAATATGTAGTATTAAAACTGACTAGCAAGAGGAAAGATGCTAACAACAATGTCAGTCAAGCTAATCTTGGTCAAAGTACTTTCTTAAAACTTAATCTAAACATACTTACAATGCAAATTTCACAGAGTAGAATGACTAAAACTTTGGATACATGTTCATTCTAATGAGTAAAATAAGTCTACAAAAAGGTAAAAGAATTCATCAGCAACCTTTTCTACACAATGCTTATTATTGCCAAAAAACCTCCAATCTTATAATGTGCTGAACAGAACAAACTGCACTGATGCGCTTGTTTTCTCAACTTGTCAAGAGTAAACACAAATGATTTTGCAAGACTCTAAAGAGCAACCTTCACCAAGAAGAGAGGTGGTAATTTGGGTCATGTGCCAGGACACTACTGGACCCTTTTAAACTAAACATGTGTGATGATCACAGTTTAAATGTATGTTGTGTAATGGGCTTGAAGGTACCGACCAAGTGAAGCAAGAGAGCTATTTACTTCAGAATGACGTTGGGGACTTTTTAAACAGGCCATCTACGCAAATTTTGACTCCACTCCCTTCGCCGGGACATTTGATATATTAAATCTGACACCTTCTACAGCCTCCTACTTTGAGGGGAATTTGATCTGGGAAGATGTGTTTCACTCTCTCGGACACTGGAGGAATACTTTCACAAACTCTAAGTTCCATTATCCTAAAATGTTATTGCAGATCGCCAGGAAAGCAACGCACAATTATTTCTCCCTCCAGTCTTGTAGGTTGTGAATGGTACTATTATAAAGCATTGAGTACTGTTATTGTGGTGTTGGCGGTGGTGGAAATGGTAGAGATGGACATGGTGTTGGTGATGCTACTGTTGTTTATAGAGACTAATATTTTCTTTTTTAGAAAAGTAATGCTCTGAAAGGAAAAAGATAATAAGATAGAGAGGAATGGCAACAAAAGAAGAGAAAGCAACATGCTGATCTTTGAATTCTATTAACTGTTAACAATTAGTCAGTGTCCTACTTGACTTGCAATATGGTATGGCTTTGAATGTTGGAGAATTAAGTGTACTGTATGTGCATGTGTGCGCGCGTGTGTGTGTGTTGCTTATTTGATATCATTCATCCATAAGCTGTGTTTGCCTTCATTAAGATCATTCTCAGCTTGGGAAGAAGAAAATATGTGTTTCTATCAGTTGATCCTGGATTGGGAAATAAAGGATGTTCTTCGAAACTTCAGGAACTGCAAAAGCAAATAAATCATTTTTTACAAGTTAAAAACTATGAAAAGAAATATTGTGTTTAAAAGTTACTAACTAACTGAGCATTTGTGGATGTGCCTGAAAATCCTAACACTTAGGCAAGGCCAGGAGTTCAAGGCCAGTGTCTGCTACATAGGAAGTTTATGGCCAGCTGTGCTGCAGTAGACCCTGTCTCAAAAAAGAAAAATAAATTTAATCAGCTGTAATGAGATACTAAGGTTGAACAGTAGTTCTAGTAGTCCAACAAAAAGAACAATCAGACACATTCTAAAGGATAGGAGAAATGTCATGATCAAAGTCTAACTAGTTCTAGGTCAGTCTAGATGGTACATTACTGAGGTTGAACAGTAGTTCTAGTAGTCCAACAAAAAAGAACAATCAGACAAGTTCTAAAGAATAGGAGAAATATCATGATCAGAGTCTAACTAGTTCTGGGTTAGTCTAGATGGTACATTACCTTTACTTGGAAAAAAGAAAGCTTTTCAAATGTGATTAAGAATTATACTAACAATAGTGAATGCATTCTTCAAAAATTAATTGTTCTGACTCAAAAAGGACACTTTCCATATCTGGTTTTCTAATATTGTCTAACCAATTCATTTGTAACTGATTCACTCAACACCATTTCTCTTATTACAGCCCTAAAAACTTAAATCAAAGATAACGAAGGAATTTTAGGGAACAGTCTTGTGATATAAGAATGCAAAGGTCCAGGTATGAAATGTTGTTACTATCCTAGAAACTGAGGATTCACTCAGAAATGGATCCAATTCATCTCCAGATCTCGAACACATGCAACTGTACGCTCTGTGGATAGACTGATTCGTAGACAAGCCTTTAAATAAGAGACGAACATACTTTAAGTAAACTCTTTTGTTAACACATCATTTTCTTCTTTTGCTCTATAGGGCATACACTAGAAAACTTGAGTCATAGCGAAAGCTCAGTGGCTTTGCCCATGCACTTTTCAATACTGTAACTTTTAGATTCACGTGTGAATCAAAACATTTCAGTTGTTCTTTGAACACAACACAAAAGATGTGTTGCTCCTTACATTGTAAAAAAAAAAAAAAAAAAAAAAAAAAAAAAAATCTCCCATTTCGGTTTTCTTTTCAATACACAAGGTAGTTACTTTTTGTAAAGATACAGCACAACTTGTCTTAATAAAAGAAAATTAAAATGTTGTAGTGACCTGAGAAACAATAATGCAAAGATGGAAATAAACACTTTTAATATCTCAAAAATAAGTTCTAAATTGTCTACATGTACAAATTAAATTTGTAACTAATTGACTATGAGGCCAGAATCAGTACTATGAAAGTCCATATTTTAAAGAGGAAGTCCTTTCCTAAATAATGTTTACAATGAACTAAATGCTTATATAATGTAATGAGTAGCAAATATATTAGTTTAGCATCATTACTTTGTTGATGGGTTATTTTTCAGCCCTTAGAGTTTGTAAATAGCATTTGGGCTCATATTCTAGGTATGGGCAGGGTTGGTGACAAGTCAAAATGGCTCTTGAGCATGACTGTTAAGTCAGGTTGCTGGCAGAGCCTGGGGCATGGGAGGGTCAAGTTCTGTGAATTCTTTCACCTGCCTTACTAAGGCAACTGGCTGGACTCCAATCTGTCCTAGTACTCAAGATCCAGGATGATATTTTTCTCCTCTTGCCACGCAAATTACACCAGAGAAAAAACATAGGGCACAGCAGATCAAGTGGAAAGAAGAAAAAAGTTCAAGGAAAATAGGTGTGATTACAAAATAACATATATTAAATACATAACTCAGTCTTCACGGTGGCTTGACACTCACTGTGTCAAAAACCATCCAACTCGTGTTTACTGAGATTTTCTCTGTACAAAATGGAATTGACAGAGGAAAAACAAATAAAGCACACTGCAACTCCCTTAGCCAACATAAACTAATGCAATGCTTTGCCCTATGAGGCAATCTGAAGTTAAATGATAGTGAACTTTCTCTGTTTGCCTGAATTCTATCAAACCTTCAAATGCCTACAAAATCCTGCTGTTTTTCTGAGACACAATCTTCATGAACATGTTTACATGTTTGTATCAGTCACCACTTTATAACATTATCCACTATGCTGAAACTATTATTCTAAAAAATAATAATAAGTATCTCCGTGATGCTTTTAAATACAGGGCAAGACTAAGAAATGCAACACGTTCAGTTTTCCAAAGCCCTAGTCTCATTTCTTCCATGTTTTGTTCTGTGATCTTCAAATAGCATCAACAAATAGGAAATAGTAGCAAATATTACTTCTCATGGGCCATTCTTTCAATGTTGACTAAAAGTCTTTTACAGGCAAAGGGTGGCGATAAAAGTTCTGAGAATAGAAATGGGAGTGGAAGACAGGCTTGCCCTGCAAAAGCTCACACTCAAAGAGTCTTTACAATTCATCCTTAGAAACAGACACATCTTCTCTGCTATCAACTGAACAATAAAGACAAAGGGAACTGCAAAACTAAGAAGCACAAGACCCTCAAGATCCAAGGACAACAGACTAAATCAATATTTCTCCCCAGTAGCCTTTATATCCCTGCAGCTATAAAGTGTGAATGCATGCCTGTACAGTTCACAAAAATCAAAAGCCCCCCACATCATCTCACATATCCCAAAGGAATTGACCCACGCTCTAAGAAGCCCCTCAGATCCCACAACATCTCAAAATAAAAGAATCAGATTTTGTACATGGACAATTGTGGCTGAAAGATCTGATTACCAATACTGAGCACATTAGCTAAACTTTTAGCATATGCAGGACTAAAAGACAATATCTAAAATGAAACCTCATATGAATCATTAAAAAACAGATGTTTTCTAAAAATATAGGTACTGTAAGTCCGGGATAAAATATACTTCAGCATGAGTTTAGATTAATATTCAGATTAATATTCAATGCTAAAAACACATGAGTCAAAATATTTTTTTAAAAACCAGAAAATTTTTAAATAAACCCCAAATGCTCATGAAATAATGAATCTTCATTGCTTATCCCACCCAACAAACACACCACCATATAATTACTAAAAGGCATAGAGAAACAAAAAGGTTCATACCAGGTTATATTAAAGTTATAAGAGTTTGTAAGCTCAGTAATAATCAGTTTTCTCAAGAACTCCTCATCAGAATCTAATGAAGTACTCAGCTCACCACTGCTCCTCCTCTTCCAGATCTTGAGTGTGAGCAGCTAAGAAAAGATGGGCCACATCAAAATCAAAGCAAACAAATTTTTGACTGTTAAAGCTTAGACTCAAGATGGCTGGAAACAAGACTGCCATGTCCAGGCCCAAGTTAGTACAGTCCTTTTAAAAAGCAAATTAAGCTTTCTCTTCAGGCTTCGAACTCTAGGCTATGTCTGGGAAAATAACTACTTCACTACCTTGATACTGGGCTCCGAGTTTCTTCCAGACCTAAAATGAGACACCTTTCCTTATCTCATCTGTAGAAAAGAAATGGCTTCAAAGTCCAAGAGACAAGCCCTATCGCAGGAGCCAACAGAATCAGGGCCTTCTCGGACCACCTGACTTACAAGTACTAGAGGAGGGAATGTGCTGAACACTTATCCAATAAAAAACCCAAAATTAGCATATTTCCTTAGCAAAAATGCTCACAAATGTCTCACAGAATGTCATTACTAAATGGCAGTTATTGGTTTGCACATTAACTATGTTTCAGAATGATTTTACCAGCAAAAATGTACTCCAACTTGCAACTTTATCTCAAACCCAATAAAAATTTTCACCTTAAGGAGTTTGTGCATTCTCATACTAATATGAGAATTCTAATTAAATCGGGCTGAAAATAATTTATGGCCCTAAAAATGTTTTACGTAGCATTTGCATGTGTAAATGATATTTAATTAAGGAAAATACACGTGTTTCTGTTACGGAAAGTGAGGCATCCTGGTTTCCGTTAGTCTCCCTTTGATATCTTTAAATCTTAGTTATCAATAGAGTTAAGAGTTTTTAATATTAAATGTTTAAAATGGGGGATAAAAGCATAACCATGTACTTATACAATTCAATCTTACATCTTAATCTGAGCTTTCTTATGAATTAATTTCCTTACAGGGGTTGAGTTATTTAACCTTCGTATATATCATCTTCTTATAAGAAAACCAAGAAAGGGCAAAAGAACGAGGTCTCAGCTGGAGAGCGCCAGTTTCCAGTGAGATCCCACTACCCTGCAAAACCTTCTCAAGTTCCAGCCCAGCCCTCGTCCTCTTCTGCCGGCTATTGGCCAGAGGTGAGTCTGGGCCCAATCGGGGCTGCCTGTCCCCTTCAACCTCTTTACCCCCCTCCCCCGCCTGAACTCCCTGGATTGGCCCCTGATCCTGCTGCTCCTGTCTCCGGTCCCCTTTGAGAGCACCCTTGGAGCTCTGATACACCCCCACCCATCCCAACCTCCAGCCTACCCCCCCACCCTGTGCCCTACCCCACCTACGGTCCTGCCGCTCTGGTTGAGCACTGGGACAGAGGGTGGAGCCAACAGTCCACCCTACTTCGGAGACCTCTCGGAGCAACTCCGAACAAAGGAGACCTGACTATCCACGTGGGACCACCTGTAATTTCCACCGGCTTGGTCCCTGACCCCGCCTCCAGTCTTCTGCTGGAGTCCCAGGCCCCTCCCAGAGATCCGCCTATCTCTGCGGGTCCACTTGGAGTTCCTGCAGGCAAGATCCTTGACCCCCAAATCCGGGCCCTGCCAAAGAACGAAGTCTCAGCTGGAGAGCGCCAGTTTCCAGTGAGATCCCACTACCCTGCAAAACCTTCTCAAGTTCCAGTCCAGCCCTCGTCCTCTTCTCCCGGCTATTGGCCAGAGAGAAGCCTCCTAGAGAGCTTGGACCACACAGAGATACAGACATTGAAGCTTTGATCCACATAAGCCCATCTGGGAAGGACCATAGAGAGAGGGAAGAGACACCACCAACACCTACAGGAAGAAACTATGGGAAGAAGGCAATACAAGAGAACACCTAACAACAGAAAGACAAACATGACACCACCAGAATCTAGGGAATCTACACCAACTAGAATGGAACACAACAACAAAGCAGAGGAAGCAGAAGGGTATGACTTAAAAATCACCATCATAAAAATGATAGAGGCCCTCAAAGAAGATATGAGAAAATCCCTTAAAGAAATAGAGGAAAAAACAAACAAAAAAGTGGAAGAAATGAACAAATTCCTTAAGGAAAGTACAGAAAGCCAAGAAAAAACAATTAACCAGGTGAAGGAAACGGTTCAAGATTTGAAAACCGAAATTGAGAAAATAAAGGCAACACAAATGGAAGGAAAGCTGGAAATTGAAAAGCTGGGCAAAAAATCGGAAACCACGGACACAAGCATAACCAATAGAATTCAAGAGATGGAAGAGAGAATCTCAGGCGCAGAAGATAAACTAGAAGAAATAGATTCATCGACCAAAGAAAACCATAAATCCAACAAATCCTTAACACACAATATCCAGGAAAGGGCGGACAACAAAAAAAGCCCAAAAAAAAAAAAAGAAGGGAAGGAGGAGGGGGGGGGCCCCCAAACGGGCGCAGACAAAATACACAAAAAACAAAAACAAGGAAAAACTTTCCAAAAAAAGAAGGACGCACCCCCAAAAAAACACACAAGCACACCACCCCCCAAAAAGCCGGCACCAAAAAAAAAACCCCCCCCCAAAAAAAAAAAAAAAAACCCCCCAAACAAAAAAAAAAAAAATATTAAAAACGGCGAGGGAAAAAAGAGGGGTAATATATTAAAGGGGGCCCCTTCAAAATTTCACCCCACTTCTCCAAGGAAACCCCCCAAGCCCAGAAGGCCCTGATAAATTTTCTTAAAAATATTAAGAGAACACGGGGGCCCCCCTAGGCTACTATATCCAGCAAAACCCCCAGTCAATATAGATGGAGAGAACAAGATATTCAATGACAAAACCAGATTTTCCCAATATGTATCTACAAATCCAGCCCTACAGAAAGTATTGGAAGGAAAATTCCAACCCAAGGAAGGTAACTACGCCCACAAAAATGTAGGCAACAGATAATCCAACTACACCAGAAACCTAGGGTGAAGCAGAACAAATATATTCACAATACCACTGCCAACAACAAACCTAAATCAAACAACCATCAACAATCAATGGTCCTTACTCACCCTCAACATTAATGGTCTTAACTCACCTATAAAAAGACACAGATTAACAGAATGGATACGAAGACAGAATCCATCCTTCTGCTGCATACAAGAAACACATCTTAGCTCCAAAGATAGACATTACCTCAGGGTAAAGGGTTGGGAAAAGATTTTCCAATCAAATGGAAATAAGAAGCAAGCAGGCGTAGCTATCCTAATATCTAACAAGCTAGACTTCAAACCAAAACTAGTCAAAAGAGATGAAGATGGTCATTTCATATTCATCTCAGGAGAAATCCATCAACACAAAGTCTCAATTCTGAACATCTATGCCCCTAATACAAAGCCACCCACATTCGTAAAAGAAACACTACTAAAACTCAAAGCTCATATAAAACCTCACACACTTATAGTGGGAGACTTCAATACACCACTCTCAATACTAGACAGGACCACAAATCAGAAACTCAACAAAGAAACAAAAGAATTAACAGAAGTTATGTCTCAACTGGGGCTAACAGACATCTATAGAACATTCCATCCAAAGACAAAAGAATATACCTTCTTCTCTGCTCCACATGGAACCTTCTCTAAAATCGACCACATACTAGGAGACATAACAAACCTCAACAGATACAAGAGAATAGAAATAGTCCCCTGTATCTTATCGGACCACCATGCTTTAAAATTGGAATTCAACAACAATACAAATAGCAGAAAACCTGCAAACTCATGGAAACTGAACAATGTGCAATTGCACCACTCCTGGGTCAAAGAAGAAATAAAGAAAGAAATTAAAGACTTTCTAATATTCAACGAGAATGAGGATACAACATACCCGAACTTATGGGACACCTTGAAAGCAGTGCTACGAGGGAAGTTCATTGCACTAAGTGCCCATATGAAGAAAACAGAGGATAGTCACATAAATGAATTAACAGCGCAACTGAAAACCTTAGAACAGAGAGAAGCGAATTCACCCGCAGGAGCAGACGCCAGGAAATAATCAACTTGAGGGCTGAAATCAACAAAATAGAAACCAGGAAAACAATACAAAAAATCAATGCAACAAAGAGTTGGTTTTTTGAGAAAATCAACAAGATTGATAAACCTTTATCCAAATTAACGAAAAAGCAGAGACAGAACATGCAAATTAACAAAATCAGAAATGAAATGGGGAACATAACAACAGACACAGAGGAAATCCAGACAATTTTCAGGTCATACTTCGAAAATCTGTATTCCACAAAAATTGAAAATTCAAAGGAAATGGACAAGTTTCTGGATAACTATCACTTACCAAAATTAAATCAAGAACAGACAAACAACTTAAATAGACCTATAACCCGAAATGAAATAGAAGCAGTCATCGAAAGCCTTCCAACAAAAAAAAAGTCCAGGGCCAGATGGATTCAGTGCAGAATTCTACCAGACATTCAAGGAAGAACTAATACCACTACTCCTCAAACTGTTCCACAAGATAGAAACAGAAGGTTTATTGCCAATCTCTTTTTATGAGGCCACAATAACTTTGGTACCCAAACCTCACAAAGACACAACTAAGAAAGAAAACTACAGACCAATATCCCTGATGAACATCGATGCAAAAATACTCAATAAAATAATGGCAAACCGAATTCAAAAATACATCAGAGAAATCATCCACCATGATCAAGTAGGCTTCATACCTGGATTGCAGGGATGGTTTAACATACGAAAATCTATCAACGTGATCCACCATATAAACAAACTGAAAAAGAAAAACCATATGATTATCTCCCTAGATGCAGAAAAAGCCTTCGATAAAATTCAACACCCTTTCATGATAAAGGTATTAGAGAGGTCAGGGATAACAGGAACATACCTAAACATAATAAGAGCAATATACAGCAAACCAACTGCCAACATCAAACTGAATGGAGAGAAACTTAAGCCAATTCCTCTAAAATCAGGAACAAGACAAGGCTGTCCTCTCTCTCCATATCTCTTCAATATCGTACTAGAAGTTCTAGCTAATGCTATAAGACAACAAAAGGAGATCAAGGGCATCCAAATTGGAAAGGAAGAAGTCAAACTGTCTCTATTTGCAGATGATATGATAGTTTACATAAGCGACCCAATAAACTCTACCAGGGAACTCCTACAGCTGATAAACACCTTCAGCAAACTAGCAGGATACAAGATAAACTCAAAAAAATCAGTAGCCCTATTTTTTTCAGACGACAAAGAGGCAGAGAAAGAAATCAGAGAAACATCACCCTTTACAATAGCCACAAGCAACATAAAGTATCTTGGTGTAACGCTTACCAAACAAGTAAAAGATCTATATAATAAGAACTTTGTGACTCTAAAGAAAGAAATTAAAGAAGATACCAGAAAATGGAAAGACCTCCCATGCTCTTGGATAGGTAGGATAAACATAGTAAAAATGGCAATCTTACCAAAAGCAATCTACAGATTCAATGCAATCCCCATTAAAATCCCACCACAATTCTTCACCGACCTTGAAAGGATAATAATTAACTTTATATGGAAAAACAAAAGACCCAGGATAGCCAAAACAACCCTATACAATAAAAGAACATCAGGAGGCATCACCATTCCTGACTTTAAGCTCTACTACAGAGCTATAGTTCTGAAAACAGCCTGGTATTGGCATAAAAATAGACAGGTAGACCAATGGAATCGAATTGAAAATCCTGATATTAATCCATGCACCTATGAACACCTGATTTTCGACAAAACAGCTAAAATGATACAATGGGGCAAAGACAGCATCTTCAACAAATGGTGCTGGCACAATTGGATGAGGGTGTGTAGAAGACTGCAGATAGACCCATGTCTGTCGCCATGCACAAAACTCAAGTCCAAATGGATCAAAGACCTCAACATCAATCCAGCCACATTGAACCTCTTAGAAGAGAAAGTAGGAGGTACCCTTGAACAAATTGGTATAGGAGACCGCTTCTTGAACATAACTCCAGGGGCACAGACACTGAAAGAAACAATTAATAAATGGGACCTCTTCAAACTTAGAAGCTTCTGTAAGGCAAAGGACACAGTTGACAAGACCAAACGGCAGCCCACTGACTGGGAAAAGATTTTCACTAATCCTATATCCAACAAAGGGCTGATCTCCAAAATATACAAAGAACTCAAGAAACTAGTCAACAAAACACCAAATAACCCTATTAAAAAATGGGGTACAGAACTGAAGAAAGAATTCTCAATGGAGGAAATCAAAAAGGCTGAAAGACACTTAAGAAAATGCTCCACATCCTTAGCTATCAGGGAAATGCAAATCAAAACAACTTTGAGATACCATCTTACCCCTGCCAGAATGGCTAAAATTAGAAACACCAGTGATGACTTATGTTGGAGAGGATGTGGAGAAAGTGGAACACTCCTCCACTGCTGGTGGGAGTGCAAACTCATACAGCCACTTTGGAGATCAGTATGGCGGTTCCTCAGGAAAATGGGAATTAGTTTACCACAGGACCCGGCAATCCCCCTCTTAGGCATATACCCAAAGGATTCACATCAATGCAACAAAGACATCTGTTCAACTATGTTCATAGCAGCACTATTTGTAATAGCAAGAACCTGGAAGCAACCTAGATGCCCTTCAATTGAAGAATGGTTAATGAAGATGTGGCACATCTACACAATGGAATACTACTCTGCAGAAAAAAATAATGGTATCTTGAAATTCGCAGGCAAGTGGATGGCACTTGAAGAAACCATCCTGAATGAGGTAACCCAGTCACAAAAAGAGGAAAACAGTATGTACTCACTCATATATGGATTTTAGACCTAGATCAAATGATCACCAGCCTATAATTCACATCACCAGAGGAACTAGGATACAAGTTGTATTCTAAGAGATTCATATAAAGTCCCTCACAGAACTGGGAAGGGACAAGTCCCCCAGACCTCAGGTATAGTGGGGGAGGACAGCTAATGGAGAGAGAAGTAGGAGAAAATGAGAGGGAGGAGAGGAAGGCATGTGTGACTAGGAGGATTGAGCCTGGTTAGGAATGGAAAATAGGAAAGAGAGAGAGAGACAGAGACAGAGAGAGAGAACATAAAAGAGGGAGCCAATATTGGTTTGAAGATAAAGTTGAACACAAAGAAAGGTCGAGGGAACTACAAGACTGCTCCCAACTAACAATCTCAGCTTCCGTGGAAAGGCTATCATAAATGCCCTTCCCGGAGAGTGAGATCAACAACTAACTTCTCCATGGAGTCCTCAACTAATGCCTGTTGAAAACAGGAGCAAACACCCATACATAAACACTGAGTCAAACTAGAACCCAGAAGCAGATGGAGAGGACAAGACCATGCGGTAGAAGTACATAGAGACAGCTTACCTGAACAAGGAGGAGCTAAGGGCCACTAGACTGATAGCTGGGAAGCCAACAGAGGTCTGACTCGGACTTCCCTGAATATGGGTCTCAGCCAGAAGGTCTGAGCAGTCTAAGAGACCTCAGACAGTGGAGCCAGGATGTATCCCTGGTGCACAAAAGGACTTTGCAAACATATCCCCCATGGAGGGATAACTGCCTTATTCTAGAGATAGGAGAGAAGCCCTAGTCCCTACTTCACAGGACCTGTCAGATCTACATGACCCCAACTGGATGGCATTCCCCTACATATTGTATTGTGGTGGGGGGTTGGGAGGGGAGGGTGTTTAGAGTGCATGGGAGAGGGTAGAGAGGGCAAAAGGGAGGGAAGGAGGGAGGGAGGGCTTGGGGGAGGGAGGGAGGGAGGGAGAGGGAACTGGGATCATAAAATAATAATAATAAAAAAAAAAAATTTATTTTTTTTTTTAATTTTTAATTTAATTTTTGGGTAGGGGATATGTTTTTTTTTTTTTTTTTTAATAAAAAGGAAAGATGTGGGTTTTTTTTGGATTTTAGTTTGTTTTGTTAAAACAAACCACAGAAAAAGGGAAGGGGGTCAATTCAAAACAAAGGACAAAAGGCCAACCGCTCGGTTGGGTGTTTGGATTTTTTTATCCACAACAAGCCCCCGGGGGGGGGTGGGGGGGGGGAAGGAATAAATTTTTGTTAATTTTTTTTTTTTTTTTTTTAGTTTTTTTTTTTTTAAAATATTTAATAAATATTTTTTATATAAAAATAAAAAAGGGGGGGGGTTTTTTTTTGGGGGGGGGGGGGGGGGGGGGGGGCCGGGGGGGGGCCAGGGGGGGGCCGGGGGGGGGCCCCCCCCCGGGGCGCCCCCGCCGGGGGGGGGTGGGGAGCTTTGTTTTTTTTTTTATAGTTTTTTATAAAAAAAAAAAAAAAAAACTTATAAAAAAAAAAAAAGAAAACCAAGAAAGATCAATGATCATGGAGAAAGACTGGGTAGTAAAAGGTGATCTCACCAGATATGGGGTATAGCAGAGGAATAGTTACAGTCACACATTTCAGAAGGGAGCTGCTGGCATCACAAATCTAATATAAAGCTAATGCCAAGATTCTTTCTTTGACAAATAGTAAGTAAGCAAGCATATTATGCTAGTCAAAAAGAAGAGGTTAGCTCTAACCCTGGCTCTCTCATAACTCCATTTTACTCTTAGCAAACCAATTCATCAGCATAGAGGCCAACTTTTCTAGAATCTGAGCAAATCAATGACATTAAAATGACAGCAATACATAAGCTGCTAAGATAATGCCCACCGTATTCTGTTGTTTCAGGAGAAAACACCAATTTTTTAAGTTGCTAAGGATTGAATCTAGCATTTCCTACGTGGTAGATCAGTGCTTTGCCATTGAGCTTGTCCCCATCTCAGAAAACTCAATTTGATGGAATCTCTCCTGGTGCAATCTATGTTGAACTCCTTCATAGACTTGTTAAGGAATAATCACTGAAGATAAACATTTTTGATCCCTTATTTTGTGTGTCTACTGTAGTGAGATATCCATCCTGCCCACACCTGTTGCACTGACTCAACTTCTTACTTCCTGGTCGGAAACAGAGAGCATCTAGAGGTATCTTTGGGATGAGAACCTGCGGTGGTCCTGTTTCTGGTATGATTTCTCCCCAAATAAAATTTCAGCCTATAATTTCCCACTCTTATTTACCATACATTCGTCTAACTCATTCATTCACATCTTCCATCCATCTATTCATTTATTCAACCAGAAAGTTGAGTGGCCTTTACTATATACCAGATATTCTATTATACAAAGGTGAAATGCAATACCATGCTCTCCCACCTCCCACCTCATGGGTATTAACAAATATAAGTGAATCAGGGTGCTGAGATCAGGCATGGTTCGAGTATAGCCCCCATGTTGTTAGCTTGCCCCTGGTAGGGCAATGTTGAGAAGCAGTGAGACCTTTAACAAGTTACACTGAAGAGAGGTGCTTGCTGGCCCCACCTCAGCTCTAGTTTTCTGTCTTATCATGCAATTTCACTCTGGATCCCCCCATAATAAAAAGCACTGTGAGAATATCACTAGAGCCAATGCCAGTACCATTTCCATCAATCCCTAAAACTATGAGCCAAATGAACATCTTTTGTAATAAAGGATTCAATCTTGGGTATTTCATTACATTAACAGAAAACCAAGTTACATAGAAAATGTGTGTTGAGCAATAAGGTCATCACTGTAACTATATCTGAAAAAATATGTGACAAGTAGTAGCTGGAAGAGTCCAGAAGAGGGGACTAGAAAAGGCAATATATGGATTCTGGGCAGATAACTTGGAAGGTGGAGATTTGTCACATATCTCAGCTCATAGAAAGTAGGATCATATTGAAGAGGCTAACATTATAGACCCACTGAAAAATAACTTGCCTGCATTGTATACATGCCCAAAGATTCTATAGAAGGCCAGGCTTAAAAGCAATAGAGTGCTTTTTCTAACAGAATTGGCCACAAAGGTTTGGTTATCGCCATGGGTATTGTTGACTGTATTTAGTTAGACTAGTAGTGAGTTGCTGAAGTGAGAGACAACAGAGGAGAAACATCTGAAAATTTCCCAGCCTGAGTAGAGAAGAAGAAAAGGGCATGTTTTCTGGACAATGAAAACATGGTCAGTTCAGCAACCCACCTGCTAAAGAAATTATCCCAGAAAAATGTGGGGGTCATTAGCTTCCCTTCAGCACAACTGGGAAAAGCTTCAAGCACATCTCCAAAATCATCAAGGTTCTACTCCAGTCCTAGGTCCAGGGCACAATTGTCTCTGGAAAAAGTCTTCAAGCACCATCCATAGGCTTTCAAACCAGAGATACTTCAAGATACACCTCATGGGTTTTCAAAAAGATTTTCCACTTGTCGATAGTTCCAACAGGCCCAGGCACTGGTTGAGTGACAGACCATGGTGCACATATAGGGCCGGTCCCTCAGGTTAAAGAATCGTGAGGACATATGAGCTTTCATTTAACCTGGATGGGCAGGTGAAAGCTTACCATGGGGTCAAAGATCCTGCAGAGGGTCCTCAATGTAGTCATGCATAGTGGAGTCATGACCATGGGGACACTAGAAGGAGAGAACCATCAGCAACCTACTACACACTCTAGCAAAGCCATTGGGGCAGGGCTTCCCAAGGCCCTGCAGACACACTCTTCATCGAAGTGTTCTCAAGTGTAGACTTAAGGGTTTATTGTGAGTTTACTCTTTTTTTTTTTTTTTTCTTTGCCCACGTGTCCTTTTTGGAATAAACATTCCCCGTTCCCATCACAGTATTTTCTCTTGGAAATAGATAACTTTGGTTTGCATTTTTCAAAGGTTTGTGGCTAAAATAGTTATTTTTTTCCCTTGAGCTTCAGATGAGATGTTAAACTTGTACTTTTGAATGATGTGAAGATTGCTAAAACTTTCATGAGTATTGATAGTGGAGATAGAAAAATTGAATTTGGCGCTGTAAGATCACAAGTGTTGGAAGCCAGAAGCAGAACATTATATGATTTAAAGGTATTGCTTTATGCTTCATAGTTTAGAAACTTGGCCTGTGATGTTGCAATCTTAGCTTAACCTGTAAGAAGTTAAGCCTAGAAGAAGGCTGTTGCTAGCTCCTCCCCACATCTCTGATTCTTGACTCACTTACTTTTGTGTGCCTTCTGGGATGTCAAATATGGTCTTCTCAACAGAATCCACATTGATGACATACTCTTGAACCTCCTGAACCATCAGGAAAATGATTTCTTTATAAACTACCTCTGATATTTTGTTACAGTAATAGAAAATTGTATTACATGGATATTTCAGTGTATTAGGAGAGTTTAGTATTCAGTCACACCCCATATTGCATTTGATTATAAAAACTACAAGTAAGACAAGGGTGTTGTGGTATAAAATAGTAGTGGGAACAAATTTTATCCAAGTAGCTACAGGCAGATAAAATGGGGTGGTACATAATAATTAAGTGGATACTGTGGAAAGGAGGTCATTCCAACTAGAAGGAAAATCCTGTGTGCAGAGAAAATTATCAGGAAGTATCTGAGAGAAGTCAGACCCCAGACTCTAGAGGGGTTGAAAAGATATATTTCAAATGTTGATTTGTCATTCTGAGTATAGTAAGAAGACATTCAAGGATCTTAACTTAGAAAGTGAAATTGTTTTATTTATATTATAAAATTTTAGAAAACATTAAGGAGGGCTGTGTGTGGCACATTGCTTGTTGTAAGGTAAATTCATGTAAGAAGACAGCAGTGAGTGGTAGACCTGTCTGAGTACCCTGAACAGATTTCTTTACTGAGCCAATGAACTCATCTCCAAGCCACCATGAAAACTGGCTGCTGAAGACTCCTCCATGGCTCCTTTTCCCCAGAAAAGTGTTTCCTTCTTCCATCCCAAAGTCAAGAAAGGCTGAACTTCTCTACCACATGCCAACCCTTGCCTGCAGTCTGTGCTCCAGATCCATCCTCTGTAGACAGAGGCAAAGCTAGACTTACCTTGTGGTCAATCACATATCCAGGCAAAGTGGTGGAGGGAGAAGTCAGTTGCAAGCAGATGAAAAAATAAACACCTACAGGTGTATGCATGCACATGAACATGGACACACACACATGCATACACAAACATGTACACACATGCATACACAAACACATACAAGCATGAACATGTGCACATACACATATACACACATACACACATGCCTATATACATAATATATTCACACACCCACATGCTCATGCACACACACATTCATACATGCATGCATACACACACATGCATGCCTGAACACACACAGAGATAAAGAGATGACTTGAGGGAAAAGGCAGTTAAAAAATAGAATCCAGATGAGAATAGAGACAGGCAAGTTTTATTTGTTGTGAGTTTTATTGCTGTCATTTGTTTTTTGGTTTGGTTTGGCTTAGTTCTGGGATTTGAGGCTGTGCTTTGAGATGAAAGGTAATGAGAACTTATTTGTAGGATATTTGCCCTGACAGTGGAGCTGTAAAGAGTGAAGACTTGGAGAAAGAGTGGCAACAGGGGATATGAAGAGCATAGGAAATAAGTCACTTTTGATAAGCTAGTATTTTTCTGCTGGTATAACTGGAGAACAGGAGGAGTAGACGACTGTTCCTTGCTGGAAGTTGACAAATTCAGTGGTGTAAAGAGGAGAGCATGGACACCTTAGGGCTTCCACTTTTTTAATGATGTAGTTGCAGTTTGCAAGGTTTGAGAGAACTCCAAGGATGTGGGCTCTGATAGGCTTCCCATGTAGATGTCTCTGTACTTGTACACTGGAAGTGTACTTGTATACTGGAAGAACTTAAGCAAACTCAGAAAGTTAAAAAAAAAAATGGGAAGGAGTCGTGATGGGATAAATAGAGGAGAAATTTGAGAAAAGGGAATGGAGGTGGACCAGATCAAAACATATCATATGCATGCATTAAATTATCAATATTTAAAAAACAGGAAGAAAGAAAAAGAAAACCCCTTAGAAAACTAGGGTCGTATGCTCCATACAATATGATGACAAGACTCAATAGCATCATATTTTCTTATGAGACATTGATTATGGATTTGTAGTGACATCAGACTGTCCATGAACATGGTTTTCATCAGCTATTTCCTGAGGCATGTGTAAAGCCTAATACACGGCATATTACCCACCCATGATGCAAGCATTACCTGGCTAAATAGGAAGAAATAGAGGTATGAAACATGAGGGTATCAGGAAAGGAATAACCACAATAGACCTTAAATTCTAAGACAAATGAAATGATTGCTAAAATGTGAGATGTCTCCATCAATAAAGTGCTTGCCATCTAAACATGAGGGCCAGAGTCTGGATGCCCCATCACCCACAATAAAAAAATTTTGTTAAAAAGAGAGAGAGAGAACATAAAAGAGGGAGCCAATATTGGTTTGAAGAGAAAATTGAACCCAAAGAAAGGTCTAGAGAACTACAAGACTACTGTCAACTAACAATTTGAGCATCTATGGAAAGGCTACCACAAATGCCCTTCCCGGATAGTGAGATAAACAACTAACTTATCCATGGAGCCCTCATCTAATACCTGTTGGAAACAGGAGCAAACACCCCTACATAAACACTGAGTCGATGGATGAAGATGGAGAGGACAAGACCAGGTGGCAGAAACACATACAGATAGCTTACCTGAACAAGGAGGAGCTAATGGCCCCCAGACTGATAGCTGGGAAGCCAGCATGGGACTGACTCAGGCCTCCCTGAATATGGGTCTCAGCCAGAAGGACTGAGCAGTCTAAGGGACCTCAGACAGTGGAACCAGGAATTATCCCTGGTGCACAAAAGGACCTTGCGAACACATCCCCCATGGAGGGATAACTGCCTTAACCTAGAGACAGTAGAGAAGCCCTAGTCCCTACTTCACATGTCCTGTCAGATCTACATGACCCCAACTGGATGGCATTCCTCTACATATGGAATTGGGGTGGGGGATGGGAGGGGAGGGTGGTTAGGGTGCGTGTGAGAGGGCAGAGAGGGTAAAAGTGAGGGAGGGAGGGAAGAAGGAGGGAGGGAGAGAGAAGGAACTGGGATCAACATGTAAAATAATAAATTAAATTTTAAAAAAGGTAGCTGAGAGATGGTAGCACACACCTATAATTCCAGCACTAGGGAGGCAGAGGCAGGCAGATCCCTGAGTTTGAGATCAGCCTAATCTACAGCTAGCTCCAAGACAGCCAGTGCTACACAGAGAAACCATGTCTCAAAAACCAAAACAAAAAGGTGGTGGTTCCCACCTGCAATCTCAGCACTGGAAAGTTGGAGACAGGAGGCTCCCTGATATATGCTGAGCACCTACTCTTGCCATAGAGGTGATCTACAAAATCAATGAGGGAGCCTGTCTTAAAAAGTTAAGTGGAAGCCAGAAGAAGACACTCAGCATCACCCTCTGTCTCCACGTGTTCACACAGAGAGAAAGAGAGAGCCTTCCCCCAGCACACAAAGGTATGCTCAAAGAACTACTTAGGCAGATCTGAAAGATCCATACAGTGCATACATGAATTAAAAAAAAAAAATAGGGGAAGTGATGAGAAAATAAAGATGCTTGGATTGTAGAGATGGCTCAGTTTGTGGTAAAGATGCCAGCGTGTACCTGTGGGAGTAGGTGGAATATGATTAAGCTGGTTCACTGACAATCTCTTGTCATTGTACAGTTTGTTTCACACAATTCCAACTCTCTCTGGTCAGGCAACACTAGCCAAATACTATAAGTTCTCTTTATAAAAACTAGCCATCATGCTATGGAAAGGCAATCTACATGAGTAAATTATAATACATGAAGCAAAAAAAAAAAAAACTTTTCTTATTCCTTTGGACAAAACAAAATTGAACTACACAGAAAAACTAAACTAGTTTAAATAAAGTTCTAAGAGGAATTCTTGTTTTTTCATTTTATGGGGTTAATTGTACTAATGTGGCCTTGGACTTCTCCAAGTCAGCACACTGATCAATCAGCATTTCACTGATTGCTTCATCCCTACTTCTCTACAGAAGAGGAGGGAAACCCTTGCAAAACGTGTTTGTTCTGTTTGTTATTCTGGATAAAGCCGATAACAAGTTGCAGCTGCTGAACAGGGTGTACCGTCTGTGAGGCCAGGACTGTAACTTATAGATAGGAAAGAGCAGCCAGAGATGTGCCTCGGGCCGGGGCCAGTGCTACAAACAGGACACACTCTGGGCTACAGGACATGCATATCCTTAACTGACAATTTACTCCTGGAGGAGCTTGATTGGCGAGGTGACAGATACAAAGGGAGAGATTTTTAAATATCACAACTCTGTCCAAATAGTTTTTTCTCTTCTTCTGACCCGAAGATCTGGCTTATGTCCTGCCTCAATAAAAATGTCTGCAGTAGTACCTGAGGCTGACTTCAAACAACATGGGTCCCTCTGGATAAGGTACACCCCTGACAATTCCAGTCCCAGGGCAATGCCTGAGGCCTCCCACTCCTTATTGTTGCAACTGATCTCACACCCAATTCAACTGAGTTTTGTGCCCTTTCCCTGTGTACTTAATGGCTGTGGGCCAAAAGGCTGAGTGGCCAACACTCGGCCCTTGACCGTTAAATAGCTACTTAAACTGAGCTAATGGAGGACATTATTTACAATATAATCTACTTTTATCCTGGTTTATTAAGATGTGAAGAAAACAGTAATTGTCACCATCATGATGATTTGCTTAACATGACAATATGTTTCCAGTATGAACAGGAGTTGGTATAATTCTTGGGCTTGGTTTGTAAAGGATTCCAAACTACTCTTCAGCAAGTTGTTTTAACTCTTCAGACCTCTGTTCATATGTAAATGGGAATGATGATCACAGCTGTGGAGGGTTGCTGCGTGACTTCTGAGTGAATATATTACATGAAATGTCTAACATTAGCAAGCAATACTCTCTGTGACCTACAGGAAGAGTATCAAAGTGGTCTATCACAGCTAGAGAGCTTACTCATCAGGTCAAGGATCCTATAGTCAAGCCTGAAGACCCTAATTTGATCCCTGGGACCCACATGATAGAAGAGAGAACAGAAGTCCACAGCTGTCCTCTGACATGTGTAACACAGACACATATGCTACAAAATGAAATGAAATAAAAATGGCCTAATGCAATTTGTCATTATATAGTAAAAATATGTTCTATGGTAATTATATTTCTCAATATGCAACTCAGAAATACAAAAATGTATGCACAAAGTTATGAATGTATAGACAATATGTGCCATGCCATCAATGAATCCATGTAGATAACATTTAAATGTATTAATTTTCTTTTCTATTTTGAAACTAGCTTTCCTGGCCCTTGCCTACCTGCACACATTTATTTGAACTACTTTAGGAATGTTATCATTGTAAAACAAGCTTAAAGCACTTTGTATTTCTCTTCTAGTTTACCAATGGCATTTCACCCAGAAGGCAATAGTTCTAAATAATCAGACATGTACAGGGAGAAAGGACTTTCTGCACCTTAAATGTTAATTTCTCATAGCCCAGCCTAGAAGATTGAGATTATATGGAGGAAGTTTTTCATACCACGCCATACTAAACGGCCAATTAATTTCTTCCTATTACCATTGCAAGACATCAGAGGGTAGGAGGAGGTGTGGCATAAGGGAAGAGAGGGCCCAAATTCATCACTTCCAGCAAACAGAGTCCACTCTTCACAAAAGTAAAGGAGTAAGTTAGCAATGGACATAGACCATCAATAGTGGAGAAGGATGCCCATGGCATTCCAGGACCAAGAAACCCAGAACTATCCTAGTCCTCAGTGTCACAACGCAGAGGTTCAGAAAGAATAACAGGAAAGGAAAGTACTGGTATCTATATAAAAAAAAGACTCCTGGAGGCAGATCACCTCGAATAAGTAACACAGGGCCACACTAGAATCCAGTATCACTGCCAAAGAACAGACTGAACAAGAAACACACTAAGGACTAACACATCTCCAACAGCTCATCCCTCTGTGGGAATCAAGGATAGTCCAATGGTTAGCGCTGATTCCAGCACCTTTTCCTTCTCTATCACCCAATGGCACGAGCAAGCTAATCAACTGTCATGAGAAACTGGGAAGGCAGTTACCTAAACAGATTTCGTTTTTGTTTGTTTGGTTGGTTGGTTGGTTTTTGGTTTTTGGTTTTTGGTTTTTGGTTTTTTGAGGCAGGGTTTCTCTGGAGCCTGTCCTGGAACTCTGTCTGTAGACCAGGCTGGCCTTGAACTCATAGAGATCCTCCTGCCTCTACCTCCCATGCTGGGATTAAAGGCATGCGTACAACGCCCAGCACTAAGCAGCGTTCTTGTACCACAGTGCTTTGTCTAAGAAGAGAATTTAGTACGTTAAATGAGATGTTTCTAGTCAATGAAATAGACCAAATAAATTATTTAAAAACCTACAACTTCATTGCTCATTTGAGCTAACTGCAGGGAATTCTGAGCCTTGCTTCAAAGTAATCAATAGAGATGTTTCTGGGGGGAAAAAATGTATAAGACCACACTGAAATATTCTGCAGCATCTCACAAGATCAGAGTGGATTTAAGCACTGGCACAGTATTAGTGCATGGAAGCTCTGCTCTTAGGGTTCTGCAGACATTAACTAGCATCATGCTTCAGTGATACAATTGTTATTCCCATTACACATATGAGGAAGCTGAAGCAAACTTGGTTAAGCTGTCTTCTCAAGCTTTTCTTATTTATTATAATGGGGCTTGAATGGAACAAGCTCTAAGGCACACTGATGAGTATTTTTATTTAAAAGAAAAAGCAATCATACAGAGTGATGTGTATGGTATAACATTAGTGATGCATGCAAGCACATGCCCAAATTTTATAACTGTATCTGTGAATGACTAAGAAAAAAATCTAAAAAGATGTTATAAAGTTAATCACTATGCTGCTTTCCTCTGTACTCAGAAGTACTATTGTTTCATGAGGAGATTTTTTTTTGAATCTTAGTTCTGATAAGCTAATTATTCCACATGGAGAATGAAGCGATGTATTAGTCATGTGACTAAAATCAGATAAAATAAATGATACTAAATATGATGGCCAAGAGTATGGTGATATTAGTAATATTTTGTACTTGATTTTGAATAAGATATGTTTTATTACAGGATTATAAGTAAACATGAGGAAGTATTTGGATGCTGTTGAAAAATAATGCCACGCATTTCCGTAGAATTCCCAGTGGTTGTCAAAGAAGTGATTTCTAACTATAGAATAATATTTAAATAAGGATTAATGCCATTCTCAAGAACATTAACACAAAGTAGTTATGATAGACAAGATAATTTCCATTGAAAAATAAAAGAATGGAAAGTCAATTATTAAAATTAAATGCAGAAATATGCCTCACTTTAATGAATTAAATAAGGTTTGCTATTATAGAATTGTATTTTCCTAATTTCTCATGAAGAACAATGCTATACACCTATAATCCCAGCATTTGAGAAGCCAAATCAAGAGGATTGTGAGTTAGAGGCTAGTCTTAACACCATAGTGATCCTGTCTAAAAAGAAGAGTTTTGATTTTTCATAAAGAGCCACTAAACCCTCATTCTACATGGGAAGAAATGAAGATAAAGATTAATTAAAAATTAAATATAAGTTCTTACAAAATCCATAATGTTCCTTAAAATGTGAATAATCTATCAGAACAAGAAAGAAACCTAAAACAAATCACCTTACTAATTGTGAAACTAATTCTTTATATCATTACACCATTTTATTACTGATTTAAGTCCTGGAAAAAAGAAAAATGACTAATGGATGGAAGATAATGACTGACATCATCATCACTCAGAGCAGGAAGACCAAAGGATTCATATGAAATGGAAAAAGAGTACATTGATCATTACAAAAAAAGGCCACTTAAGTAGGTTATTTATTTACATTTTAACATTGTGCATGGTCTACACAGCAAGAATATAGATGATAGACAGATAGATAGAAATGCATGGTTTATACATCAAAAGAAAGATGATAGATAGATGGCTAGTTAAATAGATGATAGGTAGACAGACAGGTGACATACAAACATAGATGATGAAAGAATGGATGGATGGATGATAGATACATAGATGATAGATATATGATAAGTAGATGATAGATAGATGATAAAATAGATATATAAGTAGTTGATAGATACATGCATACATAAATGATGGATAAATGGACAGATGATGGATCGATACATACATAGAATAAATGAATGAGTAGATATATGCTAAATAGATGATTGATAGATAGATAGATACATGCATGCATGCATACATACATACATAGATGATGGATGATGGATAGATATATACATAGATGGATCGATAGATATATGATGATAGATGATAGATAGATAGATAGATAGATAGATAGATAGATAGATGTACATATATGAGCGTTCTTTTAGCCAGAAAAGATGAGTAGTTCTGGGGAGAAATATGGAAGAAGAAACAGCAGGTGTTTGGTAGTCAAGTGGATTGTTTTAGTCTCCATGCAAGTCCAGACTCAGTGTAAACACACCAGCTACAAACAGTGGTGGATGAATCATACCACTTCTGATTCTAAACTAATAACAGCTGTTTAATAATTTCCATATTAAATACCAGTATTTGGGGAAGTGTGGCAGCTTACCACAAATTGGTGACATAGATACACACTTTTGAATTAAGGTATCATATTTGATTAAGACTGCAGTTGAACAACGTGCTGTAACACCTCAAGAGCGTTGGGATGTGTCAACACTCAGGACTTCAGACTGCTGCTTAGGCAGGTGTTATTTGTATAGTTCATGCTGGGCATTGGGGGAACAAGACAGTTCCTTTTACAAGAGTCTCACTAGTCTGATCATCCGGCCTTTACCTACCACTCCATCCAGACTGAACTAGGAAATTGACATTCATCCAAAATACATAGAAAATGCAAAAGCAAATTATTCACATGAAAAGATTTTCACCAGTTATAATTGCTTTTTCTCTCGCTTAACACTAGCCCTTCTTACCACTCATTGGTTTGAAAATTAACCCCTTAGCAATGTACTATAATTGAACCTTTCAGTGACTTGAGGAAATAAGAATCCAAAACTGATAATCCACCTTTAGATAATAGATAATACACCTTGGAGGCTTATCGGCATCTCAAAGGTCAAAAGCTGCAGAATTCCCATCCCAATGCTTCTGGTGTCGTTGGTGAAGAAAATGGTGAATGTTGGAGCTGTTTAATAATTTCTGGTGTGCTCATCAGTACTATTTAAATTTATCACAGACTTTGTAACTGCCATCATTTCTACCATGAACTGATGAAACAGAGACCTTGCCTTTTGAATGTTTTTTTTTTCTTCCTGTATTTGTTTGCCTTTGCTATTTAGCTTTAGTTTACAAAGTAATACAAAAAACATCAATCAAGGTTCTAGGCAGAGATTGGTTTCTGTGTTCTTTCTCCTTTGCTCTCATTTCTTCATGTTGGATTTAAAGTCTATTCTGCCAATTAATATATTTGCTACAAGAGCATTATGACAAAAGGTTCCGACTACTGGGTTTCAGTAGTCTTTGGGGACCCATTTTGGATTGTTAATTCACTGAACTTGTATCAAAACAGAATACACAGCTAGGTGTCTTTTAAAATTGAGATTCTTAGTACTGCATAATGAATTTCTTTCAAACTTGGAAGTTATATGAAGTTTTCAAAGAGTGTGTTCACATAAAACACTTGTGTAGGAACTTGATCTTCATGGGATATATTCAAAGTGCATTTGGTTAATTTCATTCAAGAGGGACACAGAATTACACTGGAGATGGCACTGTACCTTTAGCAGACACAGGTTTGTCCCTACCTAAGTGAATTTCAACATAATCTCTCTGAATCATAAAATGGAGAGCTATAGAAGAGCATACCTGAGATCTCCTCTGGCCACAGAGAGAGAGGGAGAGAGACAGAGACAGAGACACCGAGACAGAGAAGGGCTGGGTGGTGGAGGGGAGAATGAAATAAAGGAAAGATTCAACTCTTTTTATTAAGTGTATGCAAGTTTAAAAAAAAAGAATGCTTTATAGCTGGATTCTATTTTTAAAATAGTAACAAATGTGTTTTAGTCTCAGTGAGTGTCATGTTTCCTATCCTATCCACTGAATAAAACAGCAACAGTACTTCCTGGACTGAGTAAATACAGCAGAGAGTCATGTTGTCATGTCTTTGGTTTGGTATTAAAATCTGACACTTAAAAGCCAGTAACTAAGGTAGAAGTATAGAAAGCAAAACTTTCAGATAGTATTATAAGACAACGGGTTTGTAAATTACAATTGGCAAGAACTCAAATGACTCAGAGTGGTATTTTTAGAACAAAACTTGGAGCAAGAATAAAACGGAGTTTAGTCCAACACTAAAAACCACTTAAAACCTTTGCAGGGAAGGATGGTAGGAAGTGTTAAAGAGGTCAGGTATATTAGAGCATGCCAATGTGGGCAGATAATGACTGCTGTATACACTTCTCAGACTTGAAGACATGCCAAACACTTGGACAAGAGATCGCATGCAGGCTCTTAGGAAAACTGTTCATTCAACACAGCTTCAGAACAACGTAATGTGAAAGCTACCATAAACCTTGTGAAGGTTTGGAACAGATGAAACAGGGGATGCTTCTTGGAGGTTCTGAGTTCACTTCCTACACCAAAAGCAACTACAAATTCCTGGGTACCCTTAATAAAAAAGAAAGAGAGTATTTAGAGGGGTATTCACAAAAGACAGCCAGAGTTTAGACATGAGGTGTGGTATAGATCTAAGCCAGACACCTAGCCAAGTTCACATACACGAAAAGTGCCACCAGATGCTGACTACAAAGCTCAAAGGATGCAAGAGGAGTTTTATGGTTCAATAAAGTCAGAACAAAAAGGGGGGGTCAAAAGGACAGCACACTCTTCTAAATGCCAGTGTGGACTGCACGCTACTTGGTAATGTGTAGCTTAGATAATCTTCTCTAAGAACATTATCAAAGAGAGGACAAAGAAGAGAACTTAGTACGTGACTGAACAAATTCAAAGTAACTAAATCATGTCAAACTGGCAAGGGTGACTTTTTCCTAGCCAACCAGGCAAATAGGGAAAGGGGCCAACTTCAATGACAAAAAAGTACAGATTCTCTTCTATCCCCATGAGTTGGAAACTGTAAATTCAAAAGCCAGTATGACATCTTCTCATCTGTGTATTCCCTGGTAATATAACCCACTGAAACTTTACTTTTTGATCCTTCTCAGGCACTTTCAAGTTAACGAAAGCATCCAATCAGGCTATTACCAGAGTCAATAACTGTCACTGTGACACAGTACTAGAAATGTATGAATTGAATCCACAATACAGAGTAATGGACTAGGATAGTTCCTACAAGAGTAAGCATTCATGTACCCTTCAGGAATGAGTGTGCATTGAGCAGAAGAAAGATGAAGTGATTACTACAGTCCCTCCTCTTCCAAAGGTGCCCTTCATTCCTCTCCCAGCACAAGTGAATGTGCACCTGGAGGGAACAGAGTACCCATCAATCACTCCTGAGCTGGCCGCATGCCTAAGCAACATGTGCAACCATGGGCAGCCCCTCCACGTGCAGTCTATTTGCAATCAAAACATTGCCGATTTCCATGCAGGCTCTCTTGATGCTTCTTTTAAGAAGCTGTGTGACAACAGCAGCATGCTAACTCATCAGAACATGTGACAGGAGCATCCAACATGGCTCTACCACTCAAATTACACTTTGATTGATCCAGGAACAGCTGGAAAAAGACAGCAAAGGACACAAGCTTAATTGAACAGTTCACCGTCTGATTAAACTTGGGCATGGGGTGGGGGTGGGGGGAAGTAATAGAGATTAGTTGCCTGTTCCTCAACTGCTCTCCTTGAAGAACAAGAGGAACTTCCTGAAATGTGAGAGCTTCCAGTATTTACTAATACTCATTTGCTCAATCTCCCTTACCAAGCCCTGACTTGTCACAAAATCCCTGAGCTTTCTTTTTAGAAGTAGATGTATACAAAACATCAAAAAAAGTCCCCACATTGCAAGCTAGAAAATAAAGTAATTCACTTTTTAAAAATCAGCATTTATTTTATCAAGCATTTATTGTCTTACCATGGACATGTGACGCTTTAATTGATGCATACACATCTTAAGAAGCTTGATATGGGGAGGTGGCTCTCAGGAAAGTGCTTTACAAGTGGGAATGAGGTGGTCCTGAGTTTGAATCTCCACCCAAAAATTGGGCAGGGTGGCATATGTCTACAATCTCAATGCTGGAGAGGCTGAAACAGGAGGATCCCCGAGAATCACTGGCTAGCCAGTTTAACTGAATCAGCAATCTCCAGGATTAGTGAAAACACAAGAAAGTAAAGTGAGAGTGTAAATGAGTGTGCTGGTAGTTTTACATCTATTTAAAACAAGCTAGAGTCATTGGAGAAGAAGGAGCCTCAACTGAGAAGAGACCTCCATTCAACTGGGCAGCATCTGAGCCTACACAACACTCTCTTAATTAACGATTGATGTAAGAGGACACCAGCCCATTGTGGGTGGGGCCAACCCTGAGCTGGTGGTCCTGAGTTCTATAAGAAAGCAGGCTGAACAAGGCATGGTAAGTAAGCTAGTAAGCAGCACTCCTCCAAGGCCTCTGTGTCAGCTCTGGCCTCCAGGTTCCTACCCTGTTTGAGTTCCTGTCCTAACTTCCTTCCATGATGGACAGTAATGTATAGTGCAAGCCAAATAAACCCTTCCCTTTCCAAGTTGCTTTGGTCATGGTGTTTCATCCCAGCAATAGTAACCCTAACTAAGACATTGAGAAAGATACCTAGCATCGATATCTTGCTTCTTCATGCATATGCACACACATCTTCACACATGTGCACACATTTGTACACACACAACAACGATAACACATACACACAATAAAAGAAAGAGAAAAAAAACAGCCGTAGAAGTGCTACTGTCTAATTTATATCCTGGTTCACCCATTTGTTAAATACGTGAATTTAGGGAAAAAATACTTAATGGCCTTTGGTACGCCTGATCTGTATAATTAGAATAAGAACATATCAACATCAGGGTCTTGGTGAAGACTAGATGAATGAATCTGCATAGCATTTGTCTGACTCTGCATAACTTATGGGAAATTCTACACAGTGTTAGCTTCCCTTTACTGTTACTATTGTTAGTCTTGCAGTCTTCAAGATCCTGTGTTCATGATATTTTAATTTCTCAACCTCATATCTAACTTTCAGCATGTGGAAAACCAAATACCTTTTCCACAGTTTATGGAAAAGAGTTCCCCATTGTACCCCCACCTATACAAAATAACGTGAAGAAGATGGCAGCAAGCCTCGCCAGATACCAGTTCTCTGTCTTTCATGGCTATATAGTACTCCAAGGAAGTCTGACAACAGGCTCTTTCAGGCTTTTCTCAATTTCATTGGCCACTTCTTCTTACACTGTTCTACATGTTAGCTCAATAATAGCAGTGGTTGCTCTTAGGCTAAAAGACTTACAAACCACAACCAGAAAGGGGTTTCTTTAAAGCTGAATCATGGGGCTGGAGGCGTGGCTCAGTCAGAAATATTCTTGCCTTGCAAGCATGACAACATGAATTTGATCCCCAGAACCAAGGTAAAAAAAAGTCCAAAGTGGTGGCACACACTTACAATCCCAGGGTTAAGAAAGCAGAGACAGGAGAGTCTCAGGGGCTTGTCTGTCATCCAACTTGGCCTAATCAGTTGCACAGGGCCCAGGGAGCCCTAACCCTATCTCAAAAGAAGTAATGGGCTTCTTCAGAAACACTTCTTAATTTTCTCCCTGATCCTGGCAAGTCAGTGATTCTCAGGGATCTTCCTGTTCCAGTCTCTCCAGCACCAAGATTACAGACATGCCACCTCACCCAATTTTTGTATGAACCACCTCGTACATTTAGTCTCCACATGTATGCATGCATACACTTGCATGCACACACACACACACAAAAAAAACCTTTATCCTATTCAAGTCACCATTTCATTCTTCCTATTTGGACTGCAAGTTAACATTTGATCAAAGTCCTAAAGCAGTTTGCCAAATATAAGGCACTACAAATAGGTATTGTCTTGATAACATTAAACTCATTGGAAGACCTATATGTTATTTATGGTGTTGTAGTCTAAACAGAAATTTTAAATAATTTTGGATTCGACTTAAGCCATTTAATTCTACAGAACAATACATTGTAAGCATGAAATTTATGAAGAATCTAAAGCATTTGGCTTTCTTGGTCTAGCAACCTTCAATTCTAAAAGATCGACATAATTATTGACTACCATGCCCACACATTCCTTCATCACCTTAGTTGTAAGAGAAAATAGTGAAGGAAGATAGAAATGTACTTCACAATATAAGCACAATTATTTCAAAACAAGAAACTAATTGAAAACTTAAAAACACTACATATAGAGCTTTTTACTTAGAATTTTATCCGGGCATCTCTTTATTCTTAATAATACTTTTAATCTAATGCTTTTGAAGTAACTCCTTGCCTTCTAAATGACTGCCAAGTCAAAAAAAATAAGTAACCTTTTCACTTGAATTTGACAATAATACAGATCTTGTTGCTTCACATTTAAGTCTGAAGCTGTCAATTACCAGCCACTAAGATTCTTTCAAGACTCTCCAAATTGCCTTAGAGCTATTTGTGACCAAGACACTGCTGATGAGATGCTTGTGCTTTGATGCACGAGGCTCTGTGTAGAAAGTCCAATGCAGAGATGTTGAGATGGTACAAGGCTTAGCTAAATAAGAATCCTAAAGGCTTGTGGGATTTTCAGGGATCTTAGAACCATACTACTTTTGGAAATAGTTCTACGTGAAGCATCCAGGAAGCCTTCATCTCACTATCCTACAGACTTAAAACTGATACCTCAACATGAAGTGCACATTTCCCCAGTAAATTATAAGTAAATTGTACCTAGTGTGCCTATGTCACCAGATCAATGCACTCTAGAAAGCCACATGCCATGCAGGAAAACAGAAAAATAGGGCACAGGTATCAGCTTATGCTTAAATTTTAATGTTCCAGTGATCTTTAACTTCTACAACCAAGTTGTAATATAATTCAAAAAGTCTTTTTATTAGTGAATTATAAAAACTTAAGAAAGTTACCTAGCCAGGTGGTGGTGGTGCATGCCTTTAATCCCAACACTTGAGAGGCAGAGTCAGGTGGATCTCAATGAGTTCAAGGTCATCCTGGTCTACAAAGTGAGTTCCAGGATGGCCAGGACTGTGGAGTGTTACAAAAAGAAACCCTGTCTTGAAAAAATAATTTTACCTGCTCAAGGACTGTTGTACTACAGATGTCTCCCTAACAAGCAACCTATTTTCTGTGCTGAAAGTGTAGTTCAGTGGGAAAACACTTAACATCCTGGATTTAATTCCCAAACATTACCCAAAAAAAGTTACCAGAAAATTTCTTTTTTTTCTTTTTTTGGTTTTGTTTTAATCTTTCCTCTTTGGTTAGGCCAAGTGAAATACAGCTTGTAGCTATAACCTCCTCAAATTTGAAAAAATAGTAGAATGCAAAGCTTTGGGTTGGATTGCCTCATCAAAATGTTCCCAATTGATTACTTTTATTGTTCACTTTTTCAGTAGCCACAGAATGATAAGTACCAAAGGAATAGAAATCCTAAAATAACTAGGAAATCACTTGACAATTGTGAGACCAATACACAATGCTAACTAGTCAGGAGCTGACGGATGGTGGAAGAGTGTTGTTCAAATTTATAAAATGAACAGAATTATCTGTTTTGCAAAGTTAGTAATCCCTCCCTCCATCTTTTCCTGCTGCTGCAGACACCCACAGCTAAACACTGAGCCAAACTAGAATCCAGATGCAGAGAAGGAGGAGTGATAAGAAAATGGGGACAAGACAAGACTACAGAAAACCACAGAGACAGCTGACCTGAACAAGAGGGAGCTAAGTGACCCCCCACACTGATAGCTGGGAATCCAGCATGGGACTGACTCAGACCCCCTGGACATGGGTCTCAGTTAGAAGGCCTGGACAATCTAAGGGACCTCTGACAGTGGAACCAGGATGTATCCCTGGTGCACAAAAGGACTTTGGGAGCACATTCCCCATGGAGGGCCACGCCCTTTCAACATGCATGCAAATTATTCCTTTTGTCATAATTCCTTCTGAATCAGAAACCAGAAAATGTAAGTCACATCCCAGAGTGTTACCCGGTCTTATAGTTTTGTTACTGTTGACATGAGGAGTGTTTGTAGGACAGCATTATCAGTTGTTTTAAAACATACATATCAGATTTTCTCATGAATAGTTTCCTGATATTAACTAAGGCAGCTGTAGTTCAAAAACTTACTGTATATAATAATTATAAGGAATGGTTGTTAAAAACGTAAAATTCTTGGGCCATACATTGTCTTAACTGAATCTGAACTGCAGCAACTGGAGTCAGGAATCTTTTTTTTTTTTTTTGGATTTTTTTGCTTTGTTTTGTTTTTTTTTTTTTTCATTTTTTTTAATTATTTTTCTTATTTTACATATCGATCCCAGTTCCCTCTTCCTCCCATGTCCCCCAACCCCCATCCCATCCCATACCCCCACACTCGGAGGGATCAACAAACTCTGTCAAGTCATTTGGAGTAGGGACTAGGCCCTCCCTCCTGCCTCTAGGCTAAGGAAGTATCCCTCCATGGGGAATGTGCTCCCAAAGTCCTTTTGTGCACCAGGGATACATCCTGGTTCCATTGTCAGAGGTCCCTTAGACTGCCCAGGCCTTCTAGCTGAGACCCATGTCCAGCGGGTCTCAGTCGGTCCAATGCTGGTTTCCCAGCTATCAGTCTGGGGGTTCATTGTTTTGTTTTGTCTTTTGTTTGTTTGTTTGTTTGTTTTTGTGTTTTGAGATGGAATTTACTGGCATAATCCAGCCTGGTCTTGAACTTGACATCTTCTTGTCTCATTGTCCTAGATTCTTGGATTACAGGTCTATGACACAAAGACTGGCTTGGAAACCTAAATGTTTATCAAAATCCCCAGTTGATCCTAAAGAAGGTGATTGTCAACCACGTATTCAGTAGAGTAGAAACTGAATTCAGGTTGGACTGCCAAC
This sequence comes from Phodopus roborovskii, assembly GCF_943737965.1. Classification (NCBI taxonomy): domain Eukaryota; kingdom Metazoa; phylum Chordata; class Mammalia; order Rodentia; family Cricetidae; genus Phodopus; species Phodopus roborovskii. The sequence goes on along the minus strand of NW_026126460.1, from coordinate 13,803,354 downwards.
AAAAGGAGATAGTGTTTCTGACAACATTCTTTGGCCCACCATGAATTGAGCATCTGGATCTTCGGCTGGTCTTGTCTAGGTACTTCCTTATAAAATCTGGCTTTTGAAAGAGCTTGGCTAAGTCAGTTCAGCCAAAACCCCGCATCCTTGAGCTCTCTTACCTTCTGGTTAGCTTCCTCATTCTCTTCCATACCCCAGGTGACATCATCATTGGGGAACTTGGGTTAACAGCTGACTTTCCCACTACCACTCACATCTACCGCCTTGGGTTAACTGCGGTAATGTTCCTCAGTATGGGCTTACTTACCCAGAATAATTGTTTTATAGGTAAGTTTAGACACTGAAAACTCAACAGAAAACAGATGGAACACGTTTGACAGCAGGCCAGATCAAAATAACTTACTTCAGAAACAGTCTTCTTGTGTAAACCCAGCACATCTACTCCTGAAATGAGAGTCAGTTCTGGTTTTTATAGGGGACGACAGATTCAGAGTTGTTCCATTTGAATTTAAATTTCAAGGGCACCATTTATTTGATAATGTTAAGTAATCTTTATGTCTTTTGTTTTTGTTTCCCCTTTATAAATTAAGCAAAATAAGATCTGTGACCCCATGGAATGGTCAACAGAGTACTAAAATGCTCAGTGGTTTCATTATTCTTACAACACAAGAACCTAAATTTTATGGAGAAAAGTGAATAATTTTATTTTACATTTGAGCATAAAATAAAAATATATTTTAACTTTATTAAATATCAATGAAATTTTAGGAAAGCAAGCAATTGGAATTTACCACAAATATTATGCCACTGCGGTAACTCATCTGTCTGGAGTTCAATAACACTACACATTAAAAAAATAGCAGACATTTAATACCATAACAGCCCATTTTATTCATGAATTTGATCATTTTTGCCCAACTTTTAGCTAAAGGCTTAGCTTCTCATGCCCTGATGCAGGTCACTAAATTGTATTCAGGAAACACCCTTCCTATTGATGAAAATAATTATTATATTATATTAAATTATAGTTGAGATAACCCAGTATTACTCTTTTGATGAAATGTTTAAAGTTGAAGATAAATGAGTGATTTAAATTTACTAAACTGTAGAGGACCAAGAAGAAGACTTAGCTGATGTCAAGTTCTGAAAATGTTCTTGATTTGAAAGTATCTGGCATAGTATCACATGTATATCTCAAGCTGCCACAGAACAATGAATGAGCAATAAAATAGAGAAAAAATTACTACAGTTAGATGAAAACAAACAGAATTTATATTTTTATCCACCTAGTTCTGATTTGAAATGTGAGGGAAGACAGCCCATACCTTGCTGCTGGTAAAGTATTGATCAAGCATTGAACAGTAGCAAGAATATTCTGTAATGCTATCAGTCCAGAAGGGTTTTGTGGGGATGAGGATTGTCTACATTCAAAGGAAAACTCAGACAAAAAACATCTCTTTCATTGTTTTCTCCTAAGATGCTAATGTTAAGGTTTAAGTACCTATAATGAGCTAAGTTGTACAACCAAGAGAAGCAAATGACACTTCCCAAAGAGCATGAGAAATCTACCTCACCCACAGCCACTGCCAGGAATGCTCACCCCCCACACACCCACCTAGTTCACAAGTTTCCCACTAATGTACCAACATAGTACTGCTATTGCTTGTCAGGTTAGTATGGCCTTTCCTTCTTTGAATGACTTTGGTGTATTTTCAATAAATTACTTTCTTTAACATGCTGGTTTTTGTTGCTTACAGTCAAGAGAGACTTAACTGGAGTAAACAGGATCAAAAATAAAATATGTTAAATCAGCCTATACTAAGAAGAGAGAGACTAGTCCCAGATCTATAATATCTTGCTAAAGGTCACGTGGGTGTTCCTGACACAAAGAAATTTTGCACAGTAAGTGATATGTATCATTAAAATGTGTTGGGGTGAAATAAAACTGTGTACATGAAAATGAGCCATTGTATCACTAAAAATGGTGGGGGGTTGGTTTTTTTTTTGTTTTGTTTTGTTTTTGTTTTCATTTCCACTGTGGAATAAAAATGTTTTCTCTGGTCCCATAGAAATATAGACAAAATATGGCTCAAGGTCATCATCTTCCTGTGTAGCACCTTCATGGAATGAGTAACCTATACTGAAAATACATCATTGTAAAGATACAATTTCTATTTTTTATGATAGCATATCTGTATGTTTGATTACTGCAAATTTTTAACCAAGACACAAATCATTCCTGAGAGTGCCAGCAAAAGTTAGCCTATGGGCCTACCATGTACAGAAATACTTTAAATGCCACAAATTCATAAGAAAATACCAGTCAGTGGGCATGTCTCTGATGTAGGCTTCTCATAACTGAGTCTCATCAAGCACCCTAATTCCACTTCATCAAATCTCAACTCCTCTGTGACCTCCCTCCCCGCAAAGGATCCCTGGTTCATTTGCTCACTTTTGACCTGTTTTAAACTGTCATGAATATATCAGGTAATGAAATGCAATGACACAAAGATGAAAACAGCTAGTGACAAATAATTTATTAGCATTCTGTTGGTAGATGAATCAAAGAACAAATAGAAACTTCCCCAACAGCATGTGTGACTGAGAGTTCCCTTATGCAGGGATGTCAGAGTATGTGTCCCAGGAGGAATTCTATTAAAGCTAGACCAAGGAGGTGGCCTTCAATTACATTCTCTGAATTTTCTTTTTTGCCATTGCAAACTAATATTTAATAGACCTTCAATACCTCCATGCTGAAAATCTGCCCTAGAAGGAGAGTGGTTAACCTCAGAGACTTACTTATCTAAAGGCGTCACTGACTAGGTGATCTCGAGGGCACATGAAATCTAAAGCCTTTGTTATTATTTTCCAGTGTGTTCAATCTTATCGGAGTTCCACAATTAATTGGATGTCCCTGATGCAACTTCAGGTAAGAAAAACAAGTTAGAAAGAAGGATGTTATTTTTTCTTAAAGGAAAATAGACAACAAATTAGTCTAAGTGTTTTGTTTATATAAGTTTTGTGCACAAAAAGCAATATGTAGAAGGAAAAACCCTAAGGTCCCAAGGAGTCAGAGGTAGTTTCTAAAGGGAAGAAACCAGACAGTCACCAACAACGAATACCAAAAAACCTGAAAATAACTCAAGAATGTCAATGCTTAAGCAAAAACTCATATATACAGACCTAATATAATTGAAAAATTTATGAAAATTGCAAACAGTATTCAGGCTTTTTCAAGTAGAAATACCATAGGTAAATGACAGTCTTGATTGGCTATATAAAAAGATTATAGTAATTTTCACTATTAATATCTGTTTCTTTTAATATTATGTTTGCAATTGAATAATGTTTAATTTTGTGTGAATTTAGGCACAATCTTGCCTCCCAGCTTCAAAAAAATCTATCTTTACTTCGTCTTCTAACTACATCCCACTTGCATCCGCTTTTTATAAGGAGCCTTGGGCTTTGTAGGGTTTGTGATGGACTTCAGGTTGTGGGGATGGGAGAAAGAGGAAAGGAAAAAACCCCCTTGGATTCTGCTGTGTGGTATGTACTGTGCTAGCACTTTGCATTCATAAGTCAATTTAGTCAATTGCAGTAATGTTAAAATGGGTGTCCTATCACCATCTCTTTTGTGTAGATGAGCAAACAGGCAGGTCTCTTTCTTGTATTCACAGAGGTAAAGCTTCAGTTTTTCACACAGGATAGCACACTGTCAACGTTCCTGCTTTGCCTACCTGGTTGTGCAGTCTACCTACTTTCTCTATCCATCTCACACAAGCCTCTTAATGAACTCATCACCCAAGTCATGTCAGCTATAGTATGTTATGTGTTACATACCATTCTCTCTTCTCTCCCCCAAGCTTTCCCCAACCTTCTTCTATTTCTTCTTTACCTTCTTTCCCCTTCCTCTCCTTCTTGCCTCTTCTCTGACCCTTTTTTTCTCCTCCTCTTCCTTCTCCTCCCCAAACCCCTCTCTTTATTTATTTCCTTCTTAAGCTCCAACCATCCTCTCCTGTAGTCCATGTCTGGCATGACATCCCCAAATAGACTTCTTTTCTATTCCTATATTGCCTATTTTTACATTTTTTTTCTGGCCCATTTCATCACTGCCACTAGCTTACTTAGTCCTCCCTTTCTCCATCCCAATTATGTGCTACTGTGGGACAGCAGCTGTATGGAGTTTCCCTTTGTCCTTTCAAAGGCTCACAGAGAATTTGGAATGAATCAAACACTTACTAAGTACATACTAAATGAAAGAATAAGTTCATTGTTCCCTGGAGTTTAATACAGCAATCTAGGGCAACTTACAGTAGATAGGTGAGTGAGAAAGACAGAATGAACATGAGTTTGCCCTCTGTTCATTGATGATAAGAGGGTCTTTCAGATAAGTTAACTGCCTGTGAGAGGCTTTGCATCAGGGTAATCAGCTCAATAGTACAAAGTCTCCAAGGCATAATAATACAGACTCCATACAGTAAGCTTTGCACATTGCACCTGTAGAAGCTCAACCTTAATTCCCTGATAACAAGTCTTTCTAACAATCTTCTTAGCCTGGCACAGAGCAAAGGCTGTGACAGTGGACACCTCAGAAACTGGCTACTGTTTCTTCAGTCATAGAAGGAAAGGGGAATCCCCATTAAAAAAATTAAATGAATTTCTTACCAGTCTAATGGATAAATACTGAGAGTTGAATTTGAGGAATAAAGAAATGTGATGCTTTTCCTTTCAAAAAATGTAATGTGTTAGCATAACTTGATTCCAAGCAATACAAAATTATATTTAAAATAACTTCTGAGAAACAACAAAGGTTTTGCCCAGGAAGAGCAGCCAAGGAAAGAGGCCTGGAAGAAATGAGGAAAAAATGAGGCCCTGAGCCTTAGGTGACAGGAGTTAATACCCTTTGTCAAAGAGCCATCTTTGTATTGAACACAGTCCAATTATACCCAGTTTTTTTAAGCACCTGTTCGCTTGTGTGTGGTCATGGATCTACAAATTGGCAAAGAGAAAGAGTTTGGAAATAGTCAGAGATTGTCCCACCACGACACCAGTCTCCCCCAGACATATCAGGATACAGCAATTAGAAAACAAAGAAGCTTAAACAGATTTGGAGCTAGCATATCCATTATTCATTCATATTCCCTACTTTTCCTTATAACATTTCCAACACAGGTTTCATGAAGGCAGAAGATTGTGTGTTGTTCCTTTTCCTTACTTTTGTCATTAGGATATTCCACAGTTTATGAGAAGCATTCATCAGATGTTAGAAGAGCAATTAGCTCACTGGTGGAACAGTTGCCTAGAACCAGGTGAGTCTTTATTACCATAATGATAAAGAAGAATTGGTTAATTTATTACTTTGTCCCTAAATAAACCCCCTGTGATTGTGACAAACATGCATAAGTCCAAGAAGGAAAAATATGCAGTCAGTAAATTTTATGCAAAAAAACAAAAGCTTAACAAAAGAATCAAAGTCTAAAGCAAACTCTGGACAGAACGCCATAGGAAAGTTCTAGAGATGCACAGTGTTGACTAGGGAAGGTGTGAGAGGAAACCAATGACTGTGAAAGGTCTACCCTCAGGCAACTATTGTGAGCATTTTTGCACATGCTGCCTCATCAAAATGGTGTGCCAAAACTCCAAGAAATATGTAAAAGTAATAATTATCACACAATATAGACTTCATTTGCTGCATAATCACATGTACAGCAGGCCCTTGACCTGAAGTACCCTCCACTAAACACACATTTGGTTTGCACAATGGGGCCATTGGCTCTCACAAACAGCAGTGTCAACATTGCTAATCAGAAACAACAATCTTTCATGCCCATCTCAGCCCCACCGACAAACACCCCCACAGCAAGTAGTAATGACCAACACCTTACATGTACCTACCCAAGCATCCCCTTTCACTTGTGTAGACAGGACTGCCAGCTAGCCTTGTAGAAACTTCCCACTGTCCTGGCTTCTAAAGACAATAGAATCCAGCTCACCCTGTCCTAAAGTACTTGGTATAGAAAGTGAAATGTTTTTAGACTTTTTTTCACACATATTTAGATCTAGAAAAGTTTTCTTGCCTATTTTACAGTTAACAAAAGAGAAGCTCAAATAAGGGGGGGGAAATCATGCAAAGCCTCACAGTGTGTCAGCCCGGGCCCAGTCTTTAACCTGGGTCTTCCATTTTCTGCTTCAGTTCTGTTCTTATTCCCCAGTGTTTGCTCAGATTCATGCTAGCATCAAATTTTCTACAACAGCCCAGAGAATAAAATCATCGTGTGTTCTAAGTACTTTTAACACAGGATGCTCTGTTTTCAGTTTAAGAACTCACAGAAAGCAATCTGATGGATGATGGAATGTTCTTTCTGATTATACAGTATGCTAATAAGGTCCATATATCCAAGAGGCATCATCTAATGGCCACTCTGATCTGTGCCGGGATATTTTTTTTATATCAATACAGTTTCAGACAGCCAGAAATGAAAGTGCCTTGGTCGCTGAGCCAACAGCACCCTCTGGTTGACAAAAGCCAAGACAAGGTCAGAATAAAAGGTTATGAGCTCATAGATTCTCACTCCTTATTTGGATTCAAAATCCCTGAAGTGAATATATATATATTCACTTCTTTATCTATTCTATCATTCAGGGTTTAAAAAATAAAACTCACTCTTAGAGGCCTTTTAAATAGTAACATCCTTAATCATATCAAAACATGATCTACATGATTGAATTCTATTAATTCTATGGGTGTCTTTCTTATGCACAATCATGTTGAAATAAAGTTCTACAAAGCATCAAAAATATTACCTAAAAGATGAAAAAATGACTTAAACTCCATCAAAATTTTTAAACATTCATTCCAAAGACGGCTAAGAAGATGAAAAATAAGACACACACTTATAAGAAAATATTTGCAAATTATATTATCGATAAGACAGTTGTATCCAGACCAGATCAAGAGCTATTAAAAGCAGATAACAAGACAAATAACCAACTTAACCAAAATAGGGGCTTGGTAGATGACTCACTAGGAAAATGGTTGCTGTGCAAACATGAGGATCTGATGTCAGATACCCAACACCCCCTAAAAGCTATTGTAGTAGTACTATGACAGGAGGTTGGGGTGAAGGCTAGAGAACATCTGAGGTTTACTGACAAGCCAGTTCAATTGAGAAATACTGTTGACTGAAAGACTATGCCTGACGTCTGATGTCAACCTCTGACCTCCATACATACAAGCAGGTACAAATATCACACACACACACACACACACACACACACACACACACACACACACAAGTAATTAAAAGGACAACTATGGTGAAGTGACAATAAGAAGTATTGTTGAAGACGAACAAAAATTGGAAATCTTATACCTTGCTCGTGAGATTGTGACATGGTGCAGATTCTGCTTACCAGTTTCTAAAGGATGTAAACAAATTTCTCATATGATCTAACAATTATACCCTCGATAATTACTTGAAAATGACTCACAAATTATGCTCTCACAAAGAGTTTCCTCAAGCAGTGAGAATGTGCATGTATGTAAGGTTCTTACACCAGGTCAGAAGAACAACTTGACTAGATCAACAAGAACAGCCAGACTAAGCAATTCACCATTCACAAGGTATTGGATACAGTCATATGAGAGATAATTAATTTTAGATTAAATGTAGTTACAGTTTGACCTAAAGAAAATTAAGAGAAAAACCAAAACTATTAAGCTTTTATCAAATAAGTTAGAAATATCCTTGGACAAAACTCAAGCATATTTGTGTGAATACACAAAGTTCCAGCACTAAAAAGACCACGGTGTCCAACACCCATTCAAAAGTCAAAAGTCAGATGTGATGGTTGATCTTCACTGTCCACTGGATTTGGAATCACCAAGGAGACATTCCTCTAGGTGTATCTGTAAAGGTGTTTCCAGTGATGTTCAGTGGAAGATGGAAAGCTCTCCCTGAGTGTGGGTCTGAATTATCCTGACAAACAAGACAGAGTGAATATGAGCACCCAGAATTCATCTCTGCCTCTGCTTCTTGATTACAGAAGCAATATGGCCAGCCCCCTCACACAATTGCTGCCATGTCTTTCTGCCATTGGGAACTGTGTTGCTTCTTAAACTATGAGACAAAATTAATTCTTCCTTTAAGTTGCTCCTATCAATATTTTTTCACAATAATTTTGTTTATTTTTTTAGATTCCAATTTTATTAAATTTATCCTTTCCCTTTCTCCTGCCAAACCCTCATATATACCACTCCTTGCGTTCCTTCTAATTCGTGGCCTCTTATTTCATTGCACACATATATACACTTTTATATATTCCTATGTATAAACTGCTGAGTCCATGTAATGTTACTTGTATACATGTTTCAGAGCTGAACATGAGCATTTGGCACTGAACAAGCAATTCATGTGCTCTTTTCTGAGAAGGGCATCTCTCAATTCCCTATTATTAATCTCTCTACCCCACCTAATTAACTTCCATTTCCCATTTCCCACATCACATCACTGTATCCTACCATTCCCCTTTACCTTCCTCCAACATCTTCCATATTTATCTCCTTCCCTGCCCTAAAGAGCACTCATTTACCATTTCCCTGATCAGATTATTTGTACCTTGATATTCCTCTCTCTATTGCTCCCAACACCCAACACGCAAATCATGGCAAAGCTACCATTTTACTTTCCTGATTTCCATAATTACTCACACCTGAAGATTTTGAGCTAGGGAACCTGTAACAAGAGAAAAGATATTAAGTCTGTCTTTCTTGGTCTGTATCATCTCCCCCAGTAGTATAATTTCTTAATCTATCCATTTACATACAGATTTCTTTATTTCAGTTTTCTTTTCCACTTAATGGTGTTCCATGGAGTCTGTATACCACATTTTTATTATCCATTCATCAGTTGTGGAAGATTTAGGTTGTTTCCATTCCAAGCTCTTCACAACAGTTTTTAATGGTAACTAATATATTAGGCATGCCAAGAAACAGAAAAGCCAATCAATCAAAGCTGACACAGATAATAGAATTACCAGACAAGAAAATTAAAGATGTTATAAACATTTTAAGTTCACGAAATTAAGTAGGAGCTGTTGTTATATATAAAAAAGAGGCAATGAACTTTTGAAGATGAAAATTGTAATACCGGATGTTTAATATGCATGACAAATTGGGCATCACAGAATAAAATACCAATGAATTCAAGATTGGGGAATTGTCAGTGGTAGAACGCTTGCCTATCACTGTAGATCCAAGAATCCGTTACAGAACCACACACACACACACATAATCAATGAGCTCAACTCATTTTAGAAAGCAATAGGAATTATTTAAAATGAAACTTAAAGATAAACTGGGTATTTTTAAAAACAAATTATGAAAATATTGATGGATTACTAGAAAACTAAAATGGTCTGATGTACAAGTATTTGGAATGTCCAAATAGAAAAGAGCATGGAAAACAGAAAAGTAGTGCTCAAAGTGTTGTAAATTTAATTTTTCAAAACTATAAAGTTCAACAATTCACAAGAAAGACACAGGAAAACCCCACCAAAAAATATTAATTGCTCAAACTTAGTGACAAGGAAAAATATATATATATTTCAAAGCAAACGGGAGGCATCAGAGAGGAAAGAACAAAGATAAAGATTCTCAGAGTTTCTTCTGAAAAACAGTGTAAGCACAGCAACATGTTTAAAGTGTTGAAAGAAACCAAATCCACAGCCTGCAGTCCTCACAGTCTCATTCCCCCAAAAAAGCATTCATGGAGAGAAATACCAGTTCTAACTATGATGAGCTACTAACAGCAGCCTATAAAAATAGCTGAAACTAAAGACTGGTATTCCAAATACAGTCAAGAGTTTGGAAGGACTGGAAGCCACATTTGCTACTGGTCATGTAGACTTACAGTCACTTTGGTAAATGTTTTGGGATTGAATAAGAATCTGTAGTGCTCACTTAACCACACAAGCTGCTCATTTTATTTCTTGAGTTTTACATAACAGAAATAATATGTCCATAAAGAGACATGACAGCTAAAGTTATAAGAAGCTCATGTTTTAGTCACCAGAACCTGGAAACACATCCAAATGACCTTAATAGTCACATTGTAGTATATCCATACATTAGAAAACACAACCCCAGAAAGGATGTGAACTACTGATTGCTACACAGTAGTATGAATGGACCTGAAAATAATTACACTCAGTGAAAGAGGCTACGCAAAAATAATTCATAGTAATCAATATTATAAAATGCTATAATCTCAACCCATCCATACTGACTGTGATGGTCAGTTTTTTGTTAATAATGAAATATTTGAGGAAAGATAATCTTATAAGAAAAATAAATGTATATAACTAATGCTGCATTTTATTATGGAAAATAAAGATGAGAGCACATACTGAGAACAGCTAGACACTTATCCTAAGTGTCTAAAACAAATGGCTGTGAAGTAGCATCTCTCCCACTTGAGACAGGAAATGAGAAGCAGGCTCACACTGATCATGTGACTCCAGTCTAATTTACAAAGCAGAGACGCCTTCATGGTTCGGTACATTACCAGTCATTAGTGACAAATCACTCCCGAGACACACAGATCACAGTCTATCAAAGAGTCAGAATGACATCCATGACAAACCACCATAGCATGACTTAAGACACCAGTCACAGGATATCATGGACTGTCCTGGTGCTGATATTTAAATGTTATGAGGTTTGACAAAGTACCTTATTAATATAAAGCTCTCCATTTGAGTGAGTAGCTGTTGAGTAATTCAAAATCCAGCATAGCCACAGTGAGAGTCAGCAAATAAATTATTGAAGAACTTCCTCAAAAGCCTATTGTTCCCATTAGTCAGATACAAAAACTAAAAGAGAATTGGAAGAAACATCAATGAGGAATAAAAAGGCTAAAGTGTGTAAATGGAATAAATGCTATCATTTTTCTTTGCCATTACCTTGACAATAACTGGTTTCTAAGAAGCTCCTGATTTATGGCCCTTTCAAGGCAGTCGCCACTGAACAAAGCCACATTGATTTCCCAAGATCCAAGGTGGGGCAGGTCAAGGCGACTAACAACTGCAGTTCACACATCTATTGGTTGATATCTATGAATTAAGCCTGACCCAGACCAAATTTATGAATGGTGCTGATCTTGGTCTACCTGTCTTATCGAAGCAAGTGGAAACTTTTACCTTACCGTAACTCATGCACAGGAGGGCACACTGGACTTGTGACCCATGCATGGGCAAGTGCTCTGGGTTGAAGACCTTAAGACTTCCTTTGGAGATTATGCACCAATAAAGGACATTAATCTCTGATACAGCTCAACCTTCAACTGCTAAGAACAGAGCTATTAAAGTGAGACTAACAAAAGAACCACTTAGAAAAGTCCAGCGTGTTTCTTTTTGGTTTTCTTTGGGTGAGTGTGGTATTAAAATCAGTTTGGGAGCATTTTCTCTTTTATGGGACATTAGAAGACAAATATGCAAATAAAATAAGCAAATGAGAAGAGGGCAAAAGTGTGCTCTGCACATATATAATCCTGTGCATGAAGAATAGAAAAAGAATACTAAAAGGAGTAAAAAATCATATTTCAAGAAATAGGAAGAAAAGCCTAACCAAATAAAAATAAAGTAAGTGTGTAAGAGAAGAGGGCAGAAGTGTGTCATAGACATCTATAATTATATTCATGAAGGATGAGAAAGAACACTAAAAGGATTGAAAAAAATCATATTTCAAGAAATAGGAAGAAAAGCCTAACCAAGTAAAAAGAATGGAAAAGAAAAATAGAAAGGGTGGTTGGCAATCAGAGAAGGCAGTCTTTATAAGTGTATGAACTGTGGGGACCCTCAAGGTCTCTAGAGTAAGTGGCTACAGTGTGTTTGACAGGACAAGTACCAGGTAGCAGAGAGGACAGATGTAATGTGTGTCACATGAATATATTGGTGCCAAAGCGTCTTTCAAGTCCCACTTGCTTAGGGATGGAATTTCCCCACCCAATTCTGTTCAGGGAGAGAAGAGAATGACAAAGTAAGGGACACAAAAGTAAACATGGATTGTTTTTGGCAACAGCCAGAAGGCAACTCCTTTCCACTGAATGTTATTGCTGTTTCTCCCAGGTAAGAATGCCTGTGGTGAGACAAAGGAGTTGGCAGTTCAGCCATGGGAAACTCACCCACAGAAAGTACAGCCAGGAACTCAACTTCTCAATTGATTTCTGCTAGATGTTTATTAGCCCTGACTGGCTCAACAGGGCTTCTCTAGTCAATTTCTGCTAGATGTTTTGAGCACCCAGTTTTGCCATCCATCCATCCATCCATTCATCCGTCCCTTGTTATTCTTTTGCATTGGCTTGCATTGGTATACTTAGTAAACCCACTCATTCAAAACTCAAAGTGTGACTGTCATGGACCATTCTCTAGACAGTACAGAACAACAGTGCACATGAAGGCAGAAGGGTGTGCATAGCAATCCATCTGGGGAGCTGAACTTGGTAAGTAATGTGTGTTGACAAAGGGTGCATGTGAAACCCTGAAAGTTCTGGGTAGCTTCTGAGAGAGGCTGCAGAAAGACAAAATTGATGGGAAGTTACAAGAGTTGAAGTTAATGATGTTTGGAAGGACAAAAGACAAGGGGGTTGAAAAGCATTGAGACATAGAGACTATGGGCATTGGGTGGCTGGTCTTATTTTCTCTGAAATGTGGTTGCCAGGAGAATGAAGATGAGTAGATGAGGAATTCCGCTCATCAGAAAACAACAGAACAGTGCTTCAGGAATTCTCTTCATTGGTGATGCAATGCCTCACACAGACAGAATCCTTTAACTGGAGTGTGGCACTCATGTAAATACATCTGATGAAAGCAGTTGAAACCTGAAAAATGCGGCAGCTGCGTACCACTCAGGTTTTAGTGTAGTCTTTGGTCCTCATTAGGGAACTGTCCTTGGCCTACACCAGTGTAGCCAGAGGAATAGCTTTTCGAACAGCCCTTCAATGTTACTCCATTGTCCTCTACCCCATTAGGTTAGACTACAGTGAAATGTGAGCTTATTTTGTCCTGCTTTTTTTTTTTCTTACTGTAAGACTCTTGGAGCCCTAGTGAGGGAACAAGTTGATTGTAGTGTCCCATTTACAAAGCTGTATATCCCTGGACAACATTCAGTCGGAGAAATACTGTTGTCTGTTTTCCTCATGCCCAGTATCACATAAATAATATTAAGACCCTCTCCTCCTAGGCAGAGTGAATGGTTGACTCTTCTAGTCTTTTGTTGGCTAAAGGATCTAGGCGATGACTAATAGGAAAAGTTCTCAGTGCCATAGCTTAGCTTTTCCTACATGCTGATCTTTTCCACAGCCCCCTATAGATAGAAGAAGCACATCAGAAAAAAGGAGATATTGTGCATCCTTCTAAATTGCTAGCTTCCTAAGCATGCTTGTTATTGGACAGACACTGAGCAATGTTAATCACAGTGAGAAGGGCTGTTCCCCGCCCCCCTTGATTCGGCCATCAGTGAGACCCAGGTGTATATCACAGTGTACTTAGAATGGTGGAGAACTGGGTTTGGAGCTTTGCCCAATATTATACTAAAAGAAATACAAAACTGTATTAATAATAAATACAGCTTTCCCTAATGACTATCAGGAGATGCTTATTTTCCCTAATGATTACCAGCAGACTCTTATTTTTAGTTGTAGGCCACTTCAATGCATAACCCTTGGAATCACAGTTACTTCATTAATTACCTAGACTTAGACCTCGACTCTGTACTTATTAGCTGTGCAACCTTGAGACATTTATGTAACCCTGTTTATGCTCAGTTTTCTCATCTGCAGATTGGAAATGATTGTAGGACAAACTGGCGACATTGATGTGAGGGTGAAATGACATGGCACACATCAAATGTGCAAACAAGGCATGCAGTATGGACTTGGTACACACTAAGAATTCAGTAAACCTGAGCCACTCATATCAAACAGGCTTTTTTGCTTGCACTTTGCTTGTTTTTCACATGGTTTAGGATCTGAAGTTGTTTGGTTAGCTGGTTGTTTTGTTTTATATTAATGAAGACTGGAAACTAAAGCAGCCATATGGAAAGCGTCAAAGGGCAAACAAGGGATCTTCACACACCGGCTTTGATCCACTATTCCAGGCAGTGACCCATCAGTATATGTCACTAAGGGAAGAGGAAGGCACGGTGGGACAGCCTGACATCAAGTGTGTGGCAGCTCCCTGAACCACAAGCAACTGGGCTGGAACAAAGTCAGGGAAGGAAGGCAATCTCTAAAAGGAAAAAAAATCACAACTGTTTTGACAGTTCTGGGGGAAAGACAGCTTTGTAGAATAAAACAGTATGTGTGCAGGAAGGACTTTCGTCCTCAAACGAGCTGGGCTATGCAGAGAGGATTTTGGTTGTTTCCCCTGAAACAACCTAAAAGTCTTTCTTCCTTCCTGGATTTGCCCTGTGCTGCCTCCAAGGCACGGGCAGCATCACAGATCAAGTCTCTTGAACAGTAATGCTCCATTTTAACCGGATATGTTCCCCCTTCTAAGAATGTTGAGTTGGAGCCAAACAGTCAAATTCCTGGAAATTATACCAACCACGGAGATAGTGAAATAAAATTAAACTCGCCAGTTCATTATATCGCCGATTATACATGATAGTCACGGCAGGAACGGAAATAGGAGAGGGCATGGAAGGTACCAATAAAGAATAAGAGAGAATGCATCTGCTAGAAGAGAGAAGAAAAATGGGAACTAATATTTATGCAGTGTTCACCTCTTTCCCTTCAGTCGCTAGAACGCTTATTTAATGAGTCTCTCTCTATCAACTTGTCAAGCAAGGCAGCTGCACCTTCTGAGTTAAAGTGACATGCCTCCACAAAGCTTCCAAAGCCAAGCCTCAAGCTTACTTGCACAGGGAAAAGGGAAACCCTAAACCACCACTACCTCCTCCTTCCCAAGAATTGCTTCCGCCATCTAGTGGCAGCATGTGACATAGCATTCAACTGGTTAAGAGAGCCACTAGCCTTTTCAATACTTATAAAGGGGGATTTCATCGGTTCTCACTGCTAAACAGAGAAATACAGGTAACTAATGTTTTCTGTGGTGTGCGTGTGTGTGTGCGTGTGCGTGTGTGTGTACCAATAATAAAGAAAAAGAAACTATCAATTAGAGAGTGGGTTCGGGAACATGAAAGAGGTTGGAGCCAAGGAGCCTAGGGGGAGCTGGAGAAAGGAAAAGGAAAGGAGGAAGTGATGTAATTCTATTTTAATTAAAATGTATTTTTAAAAGACTTCAATCATCTACCTTGTCACACAATGTCTGCTGGGGAGATCTCGGCTGGGTTTGGAACCAGTGATCGCATCTCTGTTCAAAAAGATCAACTTGGGAGTTTTTAAAAATAGATCAATGCTGGATTTTATAAAAAAAAAACACCCACCCCCTCAGGATTTCTAGGACTCCAGCTCAAGGAATTGGTTGTTTTTCTTTGTTTTTAATAGGGAAAAAAAGCCATCAGGTCATTTGGGGCAATCTGAGCTTCGAGAAATACAAAACTGACTCAAGCCGTTCTTGTTTAAAAGTGTAGAGCCCATGGCAGGGGCAAAGGACTTGAAACTGATTCACCTTAGAGTACAGTACTCCTCTTCCTAAAACCCAGGCCTGAAATTGCTCAACCCAAATCAGAAAATGCGAGCTGTAGTCTTGAAAAGATGTTTTTCCTATAGTGGAAATGTTTAATCCTCAAAGGTAAATAGAATATTTGCTACTTTCATCAAACTTTTAAGCAATTCCATGCTCTCAAAGTTGCCGGCATTGGCAAATGTATTATTTCTTCTTTACACCTTGCCTCACTCTTTTCAAGATTTGATACCAAAAATTAGATATAGGACTATAGCACTTTTTACAGGGTCTTAATTCAGAGTGAAAAATACAAGTGACCGACCGGATAGCAAGATGAAATTAGATTTGCCAAAGAGTAATGCATTCCTTAATTAGAGCCTACACATTTTTTCTGCACTTAAGAGAGCTAATGAATAGAAAAAGAGAGATGATTAGTTCCAAGATCTCCGTTCCCTTTTGGTCAGTTCCTTAGAGTGAGAATGGTTTTGTTTTTGACAGAAAGTAAATGAGACAAATAAGCTACATGTGGTATCAGATGGCGATTGGTAATGCAGAAGGGAAGGATGGAGATTAAGTATTAAAGTGACTAGAAAAGACACTACTGAGGAGATATGATTTAGCCATGGCTTCCTGGAACCAGGCATTCTGAAAACGGAGAATAGCAAGCCCCTGAGGAAAGAGTGTACCTGGAACATTGGAGGAACAGGAAAAAAAAGTGGGGGGTAGTTTGAGAGTAGTAATTAAGTTTAAGTCTCAGACTTTTATTTAGATTATATCATTCTTTATTCAGGGTACTCCAGTGTTTCCTGTCTCCATGCAAGCAATCAGCAATCATCTACAGCATCCTATAAAACAATGCTTGCTTTGTATAGTGCCAATGTGTGAACACTGACATTCAGATGTGTCATGCACAGGGGCACCTTGAGCCAACATCTTTGTTGGTCTTTGTTCCTGGTCAGTGTGAAAGGTGGGCCTTGTTTAAGGGCCTGTGAGGAACAGAAACATGATAGATAGGATGGGACAGCTCTTCTTACAGCAAGATCTCCAAGATGCTCGAAGAGGAAACAGAGGAAGAACACACAGAGACACAGGTGGACTTATCTTAATATCTGGGGTAGCAAATTATAGAGTGGGAAAGTTGAATATTGTCGTATACAGTCATAGGATCTAGCAGATGCCATAGACACTTCCAGTGCTTTCACAGTGGTTTCAGTGAAAAACGTGTGTGAGAAATAACTGAAAGTTTCTTGGTATGTGGACAAGACACTTTGACAACAACAGAATCTAAACAGTGGGAAAGTAACTAAAATTTAAGGAGTTCACCAATTTGTCTTTATTTTACAGAAAGAGAAAGGGGGAAGATGGAGGAAGGAATACACTTAGGAAGGAATACCCCAAATATTACATACATACACATGTCCTTTTCCACACTCTCCTGCACTTACACACACACACACACACACACACACACACACACACACACACACACACACACATTGTCCAGGCATGTACTGAATCTGTATTCAATGGCAAAGCAAACTAGAAAGTAACTTGCTAAACACTTTTCATATACTCTATTTCTTTTTTTGTTTGTTTGTTTGTTTGTTTTTGTTTTTAGGAGACATGGTTTCTCTGTGTAACAATTCTGGCTGTCCTGGAACTAGCTCTGTACACCAAGCTGCCCTCAAACTCACAGAGATCTACCTGCCTCTGCTGGGACTAATGGTATGTGCCACCACCCCCAACCTCTGTTTCTTTTTTAAGTCTTATCTTGAATTGGCATTGCACAATTAAAGAAGACTGCTGACAGAACTATGCAGGACAGAAACATGAAAAGAAAAATGTTCCCTGGAGCTAAATAAGATCTTCCCCTTACTGGAAGAGACAGACAAGAAGGAAAAGGTCGGTATGTCTGTGTGGTAGATTTTGGTGACGTCACACTATTATATGGTTTGTGTGATTCCTGAACTTAATGGCTTCCCTTAGTCCCTGAATGGGAACACACAACAGAAAGAGGACAATGTCCCATGAACACCACACCACTGAAGACAAAGTGCCACGCTAAGGGGACAATGGCATCTAGCTGACAAGATAACCTAAAATAAGGAGTTTATCTGATTTCCAAAAGTTTCAGCATGAGAACTCTGAACTCCAAAGAGTTCAGTAGCAGGAAAGTCAAGTCAAGATGAAAAATGAAGTGTCTTGTTCTGATCCCTGCTGATGTCAGTCACGTTCATCCGCTGGTAGTTCCAGCCCTGACCGTTCAGCAGAATCACATAGAGTGCTTTTAACATAGGCCATCAACAGAGCTCTGCCCCCCCACAGGAGGTTCTAAGTCGACCGGTAGTATTTTCAGTTCCAAATTTATATTACTAGGTAGTTGGTGCCAAAAGCCAATACTTGAGCCATGAAGTGTGAGCACCGACTGCCATTGGGCATTCCAACAGTTAAGTTGGGCTCAAAGACCCTACTACTTCTGAATCTTCCCTTCAGATACACCTTCAGAGTAAACCTTATAGAAGTAAGACACAACTAAACCAAGCTGGTAGCAAAAACTAGAGAGCGTGGAAACATATTTTGCATGTCAAATTTAAGGCTCCTTTACTAGGGGCCCATACACATGCCAAAGAATGTATATGTAGCACGAAAAATAAAAGGCCCAGAAACTGATATTAGGGTTCAAGCTTCAAGTTGAAGATCAGAGAAGCAAAGCAGCCAAGCCATTACCTCTTACCTCTACCTCAGGCTGAAATGGCTGTTCTGTGTGTTATTTGGAGCTGGTGTGGTGGGACAAGACCGGCAGCGGGAAAAACCTCCTTGTAACAGAGATCCATCTGCCTTTGTCTCCTGGATCCTGGGGATTACAGGTATATGCCACCACAGCCTAGCTTCTATAGCTAACTAGTATGGATGCTGGGATTAAAGGTGTGTGTCACCACTGCCTGACCTCTAGAGCTTGTGGCTGGCTTTGCATCCTGAACCCTCTGGCAAGCTTCATTAAAACATAAATAATATATCACTACATGTTTCATCTGTGTGATCACTTTATTTAAGATGTCAATACCCTTTTATCAACACAAAAGTTAGAAAATAAACACATTTTCAAAATAAGAGAACCCAAAATCTATTTTAATGCCTTTTAATGAAACAAGCTTATTAGCATAGCTTGAGTATTTTCTCTGTTACCATATGGTAACAGGGGCCCCAGAGCCACTGTTGTTTCTAAAGGCCTAAAAATAAACCATTGCTCTCTACTGTATATTGGCATGAGCCTGGGTTAGATTAAGTTTAACCCCAGTTTCCAAGGCACTTATAATCTGGCCAACTATTGGGTACTCGGCATCATGACACTGTGATAGATGTCTGTGAAAACACCTGCGAACCAGCTTACAACCTCAGACAGCTTTATTAACCCATCTGTTCACTCACAAGAATGAAATCATTCCTCTGTAAACCACAAATGGCTATCACCTTAAATGACAGCACCACAAATGAGATGTTCAACTTGAAAGGGTATTTGCGCACCCCCTAGGGAAAAGTTGCTGCCAGTGACAGAGGAACCAAGAGCAAACAGAAAAGAACTACTTTTGGGCTTTGTCAAATGAAACCTACAACTGACTGACAGTGGTAAAAGGAATAGCCCATCTCTGTAACTGAGATGATTGAAAAGTGTCTAGAACAGCCAACAGCATCCCTTTATATACTATAAAAGTGAACAAACAGCATCTCTGTACAATGACTCAGGACCCACCATGGGCACTAGATTCCTTGGTTTTTTTAATATCCTGTCTCCCTGGTTAATGCGTTTAAATATTCATATTCAGTACAGCCATTCAAAGGCCCTGACAGCGTCACTAATGATTATACCTAAGGGAATTTCCGTATCACTTAGAATTGCCCAAACACCTGATTTGGGAGAAGAGCGCTTGTGCAGCATGGTAGTTGCCACAGATGACAAATGTATCACTTAATAATTTGGTCAGATTTTTACCTAGACCATGTTCATACCTGTTCCCACCTTCTACTGAATGAACCCACCCCTGAAACTCCTCAATGCTAACAGAAATCATAAAAATCTTACAGCTTCTTATAAAAAAAAAAAAAAAAAAAAGTATCCACTAGATATCTTAGTCATGGAGGTGAGATGTAATTTCCCATTGTCATAGGACACTTAGAACACCTCAGAGGACCTACTGAACCCACAGATATCCAAGCAGGCTTTTATCACCCATCCAGCTCAAAATAGTCAACCCTGAAATCATACCTGCAGGAACTCAACACAAGCGGCAATTAACGCCTTCTGAAGAAACAAAACAAAACCAAAACATTCTCTTACAGTCAATTAAACACATTCAAGTCAATTATTCAAACAATTCCTGCCAATCTACAATTCAAACCCACACTTCAAAAGAAATTGTTTACAGACCTACCAATAGCCTCTGGATATCAGGAAGCTAGGGGGCATTGTGTTTGACACCAGAGACTGGTATGGTAGGTTAAATTCTGACCAAAGCAACTTAAGGGAGAAAGAATTTATCTTGGATCACATTTCCACAATGCAGTTCATCACTGTAAGGAAATCAAGGCACCAGGACCTTGAAGCAGCAGGTAACATTCCATCCACAATTCCACAATTGGAAAACAGAGAGTAATGAAGGCATGATGCTGTCAACTCAATTTATCCAGCGCCAGATGTAAGTCAAGAAATGGTGCTGCCCACGGTGGGTGGGTCTACCCATCTTTATTAATGTAATCATGCTAATCCCCAAGACAAACCCAGATGTCTATCTCCCAGATGACTGCAGATTCTATTGAGTTGACCATCACCACTCCCAAGCAATGACTCTGTGGGCAGTATTGTTTTCATACACACAGGAGGAAAAAAATAACATAAACTGAGCTTCTGGGGACTTGCATTAATACATGAACAAGTTCAAGGTGTGTGTGTGTGTGTGTGTGTGTGTGTGTGTGTGTGTGTGTGTGTGTGTGTGTAGACATACATACATGGGGGGCTCAAAGTTTATACATAAGTTTAATGCTATAAAAATAGAGTAGGACTACTTTTGATTTTCCAAGAAGTCCTGCCTTTTAAAGTTGTAGCCAGGGCTCACACTGAAGGAGTGTTCTACTGCTATCTTTAGTGTGCTCTGTCACCTAACTAAACTAGTAATTTCACTGTATCCTCTCCTCATCACCTTATACAAATATTCTTCTCTCCACAGATGCAATAATACAGTAAAATCACTTAGGGCATAATTCTCAGGCTATTTATTTGAAGTATATGCATGTATTGGATGCAAAATTATTTTATACAACCAATGCTGGAATTGATTTACTATGGGGGTCACATAGATCTACATAGTTACACCTATCATGGTTGAGCAAGAAAGTAAAGAAAACCATATAGACATCTAAATGCTTCCATAAACTTACAGAATATCCTTAGCGGCAATAAAACTCTGGCTGTGAACCAGGGTCTGAACTAACAATGGACAAAGAGGGCACCCCCTCCCCACCAAGATTCTTGAGTTTCCAGGGGCCACAATCAAGCAGAAATTGCCGGTCCAACTAGGGCCTTAATCAGCAGTGGAGCAGGGGCCGGGAATCTAACCCTGGCCCACAGCAGGACTCCAGCCAAGTGCCCACTACATGCCAAATGCACCAACCCAGAGCCTGCATAGAGCCGGGTGGTTAGACACTACAATGAACTCCTTGTGATGAGGAAGCATGACGCAGCCCAGCATTACTTCAACCTGAGTGAAACAGGAAGCCCCACTTGGAGGCCTGGGGCTGGGGCTGTCCACCTTGGGCTCTGAGGTGAAAACATGGACCCACCCAGTACCTTGCATCACCAGCCAGGTGGGCACTATTAGAGTGAGCAAGGGTACAGGTAGGTACCTTATGGGAGGGAGGGAGGAGAGAGAGACAGAGAGAGAGACAGAGAGAGAGAGAGAGAGAGAGAGAGAGAGAGAGAGAAAATGGTTCAGCACCTGCCATATGGCCTCATGGGCTGGGAAGAGATGCCTCACCATCCCAGCACCACCACCTGACGCTGGTGGGAGAGCTGGCCCTGTGGTCACAAGAGTATGAGAACTGGGCCTGACTCCCAACCAGCTGCAAAAGTCAGCAGAGCAGCACAATAGAGCCTACCCTGTTAGCACAGGTGTGGGTGAGCCAGCCCCAAAGTGTGAGCACAGGAGAACAGCCCAATTTCTCATCTATCTTGTGGCAGTATGGGTGGGGAAAAGATGCTCTCCACCCCTCAGCCCCTACCCATCATCACCTGGGGTGAATAGAAGAGCTAGCCCTGTGATCCTAAGAGTGAGAGCCCCGTGAGCTGCCACACTCTCTGCACCTGACAGGGCAGCACAATAGAGCTAACACTGTTAGCACAGATGTGGGTGAGCCGGCCCCAAAACTGTGACCATAGGAGAACTGTCCCCATGTCCCATTTGCTGAACCAACTCTACCGCTACATAGGCCCAGACCCAGGGTTATGACTTGGCCTGCCCCAACATCTACCCCTTCTGCTGGAGCATGTGAAGGGTCCTGACCCACTGACCCAAAGCTGCAGAATCTCCACAACACAGAATGATGTCCAAGAAGAGTCTTGGTGGGGTCCCCAGCAACAGGGGCCTCTATCCAAACCAATGACTCTTTGCAAGGAACACTTGCATGTCAAATCAAAGCGTATATAGAGTGACTCCTGGTGCCTAACTGCAGCTTCCATGATAAGATTTCTTATTTTACCCTTTATTATTTTTTTCATTTCATTTTCTTCCTTTTTTTTCTCTTAAATTTTGTTTATTTTGAGGGGTTGCAGGGGAGGAGAGCAGATGAGAAGGAACAGGGAACAAATGGGATCAAGAGACACATAGAATAAACTTAAATTAAAAAAAAAAAAAGAGTAAAAGCTCTGGCTGTAGGTTTCCTGAGTGGTGTCACTGAGCAGCCATAGATATTACTGCTCATCATTAAATGCTCAGTAACAGAAGCCACGTGCAACATAAAATGTCTTTCCTCTTTTCTCTTTATCCATTTTGTCTTCCCTCTTTTCTTCTTTCCCTCCTTTCTGCTTTCCTCTTTCTCTTCAGTTCTTGAGGGAGCATGATGAAATGTCCTGTAAGATGTTGTTAACACTGTGGCCCTATAGTGTAGCATTGAGCTTAATTGTATCTTTTACTGTTTCTCTACCTAGTATTTGTATACCTTCCCCAGTGACTTCCAAATTGAAAATTTCAGAGTACCATCAGGTGCATGTACCAGGAAAGAAAAGGGTTTCCTCTTAAGATGTGTCTAGCTGTGTCTCTATTGAGATATAGTCAGTGAATAATGAAAAAAGTACTCTTTCTTGATCTGTATCTGTGGAGGACTGAGTGCTACCGTTGACTAACCCAAACTTCACACAGAGAGATATTTGTTGTGTCCTCCAAAATGCTCAGTAGGCAGAAATACAAAGCAAAATCCACAATAGTTGTTGAGCATTCTTGCCACCTTCTACATCTCTAATTTCTAAGATTTGTGTTAAAATAAAGGCTAAAGGGTATTAGTGAAAATGTGAATCTATAGTCCACTAAGACTCCTTATACTTGATACCCAATTGGTAAAACTTCTCCACATTTTTTATTATTGCCTAGAAAAGTGTTCACTATTTCACTAGTTTCTCTGGATTTGAGATTCAATGATAAATGAAAAATTACTAGAATAAGGGTCCGGAGAAGAAGATAGGCATGGTTACAAACCTAAGTTTTTAATCCACCATCACCAGAGAAAACAAGATCTCTTGTTTTCCCAAGAGATCTTCCCATTATTGTCTGAAAGATGGGTGGAATCTGTATAGCAGATGATAAACACATTGGTTTATTTCTTCTCGCAATGTATCCCTAACCTGTGAAGGCAATGGTTTCTATGCACACAATCACTATCACACTAGGTGTACTGGAAGCAGCTAGAAGAGATGGGCAGGCAGCGTGTGAATAAGGACACCACTGACAAACTGCCGTCTGCCAAACCCTGAGAAAGAAATGTGGCCATGAACACGCTAACCTATACTCAGAGGCAGATGTGCTTTTACAGTATGGGCCTGATGACAGTAGGACCCGGTGTTTGTTATCCTTGCTCATTTCTGAAATATAATATATGCTCTGGCAACACATCTTGGGAAGCAGAAGCAGGTAGATTTCTGTGAGTTCAAGGCCATCCTGTTCTACATAGTGAGTTCCAGGACAACCAGGGCTACTCAGTGAAACCATGTCTCAAAACACATGCACAGAGAGAGAAAGAAAGAGAGGAGGAAGAGAGGGGGAGGGAGGGAGGGAGGGGAGAGGGAGAGAGGGGGGGAGAAGTGGTCTAGCTTTGGCAAAAGCACTGAAGGTAATTTGCTCTGACGACTGGCTCTTCTCCCCTCTGGGACAGAGGAGTGTTCTTACCTTCAACACAATTCCCAGAATTTGAAAAGTATGAGTCATTCAATTTTCTTCTCTTCTAACCTTGGAGGATAGCCAAACATTGTAGCTAAAAAAGAATATTGCAAGCAAGCCAAAGAAAAAGGTTGTGGGGCAAACCAGATATTTAATAAAGAAAGGAAAAGGTCATTTCAATGCAGATTCAATTAGTTTCACAGCCAAAGGTTTCCCATAGGTCCCCAGCACAGACCTGTGAGTTGTACTGAGTGAGATGAAGATGCCCTTTTTCTAAAGAACTGGGACATGTCCCCATGGTCCACGACACAGGCACAAAAACTGATTTAGTGGCCTAATTCCATTCTCAAAATCTGAAACGCAAGTATTGCTTTGGTGCCTTCTGGGTATTTTTCTGACATTTCACTGAGGCTAAATTGTACTCCATTTCACTTTCTACAAATTGATATGTATGGCTGGGGGCACAAACATGTGTAAAGGTAAATTTACTATCCAAACACTTGAACGAGTAAAGCCAAACTATTGGGGGAAGGAATTTGTAAGAGACAGATAACAGCTTTAGTTATAAACCAAGAGAAGATGAGGTATCATGATGTAACAAACAGCCCTAAGAGAGTGTGTCAAAGACGAGTTAACAATCAGCTGATGTCAACAGACAGACAACTTGGAGGAACAGAGCTATGAATTCCATTCATCATCACCTGCCCTCATTCCTTAATACACACAACCCTGTTTTTCTATGTTAGTGAAATCACTTGCAAATACCAGTTCAGGAAACCCTAGTGTACTTCATCCCAAAACAGCTGCCTGGGCCACAATTATTTGTAAAAACTAAGCTGTGGTGAAATTCAGATGATTCAGGTTTTGTCTGCTAAGTAACAGGGCCCATCAATCATTTGGACTCTCCAGATACAAGACAGCAAAGCTGTTCTGCTTTTCCTAGTTAGCTTCAGCTATTAACTTACCTGTGGAGTCTCAGTCGAGGGAGTTCCCAGATCAGAATGGATTGTGTCCCTGTCTGAGAAATAATGTCTTGACTGATGGTTGATGTGGGAGGACCTGGTCCACTGCAGGCAATACTATGCCTATGCAGGTGTGTTTGGACTATGTAAGAAAGCTAGCTGAGCATGCCAGAGAATGAGCTGTCATGCATTCATCCTCCATGATATCTGTTTCAGGTTACTGCCTTAGGTTCCTTCCCCAACTTCCCTCAGCAATGGACTGTGATTGGCAAATGCAAGCCAAAATAAACCCTTCCAAGTTGCTTTTGGTCAGTGTTGTATGCCAGAGTGCAGTAAAGAATCCACCCAAATGCTCGATTGGTTATGTGGGGAATGTTTTTCATGTGGCTAAGGGAGGACAGGGAAGCATCTGGAAGTGCCCAGAGCAGAGAGAAAAATAAGCAGACTGGAGCCAACCGAGGCTATGAACCAAGAACAGCAAACGTGAGACTAGCGAGAATAGGAGAGACGGGAGGGAAAACCTTGCCATTGTGTAAAGAATGAAGAGTTATCTGGGAGGAGAGAAGCCTGTAAACATCACCAGCCTGAGAGCAAGCAGAGGGGAGGAGGAAGTAAGAAGGGCCAGGATGCTAGCTAGACTTTGGGATGTAGAACAACGGTCAAGAATAGGAGGTGAAGGAGCCTGGAGGCCAGCATGGGCTTTGATAGGATAATATGATGACAGATGTATATCAACATAGAGTCCTATGTCCCTTCTGCCAGAGGCAAAGGCGATGACTCCTTTTAGGGGATGGGAACACTTTTCACAAGTTCCTGAAGAAAGCTGGTTTGTATCTAATCACCAGAAATCCTCCTAGAGGCCAGCTGGAATTGAGCCTAGATTCAATTTTAGACCAGGCCTGTTGGCAGGAGGGGATGAAGAATGGGGTACCCTTTGGACCTGACAGTGTTTTATTACAGAAATAGCAAAGGAAACTGGAACACTATGGAACATCTCAATGGCTGAAGGTGCATGGCACGTGAGAGTATGTCTATAGGCTAGCAAGGAGCAGGTAGTAGGAGCCCCATAACTAAGTCCTAAAAAAGGGGGGAAAGTACTGTGTGGTTTAATAGACCTGAGAAAACTGAAGCAGGCTTTTTTTTTTCTTTTTGGACTGCCAGCCCCCAAGTCATGACACACAGACTTATTATGAATTATGAAACCTTGGCCTTAGCTTAGACTTGTTCCTAACTAGGTCTTATGATTTAAATTAACCAGTATTTTTAAATTTACATCCTTTTATGTGGCTCAGTTACCTTTACTCTCTACTGCCCATCTTGCTGCCTTTGTGTCTGGCTGGCAATTTCTCCTTTCTTCCTCTCTGAGTATGCTCTGTCCCCAGAAGTCCCACCTAACCTCTTCCTACCTAGACAATGGCCATTTAGCTCTTTATTAAGCCAATCACAGTGACACCTCTTCACACAGTGTAAAGGAGTATTCCCCAACAGTGATCTCTTAGGGAAAGGTGAGATTAGACGATTGGAAAGCATTCTTGAGCTGTCCTTCAATTCTAGAAGTGGTCACTAGGGCCAAATAAAGAATTTCTCTGTCTTTTTTGACTCATCTAAGGGGAAGGATTTAACTTTAAGAAGACACTTCCCTGACATAAGTTTTGCATGTGAGGGTGCAGCTTTTCTTATGGTAGGTTCTCCATACAACAGCCTAAAGATGCTAAATGCTCATGTGGTCAAATTCCCTTATAATCTTTATGTTTATACCCATAGATTTGTTTTGCTATTGACTTATGTAAAAGAAGCTTCTTTTTGCTGTGGACAGTAGGTAAAGCAGAGTCATAACTGGTCAAAGTGCTGAGAATGAGCAAGTATTATGAATTGAGAAGAACTACACCTATGGTATGATTTTGTAACTGGGCCTCATTCTGGACCCCTCCTCAGCTCCCTAGTCTTTATGATCTCTGCAGAAAGAAAATCAAATAACACAGAGATGATATAGTGGAATGGGGATCTTATTCCATAGCAAATGGACCACTCTAAAGTGATAGAAGTGGACAATGGCCAGAAAGACCATTATGTCAACTCACATTTCAGGCAGCTTGCAGCATGTCTAAGGACTTTAGACATGAACTTTTGTGGGTTATGGATTAGAATGATTTTATTTGGATAATTGTTCCATAAATGTCCATGTGTGAAAGTCTTGATGCCCAGAACAGTATCTTGTGGGAGGACTTTAGGTCATTAGAAATGTGTCCTGAAAAAGGTTCAAGGTATCCCAGTCTCTTACTTTTCCTGCCTATGACTCCTTATTCATGATATAATCAGTTAACTCTGCTATGTTTCCATCACAAAAATTTTTAAAGAGTAGGTGTTTAAGCTGGGATCTAAATCTACACTTATTTCTGGAGCACCAGATCTAAGCTCTCAACCATGATTCTTTACCAGAAGAAGATGAAAAATAAGTCTGAAATGCAGAGAAGTGTAGCTTGGGAACCTTTCAGCCAGTAGGAAAGATTAGAAGCCACATGAATATATGAATTCACCAAGGAGAGAATGGAGTGCAGAGTGTACTAGACTAGGAACAGGGAGGGAGACAATCCTGCCATGGCAAAAGTATGCTCAGGAAAAAGAGACGATCCATGAAATCAAAGTTCAGTGCCAGAAACAGGTTATCCCTTTGAGTTATTGATCAAGAGTCCCTCAAATCAGATGTGCTGTCACCATTCTTCCTAGTCGCCTGCCACAACCAGATGGTAAAATCATACTGCAGAAGAACACTACACACTTTGGTTGTAGAACAGAAATCAACAGCATGGACCAGGAAACTCTCCCTGCTACCTAGACTTTATAGTGCTGGGAGAAAATACAAGAATGGTCTTACTCAGCACTGAACAAGTATGCTACACCACTGATCTGCAAGCAGTGCCCACTGGTGCTATAGTGGCATGGCTGCTGTGTGGGTAACCAATTGCTCTCTGACCAGATTTGAGGCCAGCTCCCTTGCCTAGGGAACTTACCTTTGTTTTTCTAAAGGCCATATGGTAAAACTCCCTCATAATCTTTATGGTTATACACATAGGTTTATGCAGCTATTGATTTATGTCAGTGAAGCTTCTTTTTGTAGTGGGGAGCAGTTAAAACAGACTTGTAACTAGTCAGAGTGCTGAGAATAAGTGACCATGAGTGCTCATACATGGATAATATGTCTGTATCAGCATCACATCCCTACAGGCTCAGCCAATGTCGAGGAAAATGTAGCAAAAAGGCTATGAAATACTGTCTTGTGGACATTACATGGCCGTTGTTCATATAAACTCTAAGCAGTTGTAATTATCTATACAAGATAAAGCCAGGTAAAATCCCAGCATTGATGTTGAGGAAGTCCTAAGGCCTCATCCCTATCACAAGAGCTACCAGAAGTTGATATCTGCTTGGGGAAGGGTAATTATTTTTCTTTGGGAGTGTGGCCACAGATAAATTGTCCACATCTAGTGGATAGCCACATCCTAAGCACAAATGAGCTATACTAATTAAACCCAGTCAGTTATTTAAAAATAACCAAAAAAGCCATACAATTCTGAGGGGAACACTTTTGGGAAGGGCCAAGAATAATATAGGGTACAAATGATCAAAACACATTGAATACATACATGAAAATTTCAAAGAATAAATGAAAAACAATATATATATATATATATATATATATATATAGAGAGAGAGAGAGAGAGAGAGAGAGAGAGAGAGAGAGAACCAGAGGGAAAGATGAAAAGGAAAAGGAAAAGAACCTGGAGTCTAAACAAAGAAATGGCTCCAAGAAGCATAAGCATGTGGTTTCCTCTCTGCTTTATTCTTGCATTTATTCTCTCCACAAATCTTAGGAAAGGGCACCAGTGCTATGTGCTGTAGTCACATAACAAGTGAGGTGGTCTCTTGCTCTCAAGGAGGTTAGGATCTAAGAATAATGGAAATAAATGCCAAAGCAGGTAGCACTTGCTGCAATGAAGGTAGGTCTGATGCTCAGAGTTGAGGTTCAGAGAAAAGCAATAGGGAGGCCAGATTGGAAGACGGGTTGGGAACTCCCTTCCATCAGAAGTTTTGTGAGATCCTACCCCAGAGATTCAGATGTAGATGTCCTACTGCAGGGCCCAGAATACTAGGAGTTTAAAGACTTCCTATGTGACCCCCACTGTATCGGTGGGTGGTTGATTTAATGAATCTCAAAAAGCTACACATGGGACTGTTTTAATGATGGACAGAAGTACATAGAGAGCTTGGCACAGAGACAAGGTCCTGTGAACACAAGCTGTTGTTGTTAGGAAGGGACCACAGTCTCCCCTTCCCAGCCTTTTCATATGCCTGCCAACCACAATGAGTGTTCTGAAGGTTTATGAGTGTCTGTATAAAGAGTGACAGCAAGCCTCCTGCTGCCTTCCCCAGAAGGCTCTGGCTTGGCAGCAGAGAGACATATTAGGGAGATTCAGTCACACAGTGGAAATGTGTGAAGTGGAATTGTTGTGCCTGAGGTCCAGGGAAAGCCACAGGACTCCCGGAAGACTTGTCCTGACTAGTGCTTCTCCACTCTGCTAGAAACATGTTTGAGAGTATGGTTGGAAGAGAGCAATCCTGGGGAAATGGAATTGAAGTTGGAACTTAATTAACTGTCCAAAAAAAAAAAAAAAAAAAAATATGTGTGGCTGCTGCATGCCTATAATCCAAGCACTTGGAAGACAGAGACGGGTCAGGCTAATCTCTGAGAGTTTGAGGCCAGCCTGACCTACACAATCGAGCTTTTGGACAGCCAGGGCTACACAGAGAAACCTTGTCTTGAGAAAGAAAGGAAAAGTTAGGCATGGTCCTTCTCTGAAGTGTCTAGGTAAAATATCCAATATCCTGCCGAGAAGCACAGGTTTCCTCCCCTCTCCTTTCCCCTCTCTCTTCCTCTCCCCTACTCCCTCCCTTCCTCACTCTCTCTTCAGTTTTCTTTCTTAGCTTTAGAGGATACTTTAGGGACTATGATGTGCCAGATGTAAACTGGCATTCATCAATTTGAAGAAACTTCAGCCTGTTATTAATAGCCACTGTTTTTTAATGTTCAAATTATGCTCTTTCATATTCTTCTTTTTGTAGAACCAGAACATGCCAAACTCCAGACAGCAAGAGAGTCATGTGACAGTCCAGCCTAGTCTCCAATTCTTGCCTACAAGAGATTCATTCGGATGAAGATTTTCATAATGCAGAGTCAACCCAATCCCCCTACAACAGAGCATCTATCTGGCGGGAAGGCAGACAACCTGCATTTCAAATGCACTTTAACGATGACAATGTGTGGGAATCAAGAAGAGTAAGCTTTGTGTGTCTCCTTGGAGTCTGGATCCTTTCCTTTTCTCAGCCAGTCCAGAGCACAGCCTTTGAAGCTTGGCTTAGTGGCTCAGCCCAGGCATTGTGCTGATGAAGGAGGAGGGGCCCTTGCTGCAGCCCAGCCTGATGGATGGCTGCCACAGTCAGGCCTGAAACATCAATGGTTCAAAACTGAAGGGACATGGTGGTAAGAAGCTGACCAGCAGAGTATTAAGCCTCCTTCCTGGTCCACGAGATCTACTTCCAGATGCATACTGTCCTATTGAGGCAGCTTCTTTGGCTTTTCACTGTAAACCATAATGGTCCACGGTCACTCACCTTGACATCTGACCCCTTGATTCTTATAGCACATAGAAAATGTTTGAATATATTCAGCTACCATTCTATACTTGTAATATTTTTAATCTCCCAGAGAAGCCCAGCAATCTGTGTTTCATATAACAGGAGCCCTCACCAAGCAGTTAGAGACACAAAGAAACCTGTCAGCAGGTATTGATGAGAGTCCTGACCAGGCAGGGAGGCAGTGTTGTCTGTACCATGGAAAAATTGTCTCTAGGAAATTAAAAGTGTGCCACAGTGTGCTTGGTGAGCATCTGTTTACATGCCTGTTCCCTCTGCTGCCAACACCACTGCCAACCAGTGGGGTCAGCATGGTGGGTGAATCAGGAAGTTGCTTCAGCTGTAGGTAGCCCCAACTGGATGTTAAACCAAAAAGGACAGTGACAGACCTAGATAACTTCTATTTTATAACTTTTTGAACTGAAAAGAAAATAGACTACTTTCAAAACAAGATGACATCAGGTAGAAAGGGAAAAATAATAAAAGCCATTGGATGTGTGGTGGTGGTGGTGGTGTGTGTGTTATAGAGGAGGTATTTCTGAAAGAGGGAATAATAAACATGGAGTCTCGTGGTCTACCTCTTCCCATAGTTCAATGATAGAACTAACAATGTTCAAGGGGATGCACCATAGACAGCCATAGTGCCTTCGACAAGGGAAGATGCAAAAGGAACATAACTGTGCTGCCTTTTTGCTGGCAGACAAGTATTGCCTCAGTTACTAGCACTTCCACTGTGCATAAGAGACCACTATCCACAAACTAGGCATTACCTTTGTACATCAAAGCTAGACAGAGTGGGTCAAAGTTGACCTCATTTCGTAGGTCCCTGGGCAGCCAGTCACAACCATGTAGCTCAATGCTTTACCGGTGGAGACAAGAGGGAAGTGACAGACTCCTCTACTAGCCTGTGCATGCCCAAGTTTGCCTGACTTCCCCTCCGGCTGGATCACAGATGTACCTCTGACCACAAGAGACACTGTGACAAGGGTAACACCCTGACAGATGAACAACAAAGTGGTAGAATCCTGAACGGTGACATGGAACAAAACTAACCTAAACTAAGAGAAGTGCATTTCTCTCTGCCTCCACCATGGGCTTGAGGCTCCTTCCGAACTGTGACTTAGCTTTCACCCTCTCATGTGCTGTGGCATTTGGAGACTGAGGTCTTAAAAGAGGAAATAACAAACCCTCAGACGGTCCTGGCTTTCTCTCCTTCATATTAGTCTTCCCAGATTTCTGGAAGTGTCTCCATTTTAAAGACAATGGTGCGATGTGTATTTCTGAGAGTTCATATAAGACAACTTCACAAATTTGGAGAAGGAATATCATAAAATAGACACACTTCAAAATCATTCCAAATTTATCAAAAGTGGAAAGTCCTTGAGAAATTCTATCAATCAAACGGTTGTTAGACCCAAGCGTGTTCAAGGTGAACAGATTGGGATTGTGATGAGTGGGGTCACAGCCCCCAAACCTGCACAGGGTGGTTCTAACCCCAGATGTGACAGTGTGACTGTATTTGGAGATAGTCTTTAAATCGGTAATGAAAATTTACAGGCAATGGGATCCCTGGGGAGACAGGACACATACAATGCAGACTGACAGCCAGGAAAGATGAATACTTGTGCCTGGCATTCTTTTTATACATTTTATGATCCCCACCTAGAAAATGGTGCCATCCACATGCGAGGCTCTTCCCACTTTAATTAACCTAACAAGATAATTGCCCACAAGCTTGCCTGGTTGTTTTTAGGTGGAATCCAGCTAGCAACTACAGTTGACATCACCGCATGTGAACACAGGTGGGAGACAGCTTTCTGCAAACCAAAAAAAAAAAACAGGAAACAACAAAAGTAAGTGCCGTTAACGTCTCAGACTTTAAACAGTAAGAAAAGTAAATGTGTGTTGTTTGCGCTCCTTGGTGAAGGGACTCTGGAGTGGCAGCCAGAGCATAGGGACAGAAGGAGTCATCCTTGCAGCCTGGGAGTGGATAAAGACTTATGGAGTGTGAAACCAAATCTTCAAACCACAATAACAAAATTGCATGGGGTTTATTAAATCGATATCCTAGGAAAGTTAACAGACAGGAAAATATAGCTGCAATATCTGAAGCCAGAGATTAGTAACTGGAATCTACCTGCCTAGAGACCAAGAAAACCTGTCGACTGACAAGAAAATAAGGCAAAAACAAACACAAAATGAATATCCTTGGGCAAAGTTCAGTTGTATGGCATGTGTAAGAATAAAACTCCAACATTATTATCAACAAAAAAAATGAATGTTTCAACATCAATGGAATTCTATGCCATTCATTAACATGGTAAATTTAGAATACTAGACAATAAATGATGGGCAGGAGATGAAGATGATAGAAACTTCCCAACAGAGACAAGATAAACTAGCCAAGTGGTTCTAGAAAACAATCTAACAGTATTGGGAAAATTAATTTTGAGAACATCCTATGATCTAGCACTTGACTTCTACCACCTATTGATGCCTAAGGTATAATTTTTTAAAAGAAGAACAAGAAAAAGAGGAAGAGAATGAAGAAGAAGAGAAAGAGGAGGAGGAAGAGGAGAAGGAAGAAAGGAAGAAAGAAATCTTCAGGGGGTAAGAATGCCTACCATATATGCATGAGGGTGTGAATTCAGATCCCCAGCACCCAGCCAGATGTATAATCCCACAATCCCATCTTTGGGGTTGGTGGACATTTCTGGGGCTGAACTGACTGTAGCCAAGGAGAAAAACAGCGATCTCTGGGCTCAGTGAGACACCGTCTCAGTGGGACAAGATGGTGATAAAGGACACAACTGCCTCTGGCTTCCCTACACATGTGCCTTTGTTCCCAGTGCCAGCAGTGCTGAAGCTGGTACTGAGCATCTCATTATATTGTCCACATGGCAGATGCTTCTCAGGTCTTTCAGCCACAAGCACTCTCCTTTCAAACTTCCTCCATCCTTGCCTTACTACCATCTTCTTTTCCATTGTCACCTGTTCAAGCATTGTCTTCTTGTGCTAAATGTCCCTCTATCAGGAGTCATCCCTTCTGTAAGCTGTTATTCGCTTATGTAAAGAATGTGATGGAATGTCATGACACTGAGCTTGCAATAATTACAAAAAGAAGAGCTGATAAAATGCCTCAATCTCCTTTTGCTTTTCTCTCTCAGACATGTTCCTCCAGCTTAGTATTCACAAAGTACCTTCAAAAGCCCTCCGTGAATATGCTGAGGGAACTGAGCTAATGAATTTTCTAGGAGATCAAAAGTTGTAAGAAAAAAACTGGAACTTTTAAGTTACTCTAAGGCAGGGTTAGGGGTGGCAACTTCACAGGAAGGAACTGGAAACAACTTGAGGAAGGGGGCGTTCATGAACTGTGGGAGATCTGAGGCTTGTGCCCATTAATTAAGAAGATTGGAGGAAAAAAACCACATTTTATGCTTTTTTTTTTTTTTAATTTTATGCCCTCTGTGGGATGGGGGTGGGGTGGGGGTTGTGTACTTGTGTCTGGGTGTCATTTAGGCCAGAAGAGGTCACTGAATCTCCTGGAGTTCTGTTGAGTGTAGGCCCGCCCAATATGGGTGCTGGAAACAAATTCCAGTTCTCCTCAAGAGCAGCAAGAACTCTTAACTCCTAGGCATCTCTCCTGCTCGAACACATACTTGAACCGGATTCCCATATTCTTTGAACAGAGAGGGCCTGATGTGTCCCAGGTAGAATTTAATTTCAAACGGGAACGTTTCAAACACAGGAATGTTAAGTGCTGCGATGGCTCTCAATATATTATTGGAGTCTAACTTAGGCTAAGGAGCAGACTAAATTTCCTAAGAGAAGAGATTGGAGTTTTTGCATAAATTCCATGATGTTTTTGTCACTTGTCAGTTGGTGCCTTGTCCCCAACCTCCACAGTGCCTTGAAAAAAAAAAAAAATGTTCCTGAAGTATTCAACACATCTTGGTTTTCAGATGATGGTGCTGGCCTCCTGGTTTGTTGTTGTTTCCTTGTTTCCTCCACTGTCACTGGTGTGTCTCCTTTTAGCAATGTAACTAAAAGGTCAGAAGGTGTCCAGGTGTCCGCAGGCAGTGCTCCAACAATTTCATTTTTCTTTTTCTTTTTCTTTTTTTTTGTCAGCTGTAGTTAAGGCCAGGATGTTAAGATTTGAAAACGATCCTTTTCTCCTGCAGGTAAACGGGCTTCGAGCTCCTGGGATCTGGAACCGAATTTGCTTTCTTTAACAACACGTTCATCCACGAGGGTAGGAAACACGGGTCCCCCATCACAGGCTCTCACCGGGGAGTGAAGGCAAGGTGCCTACCAGAGCTTCAGAAAGCACGCTGTGTCTTTAAGACTCTGAAACCGGGAGGCGAGCCTCCTCCTCAGCGTGCCCGCTGATTGGCCATGCGTGAAGGAAGTGGGCGGTGAGCGCGCCGCGTCTGTTATTGTCGGCGCCGCGCGGGTTGCAAGACGGGCGGGAGAGACGTGCGGGCCACCTCGTCTGCCCGTGCCCCCACTCGCGGGCGTGGGACGTGGGTG
Organism: Phodopus roborovskii; assembly: GCF_943737965.1. NCBI lineage: Eukaryota > Metazoa > Chordata > Mammalia > Rodentia > Cricetidae > Phodopus > Phodopus roborovskii. Next base: position 13,768,124 of record NW_026126460.1, on the reverse strand, counting down.
GAAAACGGGCCTCCTCCATCCCGCGGGACTCAGAGCCGCGGCCGCCGTCCCGCGCGCGTGCCGAGCCGCCGTGGGCCGGGGTCCGCGCTCGCGCCCCCGCCCTGAGCCCCGGCCCCACTTGACGTCGCTCTGCGCCCTGTTCTGCAGGTTCGCTGGTGCCATCATGGCTCAGAGGGCCTTTCCGAATCCGCACGCCGATTATAACAAGTCCCTGGCCGAGAGCTACTTTGATTCTACCGGGAGGGTGAGTTGAGGGTTGCCTGTGAGGCCACCTACCCCGTTCCCCACCCCTGAGGCCCCCTTGCCCTGCACGGTGGGGGCGCTCATCCATCCCCCGCCGAAGACTTACATAAGTGCCTAAGTCTGGACGTACTGAGCCCTGACATACTGAGTAGGGGATGAAAACCCCATGTCAACCCCCTTAGCTGTGGAAGAAATCCACTTATAAAGACTGTCTTCGAAGTTCACTGCCTAAGCGGCATTAAGGGAGGTGAGGGACCTGCCTGTGTTCACGTTAGTCCTTAGTGAGTGTACACAAGTCTGGGCCTGTGGGGAGGACGTCTTTAAAAGCGATGCTGCTGAGAGAAACGTGACCGACGGGCCTGAAATAATTTGTAATTTTACTGCTTTTTCCGAAGCCATCTTTAAAGCTGAGAGTGGGGAACCAAAGATTAGAAAAAATCATTCGTGCTTAGGGTTAATCTGGTTTCCACGCCAGAGAGCCTGGGGTGTGGCAGCCAGGCACTGTTTTCTCAAGCCTCATTGGCGAGTTGGATTATTGGAAGGAATACCTAATTTTGGCAAATCCCTGAGAGTTGAAGAGTGTTTATACACTGTGTAGCCCAGGCTGAACTCATGATAGCCCAGGCTGGCCTTGAAATCACCATCCTCCTGCCTCAGCCTCCCTAGTGCTAAGATCAAGTGTAGGTCGCTGTATCCAATGGCCATAATTATTTTTTAATTTAAGCATATTTCATTGAAACTTGTCGACGCTGCAGAGGGACAGTTTATATGCTATTCTGGTAGCCCGTGGAGTTCTCATCTGTCCTGTTTATGTGGTTCTGTCCCCTGACCTCTGCAAACCCCTTATTCAGTCATTCAGTGGGAGGGGTAAACATCTCGGAGGTGCTTTGTGGGAGGGTACCGAAGTGTGTATGTGTGGAGCTATAGGGGGAAGAGGAGCTTTATTTAAAGACTGGATTGACCAGGACAAAGCTGTGTTACTTGTCTAGAGTCCCATGGCCTTCCTGACACCTTCTGGGCCTACATTCTGCCTCCCTCTCCAGATCTGAAGCTAAGGTGTGAGTTAGTCCTGTCTGGTTAGAGGAAGGTGCACTGCTTCATGCCAAGTTGGCAAAGGGAGCCCTTGAAAAAATTGTCCTAATGATGGAAGTTCACTCCTCAGCTTTAGGGTGCTCCTAAATTAATGCTTTTACACGTTAAACTTGGGGTTTTCTTGTTCTTGTTTTGCATTTTTTTTTCTTCAAAAAAAAAAAAAAAATGTATCCACTCATTGTATGTGTGTGCTGTGCAGGCCCATACATGCTACAGCTATTTAGAGAGAGCATGGGAGTCAGTTCTTGCCTTCCACCTTGTTGAGGCGTGGTCTGCTGTTTCTGCTGCTCAGTGGTGTATTCCAGGCTAGCTGGCCCTTGGGTCTCTGGGTGACTCTTGTTCCTGCTGTAGGACTACTGGGATTGAGGTGTGGGTTACCACATTTGGCTTTTTATGTGTTCTGAGATCAAATGCCGGTTAGTCAGGGTTTCATAACTAATGCTTGGGTGCACTGAAACATCTTAGCCTGTCTCTTTGGAGTTTCGGACACTAAGCTAAAACTCACTTTGTAACCCTTTCTACTCAAAATGATACTCCTGCCTCAGCTCGCTGAGTACGGGTATCATAGATATGAGCCACCACATCCAGCTGTCAACTCTAATTCATTCATTCATCTATTTCTTGAAGGGTCTCACTATTTAGCTCTTGCTAGCCTAAAACTTGATATGAAGTCCAGGATGGCCTCAAACTCATCAAGGTCCATTTGCCTTTTCCTCCTAAATACTGGAATTAAAAAGATATGTCACAAAAGACACAAACCCAAACTCTAAACCTGAAAAACAAGGTGACATACATAGGGTTAGTGTTGAATGGAAAAAAGTCAAGCCCTAGAGCCCTGCCTCCTATTAACACATGGATGTGGGAGGAGCTTCCTGGCATCTTCAGGGACTCTTCATACTTTCAATTTCAGTGATTGGGCGTTGGCCATAGTCTTTATTCTCAGGAATGTCACCTTCCTGTTCTGAGGCCAAGGTATTCTCACTGTGGTCCCCTAATGGCAGGCTGACCAGGACTGTTCAGCAGATAGCTATGGTCATGTCAGGCTACTCCTTGACTTCTATGAGACTTACAGATCTTATTTATATTAATATTAAAGTCCATTATATCTTACTAAATGTGCTTCAAGTCTTGTCAAAGTCCTAACCTTTTGGCAGAGATTGTTAAATAACAGGCAAGTATCTATCAAGCTGTGGATTCTTAGTGACGCTTGTACTACAGTGGCCACAGATGGTATCAGGGATGCTCCTTAGAGGTGAACCTTTGATTGGACTTCTTACAATCTCAAAAGGCTGTCTGCATGTCCATGTGTGCAGGGAGACATGCACGTGTGTGGGTTAGAGGATGATATCTGTTGCTACCTGGGTGCTGTCCTTTGTTTTTTGTTGTTTTGTTTTGGTTGTTGATTGTATTTTTTTGAGTTAGGGTCTGTCTGGCATGCCAGATAGGCCATGACTGGCTGTCCAGTGAGCTCCAGGAATCAGCATGTTTCCTCTTCCCCAGCTCTGAGATTATAAGCAAATCCAGCATGCCCTGCCCTGCTATAAGCACATGCCAGCATGCCTCACTGTTCTGTATACTGGCTCTAGAGGTCAAACTAAAGCTTCTATGCTTGTAAAGCAAACACTTTACTGCCGAGCCATCTCCCTAACCCAAGATGTTCTTCCTAAAAGTGAGATTATAAGGACATTGAGGTGGCTTGGCAGGTAAAAGGGCTTGCCAGGCAAGCTGAGGACCCAGGCAGGAGAGAAATGACCCCTGCAGTTGTCCTCTAACCCTCCACGCATGTGCCTGTCATACATGCACGAACAGGTACACACACTCAAATTCAGAATAATAAAACAGACTGGTTGGTTTAGGTTTGATATCACAGTCTTTCCATGATGAAACATGTTTCTGCACTTAGAATGCTCCTCAGCTTTGTTTTGACATTTACAAGTTTTGTGTGAAGTCCTAGCAAGTTCCTGAGTAGTTGGTACATTAAAGTGACTTTTTAAGATGCTCAGCCATGTACAGTATACAGTGCTTTGAAAATGCTTTCCAGTTGCCTTCATAATGAATAGGCCTTTGTAAAAGAGCAGAATTAAGAGCATCTGTTGCTCTTCATAGGACCTGAGTTCTAGTCCCAGAACCCACATGGAAGCTCACAACAGTCTATAACTCCAGTTCAGGGGATCAGACACTTTTGGCCTCTCAAGGCACCAGGCACACACAGTACACAGACAGACAAACTATCACAAACCCACACGTATATAATAAAAGTAAATCTGAAAAAATTAAGAATGTGCCTTTCTGATGTGACTTGTGAACCCCAGCTCGTCCATCAGTTCTGTAGGCCCTCATGGACCCCCAGCATTAGAGTCACCCTTGCACAGAGTGGGTGGCCCTTAAGAAACCACTGAAGGTAGCTTCAGTTTAAAGGCGATAGGAGCTGAGCAAGGGCAGTCAGTAACAGGTTGAGGATGTAGCCAGGCCTCTTCTTGCCACTCACCATGCTGGGTGAGAATCTCATCCTAGGTTTGATGTCATTTGTGCTTGAAGTTCCTGTTGACCACGGACTTGTTTCGCTTTTAATGCTGTTGCTTTATCCATTCCTAAAATTAACAGAAACAAATAGAGTATTTCCTAAAAGGATTAACATTGTCAGGGCTTGGAAGCCAGCAGCTAAGATTCAATGGTTATCATTAAGAAAAGGACTTGTACCTTGTGCACACCTTTAATCCCAGCACTTGGGAGGCAGAGGTAAGGGGATCTCTGAGTTCAAGGCCAGCCTGATATTTTCTATCTGACTGTGGAACCTAGGCTAGTCTCAAAGTAGCTGACCTCCTGCATCAGCCTCCCAAATGCTGGGCTTGCAGGCATGCACTGCCATAACCTGGCTCATGGTAATTTTTTAAAATAAACATTTTGGCTTAAATATGAGCTCCCTGTGTAGTTTCTGGAAAACCTAAACCTTTAAGGCTGCTTTACATTCCATATGATGATATTTTATTTCCATGAATAGAAAATGTCATCATGAAGGTGCTATTAATTCTGATAGTGTGATTGACTTTTACTCTTTTTAAAAATGCTGTCCTTTCATTTCTACAGCTGACTCCTGAGTTCTCACAGCGCTTGACCATTAAGATTCGAGAGCTCCTTCAGCAAATGGAAAGAGGCCTCAAGTCAGCAGATCCTCGGGATGGCACTGGGTACACCGGCTGGGCAGGTATAGAGAATGCTGACTGAGCTAGCATGCACACTGGTGAGAGCCAAAGCAGGGCCTTCCCATAGCAGTTAGGCTTGGGCACAGCCTGCAGGCCCTCCTGTGTGTGTCCTGGTAGCGTAGAACTCCCACCCCACAGTTACCTTTCTGTGTGCTCATTGTTTAGGGAGGGCAAGCACCCGGTGGGTATTCATACCTGGCATTGGGGTGTCTACTGTTCTTGTGAAGGGAAAAATTGGAGGAAACGAGAGAGCTGAGGGACCACGGTTAGTCTCCCTGCTGCAGACAGGATGCTGTCAGAATACTGAAGAAAGCAATCTAGGGTGCAGCATTTCCCATGCGCTTGGAATAGTAGGGAGGCTCCATTCAGAGCTTTAGGGTGTTGAATCTGAAAATGCAGGCTCCTTGGCCTCAGCGATTCATAAGCAGAAGCCAGGAATGTGCATTTTACAAACAAATGTGGAAGCTGACCTGTGGGCTGCTACTGAGAGCTGCTGCTGTATAAGAGAGACTGGCTAACAGCAGGAGTGTCACAACCCTCTTTAGTGTGAGGAGACACATTTCCTTACAAGGTGGGGAAGACAGGTAAAATCTATAACATGACTGGAGGGAGCATTAGGCCAATATTGTTCATTCATTCATTCATTCATTCATTCATTTATTTATTTATTGGGTCTTGGCTGTCCTGGAACTCACTATGTAGATGAGGTTTTCCTCAAACTCACAGTGATCCACCTGCCTCTACCTTTCAAGTGCTGGGATTAAAGACATGTGCTACCATGCCTGGCATAAGGCAAAATAACATTGACCCAAACAGTTGAGTTTTAAGTTTATTATGTATTTTAGAAGCTAAACACAGGAAACATTAGTGGAGAATAAAATGAAAGTATTTTGTGTCCAGAAGGAAGTTACTGAAGTATCATTTATTACCTACTGTAATTTCAGCTGTAGTGTAATTAATTGACAGACTCATCTCATTAATAAAGAGCCTTGCCATCTTTATTTTAAATTAACAGAATTTGGAGAAAACAGAGTAAGTCCCCTACAGAGGTGCTGTGACATGGCCTTCCCTGCCAGGTTATACACTACAAGCCTAAGCTCGGGTGCTTTCCTCAGATGTTGGAAATTTCCATTATTTATGAAGTTTATTTTGTGGTCTCTGACCAGAGAAAGAGGCACAGGCTGAGACAGCTGGCTAGACACAGTTCCTGGGAAGACTGCAAAAAGGGACTTAAATCCCTAATTCACCCATTCACATGGACTCATCTCATTATAAAGAACTTTGCTTGGGAGTAGGAGAGAGATGGTGGCTGACTGATTTCAGGTATGAATGACTAACTTAACAAGTTCAGGAAAAGCCATCCATCAAACATCCTGAATTGCTAGAGTTAGTTGAGAAAAAGTCTTCCTTCAGCATAGTTTTTTTTTCCTCCGAAGTGCAGTGCTCCTGGTTTAAGCTTCTTGGCTGTGTGACATTTGTGGCATTGTCTCCTTCCTCTTTCACTATCTAACCCTCAAGCAGCTCACTCTCAATGCTGGCTCTGGGAAGCAGCTTCCATGGCAAGCATCTGAGGCAGATTGGCACACTGAGCAGTGAGAATATCTTCAGTTGCTGTTGGGTTTCTGAGGAAGCATAAAATCTTGTAGATAAATTTGCTAATGGCTTTTGGAGCAAGGTTCCTAATGTTCTATCATCAAATGCTGTTAAAATGCTATTACTCCTGCATAAAATGTACCATCTCCTCCAGCATTCAGGTACAGTAAAGGCTGTCTTGTGCCAGTATTCAGTCTGAAAAATGTAAGGCTCTGAGTTGATTAACCACAGGAAATCATAATCTATAAGCCTTCTGTAACCCTACAATTTATGGACTACTATCTAGTGACAACTAGTTTCATTACTGAGCACTGCATCTACGAACAACACAGTGGGAGCAATTGATGCTGGGTGTCACCGCAGTGACAACCTGATGGCATGTACCCTTGTATATGGTTTGTGTGTGTTCAGGTGCTCTTCTAAAAATGACACTTTAAAAATAAAATCAAAACAAGATACTTCATTTTTACTTTGTTCAGCAAGACATTTGGAATTTAGAATCTTACTTTTATAAAAACTACACATTGTTTCTCATTTTGCCAAGTTATTCACAAATTTAGGAAATGCTATTTTACTGTTAAAAAAAACTATAAAACTTCCTTTAACACTCACTTTTATTGAGCATTTGTTGTCAGTGGACAGGGAAAGCTGTTAAAAATTGTCTCTATGTTACAGTGTAGTTTGTGAGAGCCAAGGCTGTGATTACAGTTAATTAGAACTTTAGCATCTTATTATCTAGTGGAAATATGGCTGATAGCCAGTAAAATTAGGATTTGGAATGGTTTACATTCATCATTTTAAGTGTTTCTGTTTCTCCCATGGAAAAGTCATGGAGGAAGTTGAAGACTGACATAGTAGCCTTGGGGCCCAAGCAAAACTATCTTAATTGTGTGTTGTACAGCTAATTGGACCTGCTCCTCATTTTTATTTTTCCATCTGCAGATTCTCTCTAACATCTCTCCACTTTGGTCAGGAATTTTGTTAGAACTTTCTAAGGTATTAAATTTTTAAATCAGGAAAGTAATATTTTCCACCTCTTCACTTCTAAAGGAACTTGAAACAATTTTCTTCTTTTGGAAAAAGAAGTCTTCATCTCACACATAGTGGTTTTTCCATAAAGCCTGTTACAGAGAGACATTTCAGAGTTCTAAGTTCTGCCGGGTACTCAGTGTGCCTCCCCTCCAGGAGAGACTACAGCCGATGTGCCATGTGTTCCTGCCTCCTCTAACCGATGAACTCATTCTCTGCTTCCCCTTTCTTCCCCTTTCAAACCCTTGTTTACTAGTGTGGATTTCCATGTACTATGCATACATCAATCCATACTAACCCCACAGTAACTCATCTCTCTTCTCCTTGACTGAACATTTAAAGCTGTAGAATGAGGCTATGCGGCTCCCTGATGCCTTGTACGTGCTGTCTGCTTGCTTAGCTAGCCTTGAAGATGAAAGGGTTCTAGTGGAGAGAGATAGCTCTGTGCGTTTAGTACTACATGTGTACTTACATCCAAATGGATGCACTCCCATAGCTTTTTCCATTTCTGTCTTTTAGTGAGTCCCGGGAGTAATAGGGACAAGGTACTTCAACTTTCTGCCGGGGCACCTCTGTGTGATGTGTGCTTTGGAAGATAGCCATTACAATTAGAAGCTTTCCATCTGATTCTGCCTAATGGTGTGGTCTAATAGCTAATTCTGGCTTGGATAAGAGTAAACTTTGGTATAACCATATGTGTGCAAAATACATTATTAATAAGAGTTACTATGTCCTGGTTAAACAAAACTTGAAGTAAATAAAGGACTGGCAGAACGGGTCAGGGTAAAAGGCATGCTTCCCAAGCATGGGGGGCTGGAGTTCCCCAGCTCCCAAATACAAACAGAGAGCATAGAAGCCCACTTGTCCCAAACCCAGCACTCTCTAGTAACCCTAGCACTCAGGAAGTAGAGATGGTATCTTTAGGCACACTGGCCAGCTAAACTATCCAAATCTGCCAGCTTCAGGCTTAGCAAGAGACTCTATCTCAGCATATAAGGTATAAATTGGCCAAGGAAAATGCCTGTCATCAACCTCTGACCTCCACACACACAGGTCTCCATGTATGCAAACACTAGCACACTACACACAGATACACTTAAAGCAGAGGAGGAAGGTGGACAGCCCTCACTATTCAAATTGTTCTGCAACAGGACTAGCTTGGGTTTTTACTCTAACATGGAATATAAGGATATTTTACAGAACTGAGCATATTAACTGTGTGGTTTTAGTCGAATTTAAAACATTGTGTCTATGAGATGCCATCATTAAGCCTCACACCCCTGGCATTTATCCTTTTACACTTGTGGTAGAGAAGCAAAATTCCATGACCCTGGAAGGAAAAGAGTAAAAGTCAAAGCACTGCTCCTAGTAACAGTCACGCTGACATTCACATGACAGGAGGGGTGAGAAAGTGCACAGACATCGTGCCCAGTGGAGAAAGCAGATCCCCTCCCACATGCTTTTAACCCCCTGCTCTGCCTGCGTGTATCTCCACGGTGTGGAGTCTATACGGGGTTTCCATGTCAGAGCGGAGAAGTAGAAGCAGAGCAAGGCCAAGCGCTTGGGTTCCACAGCCAGCAGGTGACAACGATAGGCTCTACCCAGCGAGCCTGCCCCACCAGTCATGTCCTTTGCCTTTTGAGTGTGTGCATGTTTCCTACCAACGACTACATTTGTCTTCATTGTGTACGTTTGTACGCGAAGATTTTCTTAAGATCTCTGACATGGAACAGTTTGAACCATGACAACCTGATACCTGTACTGTACAACATTGTACAATTGCTTATGACCAATCAGTTCAGTGTTTTAAAAAATATTAAAAGAATTTGAAAAATTCTTTACAGAAACATGCCTTATTACCAAGGTGGCAGAGGGAAGGGCAATTACTTTTAAGCCTGCAAGTAGGTTATTAAGGATTGGACATAAAGTAAATCCTGGACATTTTTCTCAGCATTTGCAGCAAAAAAACAAAACCAAAAAAAACAAAACAAAACAAAACAAACAAACAAAAAAAAAACAATTCTGGCATTCTTTGTAGAGAATGTGCTTTCCATTTTCAGACTCTATAGTTACACTCAGTGTAGATTATAAAACATGAATTGACCCAAAGAAGATTCTTCTCATAGTGGCTTGTATTTGAAAAGGGTTGTTGAAAATCTTCTCAAGTGAGTTCTCATCTGTCTAAAATCAGTTGGCAGCTGTTAATAAGTGATATTTCAAATAAACCATCTCAGTTGTTTCTCTGTAGTGCTCCTTAAGAATGTATTACACTGGAGGGTAATGCACAGTGGTTGAGGTGTGGCATGTGCTAACAGTCAGTGTTGGACTGTGTATTTACAGTCTACATCTCCCAGCAGACTAACCGCTAGCAGGTTAGGAGCTTGGATACAGAAAACAGCAGGAAAGGAACCCTACAGCCAAATCTATAGCCAGCTGCTGGCTGGACTCCATGATGAATCCAGCGATGTATAGGACACTCAGGCTATCACTGGGGTGAGCTACCTTTTGTTCCGGGGAAGACTGTAGATCTTAGAGGTGAAATCACAAAAGACTAATGAAGAGGTACTGTTATAAAGGGTTAATAGGCAGGGATGTGACTCTGTAAAAGTAGGCGTTTACTAGGGAACACTGCTTCTCTGACAGAGAACAGCAGAGAGTTAAGTAAACCCAAGGGAGGGCCGATCTCGCCAGTGTCTTTAGGAAGCATAAGGAAAAGTGCTAACCTTCGTGAAATGTCGCTTTTCCCCACTCCTCGCTGTGATGATTCCTCGGAGACATGGTGATCAACTTACACTTTAAAAGAGAAAAAGCCATGTGCACAAAGAGCTCCAGGGGCTTCAACTCTGAAAGGCATGGGCTAAGCGCCTGTTAACCAACTCAGCAAGTTAATGAGGCTACGATTGGCATGCATGTCCTCTTCTCAAGCATTAGATAACATTTTTAATAAGAAGAGCTGCAGTGTGATCCCTAGAGTAATATTAACTTGGGCTCTAAACGCAGGTCATTAGTGTTTCAAGATGCTGTTCCTCTGATCTGCCAAGTGGTTAGCTGTTAGCTGCCACATTAGCATGTGGCTCTCAGTTACCGCTGACACGAGATTTATTTGAAAGAAATCATTCTGGCTGGTTGTCTTCTTTGCAATTTGATCTCTCTTTATTAGAAGCTCCCCTACCAGAGCCAGCATTTCAGTGTCTAATTGAGCTCTGAGCAGATGTCACCTTCACCTTCATGAGAAGCACCCTTCCCTCTAAGCCAGTGCCATTGGATGTGGGTGGACACTGGGTTCACTAGAGCCCTTCTTATCAGTCACTGGAAGATAACTGCATGGTCCATTGGCTTTCTGAGTTGCACATCAAAGCATAGGACGCTGATGCTGTACTATATAGGTCATGTTACTAAGGCACACATTTAAGAAAAGTGTTGGGCTTAGATGTTCAAAGAATGCTCAGGTGAAGCACAGAGAGAGGGTGACAGTGTATGTAAGCAAAATCAGAATAAATAGCAGAAGGGGAACTGAGAAGATGACTCAGTTAGATAAAGTGCTTGCTATACAAGGATGGGAAGCAGAGTTCAGGTCCCTAGCACCCATGTAAATTCTGGGTTGGTGTGGTGGCCACTTATAATTTCCAGCATGCTGAGTGTGGACACAGATTCCCAGAGCAGTCTGGGTAGCTAGACTTATGGGTTCAGTTAAGAGGCCCTGACTCAATGACTAAGGTAGAGAGTAGTTGAGAAAGACCTTGAGCTTACACATACATGCATGCGCTCTCTCAAACACACACAGACACCATAGGCACATATGTATGCGCATAAGCATATACACACAGAAGAAATGACAGAAAGGAAATCACGCTGACCTAAGCAAGGACCATTATAGACAACACCCAAAAAGGTGGCAGCTGGACCTGTCATTCCCACTGCCATTAACTTCCACTAATGTCTCACCCATAGTCAATTTTTAATAAAAGTGCTTGTAGGATGAATGTTTGAAGGGAATATAGCTGCATTACTTCTCTTTGTCACTAACTGTAACCCAAAAAATTACTTAAACTAGGTGCAAGGGGAAAAGAATGAAAATTCAGTTAGGTTAGGATGTTATTCAGTTCATCACAACCCCAGTGTTGGGTCAAGTTGAGACAAGTATCTGGGAATTAGCTGACAAGTTTTACCATATCTACTTTATAAACAGTAAAACTGGCAGAGAGCTGATCATTGAGACCTATGCTCCTCTCATCCCTTGACCTGACTCCCCAGACTCAAAGAGCACCTGATCGTCCTGGGTTAGCATGCCTGCCTGGTGAACAGATGGGGACAGAGGACTCCGGTGGCTAATGAAAGGCCACGTGGCAGTTCTCTGTCCTCACAGATCAGAAAGGGAGGAGAGATGCTGAAGTGTGGGAAGAGGGAGAGTATGGTTCCCTCTGCACCCTGTCCCTTTAGATGAGAGAAAGATAGGATAAAATAACGCAGTGAGTTCCACTGCCTAATGGAATTGGTCATGAGTCAGTGTATGCCAGGGACTACTCTGTTTAGTCACATGACTCAGTGATTCTACAGAGAAGCTGTTGCTGTTTCAGTTTTCAGAAGAGTGCTAAGGCTTATTAAATGGGCTGTATTTGCACAGCTAGGAAGGGGAGAAGCAATCTTGGACCCTTGCATGAAGAGCCCATATTCTTATTTGTCTGTCACCTGTTACGCCAGTCTGATAAACAGCTAGCAGTCCTTCTACATTTGACCTTTCAAAGCAGAGGGCTGCTGGACACTGAGTGAAAGGAAGAACATGTACTGTTTCCTTTGTTCCTGGTTCCTTCCACGGTTGTATCGCAGCTGTGGAAATAGCTAAAAGGAAAAGGCCCATGTTCGAAGGGCTCATTTGACTTCTTCCGCTACTCTTTCTTTGGGGTAATATTAAATAGGAGGTGCAGAATCGTGCCTGCTTTCTTCCCTGATTGCCTGTGTGAAAAACTCTGGGAGATTTGTGCAGCCAGCAGCCCACAGTCTCATGGCTGAGCAGATGTCACCATGAGTGCTCTACTGACACCTGGATTGGGTGGGTAGAGCTGTACACAGTGAAGTCATCACCAGAAAGAAACTGCTGCTCCAACTTCAACAGATTTTGTTGCTGAAATGTGTGCCCAATCATTGACACACAGGATTGGGGAACATTGCGAAATTATAGTAGAAATCACCAACTTGTACAGAAAAGCAGATGGCCCTGGGTAATGGGAGTTCATCTTATATTTCCCAGGTCTGAAAGGAAGAAAACGTAGTAACTGATGATGAACTTTTAAAGTTTCAGTGGATGATTTCAGTTAGATTGGAATTCTCCCTCCTCTCTCCTTTACTAGTTATCTGACTTTGCAAACTACTGAGTGCTAGTGGACCACTCCACTCCCTAAAGATCTGAATGTTTAACAATGTGTTCCACCATAGCACCTATATATTTCAAAGCCCTTGGCCTGTCTGCATGGAGGTGACGTGACATACTCTGGTAAAGGTACCACTGCCAACTGGTTGTTGGATAAATAAAAAATGTTAAGAAGTAACCTCTCGCATTACAGAGACATGTTTGGGAGACTTGTGTGTGTGGAGATTTTATCATCTCTCTATATATATATTTGAGACACAGTAAGGTCTTGATTGGTCAAGAAGAATAGAACTAATGATCCCTCAGAAACACAAAGGCGTAGTATTAATTACTCCACAGCAGCTGGCTATCCTTACAGCACTGCTGAGGCTCAGTAGCTGAGTAAGGAAATTGCAGATTTAGCAGTGTCCCTGAATACTTGGCCCTTCCCCCCACACACACACACAACTCCCACAGCGAGGGAGCTCTGGAAAGAAACAACAGAGCAGCCAGCATTGATGCCTCTTATAGCAGGCTTTTTTGGCCTCACAGCATATTATTTTTTCTTCTTAAAGTAAATTAGTTGCGAACATTTCAAAGCCACATTTATAAGTTTGCTGCAGCCCTAGACTCCCTCAAGTATCTTGCGTAAAGGAACACTTAGCCTTGCTCAGTAGAAGTCATATTAGAATATTTTGTCTCAATGGAAATGGTAGTTTGCTGTCATCTCAGCAGCTGCTGGCCAAGTGTAGGTATTGAACATTTCAAATGTGGCAATGGATGTAAGTGTATGCAGTTAGAGAGAGGCTGGCATCAGATGCTATAGGCCAGAGCAAGAACAGGCTTCTAGAGCCTAATGGCATGTGCCTCAGTTTCTCCTGGCCATCCACACCACAGGCAAGTCAGCTTGCTTTGCTTTGTTTTAAGGAAACACAATTCTCCATTACCCTTCAGCTGCTCCTGACACACATTGGGAACCACAGGCAACACCCAGTTACACAGCATTAAGATGTTTCACAAATGCTTACTGACCACCTTTTCTGACTGTAGGATTCATTAATGAATGTTGTCTACTTAGATTTTTGCTTTATCCACTTCTTCATGTCTTCCCTTCCCTTGGATTATACTCTCCACGTGTAAGCCATGTGTATGAGCAAAGATGGAAATTAGTACAAGCTGAACGCCTTAACTTAAACGACTTAGTGACACTAGTTGTTGTGGAGTAGACCAACTAAGATAAGAAATGAGTAATGTCTAACCTAAATTTTAAAGTTAACATTGGGCCAGTGAGATGGCGCAGTGAGTAAAGGTGCTTGTGCCAAGCCTTACAACTTGGTCTCCACCTTCTGGACCCACATGGTTTTAGCAGGAGAGAACAGATGCCCACCAGTCTATCATCTGACCTCCACACATGTGCCATGGCACACACACCCTCACACAGAAATAAAATGTAATTTTTAAAAGGAAAAAAATTAAAGACTTAAGTTTTGTGTTCATGAAAATGTCAAAATTTATTCAGGTTCGTGAGAAGGAGGCTTATATTTTAAATAAAATAGTTCCAAAGTAGAAAAAAAAAAAAAAAGATAAAGCTTATTCTTACCATTAAGTATAATCAAAGCTTAAATAGTACTAGAATATTTCCTGGGATGATACAAAAACTTAAAAGATAGAAAAAGAAAGCTTATCTTGGTTTTTGTAGCCTTTGCTTAGCAAATAGGGTACAAAGACACTATCTGTTCTTCAGATGTAAGTTGAAGAATGTACTTGATTACAAATGACTGTTGCCTTACTTTAAAGAAATAGTGTGTTCTTTGATGGATTTACACACTGATGATGCAGCTCCGTGCTAAGACTCTTGCCCAGTTGTGTTGTGTCTTAGTTAGGGTTTCTATTGCTGTGACAAAACACTACGATGGAAAAGCAAGTTGGGTAGGAAAGGGTTTGTTTATCTGGCTTATACTTCAGCATCACTGTTCATCACTGAAGGAAGTCAGGACAGGAGCTCAAACAGGGTAGGATCCGGGAGGCAGAAACAGAGGCCATGGAGGAGAGCTGCTTACTGGCTTGCTTTCCATGCCTTGCTCAGTCCACTCTTACAGAACCCAGAACCAACAGGCCAGGGATGGCACCACCCACCATGGGCTGGGCCCTCCCCCATTGATCACTAAATGAGAAAATTCCTTACAGCTGGATTTCATGGAGACATTTTGTCACCTGAGTCTCCTTCCTCTGATGACTCCAGCTTGTGTCACCTTGACAGATAAAGCCAGTCAGCACATGTCGTTATCATAGTTTTTCCACATGACATTGTCCTTTAGATACTTGAAATGTATTTAAAGATGTGTTCTCCATGGACACACTGGTAATCTTTTCTTGAGAACCTGTCATCTGCCATGTGCTGCCGTGCTAGTGATGCCCAAGAAGTTGTGGAACTGGATCATTCAGGAAACATCATGGAATCTGCCTGTCACTCATCCCATCAAGTTCTGTTGCTTTTACCTCCCAGGCAGATTCATTCTCACAGCATCTCTGTCCTAGCCCTTGCCCTGTCTCTCATCCCTAATCATATAGCATCCTCCTAACTATGCTTGGGCATCCACTGTTCCTACCCTTACAGGGCAGCTATCATGATTTTGCTTTTAAACACTTTTACACTATTCTGCTTAAAATGATCCATTTCAAATGAAACTGCCAGCATCAGCTGATTAAACCTGAGATACAGTATTGCTTCCTCTCTAGCTTTAGAACTGGTCTTACAAACATGTGGCAATACACTTAATAGTAGTGACTTCAATAAGACAGAAGTCCTCTCTCTTGTGTTAGTAGACAAAATAGGGTCTGGTGTGGTCAGATTTTAGCCCTCAGGGCATGAGGCCACCATCTCTGTGCATCACCAGCATCCTAATAGTTTCCAATTCATGGTGTACAGTTTCTGCATTGACCATGCCATCACGTCTGCATTCCAGACAGGCAGAAAGTAGAAGGAAGGATACATACTCACTGGGGAGAGCCCAGCCAGAGGCCATTCCCTACTGCTGATGTATCCTACATAGAAATCTGGGGTATGGTTGTTGAGGGGAAATGGGCATACATTTAGAGAGCCACTTCTGTTACAAGAGGTAAATAAATCTTTGTATTCTAAATGGGAACTTAAAAAACTTGTCTGAAACGGAAAGAACAAATAACATGTAGGCTTTCTCTTGGGCATTTGGAGGCAGGGAGTCAAACAGATAGAGCCATTGAAGGTAGCTACCTCTGGAAGGCAGGAGTGGGGCAAGGAAAGGACCAGAGTTTGCATGGTCAGCCTTGCAGACTGCCAGTGAACAGCATTTGTACCTTGATAAAGAAAGACTCTTAACATCTCAGCTGAAGCCGGACCATGATGGTTAATTATTAGGACCACAGGCTGCATGTTGGTGTCCCACTTTGCCTGCTATCTTTGAGTCTTTGCCATCTGCAAAGATGAAGGTGTACCTGTTCATACTGCCTGAGAATCCGGCTTAAGACATTTAGCCCCAGGTAGTTCATTTCCCCAAGTTTTCTATCATTACATTTAAAAATGTTAATGAGAAATAAAGTATCTCTGACCAGACTTTGGTTTACAAGCAGATCCCAGGAGATTGGTAAGCAGCATTCAGCACTTAAAGCCCTTTCCATCCATGGGTGCTTTGTGTAGGAAGAAAGCACACACTGGGAACAGATTGCCTCATTGAAATATGACAGCAGGGCCCAGAACAGGGGGAAAGGGGAAGTGGAACCTGGGGCCATGCAATCCAAGAAGCTAAAGAAACGATTCTGCGCTAATCAGAGAGGAACCATCCAAAAGACTAGCTGACTTTGATGAGGAGTGCATCAGGTCCTACGATTGTGTGTCAGAGTGGGCTTTGTTAACTGTTTAAGACAAAAGGAACTGATGATCATGAGAGACAAGGGTCCAAAAAGGAAGGCAGTCACTGCTCTTGTATTCAATTACTTTGTTTTCTCAAATACCAGTCAAGTTATTAACTGGCTTTGGTGCTTACATCACTTAATTAGGGGGGTTGAGGCAGCAGTGGGAATAAGGGAAAGTGAAAGGGCAACAGTTTAAGTGGATTGCCAGCAGGTGCGTGATGTGGGTGGCGATGAAGCCCATTAAGGGCGTAATTCTGGAAGAAGCTCTTGACGTTGATCATTTGTGAAAAGGAGATTTGTTTCCTCTCCACATACGTGGTTCTGTACACTTGTCTACAGACCTTGAGCATTGTCGTTCCATCTGTTCATCAACTTTGAAATTACTAACACCGCTTCACTTTGAAATAGCAGACAAGGTTATTAACTTCGGCAGGAAATGAAAATTTGGCCTTAATATACATGTGAAATTGAATTGTCTGTAACACAAAGCTTTGGAGATTACCCATGCAAAATGAGAAAAGTATCTGAATTTAAAATTGTCCCCAGTACAGTGAAAAGTAATTCTTCAGACTGCATTTTTACTGCACTGAAATCCATGAAGAGATTGGCTCTATTAATTTAGATTTAAACATAGGCTGTGTGTCTTCTAAAAATGGTAAATGAGATGGAAAATGTGCTTTACAGGGAAAAAAAAAATGTTTCTGGAAATGCCTTAGGCAGGCGGACTCCCTTCTCCATGTCTCTGACTGCTCCTTACTGAGCTGGCTTCCGACGGGGAGCTTTGTCTCCTGTGACAAGCACTTGTAATAAGGACACCCAGACACAGCTTAAGTTATTCTTTAGGCTTTGGGGTGCACAGGAGCAAAGTGAATGGGACCACAACAAAGTTACTGGCAGCTCTTCCTTTAGTCTCCAAAGTAGCATGGTGGTGGAGGAGGCAGTTCTTGGCAGGAAAAAAGACTAGAAGACTTGAGTGTATTTTCTCCAATGTCTGATGCTTGCCCACAAGGAAACCGGCTTGTCACATGGAAAAAAAAAAAAAAAATTAACCTTTTGTGTAAAGAGAAGTTGGCTTTTTTCATCCCTTGCTCTAAATTGCTTTATGTCACAACAATCATATTTTTTGTTCATTATTAATTAACTTTTGTTACTAAGCCATGGATCAAAAAAGATTAGTAATGGTAGCTGTGTCTGTCTTTGTGTCTCTGTCATGGACAAGTATTAAAAAGTCTGTATTGCTTACTAGAATTTTAACATTGAGGATTACAAACACAAGTGATTCCCTCTACCTTTTTCTTAGATCTGTCTCACGGTAAGCAGAGCTGAGGCTAGAAATAAAGTCACCTGACTTGCAGATGATTTCACATAGTTTATCAAATTCAACCCAGACGAGTGGGTAACACACCAAAGTGACACAGTGAGCTGCCTGTCCATCTCCACTTGCTTTCTCCTTGTGTTCCAGGCATTGCTGTGCTTTACTTACATCTCTATGATGTGTTTGGGGACCCTGCCTACTTGCAGATGGCACACGGCTATGTAAAGCAAAGCCTAAACTGTTTGAGCAAGCGTTCCATCACCTTCCTGTGTGGCGATGCAGGCCCCCTGGCCGTGGCTGCTGTGCTGTATCACAAGATGAAGAGTGAGAAGCAGGCAGAGGATTGCATCACACGGTAATCATGTTTGTTTGTGAGGATTGCTACCTAGACATCACTAGGGTTCTCCGTGCATTAGCAAAAGAACATTCTACTGAGTTTACTCTTCTCTCAGCAGATAAATCTTCCTCCTGCATCTGATCAGTTCATAATTCCTGTTATAGTTAAGGAATAGCCTTGTAATCCTTATCTTATACAAGATAGAAGATATTGGTGTGGTCCAGATCTAGTATCAGTTCCCTGGGACCAAAGCTCTGATCATGGAATGACTAATTAACTGTGCTCCCCAAAATTAGCATTGGAAAAGAAGGCTGTCTCTTCTTGTAAGCCAGGAACCAAAAAGTAATTTCAGACTGCCATTCTAGATGGATTGGGTACACATCTGTAATCCCAGCGGTCAGAAATCTAAGGAATATCCTGAATTCAAGGCCAGCTTCAGCTACATACTTAGATCATCTCCTAAATCCAATAATAATGATGATGATGACAACAATGGTGATGACTGCCTTTCTTGGGGAGGGGGGCAATGGCATACAAATCTAGGTTATCATTATGAATATAACTCATGGTCTCACTATGCACTAGTGACTTTTAAAGAATTGTTAAACTTTTCTACAAATGGACAACCTTTATTGTCTTTGCAAAGTTGTCGAGCACTCTGTTGAACTAAAGTTTGACCAGCAGGCAGCTCCGTGTGCAAGTCTTGGGCTCTCACTGAGCAAATGAAAGTCAGTAGGAGGAGTTGCACTTCTAGCAGTCTGGTCATCCCAGAGTCAGCCTCGGTTTTTATATACCCACTATTCTTTCTAATATTGCTGCTAGAAGTGCATAATTGTTGCCCTACTTTGAGGAATCTCTTCCTGAATATATATTGTCCTTCCGTATCACTGGGTTTACATCCATAGATGCAGCCAACCATAGCTCAAAAGTGTGGGGCACAAAGTTTATGTTGTTATTCCCTAAACAGTATGACTCTTCTTCGAGCACGTTAGGTAAAACAGATGCTTCAAGGTATAAGTGAAGATGCTCACGGGTTGTATGATAACAGGTCATATGAAAGATATGAGTGTCAGTATCTTTTAGTATCTTTTAGGGGTTCCAGAACCAATTGCCTGAATGCCTAGCAATAACTGGTCTGTGTGTATAGTTCAGCAACAGGCTTTTTGAACTGTTCTGGCTAGAAACAAGGTGTTGAAACAGATTGGAGTTTGTGCTCAGTACTGCTTACACAAAGTGAAATGCACACCTCTCCCTGTCTGCAGTCTTCAGGAGCTCATGAAGAGGGGAAGCCCTCCAAGTCTAGGGTACAGTGCTTTATCTGCCAGGAATATGCAAACAGCCTTACTCAGATGAGTAAGCTAGACTTGTTTACTGTTTGATACCTTATTATAAACACTTTTGTGATTTACATATTTTTTTTAAAAAATTATAACGTTTTAAGAACATTTTATTTATGGCCAGCACGCTTGTCATGCACCTTTAAAATTTAGAATGTGAGGTCAGACGTAGCAGCTCCCATCCATAATCCTAGCACTTGGAAGTTTGAGGAAGGAGGGTTTCTACTTACCAAATGGTAAATTCCAGACTAGCCTGATCTACAGTATAAGATTGTCTTAAAATAAAAGAAAAGGTGTGTGTGTGAGTGTGTGTGTGTGTTTGTTTATTCCTGTGTTCACATATGTATAAAGATATTACTGAAAGCGAAGTCTGTTATTTGGCCACAGCTCTGACTGCCTGACTTCTTTATCTCATGATCACTGTGATCTGGAATTAGTTTGACTCACTTTCTACATCTCCCTCTTAGTGGCAAAAGTTCCTTTGGTTCAGTTTCTGTAAGTTCAGAATGATTTTATATTGTCAGGTATTGAATCAGCAAGCTTGCTTATTTTGCTTTTTAATGAGCTGTCTTCCTGGTGTCTCAGCCTCCAGGGGTATCACACACTCATTTCCTTCATCAGTGTCTTAGTTGTGTTCCACTGGCTGCACCATCCCATTTACCTTTCCAGCATTTTCTTGGTGAGCTCTCAAAACCAGAATTTTGAGTTTGAAAGAGCAAACATGCCTTTAATATTAAAAAAGAAACTGGACTCCAAATAAGGCATGTTCATTAGGATTTAGTTCTTAAACCTGGCTTCCAGAAGAATGGACCTTGTGAGATCTTTTCAGGATGGAGAGGACTTGCACTTCTCAAATGGAGGATGGCAGTCTCTAACTTCCTACAAGGACCTGAGGGCTTGGAGAGGGTGAATGGGAGTCAGTAACTACAGTCATGCTGTGTTGCAATGGCCTGGGTGAATGACGGAGCCTCTCACTGGCTCTCTGCTATCTGGTAAGTACCCTATAGGTCCTGTCTGCACAGAGTTCTTGTTGCCAGAGTACAAGTAGAGAGCACCGCCCGGCCCAGTTAGCTCACCAGCCAGAGTATGCCCAGGTCAGCACTAACAATGGTTAGGAGATGATCTTGGACAGAGAATGTGATGTGTGTTGTAGTGTGATGAATCAGAAAAGGATAGAATGCTCCAGTGACACCCTGGGGAAGTGCCACTATGTGCCCAGCAAAGCCATCTTGTCTTTGAGTGTCTTCTTCCTTTGGTGACATTCACTGACTTGCTGGTCCCTTTGAAAAACTGGTCACTGTTAATATGAGCTCATCCAAACAAATAACTGGAGCCACAGAAATACACTGGTGGGCTTGAGAGTTTCCACAAAGACATAAATAAATGTTATAATTTTCAGATGCCTTCATTATTTTATCTTAAAATGTTGTGTGTGAAGTGTACAGCTTCATAACCTACCTTTAGTGATCAGGACAACTAATAAATCCAGAAAAAAAATACACCGTGTCCCTTTTTAGCCTAAACACTGTCGTTAGGCAATGCTGCCTCTGCACAGAGAGGATGTTGTCGGTGATCGTTTAAACTGTATTCCCTATCTGTTGTGACCAGCCCTAGTGAAAAATGAATTTTGTTTTAAAATGTTAATTGTATGTCGCCACCTAGTGATAGTTTAGGGGAGAACATTTTTGGAGTTCTGTACAACTTCTGTTTTAGTAGGATCATCATTGCAGTGAATGCAGTAGTCGTTCATCATACTTCTAGGGGAGAAATGACACTGAAGTTTTCCTTTCTTAATAGTTTCTTCAGTCCCTTTGCAAAAGTAAATCAAGTTCCTTTTTATTTCCAAAGTCTATAG
Organism: Phodopus roborovskii; assembly: GCF_943737965.1. Lineage (NCBI taxonomy): Eukaryota > Metazoa > Chordata > Mammalia > Rodentia > Cricetidae > Phodopus > Phodopus roborovskii. The sequence goes on along the minus strand of NW_026126460.1, from coordinate 13,746,882 downwards.
GATTGATGCATTTGTATTAAAGCTTGATCAAGTATTCTGTCTGACCTTGAGGCACATGTTCTGGCCACTGTAGCAGCTGAGTTTGTTTTCTTGGTCCCAGTGTTACTCAGGTACAGGTTCTGTCAGGAGGGCAATAAATACGTTTTTTCTTAGCAAATGCTTTTAAGTTATTTTGAGATGAGGGTTGGCCAAGCTCCTCTGCCTGAGTGAGGCCATGTGATTGCCTTCCAGATTTCCCTCTCAGAAGGAGCTCTGTGAGCTTTGGGGAAGCTTCCTTGTGAAGTCTTGTGTTTCTGTAAACTTGTTTATAAGGCAGGCTTTCGTGTAGCCTGCGATGACCGTGGATTGACCCTGCCTACCTACCATGAACTGACCTTGTGCTACAGTGTGTGCCTGTGTGCTCAGCTTCTGTGAAGACGCTTATCCCCTGGACAGCCTTGAATTGCCTGAGTACTAGGCGTGCATCAGCATAGAACAAGGCACAAGAATCTGCACAGCATCCTTTGTAGAATCATTTTGGATGGCGATTTACAGTAAATGTGCCTGTCCTATGCATTACTCAAAGGCCTGCGTAGGTGTACCCTGAAAAACTCCCTGAGTCAAAATTGTTTGATTACAGGACACCTAAAACACCTTAGACAGATCCCTCTAGAAATAGCTTACTCCCTGCCCAAGAAACTGAAACATACACACACACACACACACACACACACACACACACACACACACACACACACACGCATGCTTCCACTTGTATTTTCTTTTGAGTACAGTAAAATTGGAGGCTGGGGATGTAACTCAGGATGGGCACTTGACCATCATGTCCAGGACCCTGGTTTTATCCCTAGCTTTGCAACAACAGTAAGTTGATGGGATTAGAGGAATGAGAAGTCAAAAATAACATAATCCTATTCTACCACTCAAACAGCCCTATTAGCATTGAGCAAAGCTTGACTACTATTATAGTATATTACAAGGAAATAGAAACTTCTGGCCATGATGATCCTGCCAGTTTATTTCCCATAATTGTGAATATGGGAATAGAGAAAAGGAATAGAGAAAATATGAGAAAAGGAATAGAGAAAATAATTAATGCACCTCAAATTTTCTTAATGCACCTCAAATTTTGAAAATTTGAGGTGCATTAATTAGTTGCAACATGCTATTATTTCATAGCTTCCCCCCTTTTTTGTACCAAGGTACAAGTACTCATTAAATAAATAAATAAATAAATAAATAAATAAATAAATAAATAAATTGTACCAGAAATGGAGAGATGGGTCAGTGGTTAAGAATAGAGCGAGCACTAATTGCTCTCACACAGGACCAGGGTTCAGGCCCAGCAGTCACATGGTATATTATCTCCATGACTCAAGTTCCAGAGGATCCCATACTTCTCTGACTACAGTAGGTACCAAGCACATGTGTGATGCACATGCATGATTCAAGTGAAGCACTTATAAAATAAATAAATCTAATTAAAATTTTTGTTTAATTTTTAAAAACAAGACTCCTTTATACCTTTCCTGAGCCTTTGTTCCATATCTGTCAGCTGTTTTAGTCATAAAGTCATCTCATTCAGGTGACAAGAACAAGTCCCTTCACTGAAGGCACTAAGTGTGCCTCTCCCTGCCAGCTCTCTATGAAACAGTGAAGAAGGGATTGTGAAAGGTACATTTTCTTTCTCACAAATGCTCTCCCTGCCTGGCTTTGCCCCTTACTGTATGTCCTGGTGTGCTCCTGGCCTGGTAGGAGCAGTTAGCAGGCTCTGTGTTGCTGGGTTTCTTGTGGTCTTGATCTGGGTTAATATTGCTGGCCTCCAGAGGCTATGGCTGTATACCGCCTCAGCTGCACCCTGACACCTGACTGAAAATAAAAGCCTGGACAGGGCCACCATTCTACCAAGTGGGCAAATATTTATCAGGAAGAAGAGCACAACCTACTCTTGTAGCTCAGATAAAGCCAGTGTCCTCTAGACCAAGTGTTAACTGACAAGGGACAGCTATACACAGCCCACTCCTCAACCTGTCCGCTCACTCCACCAAGAAAGCCATTTCCTCCCACGTTTCACTGCGTTGTTAACCATTTCTTGGTACAGATCTTGATAGAATGTGTTGAGTCCCGGTGGCTGTTGACTCCTAGTTAGAATATCTCAAATATAACCATTCACCCCCCATGACTTGTAACACCACAGACTCATTCAAACACTTGAGTGTGAAGTCAAGTTAGGAGAACACACTAAGCCAACCATCCAGAGATGAGTTTCCACCCCAGCAACAAAATAAGAGAACTTTAAAGTCAGGACTCATTTTTAAAAATAAGACCTTGAAGAGCAATGGTGAAATGCTATGCTTAGTATATTATAAAATATCAGATAACATTTGATTTTCCAGAATATACCTGGGCTTTTCATACTAATATAATTTTGTCAAGTTTTGACAAAGATTTAGTGTTTTAAAAACTTAAGTAGGAGCTCACTGAAATTCATAGACTAATTAGAAAAAAATTGAGTTATAGTTTCAAAACTCCACATGACTAAAAATTCTAAAACAACTGGGCAGTGGGTGGTGCACACCTTTAGTCCTAGCACTAGGGAGGCAGAAGCAGGCAGATCTCTGTGAGGCCAGCCTGGTCTACAGAGCAAGGTCCAGGGAAGCCAGGGCTACACAGAAAAACCCTGTCCTGAAATAAAGAAACTAACTAATTAATTAAAATAAAAATTTAAACTTTTTTTTTTTAAAAAAAAAATTCTAAACAGCAAGGACAGCCCCCCTCCCTCCAAACACACACACACACACACACACACACACACACACACCTCATACAAAGGTTCATTATGAGTTGAGGCTACCCAGTCTGTAGAGTCTTCCAGACTTACTTCCCCTGGAGTCTTTCTTCCCTTACTTCCTGGTTGCCTGGGGTATGGTTGTTTCCCCACTGAGCCTGTTTCTGCACTAATACACAAAAGTTAGGGGTAACGTAGGGTTCACCCCTCTCTTGGAAGCACAGTGCATCTAGTCTCTGAGGAAGGTTCTCTCCCTTTGAGTTTTGGCTCCTATGGGATTCTGTTGCTGTTGCTTCAGCTTGAGGTTTAAGGTGCCTGTTTTCTGGATCATAAGACAACCAGGGAGAGAAATGAGGCCTTTCCCATTCTAGTCCTTTACTAAAGACCACCCTTTCCTGTTCAGCCTGAAACAAAACTCCTCTGGGCTTACTGGGCCCACTGCTACCCGCTTCTGTGTGTTTGGCTTTACTGAGTTCAGGCCAAGGGAATACAGGAAAGAGAAATACACCCCAATCTATTAGTCCTATCTGCTGCTATTTCTTTTTCAAAGTCTTCAAATAGCTGCCTTATGTATTCTGTCCGGGTTTTTGAAGCTGTAGTCAGTGGAAGAGGGAAGGGTAGAGTCTACTTGCTGCTAATTAACTGGAAACAGAACCCATAAAAATTTGGAGAAGCTGCACCGAGTCCATGAATAAGAACCTAATGAAGTATATCGTACAGCTTTTAATGAATGAGACTGGTCTGTGTGTGCTTGTTAGGGAAGGACTGAAGGGTGCTACAGAACATTGCTGGGTTAAACTCATATTTATACATACATGTATTTGTGCTTATATACATACAAATCTAGAGATATGTACATTCACATACACACACAACTTGATAGTCAAGTTGTTTCTAAAAATAAGAGCTAGAGGGCTTTGTGCCAATTGTATGTTACCTTGTGGCAGATCAGGCTACAATGGAGATGAGTGGATGTAGCCAGCATTTCATTAAAGCCAATGATACTCTAAGTATCCATTAGTCCAGGCTAAATTCTGTGATGGCAGCCGTCCCTAGCGCCTCCAATCCTCACTGCTTAAGTACAAGTCTTAGAGAAGCTCTGGGAAACTCGGGTAGCCTCAGCCTCACTGTGCATTCTTGTGACATACTGGTTCCACTGTGAACTTAAAACGAGGCTAATCTTTAAACTGTGATTTTTAAGGTGTGTCTGTTTATGTGTCCGTGTATACATTTTTAGTGGACCATTTTATATGCTAATGTCTGATCCCCATCCACTGATCATAGACACACATTTCTTTTCCTAGGCTCATTCACCTAAATAAGATTGATCCCCATGCACCAAATGAAATGCTCTATGGCCGCATAGGCTACATCTTTGCTCTGCTTTTTGTCAATAAGAACTTTGGAGAAGAGAAGATTCCTCAAAGCCATATTCAACAGGTAATATCGTTTTGTGGTTTTTAGGAGTGTTTTTAAGGCATCTTCTTACATACTCCATCTCTCTGGTTAGTACATCCTATGCAGGAAGACCTTGTGTCTTGACCTCTGTAGGTCAGTCTGTGGGAAGCCCTATCACCAGCAGTAGGAATCAGAAGGCCATCCTGCCTCCCTTTAATAATTCAGAAGCCCTTTCTGGTGGAGATGGAGGTCAGATTCAAATATCTCCCTCAGTGCCTAGAGAAGTTTGTGCTTTTTTTTGTTGTTGTTGTTGTTGTTTTTGTTTGTTTGTTTTTGTTTTTTGTTTTGAAAGATGTGTAGGTTCTTAAAAGTGCTAATAGAAAGTGTTGAGGGTCCTTCTGCACCATCTTCTATGCAGAACACAGTCAAACTTCTCAGAAGGGAGCTCTGTCCATCCCAGTGGAAGATGCTATCTTATTCCCTACCGGTAATTCAGTACTTTTAACAAAAAGGTTTTTGCCTCCACCAAGATTTTTTTTTTTTTTTTTTTGTCTAGTTATCTTGTTATTTTACTCGTCTCTCTCCCTGCAGATTTGTGAAACAATTTTAAACTCTGGGGAAAACCTAGCTAGAAAGAGAAACTTCACGGCCAAGTCCCCACTGATGTATGAGTGGTACCAGGAATATTATGTGGGAGCTGCTCATGGCCTGGCAGGAATCTATTACTACCTAATGCAGGTAAGGGATGCTTAAGGTGAGACCATCCGATGGCCCACACATGCATTGTCTTGGCTGGGGAACAGATCCTAATACTGTGTCACACTCCTTACAGTCACAGGGTGCACCTTCATGTGTGCAAGCATGCAGACCCCATCCTGGGGCTGGTGCTAAGTTTCCGGGTGGACATGCACTCACTGAGTGCCACTGGGGCAGTGTCTTGGCCTCTAATTCTGTGTTCTTTGTTCTTCTGTCTCAGAAAATGCCTTGAATTACAAGTATCATTCTCAACAATTATAAAATGAAACAAATTCCAGGAGTAAAGACAAATCTATAGAAGCAAATGAGAACACTCTGCCTAAGGCTTACTGAGGGAGTAGATTTTGTCTTGACTTGCCTGAAAAATAACTGAATGGGCTGTGCCCCATAGTTCTTTGGTTCTGACAATATTGGGAGGCATCAACCAAGTTAGGAAGACTGAAGACAAAAAGAACTTGGGAGGTCAGATAGATAACTCAGAGGGTGACATTTTAAGGGAACAACTAACACTTGCAAATGAGAATTTATGGCAAAAGAACATGGATTCTTCATGGCAGCAGAGGCTCATACCTCACCTTGAGGTATGTACAGTGTCACACAGAGGAACGTACTATACTCCTGCATACAGCATACATACATGAATGTACACATTACCATATGGCTGGAAGAATACAAAACCAGTGTCGTGCCTGCCCTCAACCCATGATTGCTTTTGAATAGAGCCACAGTTTGGGAGCAGTGATCAGAGGTCAACCTATATTTATTTATTTATTGCTTATTTATTCTGTTTTCCATTAGATGTGTAATTAGCTTTTGCGATTTTACCCTTTCTGGTGTCTCTCAGTGACTCTTCTAGACCTGCATATAGATTCTTACAAAGCTTTCATTAAAGGCAGATTATGTCTTCTGGAATTCAAGCTGAGTTAAAATTGTACATGTTAGTGAATGGGGTTGCCTTGTTGACTTGTCAATAAATCTGATAGTCAAGAGATATCTGCCCTGTCTCTTCTTGTTAGCTCTAATAAGAAATCTGAAAACCACAGTATTGATTTTTCAATTTCCAGGTTGTTATCTATTTGAAAAGATTAAGTTTTTAGTAATGAAAATCCATTCGTGAATGTACCTAGATAACAACATAAAATTGGACAGTATTACTTCTAGGCCATATTGGATAATTCCTGGAGAGTTACTTACTCTACTTTTAATACTTTCCTTGTGTAAAGTTCTATTTTTACATGTCTTGAAAAACACAGAATCCTGAGAACACACTACATCACATCATTCCCAGGACCATATCCTGACTGTGCATCTCACAGCTGTGTACCCCTCACCCCACATACCTTATCCCCTGCCTGGAATTCAGTGCCTTTGAAATGTGTCTTTTAAAGGCACTGAATTAAGAATAAGATCAAAAAGAGAAATGACAAAATGATATCCCAAATGACGCACGTGTGCCCTGCATCCCTGTGTCATATAAACCTGCATATCCTCATAGAAGAATAATCCATATACAAGTCATTTCTAATTTGGTGTTGGGCCACACTGCAGTTCTGCATCATCTCAGGTCTCCCAGCCCCATGCCCTGCCCTGTTACAGACAGCATCCACCACCTCTGTCAGAAAGTGAGAGCCGAGTTTGGTGGTCAGTGCATCTCTGCACTTGACAGATGTCTGTTTAACTCTTGTTTGCAAGCATTGACTTACAAAAAGTACTTGTGAATGTGTCCATAGCAGCAAACATTGGAAATAGTATGTACAGAAGGCCTTAAGAGTTAAGTAACAGCCCAACTATAGTTTGTTCCATTACTTTAAAATTATAAAACAGAAAATAAAAACAATAATGTCCAACAAATGAAAAAAAAATTGAAGAGATGGCTTTTGAATAACTTCAAACTTCCTATTACTCATTTTTTTTTCCTGTTTAAAACTCAGAGTTCTAGGAATGTCTTTTGTCTTTTTCTTCAGCAGAATTAATAATTCTGTTTCTCGTTTTTAGCCCAGCCTTCGGGTAAGCCAAGCAAAGTTACATAGTTTGGTGAAGCCCAGTGTAGACTTTGTCTGCCAGCTGAAGTTCCCTTCTGGCAATTTCCCTCCATGTTTGGATGATACCAGAGACCTGCTTGTCCACTGGTGCCATGGGGCCCCTGGCGTCATTTACATGCTCATCCAGGCCTACAAGGTACCTCATATTTTCTTATGTAACAAAAAGTACAAAAATAGCAAGTGTGTTTGTAAGTTAACAGTATTCTCATAATTGTTAAGGGATTGTGAGTCAACTGCTAAGTCTAAGGTCATTGTGCTGGATGGGTTAGCATCCATTCTCACAGTGTCCATCCCACCGTAGTGGGCAGCATCTCATAGCTCTTTACTGACAGAGTAACCAGGATGATAATGGAAGTGGCAGAGCCACAATAAACAGCCCGGAAGCAGAATCCTCATACCCTGCTGCAGGAATGTGAAATGGCACAGCTGCTGAGCAGGCATCGGATTGCTGGCCCTTAAGTCAAGCACTTATCATAGAACTGAGCAGTTCCACTTCTAGGCTTATGAAAAAAAGCAAAATAATCCAAAGAGATACATGCACACGACTATTCATAACAACTCTACTCTAAAGCCACAATGTGAAAAATATGGAAGCAGCCACTATCCATCAACAATGAATGCATAGATAGAATACAGAGTGCGCATGTGGTGGGACAGCATCTAGCCAGAAAAGGGAGTGAAATATATGTCATAATACTCATAATTTGCTAGACAAAATAAACACAGAAATGTAATACAGAAGAGGAAATTAGACTTATATGGAGTGATGACTAGTAGAATAGAGGTATCTGGAGTAGGCAAATTTATAGAAACCTGAAGTGGAAGGGGGTCAGGAGGTAGAGAGCATGGGAGCTCTATTGACTGATGTGTAGTGATAAAAAATAGAAGTGATTTTGTGTGCACAATTTCATGACTAATTAATGTCACTGAATTATGTGCATAAAAGTATAATCCTGGTGCTGGGGAGCTGGAAACAGAAAGTTCCCTTGGGGTCACTGACCAGCTAGTATTGCCCAATCCTTGAGCTCCAGGGTGAGTAAGAGACAGTATCTCAACAACTAAGGTGGAGAGCAATTAGAGAAAGCTTGGACGTTTAGCCTCCATAGGCGACCACACACATCTGTACTCATATAACACACACACACACACACACACACACACACACACACACAGAGCACGTAAGTTCTTCCCATGTATATAAAGATAAAGACACTGTGGTGAATGGTGTCATAGTTACTCAGTGGCTGCCATGTGTTCTTTGGAGAGGGACTGGTGGTGAGAACAAGTGGCCAGGTCAAGACAGCTGCTGCATCAGTCACACGCATTTATAAAGCTTAGATCAAACATACACAATCAGGCCCAGTGATTTTTAAAAAAACAAACTAAGTGTATTAGTTTGCTTTTCTGTCATTGTGATAACACACTAAAAGCAGCTTGGAGTAGAGAAGGGTTTGTGTGACTTATAGGTTAGTCCATCGTGACCAGAAGCCAAGGTAATAACCTGGAGGCAGGAACTGAAGCAGAGTCCATGCAAGAGACTGTTTACTAGTTCCCTTCCCTGTCTTGCTCACCCCACTTATACAGCCCAGGACTGCCCGGCAGGATGGTACCTCCCACAGTAGGTTGGGCCCTCCCACACCAATCAGCAGTCAAGGAAACACCCTACAGCTTTGCCCACAAGCCAGTCTGAATGGGACAACTCCTTAGTTGAGAATCTCTCTTCTCAGGTGTGCCTAGGCTTGTGTCAAGTTGACAAAATACTAGCTATGACACAAGTCAATGTTAGGGATTTATCATTGGCAGTACCACGCATTCTGTCACTGCATACTGTATTTCTTCTTACCATGCCTCCTCCCCTACCTTGCCTTTCCTTCAGAAAGAGCTGCCTGAAGAATTTTCCTTTATGCTCCAGATAGTGGAACTCATGTATGTCCTTTGACTCTGCAGGTGTTCAAAGAGGAACAGTACCTTTGTGATGCCTACAAGTGTGCTGATGTGGTCTGGCAGTATGGACTGCTGAAGAAGGGCTATGGTTTGTGCCACGGTGCTGCAGGGAATGCCTATGCCTTCCTGGCACTCTACAATCTCACACAAGATGTGAAGTACCTGTACAGGGCCTGTAAGGTATGTATGAGCCAGGCTGGGCGTGGGGAAACAGCTTTTTGGGAGATTGAAAGGGCTCAGGTCTATCTGAGTCAGTTCATTTATATTATGTCATGGAGCTTAGAGTTAACAAACATGTTCTTTAAGAAAAGCCTTCTGGAATGATTCAGTTATGTTAATGTTCCTTGAAAAAGGGTAGATTCTGCTTGAACATTTGTGAGAGTAAAATCTTAAAGATGGAGGGTCATTTGGTTCTTTGATACCATTAGCAAGCATGTGGCTAGCACTGCTCACCAAACTCCTCCCAAGCCATGTACCTGCCTTTAAGCCAGTTCCTCAAAATTAATTCCTCATCTCTGACTTGGTAGTTTTAGAATTTGTCAAAGTAACACAGAATTTCCACAAGTTTCTAGGGTCTCTGAAGAAATTAGTCATTGAAGTTGGTCTCCTTTTCAGTTTGCTGAGTGGTGCTTAGATTATGGAGAGCATGGATGCAGGACACCGGACACCCCCTTCTCCCTCTTTGAAGGTATTTTTCACATGTGACTTAATATCTTCAACTATTACTCTGCTTGGTGATAATGTTTTAATTTCCAGTTTTTATAGTCCATTGTTAAGCACATACTTCCTAATTTCCTGATATATCAGATCAGTTAGCAAGGCTGAGGTGTAGCTCACTTGTTAGAGAGCTTGCTTAATGTCCATGAAACCTAGTTCCATCCTCCACACTGCATAGACAGAGCATGTTGGCACACACCTATATGCTCAGCTATAATCCCAGCACTCAGGATGGAAACAGTAGAAACAGGAGGATCAGCAATTCAAGATCATCACTAGCCATTTAGCCACTTTGAAATTCTGTGTCAATCGATCAATCAATATCAGGCATGCCACCACTTACTTTAATATTCATAGCAGTAATGGTGACCACCATTTATGGAGCCAGGAAGTATATGGTGAACCATGGATACAGTGCCTCAGAGGTCAGCGGCCATAGTGGTGAAGGAATTCACACATGGCCATGTTTGCACACTTGAACCTATTTGCCTCCATTCTGTCTCCTCTCTTCCCCTGGTTATAAAGAAGCCAAGAACCCCTCTAGGGGCCTCTGATATGCAATACATTGTATGAATTACAGGAAGCTTCCCGTGTCTTAGCTTAATGTTGAAATGAAGTCATTTGGTGTAGTAACTTGTGTCTTTTTCTCTTCCCTTAGGGATGGCTGGAACAATCTATTTCTTGGCTGACCTGTTAGTCCCCACAAAGGCCAAGTTCCCTGCATTTGAGCTCTGAAAGGGCAACCTGGTCCCTGAAGCATGACCCTCTGTGTTCTGGTCTGGGCTAAGTGTTTCTGTTGCTTTTGAAGGAGCAGAATGAAACTGTGTACTTGAAAGTTGGCTCTTTATTTCCATGATTTGTCTTTAGCAATTCAGCGCCTTTTCTTACTTTTATTTAAAAGTCTAAATGAAAGCCATCTTAATTTTCTTCCATGAGGATGATTGACAGGTATGGTATTTTGTAGCCATTTACATGTACTTACAGACTTGGAGGAGATCTTACTCTTCTTTAATTTTATGAATGTAGTCATGTGTTAGTGCTCTTTAAAATGTTTTCTAAAAGCTCAGTAAGCCATGCCTGGTATCATGTTATCCCATCTATTGAGAAGACTGAGGCAGGAGGAGCACAAGTTCAAGGCCAACCTGAGCAACTTAGTGAGACTCTGTCTCAAAATAAAGAGAGAGGTCTGCGGTATAGCTGAGAAGTAGACCTCTTTTCTAGCACACACACACACACACACACACACACTCACACTCAGCTCAGGTAGACAGAGATTTTATGTAAATGGCCATTGTTAATATTGCCTTCTATGTCTTCTGTTAAATATTTTCCCTCCAACAAAGAGTAGTTTTATGACTTCATTTTTTCCAGGTGCTTGGTTATTAGAGGGGGCAAAAATATAGCCCATGCCTCTGGAGGAAAAGCTGTAAGAATTACAAACTAGACTTGGGACCTAAATGCCATATTTTAAACTTCTAACTCCTGTCTATACGAGACGTACCATTTTCAGTGAGCCACAAGGGCACTATATTCCAGCCATGTTATCAAAACTTAAAAACGGTTGTAATGCACACTCTGACCTGAAAGTTAACTCACCAACAACAGGTCCTTGTTTCCTGATATATTTTGGAAATGTTTAATTTAAAAGTATTTGTCCTTCAGTGTTCATGTGAGATCTGGAAGTAGATTTTCTGTGTGAATTTGCCTGGACAGGATTCCAGCCTAACCTTCAAAGACATTCAGAAGTTTGGCTTAGGTTTCCCTTGCTTTTTTGCTGAGTTCCACATGTTACTCCTTTCTGTTCATTGATTTGAACATTGATTTTTTTTTTTTCACTTAATAGTACAGAAATTGCTTATGCTTACAAAGAAGGTGGGAAGGGAGATGCTGTAACCAATAGCTTCTAAGAGAACAAAGCTTTTGCCGGGCAGTGGTGGCTCATGCCGTTAGTCCCAGCGCTCGGAAGGCAGAGGCAGGCCGATCTACTGAACAAGTTCCAGGACAGGCTCCAAAGCTATACAGAGAAACCCTGTCCTGAAAAAACAAACAAACAAATAAAAAGAGAACAGAGCTTTTGACAAAAATTCTTGTTCTTGGAGGGTATCTGATGTTACAGCTTCCATGGTTGTAACAGATGAGTGCTTGCATATCCCAAGCCATGGAGTCCGGTTGGTCTGTGCATGAAGACTGCCTGGTGCTTCAAAGTCTGGACACATGCTTTTTGACTCCTCAGCTCCTCCCGCCTCCTCATATCACAGGCCTCTCAGGCCCTTTGTAACTGACTTAGGAACATTTTCCACCTTTAATACTACAGGATCTGAGAATATTTAATGTGCTATTTTGTGGCTCTCTTGGTCGTGCTACTTGTATTAGAAATGAAGTCTCCATGGAGTGTGTGCTGATTGCTATGAGGAATAATCCCCTCTTATTTTGTGACTTGCACCAAAATAGCTAATATTATGAGAAATTTTCTGGTCCTTTAAGGCTACCTACAGTAGGATCCAAAGAGCAGCTCAGTGCTCAACTCTCAGCTCCTAGGGTTGAATTGCTCCTTCTGTGGCCCCTGTATTCCAGGGACGTACGTGTGACCTCACCCTCTGAAATGCTGCTGCTGGCAGCTGTGTCAGACTACCTACCTGGTGAAGGCTGTGCATCAATGGTGTCACTATTTATAAGAACTCGACACAGTAGAGCACATCGGTTTGGCTGGGCTTCCAGCTTTAGAAAAGTAAGCCCACTTGCTTTAGTTAAATGGCTTGTATTCTGCCTGTACCTTCAGCTACTATAGATACTTGGTGAAAGAAAAAGAACCAGTGTTCTGGTTAGTCCTGAGACTTGATCACAGTGCTTCCCCAGGTGTCTTGACTAATATAGCCCCAGAAAGAACTCAGAGCAGGAAGAGTGTTTTGAGTGACACTCTTGTTACTGTCTGAGCTGTCTTCTACATATTGGCATCCATTAACAGATCCACTGACATAAACAATTCAGTTTTCCATCTTCACTGTAGCTTTTTAAAACTTACTACACTGACAAAGTGTCTGTGCCACTTGTGTCCTTATGCTACAAAGCCACGAGAATTTTCTGGGGGCTTTTAAATTCAGGTACAATACAAAGCCCACAGCAACACCTCCCCTCTGAGGAAGGGAATGTTTTCACTCCAGCATTGTGCAGAAGCAGTGTTGGGTGCTTTCCTTCCTCAGATACTTTTCTTATGGGTATAAAAACCTTCCAGAAATCGCTTCCGGAAAACTCGGTGCCATTGCTAATCTGCAGCCAGAGACTGGAAGGTCCAATGTTCAGAGCCTGTTCAGCAATGCATTTATGCTGTTGTGCATTCCTGCCCTTAACTTTTCATCATGTAAAATGTCAGCATTACCATGACGGCTCCCGTAGTTCCCACAGGCCTTCATCCTATTCTGTCTGTCAGTCCGTCTGTCAGTCTTTCGTCCTTACAGTTATCAGGTTCTCTTTTCATCACTCATGTCACATCCATGTGACACCAGAACCCACTTGCAGCTAGAGTTAGCTCAAGGGGGCATAAGGGTATTTTTTCCTCCTTATTCCCGTTTCCCTGAGTAACTGAACTGCAGCACTCTGCTCCTATGTCCTCAGGTCAGTTTGTATCTGGTTTTACAGTCCCCTTACCTTCTGCTACCTAACTCTGAGTTTATTTATGTACTTTTAGGCTCCTAGAAGTTGGTACAGTCCCTACTTACTCATGCTGCATCCCGGATCCTTTTCTGCTTCCCTGAAACATGTCAGAGCATGTTTCTGAGTTCTCTGTACCATCTGGCTGTAGGAGAACTGTTTATATCCTGTATACTGGAATCAGTCTTGGGGACAGTCTTTCGGGATCACCCCAAGATTACATTGACACTGGGAGGGGCTGGGATCATATCTGTATTGACTGACTGGCCTTCAATAAAATGTTACTAGGCCTGAGTATCGCCTACTGTTGTTTACTTCTGTTTGATCTTGAAAATTATTTCTCCATAATGGTAAATAGTGACTTTTCTTTTTCTGTATAAACTCTCCCTGGGATTTGTCCTTAACTTCCTTGTTAGTTCCACTGTTTCCTGATAACAGACTTACAGAAGGGATATGTTATCCTGTCTGATCATGGTATAATTAGGAAGCATCTCCAAGGTTTGGGACCATGCAGTATATTAGCTACCTCATGCTTATCCAAGCCTTGCTGCAGTCAGAGCCTTGTTGTGGGATTTCTCCCTGCTCACAGATCTAAAGGGGCTTTGAATGAAGTCATTGAATGAGGAGTGATCATAGGGAAAGGAGATCTGCCCAGTCACCTGGGAAACTGCACCGCTTCTCATGACACAGCCAGCTAGCATGGCAGAAGTTACCAGTGTTTTTATCTCTGAGCTTACAAATGCTAACACTGAAGACATGTGATCATTTTTCTCTCCTTCAAATGAGATGAATGTATGTTGGGATCAAGTCTGTAGATGCAGGCAGTGAGGCATAGAGGGACAGAACCTCTTAGTAGTCACCAGATTCCGTAATGACCCTGTCTTCTGTTTACCTCTCCCTATCAAAGTAAAAATGCACAATTGTCATTATATTTTAAAAAAATAATAAAAAGTTTAAGTAATTTGGCCTTTTCCACTTACTCATAACTTGTTTGTTTATATGTTTTTTTTTTTAAAAAGTCATTTGCCCAGGCTGGGCTGTGGTGGCACACGCCTTTATTCCTAGCACTCCAGAGGAGCAGAGGCAGGCGGGTCTCTGTGAGTTTAAGGCCAGCCTGGTCTACAGAGTTCTAGGACAGCCAGGACATTACACAGAGAAACCCTGTCTCAAAAAACAAAACAAACAAAAAATCCTTTGTCCCTCCCATACTCTCTAATCATCAGAAAATAGTAATTTATGTCATTTATCTTTTCCCACACTAATCCCCACGGTGCCCCAAAGGCCTTATATGTTCTTCATCCTTACATGTAAACTTGCCTATAAATCTATCACTGGAAATTTTGCTGCTTCATTCTGTTTTGCTTCCACATTATCTCATTTCTGAAACTGGTCAGTTAAAGCAAGACCCTGGCTTTCTTACAATGGAGAACGCACTGGCTTCACAGTTCCATTATGTGCACTGATAAACAGTTTTTCAGGAGCCTGTGTAATGCATCCTCGGGGACATATTTTACAATTCCAGTAGTAATGAGAGAAAGCACAAACAGTAAGCCAAAATATGGACTAATGAGGATAGAGAAACGGATCTTAGCAGAGCCACCTCTCATAGTCAGCCAACCTAATTTCACATCTCTACATTATGCTAACTTTCCATCAACATGCAAATTACAACCAGGTGACATTAAGTCTGCAGCTAAAGTTCCGTTACTCTACAAATTAAGTGTCGGAGAAAGCCTTTGTGTGGCATGTACTTGTTATGGTGTTGGGGAGGGGCCTCCTTAGGCATCAGTTTGTAAAGTACTATCAAGAATGCCTAATTTCTCTGGTGGACTTGCATATGAAAGAAAGTGTGTGTAATCTGAAAATGCTGATGGGGGCTCAGTGTGGGCGGTATGGCTAACACTGGCTGTTTCCTCAGAAATTGGCATTCAGCAATTCACATGCACTCTCATGCACTGTCGGTACCGTCAGATTATGGGCTACAGACACGCCTATTCTCTCATGCTCTGAGCAGTGCTTTCTTGTCTTCATGTGCAGGCTCTGACTTGTCTGTGTGTGTGTGTGTGTGTGTGTGTGTCAGGTAGCTTCTACAAGCACAAAACCGCCCCTGTTCTGGGAACTCCACCCAAACAGCATAGGTGATTAGCCAAGCAATTACAAAATGTTATTTGTACTCGTGCCAATTGTTCTTTCCCTTGTTCATGAAGCCTGATGTAAGCCTGGCTCTCGTGTGCTCTGTGGTTTCTTTATATTTATGGAAATGGTGCAGTCAGATGTCTTTATATGGAGAAGACGCTCAGCCAGAAGTCTTTACCGTTAGTACCTTTGGTCAGCCCTGATGATGGAGGGGGTTGAGGGACATCTGAAGACATAAAACCACTTACTCTTCCAAACCCCCAGTATTATCATTATTAATAAATTAGATTTTGCATAAGACCAAGCAAGTCAACTTCCATCATGAAGGGAGAGAGAGATGGCTGCTACAGAGAGTTTTCTTTAAGAGTGGATACCACATCCATGCATGTACGGGCAGCACAAATTAGGCTATTTGGAAAAACAAAAGCAACAGAGAAAGGAAAGGGGGGGGTGTGTGGATCAGCCAGGAGTTAGGGAAGTGGTGGTGAATATGATCAAAATATGTTGTACACATAAAACTCTCAGTAAAAGTATTTAAAATAAGGTTAAATTCCTTTCCTTGAGCACTACTAAGATGCACATACTTTAGAAGTAGCTCACAGATCTGCCCCTCCCCCATGCCTTTTAGTAATTGGCTGGTGGCACAGGTGCTATTAAACTTGAAAATGTCAAGACCACTGCTAACACATGCTAGTTGTAGCATCCCATGATGACATCTGCTTGGGAAAGACTTCTGTAGTAGGTGAACAAGTGATTTCAGTGTGAAATGGGAATGTGGGACCAGTCTGTGGTGAGAGGAGATGCAGTGAGTGGTGGGTATATGAGGATCAGGAAACTGCTTGTGAAAACAAAGTCTCTGCTTTATTCAGTCCACTGGGCACACAAATGGCGTAAGGTCTCTTTTGGGTGCTACTAAATAAGTTAGATAATCCATTGTGAATCCCAAGTAGAGAAAAATGAGTCAGAAGTGGGCTGGCGGCTTTCAAGAATTGACCGAATGAGAAGGGTGTGAGCCAGCAGGAATTTGTGTCACGGTCATGTAGGATGGAAGGATGTGGTCTTGCGACCATCGTATTTTGTAGTGGTGATTGCAGCAGGTGAAAGCAAAGGATTTGGAGAAAATACCCCATTTAGATGGGAAGAATTTTCACCGTTTGTTTGATTGTGTAAGCATGACAAGAAGATCCCCAGAGCAAAGGATTAAGATAAGTCATCTGGAACCAGGAACTCCTGAGGAAGTTAGAGTCCTCTGCACCTCATTCGGTTTATAAGGAGCCAAAATGCACCATCCTTAAAGATAATATTAAACACAGATCAGTCACATTCTTTTCTCCAAGCCCGTCTTTCTCACTGTGTTTTACATATTAAATGTATATAGGCACTGCTGGCTGTCTGCCATTGGCCATGATTCCAGTGTTAGAATTTCTTAAAGTGATGTGGTTTGCTGGGGTTTCAGATGCCGTCCATGCAGGGCTGCATAAGAACCTAAACATGTTCAGTCTAGGAGACCTGGAGCCCTAATTAGAAATGGGGGTGGGGCACTTTACTTTCTCCTAAATTAAAAGCCCAATACAAATTAATGTGATCATTACTATCCCTTCTGTCTGTCAACATGAGCATGTTCCTAGGCATTTGACAGTGAGAACTGATCCAAATTTGGGTGAGTCAACAATCAGTGTATCTATCACTCCTAATAATAGTGATTGCTCAGCATGTTTTGTTTTAATTTTTATAAGCACTCGTCAGCTGAGTTAAAACTGAATTTGCTGTAATGGTGGCATAAGATGGTAAAATGACAAGTCCATCCCTTGTTCTCTTGCAGAAAATTAGGTTTTCTAGTACAGTTTCTGAGAATTTCAGAGTCTGAGAAGGTGAAAGGCACTAGGTAAACAAAACTCCTCTCAGGATGGAACAGACACATGAACCTGTTACCCCAGCTTCAGGGGGACTTCCAGGGACACTGCTGTTGTCCTGATAGTACAGGGAGGAAGCTGGCATACCTTACATGTCTGGCAGACGCTAAGGAAAAAGGGTAAGCGGGACAGATTGCTATTGTAGGACCCAAGAGCATACCACACATCGGGACATGGTGGCACACTCATAATCCCAGAACACAGAAGGTGGAGGACCAGGTGGGTCACCTCCAGCTATGTAACAAGTCTAAGGCCAACTTAGGTGTATGTGAGATCTTCTTTCAAAACAGTAAAGTCAGGACCAAAACCCCTTACAATGCAGGAGACAGACACCAGAGGGAGCAAGATACTACAAACTCCTGAAGAAGGAACCTACCTGGCAAACATGTCTAATTGAGAAGTTAAAGCCACAGAGAAGTTGTATTTCCCCAAACCAGGGTTTCTGTGCACCCCTCCCCCCAGTATTTAGTGGGGTTTAACACTGAGCATATCCCACTGTAGAAAACCCACTTGCAAACATTGGGACAAGAGTAAATGTTTGCAAAGAAGTCCTACTCCCTACTTCAAATGACCTGACAGACCTACATGACCCCACCTGGATGGCATTGCCCTGCATGTGGAATTGGGGTGGGGAGATGGGAGGGGAGGGTGGTCAGGGTGCATGTGAGGGGGCAGAGAGGGTAAAAGGGAGGGAGGGAGAGAGAACTGGGATCGACATGTAAAATAATAAATGTTTGTCTTCTTGCTATATAATATGAGCAACATCTCTATGCTTTATTATAATTCAATACATGTATACCAATGTGTGTAATAATCACAGAGCAACGGGTATTTCTGTCTCTTTGACCATTCTTACATATTGATAACTTCATACTCTTCCAGTTATTCTGAAATATGTTTTTGGTTGTGAGACTGGCCTTAAATGACTGAGCTATTTCTCCAGCCTATCTATAGGATATGTAGCCTGTACTGGCCATCTCCTGTGACCATATTGGTGCCTAGCCCAATTGTCATCAGAGAGGTTTCATCCAGCAACTGATTGAAACAAATGCAGACCCACAACCAAACATTTGACAGGGTTCAGAGAATCCAGCAGAAGGGGAGAAAGGATTGTAGGAGTCAGAGGGGTCAAGGACACCACAAGAAAATTCACAGAATCAGCTAACCTGTGCTCATAGAGGCTCACAGAGACTGAACTGACAATCAGGAAGCCTGCATGGGACTGACCTAGTCTCCCTGCATATATGTGACAGTTGTGTAGCTTGGTCCTCTTGTGGGACTCCTTAACTGTGGGAACAGGGGCTGTCCCTGACTGGCTTTTGAGACCCTACTCCCCATCCGGGGTCACCTTGCCCAGCCTTAATACATGGAGAGGTGCTTAGTCTTACTGCAATTTGATATGCCATGTTTTGTTGATACTCATAGGAGACCTGCCCTTTCCTAAATAGAAACAGAGGGGGAGTGTATTGGGGGTTGGGAACAGAAGGGGAGGTCCAGCAGGGAGGGACCAGGAGGAGAGGAGGAAGGGGAACCTGCAGCATGGATATAAAATAATAAATACATTAAAAATATATAGCTTAACCGTTGTTAACTGTACTGGGCAAACCAGAAATGATTACTCCTTGCTGAACTTTATCTGGTTCTCCTTCTTTCGTGTCTCTCCAAGTTTCTAACTACCACTCCTTCAAATACTTCAATCCTAACCCAGAATTCTGAGTTTTATGAGAAACAGAAAAGAATGGACCCATGCTAAGAAATAAAGTGCATCTGCAGAACAACCCCAGAGAAGTAAGAGATGGGAATTACCTGTTTCTGAGACCAAGAAAACTTACAGAGGAAAAAAGGGATGTTAGCAAATAGGCAGAAAATATAAAGAACCAAATAATTTGGGGAATGAAAAACACAATAACTAAAATGACAGAAAATCAGCAAAATAGTTCAATAAAGTAGAAGAATCATTGAGTTGAAATACAAGTCTTTTGAAACCATCCAGTCAAGAGAAGATAATTGTAATGAGTAAAGGAATGAGGAACACTCAGGATGTATGTGTTACTTTCAGGAAGAGTCAGTTTGTGCACTATAGGAGTTTCAGAACAATACAGGGGAGTGAAAAATGTAGTGAAAGAAAAATGGCTGAAAATGTCCCAACACTGAGAAAGAAAACTAACATCTTGCTGAACACAAACCAATCTTTCCTCATTTCGACCAAGTCATAGAAATCACTTCTGAAAGTGGCAAAAGAAAAGTGGCTTTTCCCACACAAGGGAGCCTCACTGTGATTATGAAATACTTCCCTGCAGCAACCTTGCCAGCCACGGTGGGATGTGTCCAAAGTGCTAAGCAACGCAAAATAATGGCAAACAAAAATACCTCCGGATCAAGAACATCACTACCAACAAAACTATCCCTCAAACTAGATCTAGGTTTCCTAAATGCATCATAAGATCATCACCACTAAACCTTCACCTGCGTAAAGCAGAAGAAAAAATTTCAAGTTGAAACAGAAGGACTCAATATAGAAATATCTGTGCACAGAAAAAAAGATAAATATGGAGACAAGAACAGAATGATTTAGTAAAGGGGAGTGGTCCTAATTCTGGCATAAAGATGAAATATAAAACACTGACAAACAATATAAAGAAGCATGGATTCTGATAATAAAAGCATGGGCAAAGTAAATACCCACAACTTTTCTATGAAATTGACATTAACTTGTTATAGGCCTACAGTATTTTCACAGCAATAATCTAAATAATCATAAGTACCGAAAAGCATATACACCTACAAAAGGCACAAAGAAGGAAGACATCAATCATCACAGCTCCAGTCAACAAAGTGTGAAGAGACACTGAGGGAAAAGAAGCAGAGGACACACAGCCATTAACAAAAAGCAAGAAGGAGGAAGTCTACACAATCATGGTTCCTAGATGTGCATGGATTTAACATTACAACCAAAAGACATAACATTGCTGAATGGAATTTTAAAAAATAAAACAAGATCCAGTGATGTGCTCTCTGTGAGAGATTCGTTTTAGATTTAAGGGCACACACACACACACACACACACACACACACACACACACACACACACACACCCCAAGTGAGAAGAAAACGATATTGTTATAGAAATGGCCATTGTTTTTCTTTACTTTTTTTTTTTCTCTTTGGTTTCTCTGCATCACCCTAGCTGACCTGAAACTCCCTCTGTAGACCAGGCTGGTTTCAATCTCACAGAGATCCACTTGCCTCTCTGCCTCCTGAGTGCTGGGATTAAAGGCATGCAGCACCACCCTGAGCTGTAAATGGTAATTTTAAAGAGTGCCCATGTTTACTATATCACCCAACATTGTGTCAAAATGGGTCAACAAACGACATGATATAATATAATGACAAAAAGGATCAATTGCCCAGGAATTTGTAGCTATTACAAATAAATATGCATCCAACTTCAGCATGACCAAATATATGAAGTAAACACTCCAAGGATGAAGGGAGAAACAGATACAATAGGTTTCCAATGTCCCACTTATGATGATGGAAAGAACATAAAAAAGATCAAATTAAGTCTGGGCAGTGTTGGTGCACGCCTTTAATCCCAGCAGAGGCAGGTGGATCTCTGTTAGTTTGAGGCGAACCTGATCTACAAAGCTACACAGAAAAACCCAGTCTCAACGAAAAAAAAAAAAAAAAAAAAAAAAAAAAAAAAACCACCCCCACACAAAAGATTAAACATCAGAATCAAATTCATTAGCTGTAGACGTAGTACTCAGAGGAATTCCATACAATGAAAAAAGAATAGGGACTAATATAGGACTATACATATCTAGGTAAACTAGAAAAAGAGCTATCTACCCCCAGCATGGATACACGTGATAGTCTCCAGGATAGACCACACACTAGGTAACAAAACACACTCTGACAATGTGGAAACTTACCAGCCACAATGAAATGAAAGCAAAAATTAATAAGGGAAGGGAAGCTGGAAATTCAAAATACATAGAAGTTAACATATTTTGACTTTGTAGATCAGAGAAGAAATAAAAAAGAAAAGCACTTCTTTTTTCCTGCCACCATATCAGGCTTCCCTTGATTGGCTTGGGTCTGTATTAGAACTGCCAAGCAATCATAAACTCATTGTCTCATATATAACCAACTTATGCAGTTTGCTCAAATTTTATAATATAAAAGAATTATTTATATATATACATATATATGAATATATGTGTATATATAAATATATAATTATTTATATATATATTTATATATACATATACATATATATATGCCCAAACAACAGTGAAAAGCTAATATAAAAGCTAGTGATTTTATATCTGTTAATATTGTGTTTGAGAACACCCATCTATAACTGAAAGCCCATGGGGGGGGAACAACTTAAATGTGGCTGATGGTGGTTGCACACACCTTTAATCCCAGCACTTGGGAGGCAGAGGCAGGTAGATCTTTGGGAGTTAGTGGACAGCCTGGTCTATTGATAAAGTTCCAGGATAGACTCAAAAGCTACAGAGAAACCTTGTCTTAAAAAACAAAACAAACAAACAAACAAACAAAAAAAAAAAAACACAGAAGCTTAAATGCAAGACACTGCATCCTTGCAATTTCCTTCACAAAGATGTCCTAATCCAGACAGCACTATGTTGTGCTGCAGAGAGGGCAGTGTGGACAGAGCACTTCCTGAAAGACCTATGTATATGTATGTCCCTCACCAGCTGAGCCAGCCCCCTTGTAGAGGAGACCTTGCTGTGCCTGGAGCAGGTCTGTTTGCACAGTCACTAATGCTCAGGGAGGCACAGAAAGCATGACTTAAAGCACCAAGAGGAAGTGTGACTAGGCCAACTTAAAAAAAAAAAAACAGACTTGGAAAGTGCTCTGAGACTTATTACACACTAAATCAGAATTGTAGGCTTGGCTCGGTTCCATTTTCTATTTCGCTTGATGGAGCTTTGTCTCTGAGCTAATAATCATCAAGTCACAAACACAGGTTTTGTCCACCAGATGTCAGTAGAACTCAGTTCAATAATTTCTATTGTTAAATTGAAAAATCAAGGGAGATGATGGGAGGGAAATTACTTGCACCAAGAATAGCTTTTTTTGTGGGGGTGGGGTTTGCATTTGAGGAAGTGGCATGGCATAAAAATCTACATAATTAGTTATGTTGGGAGCACTACAAAATTGACTGTAACAAAGATGGTTTTGGTGCTAATAATGTCTTCATTCTACTTAAAAGTTCGAAGTCATTTTAACTTGATGTCAAGTTAGTTGTCAGAGGCCAAGTCATGACTGATGTAGAAAGTGAAAGGCTAAGGATGTGGGCTCAGGTGTGGATTATGATGTGGGATCATGAGGGATGCTGTGTGTGGGTGTAAGAGACAGAGAAAGACAGATAGATACAGAGAAATGGAGACAGAGAGACACAGAGGGAGTAGGTGTGTGCGTCATCACTTGCACCGGCGGAGTGATGTTGGGAGTCTTCCTTTATCACAGAGGTTGATGTCAGAGTCTTCCTCTATCATCCCCCACCTTATTATCCTTTGAGCAGACTCTCTCACTGAACCAGGCACTCAACGTTTTAGCTAGACCAAGGAAGACCCTTCAGCCTCCATGCCCTGAGAACTGGGATTACAGTAGTGTGCCATCGCACCCCACTTCTTATGTGAGTTTTGGGAATCTGAACTGGGATTGTCATACTTACACAACAAACACTTTCTCCACTGAGGTATCTGCCCAGCCCCTCAGACAGTTTTCTGGAGACCACAATACCACTCCACGAATTATTTAGATTTCTTCTTTCTCTAGAGCAGTGGTTTTCAACCAGTACATTGTGACTCCTTTGGGGGTCAAATTACCCATTCACAGGGATCACCTAAGACCATCAGAAAACTGGATATTTACATTAAGGTTCATAATAGTAGCAGAATTACAGTTGTGAAGAATCAATGAAACTAATTTATGGTTGGGGTCACCACAACATGAGGTACTGTACTAAAGGTGTCAGCATCAGGAGGGTTGAGAACCATTGGTCTAGAGTGATATTAAACCATTCTTTATGTCTGAGATTCAAAAGCCTTCCCACAATGTTAAATTAAAAAGGAACAGGGCACAAAGTAAAAGAGAAGCCTAGATTTACACATATACCTGAGAGATTAATAAGAGAACAACAAGCCAAGCCCATAGTCTTTTCAATAAACACGCATGAAATCAACACACTTAATACAGAAATAATAATAGCGAAATATTTTCCCTAGCTTTGAATGTCTAATCTTCTTAATTATATATATTCCAGTAAAACTTAAAGAACCTGCCTGTATCTGCTAGAAGTCATGGAGTCAGGCCTTCCATCTTTTGATCTCTGACTCCATCTTCAGACACTATCCTCATTTGGCCCAAGTAGTCTCTGGCTCCCAGCACAGCTTCCTTTCAATTTCTGGAGGATGGAGACCTGACTCACCGCAGTCCTTGTGGATATTAAATGTGTAGAGTTCTCTGCAAGCTCCAGCACATTTTGGGAACTGGTCAGGAGGGAACAGGATCATCAGACCAGTAGAGGCCTTCCAGGCAACAAGAAGGCAGTTCCTTTTAACTAAGCGACTTATGGTAGACCTTCCAATTTTTGTTTTTATTTTTATTTTCAGTATCAGACAGAAATAGGTGAAATGGCCCTTATGACACTCAGACTTCCCCAACACACACACACACACACACACACACACACACACACACACACACCCTGATCTCAGAGACCTGATCTGATCTTCATGCTTTCTTAACTTCTCCATAGCCACAGGCTTTGAGTCCCACAGATCAGCCAGGAGCCCTGGTGGATCATTCACAGTGGACAGATACTTGCCCAAATATCATCTTCCTCTGAAGCAGCACATTTGCTGTCCTTTTAGATTACCATTACTATATTATAGTGGAGAGAGAGGAAGTTTATACCCTCAGTAATGTTAGAGGGTTTTTAAAAAGGACAAGAAGCAACTGACTTTTATTAATAACACTGCTGGAAAGCAGCAAGGCAACATCTGGAATACTGATTACCCATTTGGCATGCCATTCGTCTCCACGGCTAAGATTCAACATGACAAGCACTGTCAAAAGGAAATAAGCTCCATCTAGTTAAATTAGAATGATTAGGGTCATTTAGACAGGGAAGTTTAATTTGTATGGATCTAGAAATTTTATACAAACCAGGATACCTAAGTATTTAATCTTCCCTGAAGCTCAATTTAAAATTGAAAGAGACTGTTTTACAGATCTATAATGAGATGAGACATATTAGAAATTAATTTAACTATTGCAGTGCTGGGAGCAGGCAGCCCAGAAAACAAAAGAATGTTTCATTTGCAGTTTGTATACAACGAGACAAGCAAATGTTCTGACACAGTCCATTAGGCAACTTGTTGTTGCATGAGCTCTTGAAATAGTATACAGCTTAGATATTCTTTCCACTTCTCAAAAATTCTCCTCCAAAACCCATATCACAGAGCAAATTCTGCCCTAACTTTGTGTTCTGAGTGGAGAGCCTTAACCTTCCTAGCTAGTGCAGAGCCCTGTAGGATTCTACAGAACTTTATAGGCCCTTTGCAGAACAATATTTTAAATATGCAAAATAAAATGCACATGACTTTTGCTTTAGACAAACATCTTCAACATATAAAAATGCCAAGTATCTTTGTTGAAATTTCAGACAAACATGATAGAGTATATGTACTTATTTGTCTAATACTAAAATATAGTGTATTTGGTAACTATTGCCATTTTGGAATAATGTTTTAAAGATTTATTTCTATTTTATGTGTATGTGGTGGGGGGGGAGGAATGTATATGTACCATGTGTGTACAGTGCCCATGGAGCCCAAAAAATGGACACTGAAAGCCCTGGAACTGAAGTAAAAGATTGTTGTCAGCTGCCACATGGGTGCTGGGAATCAAACCTGGGTCCTCTGCAACAGCAGCAAGCGCTCTAACCTCTGAGCCATCTCTCCAGACCCTTGAAATAAATTTGAATTATTACTGAGGTGTGACATACACGTACAGATGATTTCTGTCTGTGATGAAGTAGAAATACAACTATATTTATTACCTGTAATAATTGAAGGGAATGTTCCACTTTAGTCATAACTGAAAACTGATGTATGATTATTTTCCATGTACACATTCATAGACTAGCATTTCTATTTGACAGCCACCACCAGTGACTGATTTCCTATGCTGTTTCTACAGGTATGTCTAGGGAGATGGTGAGGTGGATACTGTAGCTAGTGACAACAAAATTGGCTGGACCATTTGTCCTTTAGTCTGTCTGTTAACAGCCACACAGGTAAGACGGCTGCTGTACCAGTCAACAACCCAAGAGAATTGCCAGATTTCTGCCTTGCTTACTGCCACACTGCTGGAGGGTGAAAACTAATTGCAGGTTCATGGAGGACACTGGTTTGAATAGTGGAGAGTCTATATGTCATTGGGCTCATTACATCTCTTGGGCCACTCTCCTCTTTAAATTATCATTTTTCCATCTGCAAAGTAATAGTAACAAATCTTGACACATTATTGGAAACCCCTAATACTTTCTACAGTGTAAAGAGCGGATATTTCTCTCGGGGGAGGTTGCTTCTTTTTCAGCATCATTATATTAAGTTCTGTTCTGTGCTAAGTGTCAGGAGGAGTAGATGCTGAAGACCAAAGCTGTCTAAAACCATGGAATTCGTGAGCTACTGAGGGAATCAAATTGGTAAATTACTACACCCTGCACCAAGGAGTAAGTTTCCGTATAGATCAGACACTGCTGGAATCCAGACTTCCCTTCTGAGGCTGTAAGAAGAAGAAGAAGGTATCTGGCAAAGGGGGGCAGGAAGTAATCTATAAAGTTATTGTTAAAAAGTGGGGGACAAATAGGATTGACAGCTTGTATTGGCAGAAGGTGTGCAAAGATATGAACAGGTTAGAGCATGTTTGACAAAAGGACAGAGCTATATCAGAGGTATAGGACCCAAATGTGAATGGTTATTTTTCTTGTTAAATAGCGTATGTACAATCTTGTTTACCCCTAACCTCAGCATTCCTTGGGGCTTTCTGGGGAAGGGTCTCTTTGTCAGACTCCCATCCAAGACTAACTGTCCCTGAAATACAGGGTGGAACCTAGACAACCACTAGCACATCCTCTAGCTAATGTTCATGGACACTGAGGAGCAGGGACCATTCACCTGTGACAGTTTAGTAGAAAAAACTAACCAAATGCACAGAAACCACTCTCTGAAGAGCATCCATTATTGGTGCATTATCAGCCACAAGTGGGCCAATGAACACCCTTTCTATACTATAGCTGTGCATGCACCCCAAAGGGAAGGTATGCGCATGGCATCAAAGGCTATGCGTGCCGGCAGCAGCAGCACTTCCACGAAAGACTTACAAGGCAACTTCAGTGACCCTGGGCACTGTCCTTCCTTCACCTCCCACACACAGCTGTTACATCTGTCAGCGTTGTCTCACAGCCTGCCCTTCCTCCTCATCTTGACCGCCATTTTACTTGTCTTTATTTTACCCAGGGCTTCCCTGGCACATGACACAGCCTCCTAACAATCTTTCCGTGTACATCTCTCCATTCTCTGCCCCATCCTTCACACAGATGCATAAGCAATCCCTTCATCTGAAAATACAATGTCATTGCTTGCTCTTCCCAAGATTTTTAGAACAAAGAAGACATACTAATCAGAAAAGTCTGCTATCAGGCTTCTTGGGGATGTGATATTGGGGCTGGACAGGAACTATTCAAGCTTGGAGCATCCTGTGTTGCTATAAAATTTACAAAAGGAAACACTCCCGAGAAAGACTAATGAAACCACATTGTAGGGAACTAAGAGACAGCCTGAGACAGCTTCTACAGATGGAGCAAAAAAACTGATAACCACGAGGGACGATGACCCAGGAGAAAACAGCACTTTAAAAGGACACCTCATATAACCATGCAACTTCACTCTACAAAAAGAGCACTGTGTGTACCCCCAAGGTGTCCAAATCATCACAGTTAAAGGCAGATGCACAGACTGCCAGGAACAGGGAGACACTAAAAGGCATTTTGACAAAATACAACTGGGGAACTGAGTCACATCCTAAAACGCAAAGAGACTAGAGATGAAAATGTCCTCCAGACCTGATAAATTTGAAATAAAGACTGAAATATAATTAATAGTGTTTTATTAATGTTCATCTGTAAGTTTCAATGATATACATTGTCAGGTATTGGCATGGCAAGCTGGGTGAAGTATAGACACTTCAAATAAATATTTTTTCAAGTTTTCTAAAGGTCTAATGAAATTAGACCTTTCAAATAAAAATTTTAGAATAAAAATTTAAAAGAAATATTTGTCATCATAAGGAACCTCCTTCTTCCATGCAACTTCTTCTAGTGGGTGATCTAGTAACCATCTTTATTTTGATTTACTTGGCTCTTGGAATTGTTCTGTATGCATCTTAATTCTCTAAAGAATTTAAGGGGATACATTTATATTAAAAATTTATGAAGCATGATGTTCAGAGTTGTCCCCTTTTATGGTCCCCACTGAATGGTGAAAGTTCCCGAGAACTCTAGAATATTCTGCGTACACTAGAAGAATACAGGTTATGGAGGGAAATGTGTTCATGTCAAGTATTCTGATGCATTGTCTAAAGAAAGAATTTAAATTTCTAAGCTTCCAGCCACTTGTTATTTCCTTTATTGCTCAAGATATATTTGCTACTGGATATTCTCTTTGCCTCTGGTTTTACATCTGTAATTATTTTTATAAAGGGCTCCCAGAATCCTACAGATTCAGGTACATCTAACCTGCATAACTTTCAGTACAATGTTCAACAAGAGTTTCAGTAAAGTTACTACAAAAATTATTCTGGACCCTAAAACAGGATCAGTATTCATCAATCACAAACAACAGAGTTTGACCATGCTAATTTTTGGAAGGCTTTTCTAGTTCTCTCTATGGCACCTTTAATATTTAAGTGTTCTCTCAATCTATAGAGAAAGGATATTATTAGTTAGCACTCAGGATTCTTGGAGACCTTCCACACACTCTCTTTTATCAAACAGTCAATGACCCTTGAACTCTGACATCTTTACTTTGGATTTTTGAACTTTACCATGTTGTCTAAATGATTTAGTAGGAACCATGCTTTATGTTAATTCTGAGCTAGTGATTCACTCACTGAACTTTCTCATGATGCTGGGGAAATGCTGTGAGGGGCAGCCAGCTGCTCAGTCAGGAGAGCACACAACCCATACTCTATAGTATCCTGTGTTGTCGAATAATGACTTAGCTCTATCAGATGTAGTCAATGCATTCTTTATTTAGAACATTTTCAACCTACACTGTGTTTATTAGGATGTCATCTCCCCTTATGAGGTAAGGAACATCAAATATTCATGAACTTATTTCTAGGAGGCAGAACAATTAAGCACTGGGACTTGGGGCAGAGTGTAGATTTGGACTAGGTCAGAGGAGGGTTATCAGGTGTTCCATACACTGACCTAGAATAAAACATTTTAAAAATATTTTTCCCTTATTGGCAACTACTGTTCCAGAGCCTAAAATAGTAACAGAAACTTTGCCTTTCTTTGTACCCAGTATAGTAATGTGTGTAATTTTTAAAAAGGGTGGTGATTACATATATACTATACCAACTTCTTACACATAAACAGTTTTTAAGAGCCTTTAAGTCTAAGCAGCTGCCCTTCTGTTTTGCAAAGTAAGGCAGAGATATGGGTAGAAACTAGGACTGAGTTGGGATTGGGATTGCAGTCATGTTCTCCCAAGGCGAGGACAGCTCTTCGAGGTAGGCATGTGCTCCTGGGAACACTTGATGCCTGAAGACTTTGCAGTGACTGCAGTCTGTGCCATTTCAGTGGCTCCAGGCTGAAACTGAATCCACTGTGAGTTCATCCCCCATCTATCTGGAGCCAAGCCTACAAATAGCTCTGTTGCTGCCTTAATGGCATCTGGGACAGGAGCAAATGTTCTACACAGTGGCACCTGTTGGCTCTCATCAGATGAATTAAGGAGTTGAGCATGTTTCCACCATTTGGTTTAGCTTTATTTTAGTCCCCAGGTCCCTTTGCTCCCATTTCAAGGCTGGTATTTTCTCACTGTGGAGGCCACATTGACTTATCACTGAATAATCTTCCTCCGGTAAAAGCATCTCCTATTTTAGCCATCCTGAACGGCACCATTTCCAGAAGACCCCATGCACAGCTGCACTTTGCTACCCACCTCTGTTTCATTGGACATGCTGCAAATCCCCCTCCTTCAAAAAGATATGGGTTCTCACTGGGCTTTTAATCCCAGCATTCAGGAGACAGACGTTGGAGGATCTCTCTGAACTGTAGCCCAGCCTGGTCTAATACCAAGTACAGGGCCAGCCAACAAGCCAAGGCCACACAGTAAGACTGTCTCAAAAAAGAAAGGAAGGAAGGAAGGAAGGAAGGAAGGAAGGAAGGAAGGAAGGAAGGAAGGAAGGGAAGGAAGGAGGAAAGAGAAGGGGAGAGAAAAAGAAAGAAAAAAGGGAGTAGAAGGAAGGATCTCTTTAAGAGAGTAAGATAACTGCACTTTAGTAATAGAAAAAGTCCTTTATCAAACAGGAATATAAAGCCTATGTAAATAAAAAAATCTTTGTTTATAGAAACATCATAAGGCTTAGAATTAAAGAATAATATGTAATTTCATCTCCAAAGACAAGGACTACACTAATCACATTTTCTTCCCCTGCAGCACTTCCTGTTGAAGTTTTCCTACTTCTGACTGTCAACTGACTTTGATCCACAAATGCTGCAATTTTGCATGACTGAAACAGATATACATTATCTCCATATAATTGGTTCGGCTCTCTCTTTTTTACTTCCCTGTAGAAATCCTCCTACTGGCAGAAGACATCCCATAACCCAGTAGCTGCCAAAGATGTTGTTTTGAGCTTATTAGGAACCCTCCTGTAGCTGAACCAGAGCCAATACAAAACACCTTCTCTGTGCATGTTAATAAATGTATCCTCAAAAAATGCAAGAAGTGTAAAAAAGAAAAAGCAGTAGATACAGAGGAAGGGGAAAGGACAGCAGTGCTGTTTACGCTCAGCTTCGCTGGTCTCTTTCTTATCTACTGAACTACCTGTAAATTGCCGACCAACTAATGAGTAGAAAAAAGTCGTTCTAACTGAGTGATTCTACCAATGATCCCTCCATCCAAGGCTCTTTACACCTGGGGCTAGAGATAATCTACAAGGGTACGGATCAATGCAAGCACAGCAGGATTATTGAAAAGCTTGGTATTACTTATGATGCAGACTTAATGAGCAGCGCTCTGTCCATTCCATCAAGCTCTTGGGCTGTGACTAGGGCAATATTTCCACCTACTCTCTACTTTCCCTCTAAGTAGTCTCTTTCTTCCTCATTTAATGTTGCTGCACATGTGATTAACCACCCCTTAAGGCATGCAATTGAAAAAACTCTCCTATGTCCATGTTCTTTCCAGAGAAGCTGGCTTCATCTAATGAGCTTTGCATCATAGGGTCCACATTGGGCACAGTAGGAGATCAGTAACTATTGATTGAATTAATGCAGAAAAGACCTATGAAGCATTGGAGCGACTTATTTTTATTTACTAACCCCTACACTCATCCAGTACAGCATGATGTAAGAATTTTCATCATTTGGAAGAGTTTATACCTGAGTAAAAGAAGTATTTGCCTGAGCAATTGATATTTTTCTAAGCATAAACAAGGTTCCTACGGCTGAGAAAACATTGACCAGTTACCCTTACTCGCACACAGGAACTGTCTGCCCTCCACACACACACTGATAGATCTTGTTAAGATAGACATGTAACCTACGTTCCAAATTGGACACTTTGACAGGGAAAATGCATCAATTTTAGCAGAACATCCAGGACGTGTAGTCACCTAGCTTCTTGATGCTCTCCAACTTATCTGCCACTGTGTTAAGTATTGAGGAGGAGAAAGCTAATGAATGTGTTTTTCTCTATAGGTGACATAGGATGGTGAGGGTCTTGGGAAATGGGTCAACACAGCACACTTCCTATTCTTACTTTTATAACTTCCAGGAATCTCATTTCTTCAACCACCCATTTCTACTCTAGATAGTAAGTTTGAAGAGCAAGTGACCCTATTTTATTCTAATGTTAACCAAGTCCTTATTAATCTTTGATCTCTCTCTCTCTCTCTCTCTCTCTCTCTCTCTCTCTCTCTCTCTGTGTGTGTGTGTGTGTGTGTGTGTGTGTGTGTGTGTTTGTGTGTGTCCCAAGAATAGACACTGGGTGTTTTCCATAATCATTCACCACTTAATGATTTGAGACAGGTTTTCACATTGAACCTGAAGACCTCTGATTTGGCTAAGTTGTCTGGCTAGTGTACTTCAGGGGTGTTCCTCTCTCTAACTCCCAGTACTGGGGTTATAAACACATACCCCCATGCCCAGCTTTTTACATGTGTACTGTTAGTATTCAGGCATATGCACTGTCCTGTCCGTGGTTCTGACAGAATATACCCTCAGCTGCAGCCACTAGGAGCTAAAAGGGCCCTGCCCACCTCTCTCTCTCTCTCTCTCTCTCTCTCTCTCTCTCTCTCTCTCTCTCTCTCTCTCTCTCTGCTTCTCTGTGTATCATGAATAATAAAAACCCAGAGATAGATACTGAGGTTCCAAGAAAGCAAAGCAGCCAGCCAGTAGCTTTTACCTCTACCAAGGGTGAAATGGAGATCCTGTCTTTCCTGTAACTGGAAAGTGAATTTCACATGAGACCCTTTGCTTCTTCCTTATAAAACCTCTCTAGTGCTGGGGTTAAAGTTGTGAGCTCTGTTACTCATTTAGACTGATTCACTCTTGTTAGCCCAGGGTAGTCTTGGACTACAGAGATCTATCTGCCTTTGTCTCCTGAGTCCTGGAATTAAAGGTGTGTTCCACCACTTCCTGGCATCTACTGCTAACTATTGTGGCTAGCTTTGCATTCTGATCCCCAGGCAAGCTTTATTAAATCATAAACAATATATCACCCCATCTCTGCCTCTCCTTCTCCCTCTCTCCCTGACCCAACTTCTACCACTCCTGTCCTCAGAGGCCAATCTCCCTCTCGCCTATCCCCTTTTCCCATTCACTTTCCCCCAATTAAAACAACAACAACAACAAAACAAAAACAAAAACAAAAACAAAAAAACAAACAAACAAAAAAACCCTCTACCTAAGCTCTGTTGAATGACATCTTTCTCTGGAATACAGCTTTTAAAAATTACAGTTGGGATATGAATTCAAGTCCTCATGCTTGCCCAGCAAGTTCTTTACCAACTGAGCTGTCTCCTAGTCCTCTTATGTTGATACATTTTATATATATCAATATATATATATCCATATATGATATATTCCATATCAATATATATGGAAACTTCTCATCTATAAAATAATGGATTGACTTCTACCTGATGTCTTCTGTAGTTTCAAAGTTATGGCTCCATGAAAATCATTTTTAAGTTACAAGTAGACTTGCATTCACAGAGGAAAGGAATATACACAGAGTCAGGCATGGTAGTGGATGCCTTTAGTTCCAGCAGACACAGGGGCATCACTGAGAGTCTGAGGCCAGCCTAGTGAACAAGGTGAGTTCTAGGCCAGTGGGGGTTCCATAGTAAGACCCTGTCTTGTAGACCAGAGACTTTTCTCTATTTAACCTGATCCCACTGGACCTGTTTTCTTTCTGCCCACCAGGTCACCGCAGCCATGTATGCAATAACCACTCAGAGCCTTAATATATATTTATAATTGTTTGGCCAATGGCTTGGGCTTTTTACTGGCCAGCTCTTAAAATATTAACCCATCTCTATTACTCTGTGTATCACCATGTGGTTGTGGTTTACTGATGATGCCCTTGCATCTTGTTTCCGCAGTAGCTACATGGCATCTCCCTGACTCATTCTGTATCTTAGTTCAGATTGCCCACCTAGCTAAATTTTGCCTGTCCATTGGGTAAAATAGCTTTATTCATTAACCAATAAAAGCAACACATACTTGCACCCTTCAGAAGGACATCTCATATCACTGTCTTAAAATAATAACACACAGAGAGAAAGATTCTCAGGAATCTTTATTCAGTTGTGGGTTCATATACCTTTTAACTCCAGCACTCAGGGGTGGAGGCAAGATGATGCTGAATTTGAAGTCAGCACAGGCTATATGGAAAAAAAGTCTTAAAGTAAAATATTTTTTTCCCTCAAGAGCCAGGGGTATAGCAGAAATAGAAAAAGGATGAAGAAGCAACACTACTGGATAGTAAGGTAAATACCCAGTATTTGTCAGATGGCCTGAGATCTGACCGGCAATAGAAAGTTTAAGAGTATAATCTAAGGGGGCTGGAGAGATGGCTCAGAGGTTAAGAGTACTGGCTGCTCTTCTAGAGGTCCTGAGTTCAATCCCCAGCAACCACATGGTGGCTCACAACCATCTATATGCGGGTAGAACACTGTACAAATAATAAATAAATAAAAATTTAAAAAAGGGGTATAATCTAGATCTGGCAGGAAGCCTCCAAAGCAGGAATCGGGCCCCTGATTAAGTTGTATTCAGCAGACCCATCAAAATAGTGGAATGGAGCTGTGACTGAGCAGATAAAGCTGTATCAGGGGAATTTAAGAATGAGTGGATGCCTGCAAAGTAGAATAATGCGACAGTTTTGGGGGTTTAATAAATGGGGACGGTGGTTAAGATTGTTGCTTGTGTGAGTAATTATTTCAACACCCAGAATTGTGCACATTTATTATGTGGCTAGCCATGTGCTCGTATAGATGTAATATACTGTTACATAAGAAATACTACAGGCAAGGCCTTCAATCTCAGCACCCAAGAGGCAAAGGCAGGTAGATGATGCGAGACGTCATTCTGTAAATATGTTTCTCATACTGGTTAATGAATAAAGCATTGTTGGCCAATAGGAAAGCAAGATAGATGGGACTAGGAGACAAGGAGGATTCGAGGAAGGAATAAGGAGGAGTCAAGATGGAGAGGCCAGGGAGAGCACAACACCAGCCCATTTCTGTTAATCTAAGTATTACTTAACAGAAATGGGTTAATACTTAAGACAGAGCTAGCTGATAAGAAACTAGAACCTGGCCAAAAGAATTATATCAAAAACAGAGTCTCTGTGCGTTATTTGGGGCTGGTGTGACAGCGGGACAAGACCACCGGTGTGCAGAAAAACCTACTCCTTACATAGATGTCTGTGAATTTATGGCTAGCCTGCTCTACATGGTGAGGCTCTGTCCCACAAAACAAAAAATTACTCTCCTGTTCGTTTGGACATGGCACTTTCTTTCTGCTAGCTGCAGGAATACAGGTCAAAGAAATGCCGAGCAAATGTTACTTCCATTAGTTAAGAAATGACAAAGAAAGAGTTGTCTGTGCACAACAGAGGACTGGGGAGAGAATTTTCATTCATCAAACTAAAATCTTTAAATGCATAAAAGACATATGATTGAACAATGATTGAACTTTCTAAATCAGATTTGTCCCTTCCCTAGGACACAGAGTCTCCTGGATTCATGGCAGACTGATAACTGGTCATTGATCTACTAGCTGTTTTCCTTGCATACTGTTTGTCCTAGTCAAAGATTACTTCTAGTAGGTGGACACACAGACATATGATGTAGCTCCAGCTCCTGAGTCAGCTAAAGTGGGAGGGTTAGTTCAGTCCACCAGTTCACCAGCACCAACATAGTGTGACCATGTCACAGTGATAGAAGGAGACAGGGAGAAAAAGAGGGAAGGAGGCAAATGATGTCTACATTTGCTCTCTTCTGGCCTACAAGCCTATTGGTGTTTGCTAAAGTCAAAGATAGTTGCCCAGCACCCATGAGGCTCTGGGTTCATGCTTCCTTGACAAAAATAAAAAGAGAAATTTCCTAAGTTACAGTCTCTGTTTGTCTTTGTTTTTGCTGTTTTGGTTTGGTGTGTTTTGAGAAGTGCCTGGAATTAGATTTGGAGTCTTACACACATTCTTATACCAACTGAGCCAAAATATTCCCCAGCTTTCAAAAGATACTAGTGTAATACAGACAAAGAGAGCTCAAAGAAATCTACCTCTAAATAGGCCTTCTATTGTTCCTGTGTGGCTAAGTGAGGTAGAGACATAGGTATTGGAGTGTGGGCTGGAAACTCATTGAATTTGAGTTCAAAGCCACCTTTCAAGATGATAAGAGTTTAAGAATAACTGGGCTGAAACCCCAGGATTTCATTCTTCCCTAAATTGTTTCATCTTCTCTCGTCTTCTTAGTATTGCAAAGTGACCTAAGTTGAGTTGTACTATTGTCAGGTCTTTCTGGTGGATTTCAGTAGCCTATCCCAGTAAAGTGAGAAATGAGCCTTCACTCCAGAAACCCAGTGACCAGGTTGACATAGTAGCTATAAAAGCAACACACAGAGAGAATCTATCACTTGCAAAAATATCCATGACCACTTGTCACAACAGGAAAACACACACTATGGTGAACTATGAACATACTTAGCAGGGCGCAAACCAAGGCATGATTTCAAAGACAAAAATGAGGGGGAAATTACACTGACACTGGCCTGCACACAGATGGGCAGAGTCCTCTAAGGGCTTTGAGTTCAGTTAGCTGTTTTAAGCACTTAGACAACCACCCTGGAGAGAAAGGGAGGAAGGATAGGAAAGG
Source organism: Phodopus roborovskii (assembly GCF_943737965.1). Classification (NCBI taxonomy): domain Eukaryota; kingdom Metazoa; phylum Chordata; class Mammalia; order Rodentia; family Cricetidae; genus Phodopus; species Phodopus roborovskii. The sequence continues at coordinate 13,710,820 of NW_026126460.1, read as the reverse complement.
GAGGAGGGGGAGTTGTTGCCAGGGACTTACAAGTGAGCTACCACTGCAGGCAGTACCAAGTCATCAGATTTAGCTGCACTTCCTGGCAGAATTCAGGTTTTCATGAATTTTCTCCTTATGAGTATTTTTCTATCACTTTTCTTCTTTCTCCTGTGCAATTAGCCAATATGGTAACTTGGGCCTGAGCATGTCTTCCGTCTACTTTTGTGATGTTAGATGGGACCTGGAAAGAAACACAGATGGAGAGAGGGGCAGGCTTCTGGATAGTCCTGTTTGGGGAATGAAAGATTTCCTTCTCCTTTTTCTTCTCTCCTTCCCCCTCCCATATTGTTCTTACATCTTTTCCTAGCAATTAAATGGCAAGCTCCAGGGCTGGGGAGATGGCTCAGCAGTTGAGATCATCAGCTACTCTTTTAGAGGTCCTGAGTTTGGTTCCCAGCAATCACATGGTGGCTCACAACCACTTCTAGTGGGATCTGCTGCTTTCTTCTGGCATGCGTGCGTTCATTCAGCAAGAGCACTTGTATACATTAAATAAATAAATAAAAATTTAAAGACAAGCTCCAAATTTTCAGGCAGTCCTTGGCAAAAGGGAAAAAAATAGAAATAGATCCTTTTGTTCCTGAATTGAACTTAGAACTTAGAATAAGAAAGAAGAAAGAATAATCAAAACTCTTGGATCATCAAAGTAAGGTAAGAGACCAGGATTCAAACTTGGGGTCAGATTTCCAGAAACAAAAAAAGTATGAACATGTGCCTGGAGCATTCTTCTAGGTTCTAGCTAGGGTGGATCTGCAGTGCTCACCAAATCCAAGTTTGTACCTGTAGCAAAGTACACTGTCACTTATACCCTAGGCACCCACCCCGTGAATGATTAACAGTTCTTTAAAATCTGTGTGAGCAGGAGCTATGACAGAGATAGAGATAGATAGATACATACATAGATAGACAGACAGATAGATAGATAGATAGATAGATAGATAGATAGATAGATAGACAGACAGACAGAGAGCACACCTGTTAGGTATGCTAATAAAATTCTCTGTGGGTTTACCAGAACCATAGTAAATATTATTTATTCTGCAACGTGCATCGTAGCAGCTGTTAAAAGTGATGCTTGAATGGGTAGTAGCAACTTTCAGCAGCTACTAGCCTCCAAATTGGCATGAACCTAAAAAACAACACACTCTATTATTGAGCCATCTAGATTTTTAGTAGGACAGTGTTCCCAGTTCCAGATGTCTTATTGCTACAAGCATCCCCCTTCATTGCCTTGCACTGTTCCCTTCATTTATTTTATTCTGAGCTACTTAGCAGAATAGAATATTGTTCACATAATCTCAGGGAACAAAATTCAGCTGGCCATCATTTTAATAGCACAGTTGGAGCTTTGTCCCTGTTCTCTTTCAATCTCCTCAACAAATGAGAAAATGCACTTTTAGAACTAATTACACAAATGCTGGTTTCAGCATCGTTGTACTCTCCAACAGCTTTCAATTAGATGCAATGATACTGTATTTGGAACCAAGCTTCATACAGCCTCAAAAGCTCCAATTTGATAGAGCACGTGCATGGCCTGAGTCCTCCTGCTACATTTTAAATATTAATGCTTTCTACAGACCTTCAGAACTTTATGAAGAACTAAATAAATGTAGATATTAAGATACTTTCTGGGTGTTTTATGATATTTAAACAACTGGGAGCAGATGTTAATTCTTACTATAAATCACCTCTATTTAGCAACATTTTACAGAACAAATACAAACTAATTAAAGAAAACACTCTGCAGCTGTTGGATGTAGGGTCATTACGAAATTAAGAGAACACTAAGAATTCTAATCAGAAAACTGTCAACAAGGGAAATAATGAAGATAGACTGAGGAATTTCCTCTGAGCTGGCATTTTCTCAGTGCAGGAAACCCTAAGATGATTTAGCCTTTTGCTCCTACAATAACTGGTCACACTACCATTTATTCAACAATTAAACACATTATTACTGTTTTTAGCCCAGTTCTGACATGTATGATCTAGTTTGAGAATCACTTTGCTTATATCCTAGAAACACTTGAGGCCCTTTACAGAGTATCCGGATAGTCTGACTCCAGGAGTACTCATGCATGGGTGACTGGGCTAACAGTTGTCACACCTCCACAATGAGGAGATCTAGAAGAAGCGTTTTATCCACCCATATTCTTAGCCTCTCTCACCCCCAATTTTCCTCAGAAAATTATTACCTAAGGTAATAGAAGAAATCTGTAGTCTGAGAGAAAGTAAACTTACATGTACATACACAAAAGTGACATTTTCTAGTAAATTCTTTAAGAAAAAGACACAGCAACCTGTTTCTATATTATAGGTGGGGTGGATGAATAGACTGTCCCCCTGTCCCTGGTGTTCACACTAAAATTGTTTCACCAGAGAAAGAGCTAGAGAAGAGAGGAAGGGGTGGTGCATCAGGTACAGGATGAAGCCTTTGCTACCTGGCTTCAGATGTTTACACTGAATAGAATCCATGGGCCTCTTGCAACACACAGGCAAAGGCTGTATAGTAATATCACATTATCAGCTGCCTTGTTTTGAAATTTTCATTCCAAGGCATAATCCATCCAATCCATCCAAGCAGAAGGAAGAAGAAAAGTATACTTTGGCTAATGTTTAGAAATGATTTTCAGACAATGAGACATGAAAATACTGATCTTGATATACAAAGCCAGATTACATCAACAAATCTAGGGAAATGAAAGGAAGGAGAATATGCATGCAAGCATCCTCAGTAGGGGAATCAACAGAATCTGGACAACTGCTCAACTCAACAGTGACGTGGGGAGGGAAGTATTCAAAGTTAGTCAAAGTCCAACAGTAGCTGGGAAACTGTTAAGTAGCCAGGGGGAAAGAAGCAGAAAGGGGAATCAAATAAAGAAAATATAATAATCAGTTTTCAGTTGAGAAAGGTTTATGCACTTTAGATTCACTCTTTCATAAAATCCCAGGGAGATGAATTATCCAAAGTTGTCATTCCTGGTGCTAATCTTCTGCCTTAATGGGATTTTTATTGGAAACAGTTAATGCTATCAGGAATTGCTATAGTATGGCTTTTGGAGTATTTTACAATCGTGTCACTTAGCATAGGCATGTCCTGTGAATATTAATAGCCACATTCCAGGTTGTTCATCAGCAGTGACCTTCAAGCTTGCTAAGTACCATTTGTGAAGCTCAAATTAGAAAGAAGAGATCCAGCCCCCAGGGTCTGATTTCTTCATCATGCCCAAGAGTCAGGGAAACGAAGGGGTTAGGGAACTAGATGCTCTTCTGTGGGTTGTTCACCTGATGCTAAACTTATTTAAATCAGCCACAACAATATTCGCACTTGAATATATGTCTCCAATATATTTCTCTCATTGAGAATAATCACTTTTCTATACAGCATGGTCAGCATACAAAAATAGACTATTTCTGTAGATTTTTACAACTATCGACAAAGAAATCAAGCAAGGACAACAGAAATTCTAGAAATGGATTTTCAAATGAATAGAAGCTTTCTATATATCTGCATTACTAGACACCAGTAGGAAAATGACATGTTTAATACCTAGTATTTAAGCATTTTATTATCTACATGGGAAAAATTATTCAAGTTTTATGACATGCTCAAAAATAAAAAGTACAGAGAACAATACAAAAATACAGGAAAATGCTTTTAAGTTTTAGCTTAGGAAAAGATTTCTTAACAAGGGTTGCTTTTTAAAAGATTCCTTTTGTTCTATAATATATATATATATATATATATATATATATATATATATATATTTGCATGTACCTGAGTATATGTATATGCACCACATATGTTCAGGTACTTTCAGAGGCCAGGCATGGGTGTTGGAACTGTAGTTAGATATGGTCATGAGCCACTCAACATGGGTGCTGGGAACCAAACCATGGATTTCTGCCAGAGCTACAAGTGTTCTTAACTGCTGAGCCACCTCTCCAGCTCCAACAACGATTTCTAAAAAGTAAATCATAAAGGAAAACACTGGATAAATTTAAATTAAAAGAGTAAGGTCTGGGAATGGTGGCACCTACCTATAATCCCAGCACTTAGGAGGCTGATGGCCACGGCCTCAAGGACAGCCTAGGATACATAATGATAGCTCAGCTTATCTTAAAGAAAGAAAAAAATCTGTATAAAACAAACACATAGATAAAATATGACAAACTCTTGATGTAGAGAATTCACAAAAGCTAAATCTGAATGGCCTGCTAGTATAAAATAGAAACACTATCAATCCTAATTGACACACAAATTAAAATATAATATAAATTAATATACTATTCTGATAGATCGAGATTTGAAATGTTTAGGTCGTTTGAGTTTTAGTGGGAATTTGTTGTCCTGGGATCTTACACACTGGTAGAAAAGAATAGTTAGGATCCATCTTTGAAAACCAATACAGTAATACCTTTCAAAGTTGAGGATGCCCATATGCAAGGACCAGCAAATCCATTATACTCTTGTAAGCACAAAAGAGCTTATATACAATTATGGTCATTGTGTCACTAAAGAGAGATAGAAAAATAGATTGCATTACATTCATATGATGAAATGACACAGTCTCAAAATTGGATTGCATTGACATGTATTAATGTGGATAGATCCTTCAAATAAGTCTGAGTTAGAAGATGGAGCATGTACATAGGTGATCACATTTTGATCTCTCTATGTGTTTGTGTATGTATCTGTCAACACATTCACCTGTCTGCCTTTTTCTCTGTGTCTTCTCTCTTTTCACTATACATGCAAGGTAGGCTATATCTCTTGCCCTCTTTTCTCTTGTTGCTTTAAAGTTTAAGTGCATGGGTGTTTCGCCTACACACACATGTGTACAGTAATTCAGAAGAAGGCATTGGACACCCTGGAACTGAGATTAGAGACGACTGACAGGTGGCTGCTGGGAATTGAACCTAGATTCACTGGAAGAGCAATTAGTGATTTTAGCCACTAAGTTATCTCTCCAGCCCCTTTTCTTGTTATTTTAAGATAGGATCTCACTAAATTTTAGCCTAGACTAGCATTGAACTTGTGAGGCTCTTTCCTTAGCCTATTAAATAATCTCTCTCTTTTGAAGATTGTATTTCTGAAAGTGGTTTTAATTTCATGGCAAAAGGCAAAGGAAGGTGCAGAGAGATTTCTCATAGGTTCCCTGTGCCTTGTAAGTGTGGAACTGAAGAGCTCTTGGTGAGCACTGGGCAACAGTCCTTTACCAGTTGCCTTTGCAGATACTTTTTTCCTTCCATGCCTTCCTTGCCTTCTCATTCTCCTTCCAGCATTTTTTTCAAAGGAAACTTAATTTTAATTAACTCCAGCTTATCAACAATCTTTTCATGGATACATCTCTGGTGTTATAACATAAAGGTCATGTCAGCTTCCTCTGAAGTCACCCAGAAGTATCATGGCTTTGTAATTTACCTTCAGGCCTATGATTCACTTTGAGTTAAAACCCTGCTTGGTGTTCTCTGAGATCCCCAAATCCATGGTTATCTTTAGTCATAATTAATCTCTTGCTCTTCTACTTAATTCACTTAGACCACTGAAGAAGACTTTAGCTACTCTTTAGTCCACTACTTGTACCACAATGCAATGGGCAGCAACAACCTCATCATTTTTTTTTCTGTCACCTTCCAGACACACTATAGTATCCTGTGCATGTCAGGGAGAGCTCGAGACAGTTGGTCATATAACATCTGGAATCACAAGAGAGCAAGAAATGCATCCTAGTGTTCAACTCCTTCCTCTAATCTATAACATCTAGGATCCCTTGCTTAGGGAATGGTGACACCCACACAGTAATGGTCTTTCCACACCAATTAGCATAACCAAGATAATTACCACAGGCATGCTCAGAGCTCCATCTCCCAGATGACTATGGATTTTGTCAAACTGACATTAACACCAACCATCACAATAAGCAAATAATAGTAATTTTAAATTTGAAAATAAAGGATCCCACATATTTTCTAAATTTTTCCTCTCATCTCTGCAATCCAAGAGGAATGGAAACCTTGTCTCTTGACTGTCTTAGTGAGTGTTCTATTGTTGTGAAGAGACACTATGACCACAGCAACTCTTATAATGGAAAGCATTTTACTGGGGATGGCTTACAGTTCAGAGGTTTAGTCCATTGTCCTCATAATGGCAACAAGCAGGAGAAGTGGCTTGAGAGTTTTACATCCAGATCTGTAGGCAGCATAAAGAGATAGTGAGAGAGTGTACCACAAGGCCTGGCTTGGGCTTCTGGAATCCCAAAGCCCAACCCCAGTGACACACTTTCTCTAACAAGGCCACATCTACTATAATAATGCCACACCTCCCAATAGTGCCACTCCTTGATGAGTAAAAGCAGTCAAATATAGGACCCTATGGGGGCCATTTTTATTCAAGCCACCACACTTGACATTTGGTGTAATACAAAAATCCAAAAACAGAACAACCCTTATCTTAAGTTTTTTCTTCTGGTTCTCACTTTTCTAACACATTAGGGCACTTTGTTTTCAGTCTGATCTCCTTCCATGTTAGCTGGCATCTTTCATCTAACAACTTGAGTAGAAACCAGTCCGGTGCAGTATTGATTGAGCAGACAAAGGAGGAAGCCTGCACTCCTCCCAGGGGAAGGCTCAGAAACTTAATTCAACCTGCAGGGATGCCAACATCCTGAGATTACCCCCCTGCACACGAGTGCAATTGCTTAGAATTTATGTCGGGAAGCTAAGGCAACTCAGCTCAGAGTGAAACACATCTTCAGTGAACAAGCTCACACCTGTTCAGGGCGGAGGTCAGAGGCACAAACACCAGGGAGCGGAATGGAACATGCTTTCTGAGCCAGGTAAGGACATTAAAAATAGTCTCAGAACTATCATTCATCAAATGCTATCCTCAACTTAAGGAATCTCCAAGAAAGTAAAAATGGAAGCACAGCTCATCTTGAAATGCCCTTGGCCATTTCGTGGTGGTCTATTTAAGGAACCTTCTGAACTTGGACCAGCTGTGTGGGAAGATCTGTCCTTACCTAGCTTCCTAGGAGAGAACTAATGATCAGTGAAATCAAACCAGAGATGATAGCAAGGACACTCCTGTTTAGGATTGGAGAGAATCAGCATTACCAAGAAAGAGGAAAGTAACTAGAATCCAGATCCAGACTCTCGTGATCTGGATTCCAAATTTAGAGAATAGTTAGGTGGTTTTATTTCTCACAAGCATGGTTCATTCTCTGAGTTTTACCCTTCAGTCATTCTTTCTTTGTATCACTTTGTATATCTATTTATTTAGTAACTTCAGATTAAACATTTGGTATGTCCAAGACACTACCAAGTACTCTCCATGATACAAAGTCATGGATGCTTAACATCTGGGACTTTGCTGTAGGAGTCCTCCATCCCCTTGGTGTGCCTCTGGATGGGAGACTCTTAACTACTTCTCTGCAATCTGAATTGACTATTGATTCAATAGGGATTAGGGATACAAGTGAATTTCAAGTCAATATATTTTGAATGACATGCCGAGGCTCTCTCCTGTGAACTTTGCTGTACATCAGGGTCTCCCCATGGTTTTTTAAAGTTTCGGTGTTGCCAGGTATCAGTGTCTCTTCTACTCTTGCCTCCTCAAAGGAAAGAATTCAGCTAAGAGAAACACTCAGTTTAAATACAAATTTATTTAGCAAAACAAAGCAAAGACTCCAGGGATAGATAAGAGAGAGCCTAGCCTAGGAGTATTTGCATAGCATTGGGTTCAATATTTGGGCTTTTCAAAGAACTTTGTGTGAATATTTATGAGCTGAGTTAAGTGACCTTTTTGCCCTGATAAATCATGCCAGACAGGATCTCCTTTTCAGGATCCCAGGATCCTCTCAAAAGCCACAAGGCAGGATCAAAACCACAATGCAAGTGTATTATAAAGAAGTCAGGGTCTTTTGAGAGTGTAGACTTGTATGCCTGTATTAGCGTGTGTGTGTGTGTGTGTGTGTGTGTGTGTGTGGTGTGTGCGAGCATGCGCACACACACGAGCATGCCACTGGGAAGTTCCTTAGGAAAGCACCAACCTGGGTTTCTGGTACAGCAGAAAAACTCAACAGAAACTCTGAGGATGTTTTACCACATAGAGCCATTCTGACCACAATGAGATACAACTGCCACAATTCAGCACAATTACTTCATCTCTAACTCCCTGTAAACCATGTCTCATGAGGCCCCAGCATCAGAATCTTCAGGAAGGAGTCTTGGCATTGATATTTTGTTCTAACACCCCCGGGTGATTTCAGGGGACAGCCCAGTGCAGAACCAGCACTTTAGTGGAATTCCAGGCAGCTCTTGTGCTGTCCCTGTGCTGTTTCTGGTAACTGTTATACCCAGATCACAGAGACACTCAAAGACCAATGAGGAGACCAAGTCCCATATGTAAAAACAAAGAGCCTTTATTCAAGCTTAAGCTTGGACTCTCAGTCTGTCTGATGCAGTGGTTGAAAGCAGAGTACCCAGCCCAGGTGGGTATGTTTTGTTTTTTTGGTTTTGTTTGTTTTTGGTTTTTTAATCATTGTAGAGGGTAGGGGTGAGGAGAATTTTAGGGTTCAAGCCCCTGACTGGCTGACTGGCTGACGTTTGTCTAGGGGTATGTGCTTAGGCTAAAGGACAATGGTTGGAACATTAGGAATTTCCTTTGGAATGTTAGGAACTTTCCCCTTGGGTGATGCCCAGGTAGTTCCAGCTTACACTCTCTCCTGGAGTCAGGTGCTGCTTTAGAGTAAACTGAAAACTCAGGCTTACTTGAGCCTTAACATGGCAGCTGTGTAGCTAAGCGGCAGGTGTGTGCCAAGTTGCCCTGGGCCCTACAATAACTAGATTCTTAACTGTTCACTCTGTCATCATTGATGTTTCCTAAAGAACAAAGAAAACTAGCTGCCATGTTAGGATTCAGAATATGACAACCATTCCTGTATAGCAGATTCCAAGCATCCACACCAGTATGTCTCCAACTAAGGGTAGAATACCCAGGGTCTACCAGGCAGGGAATTTCAAATCTCCTGAAAAAATTTAATCTACAAATCACTAAGCATTTTTGGGAGGCAAGAACTATAGCAGCTGTGCCTTTTCTTGGAGAAAAGCTAGCCTCCTGTGTCCACACGGTTCTTCTCCATTAGCAACCCCAAAGGCTACATGTACCAAAAGAGTACATTTTTACACCTAAGGTAAATGTTACAGCCAAGCAATGTGGCAGGCCCAAAATTTCCTAATGGAACCAATGAGGGAAATAAGGAAAGTTTGCATGTCGTTTTTCACAAAAATAATTGTACCATAAAAGGACAAGGTCAGTGTTGGAAGAAGTGAAGTGCATATGAGAGCTATGCAAACTCCAGTTTAAAAAAATCCCTGCATGAAGTTGGTACATAGGTTAGGCACTTCTATACCCTCATATCTTTTACAATACACATATACACGTTGAATGCAAGCAATAAAACATTATAAGTATGAAATTCTTCTAGATTTTAATCTCAAGTATTTGGGAGGCACAGGTAGATGCATCTTTGTGAGGGTGAGGTCAGCCTGGTTGACATAGCAAGTTCCTGGACAGCAAAGGCTGCACAATGAGATTCTGTAAAACAAAACTAAACAAAACAACAGCAACAACAAAAAACAAACCAAAAAACCAAATCAAACCAAACTAACCAACCAAACAAACAAAAACCACACAAAACAACAAAGGAAAACTCTTCTAGTTAACACTTTGAACATCATTTCCCTTCCTTCTCTTCTCCTCTCCCTCTTTCTTCACCTCTTCTGTTCTATTTTACCTACAAAGAAACTATCTTGAAGTTATGGCTTATTTTTGTGTTAATATTAATCCAGGCTTGTCCAACCTCTTGGTGTTGTGATACAACAGTGTCATCTAAAAACAAAATAAACAAACTCGTGTGTGAAATAAGTTGATGACTTTTGAGTTTGGCCACACTCATACTGGCCCGAGGGTACATGTGTAGCACTGATTGGACATACCTGTGAGTGAAACATTAATATTAAACAATGTAATAATATGTTACATATTCAAGTTGACAAATATACTTCTGTCATTTGATCTTTATTCTTTCAATGGAAAATATGAGTCTCAGCTATGCTGTCTTATTCTTTTTTGATCCTTAAGATTATTATATTGAGATAGTTTTATCAGTGATTCACATTTTCAGTGGATTATGTTTTATCCATTGTGCATTCACCTTGTATACATCAAAATCTTTAACCAACTTCTGCAATGCATGCTTCCATGCTCCTATGGTTGAGCACCACTAATTCATATACTTGAGCCTAGAATTTAATAGACAGTGAGGTAGATCCCATTTTACCTCCACTAGATATTGTCAAATTGATCTACAAAGCATTTATCCCATAAAAAGTGTCTTCCCAAAATCAGTGGGTGAGCATTCCTAACTTAATTTTCTTGAAGTGATATGGAAATTCTCTTAGACAAAGCCTAGCTAAAAATCATAAGTATCATTCTTATGCTACCAAATACCACTTTGTAGTTCCCTGACAAAGTTGAAGGAGGTAAAGAGCTTAGGATCTCTGCGGCTTTTAAGGGGAGATAATGTGGCTAAGGGTTGTTAGATTATAACTATCCTTTAAATCCAAAAATCATTTTACAAATACACAAAATTTAAGTGTGGTGATAGTAATTGGGTCTACCAAAATGCCTTTACAAAGGAGTTTTTATAATGTGTATTAGACATTAAAGTTAATGATTAGAATAATAAATCTAACCAAATGCATCTTTTTTTAAGCCAGAGAAGGAAGGGATAAAACTATTGATGGGTGAAAGTAGAAGAATGATCTGGGCTTCAAGGTTGACAGGCTGCAGCCTATGAAAGGTAAAAGTTAATAGCATGATAAATTTTCCCCTATTAAAATTAATGTGCATTTCTGAAGGCTGAAGATTGTTTACCTAACTCATAGCACAAAGTCAGCTCTTGGTATCATAAGAGAACAAGAACATTTCTTTTGTATATTCCTTAATTATTTCTCTCAAAAAATTACATTAGTAGAGAAACTCACTAGGGGAAAAAAAAAACATGATGAAAATAAGACCACTCCTATAAAAAGATTTGTACCACATAGTCTCTTCTTCCTTATGTAAAAATAGTGTTTCCATTGTGAGGGGGAAATGGCATCAAATCAAACATGGGACTTAGTTACTTTGAGCCCATGTCTCCCTATCCCCCATGCCTTGAAAGTCTTCCTCTGTCTTGACTTTTTGACCCACAGCCCTGGAGATGGTTTCTACATGTGGGTGAGGGTAGAACTCAGCCTTGAAACAGGAGAAAAGTAGAACAGACATGTGTCTCAGAAGACGAAATTTGCAGGGAAACCACAGGCATACAGAGCTGAACAATGATTGAACAGACTAATGGGTTTAGTTGAAAATACCCACTTCCCCTTGGGATGTAATCACAGCTTTAGAATTTCAGAGACCCCACTTCCTGAGCATGCAGATTTAAAATTCTGTCTCTGTTAAAGCCCTTTCAGAGTCTGTTTGCTTAAGAAAGAAAAGGAAATATAAGGCCCAGAAATCACTTTGGAACCCTGCCAGCCAGCAGGTGCTGAGGGATTGCCTGCTATTTATTTAGACATGTTATATTGCCCTTTCCAATCCCAAATTCAGCATTGCTTTTCTAGAATATTATTGAAATGGGACTTGTGAGACACACAGTCCATTTCAACAAACATCAATCCAATTCTTCCTTTACACCTTTCCAAGGAAGAAAGGGGCACAATGCACCCTGGAGCTAAGACATGGGCTGACAGGCATTGAAGCTACACCGAGTTCTAACTGCCAAAGCCCACCACGGAGGATCTCGACACACAAGACAAACCTTGGAAAAGCCTTGGTCTGTTCATCTGAAAAGTTGCAGCCAGAAGTGCTCCCAGGGGCAGCCTGGGTTTTCAGTCTGTAAAGAATCTCACTTGACAAGATTCAATGTATAGACTTGCTTTTGACTACACATGTCTTGTTAGTAGCTGACAAAGGGACATTGCCATTCCATTTTGCCTTTTTCCTGGCCTTCACAGTCTCAATTTCCTGTCAGGGAAGTCCAGGGTTATTTAATTTAAAATTAAAAAGAAAAAGTGTACAAGGCCAGTTGAAGATCTAGGCCTCAAAGCAAAGCTCCTAACTCAGGGAATAGCTGTTTCATATGTTTTAAACCCTGGTGCCATATTGGTACCTTCTCTGTCACTCCCTCATCCAACACAAGGACTGAGGCCACCAGTTCTGAGAAAATGCTTAGTGTATCATAGCAGGGGCTCCTGAAGACGTGGAGAGAGACAAGGCTACTCTCCTGGGCTAGATTTAGAAAACCCTCATGGCAACGAGAAAAACAAATGTTCCATCAGCTCCAGGCTATTCTCGTCCCTGCACTTGTGATTGTCCTCAAAATGGAGACAGTCACACTCACGCTCTCCAAAGCCCCCAACATGAGTGGGAAAATAGGTCCCTCTATGATCCTTACTGACACCATCCAATGTCCCCTGTTTACTTCTGAAGGAAGCATTGCTCCCTAAACTAACTTATGTTTTACTAAACTGGACCATACATTTGGGAAATGTACAAAACTCTTAGGCATAAAAGCCTAATAGGTGGATTACCACCAAGTGAGTTTCCACTAGTCCCTAGAAGCACCTTCATACCCTAACCCTAACCCAGTCTTGCATACCCACCCCTCTGCAGAGGGTTCCACCTTCCTGTCTTCCAAGGTCATCAGTTACTTTTCATGGGTTTTGAATTTTGTGCAAATAAAATCCTTCAGGGTATGTTGGGTTTTATAAATTTGGAAGTCAAAGTTGTGTGACATTGGCCTCCCTTATCTCATCTGCTCGTCTTTTGCCCATTTGCATTGCCATATGGTATTCCACAGTATGAATGTGCCATACTATGTCTATATGTAAGTGGACATTTTGATGGGCTTCAGTTCTACACTACCCTGAATAATATTGCCACCGGTGTACATATACATGTATGTGCATCTATGTGCATATGTTACAGGGATTGTGCATAAAAATCAAATCACCGGCTTTTAAAGTAGATATCTAGTGTGCCTTCATCTTTTTGTTCTGGAAGATAGTATTCAATTTATTTTCCAGAAGAACAATCTCCTTTTAAAACCTCCATTTGCCAATTGGTTCTTAGAACTTGCCTAAGAATTGTAAAATGACAGTAAGCGGATGGGAAGTCACTGCCCTCAGACTCTCCCCTCTCCTTAAAAGGTCAGAATTCCAAGGACTACTGACCAAGAGTCTGACCATCAGCAATCCCTCTCCTATTGCCACAACCCCCTCTCTTGAAGTGGCATCTGTACTGTGTGCCCTTCCCTGACACTATCTGGGATTTTCTGTCCCTTTCTTACTCCCTTCTTGCCAGAATTACATACTACAGTACCAGAATTACACAATGAAGCAAGCTCTGAGCAATTTTAATCACTATAAATGCCCTTCCTTAAGAAACACTACACCCTGCCTCCAAGAAAAGCAGCAACTAGCCATGCCAAGAACCAGGCCTCAGGGCTTACGATCTACTCCACAAGACATCATTCTTGAGTACCGGCACCAGCTTGGCCCTGGATTTGGCATGACCCTTAACAAGGCAACTGAAAGCAAAAGGAGAAAAATAGCACCCTTCTCCTATTTACCCAGGAATTGGCTTTATTGAGTGTTAAAGAAACAACATTGCTTAAAAACTTAGTGATGAAAGGCATGTGAATGAAGGAAACAACAAACAAACAAACCTGCATTACCCCTTGTTCTTTATCAAGTCAGCAGTTAAGCACCCACCTATTCTCAAGCAGAAATAGTTGATGACATTTCAGCACACTTTTGGAAGATCTTCATTCCCCAGGTAGTATGTCTTATTTTTAACTGAAGATCCTTTTACTCATTGTCATTAGTCTCTGTTAAGTCTGAGCTAAAGACTGTTCTCTGTATAGTGAGACATATAACTCATTACTTGTAAGCCCCCTTTCCTCTTTCTTGAAGGTAAGTCAATTTCCCTCTGTAAGTAATGTTGATGCCCCACATTTTTAGATTGTTTCTCCTAGTTGATTATATGCTCATCAACAGTCTTCTGTGCAAGTTATTCCAATTCTTCTGGATGCTGAAATTTGGAGAGTGGCATCTGTCTCAAGCAATTTAATTATAATAAATGATGAAGGCTGTCATATCTGTTCATCCATGTCATAGAAGAAGAAATAGTTGCTTTGAGGTCATTATGTGTTGACAACTGAAGATCCCTCAGAGAACCTCCTAGATGAATCCCAGGTACCACAGAGCCCATTACCTAAATGTAGCAGGAAACAAATAGATATAATGCTGAAAAAATTATAGTGAGCATAAGAAAGAGTTCAATTCCTGTGCTAAATAACGACACATTGTTAATGCTTAAATTAAGATGTCATGTATGGGTTAAAATCTAAATGATCCGAGGTGGGTGCACCAGTGGTGCACAGGAAAAGCATCCCAGCAAAGGGTGGAACAGTGGCAGGCCTGAGTGGGAAGGTAAGGATGAATAAAGCATGAGAGGTCTATGGAGAGCTTAGAGGGAGGTAGAGGACAGAGGAAGTCCAACCTTGTATTGGCCATCATCTGGAGTTTTCTAAGTTCCATGTGAGTGTCCCTTCACTGGATGATGAATGTCTGGCATTGTGTGCTCCTTCAGATCCTGGTACCCAACACACCCAACATACAGTACCCTGGAAGTTCTTTTTCTTCCCTGAGCCCCATTTCCTCTAAAGGATATAACCTTGTAATCATGTGCATGCGCTGGCATATCGTTCTCCTTTTAAAGTTTATTTGTATGGTTTATGTGTGCACACCCACAAAGATGTCAGAGAACAATTCATTGAATGGTTCTCTCCTTCCCTCACATGGGGTCAAGTTCACAGGTCATCAGGCTTTAGCAGGGGATGCTTTTACCCACTGGGCTACCTTGCCTCCCTGCTAGCATGTTATTCTATTCTAAGTGAATAAATAACGCATCATGTCTGTGTTTTTCACGTCTAATTATCCTCCCTTTAGTCAATAGGAAGCAATAATTAAGAGCTTAGGGATTGGATTGTATTTAAATTCTATTTTGGGTTCTGAATCTTTTGCTGTAACATACTTCTTTGTTTCTTTTGAGGTTTTTAGTCTATAAGGTGGAAATGATGCCTGCTGGGAATTGCTATAGGATTAGAGGAGATGGCATATATTAACTTCCAATGGGTGACTATTAATAATGAAATTACCTTTTAAAAGCAAAAAAAAAATTTAAATTCTTCAATAAATAAAAAGTCAGGCATTATGTCTTAGCAAATACAAGATATAATTCTTCAATTGTATAACTTTATATTTAAGCCTTCTTGAGGCTAAAAACAATTGCCAGCTAGTTAGTACCAAACCAGCTCTCCCAAGCCAGGTCTCTAAATCTGGAACAATTCAACCTTTCAGCACCTGCTGTGGCTTTGATTTTGGGTTGTATGAACTACATAATTGTTATCCGGATCAATCACAAATGTGGTCTGATTCCTGAGGAGACAAATTGAGGTTGGAATAGTGGGTGGTTTAACAAATTTCGCTCAGGCGAGCTTGGGATGTTCAGAATCATGAACTCTACTCAATTTAGGGGAAACGTCAATAGGAAGACATGATTTCCATGTAGATTTCATCCAAATGGGGACTGTGATTTGCAGACTGATCAGACAAAAAAATAAACTGAAACAAGTGTGCTCATATCAAAACCAGTGGGGGACATATCTCATTCAAGCCACCACACTGGGTATTTCATTAGCCAACAATACCTTTTCTCCCAGAATGTATAAACGACCATACAGTCCTATCTTGAGAAGACTAGATTTTACTCTTTAATAGCCCCCTTCTTGAGGAAAGTAGTAAGTAAATAGCTGTGATTTGAAGAAGTGTTCCCATGAGTCTACATGCCCACAAATCTGGGTACTTGGGTGAATAAATGATTGAGAGAGAAAGAAAATTACAGAATGAAGTTCTGACACTAAGCTGGTCAGTGTCCCTCCTCTCCAATGTTTGCATTACAAATTGGAAATCCATTTCCCCATTCCTCTTTATCCACGTGAGTTTGCTAAACTGTGGATAAAAATGCATTCTTCAAATAATGCTGCTGTGAACATAGTTGAGCACATGTCTTTGTTGCATGGATGTGGATCACTTGGGTGTATGCCTAAGAGGGGAATTGCCAGGTCCTGTGGTAAACTAATTCCCATTTTCCTGAGGAACTGCCATACTGATCTCCAAAATGGTTGTACAAGTTTGCACTCCCACCAGCAGTGGAGGAGTGTTCCCCTTTCTCCATATCCTCTACAGCAGAAGTTGTCATTGGTGTTTCTAATTTTAGCCATTCTGGCAGGGGTAAGATGGGATCTCAAAGTTGTTTTGATTTGCATTTCCCTGATAGCTAAGGATGTTGAGCACTTTCTTAAGTGTTTTTCAGCCTTTTTGATTTCCTCTATTGAGAATTCTCTCTTCAGTTCTGTACACCATTATTTAATAGGGTTATTTGGTGTTTTGTTGACTAGTTTCTTGAGTTCTTTGTATATTTTGGAGATCAGCCCTTTGTCAGATGTAGGATTGGTGAAAATCTTTTCCCAGTCTGTGGGCTGCCGTTTGGTCTTGTCCACTGTGTCCTTTGCCTTACAGAAGCTTTTAAGTTTGAAGAGGTCCCATTTATTAATTGTTTCTCTCAATGTCTGTGCTCCTGGAAGCGGTCTCCTATACCAATTTGTTCAAGGGTACCTCCTACTTTCTCTTCTAAGAGGTTCAGTGTGGCTGGATTGATGTTGAGTTCTTTGATCCATTTGGACTTGAGTTTTGTGCATGGCAATAGACATGGGTCTATCTGCAGTCTTCTACACACCCTCATCCAGTTGTGCCAGCACCATTTGTTGAAGATGCATTCTTCGCCCCATTGTATCCTTTTAGCTGTTTTGTCGAAAATCAGGTGTTCATAGGTGTGTGGGTTAATGTCAGGATTTTCAATTCAAATCCATTGGTCTACCTGTCTATTTTTATGCCAATACCAGGCTGTTTTCAGAACTATAGCTCTGTAGTAGAGCTTAAAGTCAGGGATAGTGACGCCTCCTGAAGTTCTTTTATTGTACAGGGTTGTTTTGGCTATCCTGGGTCTTTTGTTTTTCCATATAAAATTGATTATTATCCTTTCAAGGTCAGTGAAGAATTGTGGTGGGATTTTAATGGGGATTGCATTAAATCTGTAGATTGCTTTTGGCAAGATTGCCACTTTTACTATGTTTATCCTACGTATCCAAGAGCATGGAAAATCTTTCCATTTTCTGGTATCTTCTTTAATTTCTTTCTTTAGAGCCACGAAGTTCTTATTATATAGGTCTTTCACTTGTTTGGTAAGCATTGCCCCAAGATACTTTATGTTGCTTGTGGCTATTGTAAGGGTGATGTTTCTCTGATTTCTTTCTCAGCCTCTTTGTCTGGCTACTGATTTTTTTGAGTTTATCTTATATCCTGCTAGTTTGCTGAAGGTGTTTATCAGCAGTAGGAGTTCCCTGGTAGAGTTTATTGGGTTGCTTATGTAAACTATCATATCATCTGCCAATAGAGACAGTTTGACTTCTTCCTTTCCAATTTGTATGCCCTTGATCTCCTTTTGTTGTCTTATAGCATTAGCTAGAACTTCTAGTATGATATTGAAGAGATATGGAGAGAGAGGGCAGCCTTGTCTTGTTCCTGATTTTAGAGAGATTCGCCTTAAGCTTCTCTCCATTCAGTTTGATGTTGGCTGTTGGTTTGCTGTATATTGCTCTTATTATGTTTAAGTATGTTCCTGTTATCCCTGATCTCTCCAAGACTTTTATCATGAAAGGGTGTTGAATTTTGTTGAAGGCTTTTTCAGCATCTAGGGAGATGATCATATGGTTTTTCTTTTTCAGGTTGTTTATATGGTGGATCACGTTGATAGCTTTTCATATGTTAAACCATCCCTGCAATCCAGCAAGAACCTGGAAGCAACCTAGATGCTCAACTGAAGAATGGATAAAGAAGATGTGGCACATCTACACAATGGAATACTACTCTGCAGAAAAAAATAATGGTATCTTGAAATTCGCAGGCAAGTGGATGGCACTTGAAGAAACCATCCTGAATGAGGTAACCCAGTCACAAAAAGAGGAACATGGTATGTACTTGCTCATATATGGATTTTAGAACTAGAGCAAAGGATCACCAGCCTATAATTCACACCACCAGAGGAACTAGGATACAAGGTGTATTCTAAGAGATTCATTCATATAAAGTCCCTCACAGAAGGGGGAAGGGACAAGTCCCCCAGAGCACAGGGGAAGTGGGGGGCAGTGAATGGAGAGAGAAGTAGGAGAAAGAGAAGGGGAGGAGAGGAAAGCATGTGTGACTAGGAAGACTGAGTCAGGGTAGGAATAGAAGACAGGAGAGATAGATAGATAGATAGATAGATAGATAGATAGATAGATAGATAGATAGATAGATAGATAGAGAGATTGAGAACATAAAAGAGGGAGCCATTATTGGTTTGAAGAGAAAACTGAACCTAAAGAAAGGTCTAGAGACCTACAAAACTGCCACCAACTAGCAATTTGAACAACCGTGGAAAGGCTACCATAAATGCCCTTCCCGGATAATGAGATCAACAACTAGCTTATCCACCATCATGGAGCCTTCATCTAGTACTTGTTGGAAACAGAAGCAAACACCCATACCTAAACACTAAGTCAAACTAGAATCCAGATGCAGAGGGAGAGGACAAGACCAGGTTGCAGAAACACATAGAGACAGCTGACCTGAACAAGGAGGAGCTAACGGGCCCCCAGACTGATAGCTGGGAAGCCAGCATGGGACTGACTCAGGCCCCCCTGAATATGGGTCTCAGCCAGAAGGACTGAGCAATTTAAGGGACCTCAGACAATGAAACTAGGATGTATTCCTGGTGCACAAAAGGACCTTGCGGACACATCCCCCATGGAGGGATACTCCCTTAACCTAGAGACAGGAGAGAAGCCCTAGTCCCTACTTCAAATGACTTGACAGATTTACATGACCCTACCTGGATGGCATTGCCCTACATGTGGAATTGGGGTGGGGAGATGGGAGGGGAGGGTGGTCAGGGTGCATGTGAATGGGCAGAGACGGTGAAAGGGAGGGAGAGGGAACTGGGATCGACATGTAAAATAAATAAATAAATAAATAAATAAATAAATAAATAAATAAATAAATCCACTATTCACTTTGAGCTCTCAAAATCAATTTTTTAAAAATTGCTCCCACTGTACTTGGCCTTCCAATCTGCTGGATATATGGGAGTCATACTTTACTCTGAGGAAACACACCTAGCCAAGATGAATGTTCAAGTTTTAACACCTGCCCCTTTCTCTCAGCCTTCAGAAAACCATCTTACCCTACAATTTTAAAGCTAGTTTTCTATTGGCTTTATATTTTCTGATACTTGTTGCACATGAGTCCCTGTAAAGAGTAGTGTACATTTCTTTCTTGTTTCGCCTAGAATCCTTTCACCTCTGTACTTCCTCCGATTGTCAACCCAATTACAGGACATTTGGTGTGTGGCTCTGCAGTGAGGTCATCTCAGGTCCATCCCAGGAGCTCAGGAGGCAGAGACTTGATTAACCCACCTGCCACCCGCAGGGAAAGTGCAGTATCTGGCCATCATTATTATTCCCAATGGTCTCCAATAATAAAATAATTATAACAAAATAAAAAGCCTCTATTCTGACTATCCATCAGTCTTCTACTAGGACAAGGATGCAGAAACTATTTAAGTGCATAGGCAGTTTTAGCTCAAATAACACCAGTCCTGTTTCCTGTTAGTTCACTCAGCTCAGTAGCTTCAGGGTAGCTGACTTATTCTCTTCATGTCTCCTCCATGAGGTCTTCCCCTTGCTAATGCACCTCTTCCTTGCTACTCATTGATCTGAACATCATGACACCAATACCATTCTTGAGATCCTGTTGGCCAATGATGGCCACTAGTGAAATGCCTACTTCCTTAAAGTACCACCACTGGTTCAATAACATTTGGGTTCTTCTTATAGAGAAGCTTAGCCTTGATCCCAGAATCCCACAGCTCTAAGAAAAGCTTCAGTCTCTCCTCCTACAGCTTCTTCTGTGAGGATACCAGAAGCACCTGTGTCTCTATGGTCCACATGGCCCATACAGTTTTCTCCAAAGCCTCTACTCTTTGTTCAACAATGGATAAGACCACCTCCACTCCAAAGCTGATCTCTGTGCAGGGTGTCTTGCATCCTTGGGGGTCAGGCATGCCTGCTGGCCCATTGTTACATTCTTCAGCAGCTATACTGTCATGATGTCCATGCATAACGGTTCTTCCCATGCCTGGGTTGGGGTTTGTGGCTGCATAGATGAGTCCAATATAGTATGCAATCCAACCCTCTAGCAGGATTTAGGTTAAAGGTGATTTAGTCATCAATGCCATACTTAAATAACAGCTTTAGGTCTTCCAAACCCTTGAATGCCTGCTAGTTTGGGGACAGTTTAAGATACAAGAACAGAACACCCCATCATGCTGCCTGACATAGTCTCCAATGATGCCAGCTGCTTTGGGTACAAGGCCCTTCTTTTCCACCATCTCACACTTCCCAGGGTTCCTTACCCAAGTTGTCCACCAAGGAGCAGATGGTACAGAACTTGCTACCAAGGACACCACAGGTGACAAACATTCTACCTAGGATGCACAGGTCATTTATCTTGACCAGGAAGTTGCCTATCTGAAGTGAACCCAGGATCTCACAAATGATCTTTGGTCATTCTGAATCAGGAACCAGAGAGTCAAACTGACTAGCAATGTCAAAATTACATCCATAGGTTTCACCATTATGGCCTTGGGTCATAGTTGGGTTAACCCAGCAACACATCTTAACTATGTGATGACAAATGTTCATTCATGCCAAATATGAAGGAAAAGGGATAGTGAAGTCATAAAAAGGGACAGCTGCTGATCCTTCAGGTCACAGATAAACGTGACATCATCTCTGTACTTTCCAGTCAGTGTCCCCTTTGGTTAAAACACTGGTTTATCAGTCACTTTTCCAACATGACATTGAAGCAGTGGATGGTGGCATCAAACACCATCTCCCTAACTGCCATCTTCCATAGACTCCAGTCTCATGCACACTTGGGCGTTTTGAGCCCAAACGTCTGACTTCCTCGTGGCCCACCTGTGTCTTTCAGTTTCATGCATTTGGCCACCTCCTTCTCTATCTGTTTGTTGATGGCTCTTTGCTGCTTGGGGCCCCACACATGCTTTCCCTGATATCACACGAGCTCCTCTAGCCCAGCGTGATCTGCCATCCTGGCTGCCAGCCAGAACTGACTGCTGCTGTCTTACCAACCTTGGTGGCCTCAACAGTTGGCTCTATTAATGACAAGAAATCAGTCTTTCTAACTCTGTGTAATTGGAGCCCCATTTTTATCTTCTCCCCAGTGCTCTTGTGAGTTTCCCGAGAGAACATGAATGAACTCCAATTTATTCAACCACTATTACCTGATAATAATGCCACATCACTGGTGCATGCTCCAATATACACCAGGCTTAAAACAGCTGAACAGTATGTAAGAGATAAATAAGTTCTAGCTGTTGCCTTGTCAGTAGATATATGTGCAAGGCTATTGTATAAGCCAGGGAAAGAAAGGGGACCGCTGGTTGTTTCAGTTCCTAGGACCAAAAGTTTTAAAGATAAGTATTCTATCTGAACTCTGTAAGAAATGGATGAGCACGTGGCAGCGCTTAACCATGTGGTAAGCCACAGTGCCTTTTGCCATCTTCTGTCATTCCTGCAAGCTTTGGTAAGCATCTAAAAAAACTGCCACAGCAAATGGTACAGTTACACATAAGGAACACTTGGAAGATCTGGACAGTCATCTGCTGCCACCAGAACACGAATCCTCAGCTGTTGCCCTTTCCCCCCTCACAAGCTGGTGTCACATAGCCCCATATGTGGGTCAATAGAGAAATTCCATTTTTATTCTGATTGCTATATTAAATTAAATCAGCATTATAAATTTTAAAAGCCTCTAAATTATTTTTCCACACGTGGTTTCTGTATGTGACTCATGATACATAAACGACAAACATACACGTTGGTTCAATACTACTGTTCTTAAAATGCACATTATACCTAATGAAATATACAAAGAAAAATTACAAAATAGGAAAGAAATCATGTACTTTTTTCTTTCTTGTTTCCCTCCTCTTTTCTTTTTGTTAAGTTTTAGGTTGAATTATTCCATATTTATTTTACTTTCTTAAGAAAGTATAACAGAATATTTATTTGGGGGTAAATTAACACAGGGGGTTCCCATGTGTCTTGTTATTTCCTTCAGGGAAAATACCTTACATTAGTGGGTTCTGTTGAGAGTTTTAAGCACAAATGTCTACTTGACTTCATCATGGCCCAACTCTGTGCTGTGTGTTACTGTGATGCATTACTCTTTCTCTCTCTCTCTCTCTCTCTCTCTCTCTCTCTGTGTGTGTGTGTGTGTGTGTGTGTGTGTGTGGTGTGTGTGTGTGTGTGTGTGTGTGTGTGTGTGTGTATACCAAGAATAGACACTGGGTGTTTTCCATAATCATTCACCACTTAATGATTTGAGACAAGTTTTCACATTGAACCTGAAGACCTCTGATTTGGCTAAGTTGTCTGGCTAGTGTACAGCCAGGGCTACACAGAGAAACCCTGTCTTAAAACACCAAAAACAACAACAATATCAAAATAAGGTATAGTTAATATCTCTTAAAACATACATCAAACTAAAGAAAATGGGTAAATTAAAGCCTGAAACAAATATTTTGCAACAAATCATGTCTAAATAATTATTATTTTAAACCTGCATCACCAAAAAGAGAAAATGGAGTGTTTTTTTAAAGCTAACAATTTTGCTAACAATATTAGCAAAAAAATGAAAATTTGAAGAAAAAAGTAAAGCATTATTTATCTATAAAATTTGTACTTGAAAATATAATTAAAGCCAGGCCTGAAAAAAAAAATCTCCAGAAAGACAAGCACTGAGTAGTCTCATATGTGAATACAAAATATATTGATCTAAATTAGGTGTCATTATATATGATTATCATCCCAATACTTGGGAATCTGAGGAAGTGGATCACTGAAATTCCAATGCCAGACTAACATAGAAAGAGACAAGTGGACAGGCAGAGAGACAGAGACAGACACAGAGAGACACTCAGAGAGGATGTGGTAAAAGTTGAGCATAGACGATTACCAGAGGCTGGAGAGAGGATGTGGTAAAAGTTGAGCATAGACGATTACCAGAGGCTGGGGAGAGTAGCAGGGGGTAGGGATGGACAAAGGTTGAGCAATGGACTATATTGGAATTACAGAAGTATCAGAAGCCCTAATGTATGGGAACATGGTATGACAACCACAGATTGTTACTGTGTGTTCCAAACTCCCAAAACTTAACAGAGGAATATTTTCACCAGAATGAAGTGACCAGAGTTTAAGCAATAAATATGTTTAGCCCATTTACACAGTACAGATGGATATGGAAACAATACCTGGTACCTTGTTCATAAACATGGCTTTTGTTTGTTGGTTTATAAATAATTTCATTTAGAATGATTTAAAAAATGTTTGTCCTAAGCTGGCAATGTAGTTCAGTGGTAGAGGGCTTGTGCAACTTACACAAGCATTGCTAGCACTGAAAGAGGAAAATAAATAAATAAATAAACACTTTTTCCTGCACAAGATAATTCAGTAGATCAAGAAAGACAATACATGAGTTAAGGAGACCAATTAGTATCAGATCATTTGTTAACAAGTGAGTTACTGATATTATGAGAGTCTTAATCTCTCTTGCCACAATGATGAAGACTTTTGTTAGATGAGAACAAATTAGTGTCTTTAACCACAACTATATGTAATAATTAGAACGTATACACACACATATATATATATGCATACATAATGATTCTTATGGAGTATATGAACAAGTTTCTTAAAAATCCCTACTTACTACTTACTGTTTTGTTTTACTGATAACTATCTACAGGGTCAGTGAGATTGTTCAGTGGTTAGTGTTTATTGCTCAAGCCCCGAGTGACCTGAGATCAACCCCCCAGATTCCATACTAATGTAGAAGACAGCCAGTTCCATGAAGCTGTCCTCTGACATCCACATACAAGCTATGCCCACAAATGTGCATTACACACACACACACACACACACACACACACACACACACACAATTATAACAACAACAAAATTTAAATACTAATGTCACAAAAGTGCAGATGACACTGGGCAATATTATAATTTTGACACCCTCTCTGATAGCATTTGTCACTCAGAGAGTTATATCCATTGGTTTTCACATATTTCTTTTTGTTTGTTTGTTAGTATGTTTTTAAGACAGGCACTCACTATGTAGCTCAGGCTGTCCTGGAACTTACTATGTAGATCAGACTGGCCTTGAACTTATAGAGATCTGCCTGCCTCTGCCTCCCCAGTACTAGGGTTAAGGATATAGATCAATATACCCAGTTTTGGTTTTCATATATTACTTAATATGAGTCTAGCTTTGCAAACTGGAAGCCAAGAACAAAAGTAAGAAATAGCAAATATCAAGTTGCCAGCAAAACATGTACGGTGTTGATAATTAAAGACCTTTTCTTTAGTACTTTCCCTGAAAATCTATTTGTCCCTCTGACATGGCTGTAAGATTCAGGTGACAATTCTATTTTATATCCTTTAGAAATCAAAGTGGTTAAATGCAGACTTTAGCTGAATACTATTTTGCTATAATTCTTCATTAAGTTATACAGAAAAAAAGCCTGAAGCTATAGGAAATAATTTTAAAATTGTTTTTCCTTATGGCAAAGATACAAACAGACGGAGATAGAAACTGTACTCTTTAGAAAGGAACCACTTTAAGACTTAATAGGCTCTCCTTATACGTCTGCTTTTTATTTTTAAACACTACCAGTGAGCGCTTTGCTGACCAACATTTTCTTGCAAACGAAGGCCAAGAAGGGCGGGGCAGGGGCAGTTAAGGAGCTGGGTGAAAGTCGGTGATGGCCTCTGCCAAAATTCCAAGTTGAAATTGAATCGGGTAAAGTTTCTTAAGATAGGAAAAAAAAAAAAAAGATTTATAGCTTCAACAAAAGTTGTAATTCTACCAAGAAAAAGGCATGTCCATCTGCTGTCACCAAACCAACCATGGCTGGCTTTGTCACCTTTATATATGGAGGTGGAAAGAAGAAGAAGAAAAAAAGAGGCATTCAAAAAACTTAAGGAAGCCCTGACCCTTTAGATTCCATTTATAGTCTGAGCCGGAATGCCACCCCCCTGGACGACTGAACTGTCCAATCCAGCCGCGAGTGTCTAGATTCTGTTAGGCACTAAGTGAAATATATATGCATGCCCTTATACCATTCAACACTCTGGGTCCAAACTCCAGACGCTGGACTGCAGGTCAAGCGAGCTGCCACTGTTCTCCCAAGTGTCACTTGGACAGGTTCTTCTGGAGGAGACCTCTCTTTTGTTAACTCATCCTTTTAATCAAAATGGCACCAAAGAAAGACGTGAAGAAGCCTGCTGCTGCTGCCCCTGCCCCAGCCCCGGCCCCGGCCCCCGCCCCAGCCAAACCTAAAGAAGAAAAAATTGACCTGTCTGCTATTAAGGTAACTAAACAGGTGAATCGTTTTAGTCACTGAAACATATTTCAGCACTAAGGAGCTCCAGGAATGTGAGTGAAAAGGCATATTTCTCATTGAAAGGAATGGCATTACTCAGTGAACTGGCGTGTTTTAGAGGCCAGGAACCCCACTTATTTAATAGCGTGGGCTGCAGCATAGGATTCCAGTGACGTTATGACTGGGAACAAGGGAGGTTTGGGCTCGCTCTTTTCTCGTAGTTCAATCTTTGCTGACTCTGTTTTCCATTTCCCCTTAAAGTATCAAAGTGCAATTTAGGGGGAAATATGCCCATCTAAAGTTTGCATTAAAATAAAATCTCCTTGGAAATTGGATCCTTGACTCTAAAACTACAGTTTTGGCCTCTGCTTGTGTCCAGAAAGTTTAAGACAGCTGATAACCCAGTTGTCTTGGATGCATCTATTTGACAGCTGCTTCGTTTCATATGAAAAAAAAATTCTTTTGCAATTCAAGTTAATTCCCTCTTCAGCTTTGCTTAATAAAATTTCATACAGCACTTGGTGAGATCCCAATGCAGAAAATCGGGCACTCAAGTGCTTCAGTGACTAGAACTATCATCATGTTTATTATATATACAGAATTCATTCAGAATTTGTGAGTTCCTTCTAAATGAAACATATATATATATATATATGTGTATATATATATATATATATATATATAATATTATATTTATATATCCTGTCAGTTCTGTAGCTGTTTGTGTGTGTTGAGCCGTTTACATACTAACCTTGAAGTAAGGGGAATGAGGTTGATTTTTGTGTGAACATATTCTGTGACCAAGTTTTCAGCTTCAGAAAAGATTACCTGTTTGGGGGACATAGGGAGTGAATGTCCCTGTTAGCTCTCAGCAAGCATCAGATATGCACCTTCTCATTAGCTGGCCTCAGACTGGTCCTCGCGGCAGGTTGAAAATCCTCCTCTAAGGAACCCAGCCTAATATGGAAAAGCCCAGAGACAAGTGCTCATGAGGTGATCGTTTCATCCAAGCCAAGGGTATCTAATGTTTCGAGCTTAACTCTGTAGAAGAAAGCTATGATGCGGACCTACACACAAACATTCCGTTAACTACCTTAATATAATTGTGGAGCTTTTAAAAAAAATCCCTAAAATAATACTGAATAGTTCTCACATGGATTTATGTGATGAAATCAATATAATCATAATTTTTATAAGGTTAGAGATAATAGGAAATGAGATGTGTTCCAAAGGGGCAAGCATGTTACTACAAATGTTTAGTCTTCATCTGTACCTGAAGTTATATTTGAAAAAAACTTGGTCATAGAATGTAACATTATTAATGAATGTCTATTTAGGAAAAATGCCTGCTGGAGCTTCTGAAAATGCTTTTTTTTTAAATTTTGAGGACAAGATACATATAGTTAGTTCATTAAAAAGAAACCGTATTTTTCATCTTCAGCAATCATAGCTGATGTTTTTATAGATGCACACTGACTACAGCATGCAAGTGTGACTACAGCCACCACCATCCTTCCTAATTCTCTAGCGCTGCAATCTTAATGGCATTACAACTATAAGTCAGTTTTAAAGCCATTCTTTTTTACATTTATTGTGATTTATGAAACAATATCATCCCTGTTTCTGAGTCAAGAATGACAAAAACAAAACAAAATCCAAAACCAGAAGTGTCCCATTAATGAAAATGGGCTTTAATTTTCTACCCTGAGAAATTGTGTATCAAAGAATAAATGAATAAACTTCTGCTAACATCCATTTTTTAATCCAGAAATTAAGCCAGTCACTTGAAGTGCCACTTCTCTGCATTGTGACAATGTTTTGGCCTCCCGTCCATGTATTAAGTTCATGTTGTATGAGCAAGAAAAACCAAGAAAGTTCTCTGAGTTGGATGAATGCAATATAGTCCACTTCCAGGGTTTCATTGCAGAACAAGAGATGAAATAGACTTTGAGAAAGAACACAAATCAAAAAACAGATGTCAAATGAATCTTGAGGCAATGGAAGGGAATTAACCTTTTGTTTCCTTCAGAAGGACCATTCCAAATGAAAGGGACAGTAAGGAAGAAACGGAAGCAGTCTCGTTTGTGTAAAGGAACGTCAATTCCTTCAGTGATTTTTTTTCCTCATCTATAAGAAATCAGTACATGTTTGGAAGTGTTTTAGCAAAGCTGGAGAGTATGATGCAACTTGGGAGCTTTATAAAATTTAATTTCATCCCACTAGGTAGCACAGCTAATTAGAAAGTTTATTATAGCATTTCCTATTATGATGCTTTTAATCACTTGATGTTTCTAGATATATTTTCTCATGTACATTATAAACTTTTTTCAAGCAGAGAAAATGAACATATCTATATACATATTCATTAACTTTCTGAAAACTGCATAAAGAACCAAACTTCATTCCTCAATACTTTTCCCAATGAATACCATGGTCCATTATAAAATACGCCACATTTAATAGCTACATACATGACTCACCTTAAACGCTGAACAATCTTGGACATTTTTGATTAGTTTGCTTTAATGTGCTTTTCCAATTGGATTTTCTGGTTTGTTAGATGTTTATTTATAATATTTCTTCAGGTGTTCTGACAGAAAGTCTCCGAACACATGCCTATCCAATGTCTGATGTTTGTACACATTTCTGAGAGTGAC
Organism: Phodopus roborovskii; assembly: GCF_943737965.1. Classification (NCBI taxonomy): domain Eukaryota; kingdom Metazoa; phylum Chordata; class Mammalia; order Rodentia; family Cricetidae; genus Phodopus; species Phodopus roborovskii. Next base: position 13,682,383 of record NW_026126460.1, on the reverse strand, counting down.
ATTTTCATAACGTTCCACTGGCATTTGAATATTAGTATTACTGTTCTTGGGAGTTCTCAGCTCTCTTTACCTTTAGAGAGCTGGTATTTCCAGTAACAAATCCCAGGCCTAGGATAACACTGCCTCCCAGGGTCACATTTATAGGAATTAAAACCCGCCGTTATGATGGTGGGCACAAATATGAAGGAGTGAATATTAGCTGTAACTAAGCAAAATGATGAAAGTAAATGAATATGATAACCATGTGCCTGTATTTTAAGAGATCTTTAATATGAAAGTGATTTTTTTTTTTTTTTTTGGCATGGTGCATGTGTTGGCTGGTGAGCCAGGATTGCTGTGAGTGGAGACATTCGTTGTATTATAAAAAGTGTTGCTTACATTTTAATTTGCATTGTGTTCATGTGATAATCTGGTCACTCCTGACTGGATACTGCGGGCAATATTACAAAATCGGTAGTGGTAAAGAATGCATTGACAGAAACTCTACCAAAAAAAACCCCACATCTCCGGACAGTAACTGAGCACAGACTTGGAAAGACTTAAATGTTCAATTTATTAATTCCCAAACATATATGTTTATTGCTGAATGTTCAGCGAAGGTATATTGTATGTTGTGTGGATGTTATTTTTGCTCAGATGTAAGAGTGAGAGCTTGTTTGGGATCATCTGAATTTTCTCTCATTTCTAACAAGACTAAAATAAACATAATCCCATTCAAAGAATTTCTGGGAATGTTTGGAACCTGGCTCTGTAAAAGACTAAAAATAATAAACCTCACTATAATAATAGCACCCAACATCTATTGTGAATTTATCCTGGGTTGTTTTCACATGTTGCTTTTTCAACATCACAGAGACTGTCTTTATTCTCCTTTCCAAGGAGGAAACTGAGCCCACATAAGGCCCATCATCAAAAAACTAGTTAAGTGGCAAAGGTAAGGCTTAACCAGCAGGGTAAATCCACAGAAAGACGTGTGAAGTATTCAGCTACCTCTGGCTTCTAAAAAGTAAGCTGCTGCCTTGCGGTATGGAGAGCTAGCTGTTGTGTATTGCACTGAGCAGCCCTGTGCAGCCAGCAGAGAAAGTGAGAGGCCCATTGCAGAGCTGGCTCTCCAAGGCTTTGACCTTGGCAGCTGAGCACTCTGCTTTGCCTGCTTTCCTTACACCTGTTGCTGGGAGTTACACATTCTGCTTTACAGACAGAGGACGAAATTTTAGGCATGTCAAATAGTCTCGGTCACTTTGCCCCAACTCCCTGTAAAACTTATAGACAGAAATGGATATAAAAATACTTCCACATGCAATGAGATGTCGAATTTTAAGACATTTGTGGTTTTTGTCTTACTAAATAAACCCTCAGACCTACCAAACCTAATCTTGAAATCTACCATCATCAGATTAATCTCCTTAGAAGAGACCTCTATTTGCTTGTAAATAAACACACTAATTTAATTAGCATTCTTTGGAGTGATAAGAAATGGCAATGTCACAGATATGATGTGGTTTAATACTAATCTTAATATCACTGGGGAAAAGCATGAGGCAAATACATTCAGTCAATCTCTAATTTTAAAAATAATGAGTGAAAACTATATCCGTGGGGGAGGGGGGGAAGCAAGAATTATTTGATCCTGTGAGTCGGGGACAACAATGTCTTTCGTCTTTTACATGTCTATACTCCGAGAGACCAAAACAAGTGAAGAGGAGTGAAAGGCCTTTTTTGTGTTTTGTAACTCTCTCCATGGTGACATTTTAAAGTGTATGTAACTGGGCAATGCCTTTGAAAAGTAAAATGCAACTTGCAAAGGAAGAGATGTGTTCACCAACAAAGAGTGAAACTGCTTTTCATTTAAAGATAATTAAATCTGTGCAGGACCAGAAGACCACAAAGTGACAGTGCCAAATTTAGCCTGTGACATTTCAGTGCTGCAAATGAAGCCCCTGGCAAGCTGTCTTTAGAAGTCACTCCATAATTACACAGCATTAAGCACTGTCTGAGTCATGGAAATTGTGGAAGAAATTATATTTAGTCTGCTGAGATTGTACTTTCTTCTCAGCGGACTGAAACGTGTCTGTATGAGAATAGGACATCATATACCTCACTTCTCCATCAACATTTCCAGTTTTCTTTTCACCCCAAACCAGAATTGTGACAGCAAAACCAAAGTGTTGATGACTTAAGAGTATACTAGTTAAATTATAAATTATGTGGGTGATAAATCCAGTTGTGCTAGTCAGAAAATAATGCTAGTGACTTAAAGTCGGGACAGGGACATGGAGAATTTTCCTAAGTCAGACCTTCTGTCCTTGTGAGTGAGCTGTTTCTAAACTACTAAATACACACAAAAATATATTATCTCCTGATCATAAAAATTCATTCAACTTTCAATCAAATTGAACGTGCTGCTGTGAAATTACAATTTCATCATTTCTTTTTTTTTTTTTTTTTTTTTTTTTTTTTTGAGACAGGGTTTTTCTGTGTAGCTTTGGAGCCTGTCCTGGAACTTGTTTTGTAGATCATGCTGGCCTCTAACTCACAGAGATCCACCTGCCACTGCCTCCCAAGTGCTAGGATTAAAGGTGTATACCACCACCGCCTGGCCATAATTTTTTCTTTATTGCAATGATTACAACATAATTATCAGTTGAGTTTTCAGATACGCTGTCCTTTTCCATAAAGTAAGTTGAGGTTGATTCTATTAACTAATATTCAGAACATATTAGACCCATCAGCAACCAGTGAAATCATATATTTGGGAAAAATAATCTAGAGATATTATTTAAATCAAAGGTCACAGGTTTTGTCATGACAGGCAGGTAGAATAAGATTCCCATTCTAGTTCTCCATGTATCCACATCAAGGTCTCTAGGAGAATTATCAGTATTTACTTATCACAACTGTGTCAAAAAGGAACCTCTATCCTAGATAAATGGGAAATACGTAATTATAATTTCTTAGCATGTACAATATTTTTTCAAATGTTTACAATATAAAACTCAAAAAGTGAAGGGACAAGATCACATTTTTTTTTAATTTTTAAGAAATTACATACAAGTACGTAAATGTACAAAGGAAAAGTACGGCTCACAAGAAATTTTAATTTCTCAAATTTATTAACTATGAAAAAGCAGTAGAGAAAAGTGGAAAGGAGCAGACTCGGATCACATTTTGAAACTTGTATCAAAATTCACTTAGGTCTCTACTGGTTCCTACAGATCTGAACTGAGCTATTTTTAATTACACGGGGTTTGTGCTTAGGTGACAGAATTCAGATGACCAGTCCAAGCTTCTGAACATAGCCTTACTTAGTCTCATTTCAGACCAATGAATTCACTCTAACCATCTAATAGCTCTCCTGTCAGAGAGCCTGGGCTGACACTATGTCCTCTTTACTCTAACTTCCCTTGTTTTTATAATATTTTTAGTAAGCATCCTAAATACATTTTGTTGGGCTCAGAATTATAAGAAGAAAAAATTCTTTCCTTTACCCTTAAATGACTTATTATGAAGCACAACATTCCAAGGGTTTCAGATATTATTCCTAATGGTAGATTTTAAAAACTGTCAGAGAAATTAGTTTAATTATTTGTGTGTGTGTGTGTGTGTGTGTGTGAAAGATTTATATAAGTCTCACTCTGATCTCTCTGCCAGGCAAGAAGGCAGAGAATACCCACCAATGTTCTCTTGACTGAAAACTGGTTCTGGTTACAGCAGCTTCTTTTCTTAGCTCTAGTCACTGGCATCTGTTCATCCCCTGAAATTGATCGTTGTAGTCCTAGGCCATTTCCCTCAGTATTCAACGCCACACATTTCCCACATCGTCTTTAATTACAGTTCTTCTTTTGAGATACTAACATTTAACATTTATCAATTCTGTCTTGTAACACGTTTACCTATAAAGAAATTCCTTCTAGATGCCAATGAACCAAACTTCATGGTTACTATCTGAGAGACAATTTTCAAGTGAAAAAGTCTGTTACCACTGCAGTAAAAATTCTTTGTAGTAGCAGGTGTCTTACAGACTACTAGTCACCTAAACTCAACACCAAATGTGAATGGATGAGCTATAACAATGTGAAATGTGGCCTTTTACTAACCATGTGAGGTAAAGACATAGGATAAGATAATAAGGATGTCTTTAAAAAGAAATTGAAGATTCACAAATTAGAACTTTGTACAATAAGCATTCATATAAAATCTAAAGGAACATGCTAGAAATATAAATATTAAATAATTTTTATATGAGCATGCCTACTATGTATTGGGCAGTTCTGGGTGCTGAAGATGCAGAGGACATACAAAATTTCTCTGGAGTGTAAACTTTTCAAAAGAACACATAAGTTTTTTGTCCTTAGGATATAATACGTTAGAGGAAAATCTTATGTTTGAAAGAGGAACTTGGGCCTCCAGCCAAACCACCTTGAATGCACTGTGAAGTTTAGCATATTAACAGTCTAATGCCTTTAATTGAATGAAAATTTATTAAGCATCTAATAGGGGATAGGTACCTGATAGAGCTATGATGGACAAGACCCCAAGTTCAAGGCAAAGTCAATATTCTAGAGAGAGATTTTGTGTTAAGACACATCCATCCAGGTCTACAGCAGAAACAAAGTGTGGTCTTTCAACACTGGCCTGGGCTGCCCAGCAGATTAAGCAAGAAGGCTGACCTGACTAGCTTGCAGTAGGGAAAAGCAGCCAGATGCACCACAGGGAAGGACTCAATATTTGGAGAAGGCAAGTTATTAAGAAAGCTGAAAGAATGTTTAGTATGAAAAGAGGAGAGAACAGTAGGTTGCATTCCAGATAGAAAAGACTTAAACCCAACCTTTAAAACACACCAGAAGATGAGCTCTCAAACTGAGGCCCAAAGCAAATGGCTATGTGATTAGATCAAGCATTTGCTCAAACAGCTGATGATGTTCTAACTGTAACAAGGAGAATCAAGAGGAATTGTGTAATCCTAACAGTGAATAGGAGAGTTGCATAGCTATAGTTTATTCTTTCTTGAGTTAATTGTTATGTTTAAGTTTATATTTTGATTTTCAGTGGGTTAAAAAAAATCTAAACTTTTTGTGGATATGATAGAGATTTGGAGACAAACTAGGATGGAATAATTCAATAGGTTCTTACTATTCTAAAACTTCTATTTTAATAGTAACAACAACCCTTTATATGATATCTAAGTAGTTAGGAATTGCATGTTCATGACATAAATTCAAGTGTACTGACTTTCCAGTTACCCACAAGTTTTTATACAAATTGATCATGTTTCATATGCAAGGACACACTTTTCTACCTAAAAAAAAGTGAAAGATGAAAATTATCATTATGGCAATTTCAATGCAATATTTATAGTTACTAGCTTCACTAATGGTATAATACTAGTTCTCAATAATAATAAGTAGAAAATTTAAATTTAATGGTACAAATGAATAAATACACTTACATCAAATTTAATGGGACAAATACAATTACAAAACTGAGAAAGAGGATAAAAAGTGTGTTGTATAAGAACTTAGACACCAAAACTCATGAGATTCTAAGTTACATAATTATTAAGGACTATAAATTTCCAATTTTAATACTCTCCATTTTATTTTTAATGGTTCAAAGCATGTTTAATTTTTCTATTAACTATCATTCCCCCAATAACCCTTTAAAATATCAGTTTGTTTATAACTTAAAAATTATCATTCTTTGATTGGAGACTCAAGATCGTATAAATTTTTTTAACAACTTGTAAACTTTGGGCCAAAAGTGATATATTTTTTAATATTTTGATTGACACCTAATAATTATTTGGATTACCATCTAATATTTTGATTAGTATCTAATAATTACACAGAACAAATGATATCATTGTGATATTTTCATATATTCACATAAGTATGTATTAAAGAGGTATTTATTTATTTATTTCTTCTGGATTGTAAGTAAGCTCAAGGTACCCATCTTCTCAGCAACACACATTAAGGTTTTTATGGAGACTTTCCTTAAGGACAGTTGGAGGTGTCACAATTCATCTCACATCTACTTTACTACTTTGAGCTACTTGAAATATGTAGAGAATGAAAAGCATTGTGTCCGAATTCCAGCAAACACTCAAAGCTGATTGTTTCCACAAAGCCATTCCAGCTTTCCGGATGTCCAGAGAAGCTTCTATAAAAGCCCATTGCTGGCCAATTCCTTTAAACACCTAGAAAATGTTAAAATACTACTTTGCACTTTAGGCTATTTCATTCTCGCTCTGCAGACTGAGCCCCCAAGTGTTGAGCCCAAGTGTTGAGCAGGGCAGCTTGATTTTAGTAAGAACTTAGCAACAAAAAATAAAAATAAAGCAACATTGATGTGTTACTTTTCTTGCTGGCTAAGAATTTCAGAAAATAAAAATATGTAAATAGCCAATCTCCATAATAAAGAAAACAGGGAAGGAGGGAATATACCCAAATCTAATGTCAGGAGATGAAGAGAAGAGGTAGGAAGTGGAACCCCAAACCACTTCAAGCTTAAATTATGTCCCTGAGAATATTGCTTTCAAAAGCATAATCTTTAATGGAGATTTTGGATCCTGACAAGACTGTCATATGGGTGTATCCTAAGGAATCCTAAGAAATATATAGAGCCCTTTCAAGTCCTCAGAACTTTACCATAAGGCATGGAGTTTTGGAGAGTGTTCATCCTATACCAGTTACTATTTGAAACCTCAACCCAATTTCATCCAAGAAGTTCCATACTTGCTGACTAAGTACTTGCAACGTCCATAATTATCCAACAGAAGCCCAAGCCCTAGAGTTTTCCATGAGCAAAGAAACATCTTCAAGGAGGAGGTTGCAGATAACATCTCTGAGGCAGACCATAAAAGTACTGACAGGCTTCAATCTCACTAAGGCTGTTCCTTCTAGATCCAGGGTTCCTAAAAATAGCCCTAGGGTGCATGTTCCTCTTTCTCTTTGCCCTAAGAAAGCTAAAGAACTCCTCTAGGAGGAGTGGCAACTGCCCTGTGAAATCTGATGCTAGATATGAGGTCAGTTTGACCAGAAATAAAAGGAAGTCACTGAGAAGGAAGGCTCCACTCAGGGACCGGAGCTGCCTTCAGCTTGCTCGTCAGCCCCTCTGCTGTCCTGCAGCCCAGAACTCCACCATGGTGGGTCCTCCAAGAAAAAGATATGTCGTTTATAGATGGATACAGCTGGGCAACAGGAGCTTACTGAGAAGACAGGCAGACGAGGAATAGAATGGAGGGGAGAGAACTTAGTACATGGATTTTGGAACCATGTTTCAATGGTCTATGATGAAGATAAAAGAAATTACTTCCAACTATTGCACCAGATTTGGGGGGGGGATGCCTCCTCCTCCCCTGAGCAGACCTTTGGGCTTCACCAGCTTTTGCTATTTCACGTAAGACTCGTCTAAATTTAGAAGAAAAAAAAAGTGCAACTATAGTGAAATAGTATGCTTGAAAATAGAATCCAATGATAACTGATAGCTAAGATGAAGCCAACTGTATCTGATTCTTCAGCTTCAGATACTAGTACCAAAGTTTGTTAACTAAACAGCAAGGCTTAAGGTGGTTTCTATATACCACTTTATTTGCAGTTTTAAATGTATATCTTATCAGAGATATACTAAATATAGGCCACTATGGCATTCTAGGAAGTGTTTACCTTTGCATTTTTAATATCTTTGCATCATTAAGATATTGAGAAAAGATTTTCTAATTATCTTTTGCAATAGATTTTGTGCTCATAGGTTCAAAATTGCCCTCACACACCCTTCTTGTGCTGAGACACCTCCATGGTTTCCTATCAGTCTCAGAGCAAAGAGCAATCTTTCTGTCAATGCATTTGAAAGTTCTTTCTCTCTCTCTCTCTCTCTTGCCACTGCAGTCCTTCAGTGCTGACCAGATTGCCGGTAAGTGATTTGAGCTTCTCTACCTGCCCCTAAAATGTCACTTAACTCCACAGCATGCTCCTTTGTGGCTGGACTGTCCTTGTCCACGCCACGCCTGAGATCAGAAAGCTGGGCTGACTTCTGTAGCTCATTTTGAAGAGCACTCGGGGAGTGAGCTGGGCGCACTTGTAAATCAGGACGCTCTTCTCTGGTTAAAATGTATTTTATGATTAATTTCTTTCTAACAGATCGAGTTCTCTAAGGAGCAACAGGAGGGTAAGTTTAAAAGCTGTGGCCGTTTGCATGTGCAGACTCATAAAGACAGCAAGTGAGAGAACCAACTCCCTTGGGATGAGCTAAGTGCCGTCCAATTACCCACACTGGTGTTTCTCCTTTAAATATAAATTGCTTTCAATCACTCCAAATAGAAACATGTATAACTGAAGCCCTTGCTACAGTGATCAAATATCTAAGGAAATAAAAAATAGAATATAAGCCCATATAGCCACAGATTTCTAAATACAACAGGAAAGATCATATATGATACATTTCCAAAAGGATACAGGTTTTAGAAAACTTATTCTCTAATCAAAACTCGAGAGAGAAATTTCATAGTTCTAAAGTCTTCAATCTGAGAAATGAAACTGATCATAAAAGCTTCACTGATGGTTAAACCTGCCTAGTTTCTGTGGAAACATGGAATTGTGGACTAGAAGGGAATTCGCAGACAGAGAAGGATCCCAATCCATCACTTTGTTAAGGACTATGGGACAGAACTGGAGAAATGACAGATCTTTCTTCCTCAATGGAATAGTATCATAATCTTGTATTAATTCAAATGGACTAGACAGACTTTTCATGAACAGACGCTATCAATAAGTCTCAAACTTTTTTGAATATTGAAGAGACCTGGATAACTTCCCTAAAACTTTAATTTTTTTCCCCCTTTGTGTCTTTGAATTCAATAGGGCCCAATCTCCCAAACAAGCTCGATTTTAAATTAGGAAGTATAGGGAGAAATTTTTATGGGATAAAGTCATCACAATATGTGGATGAACTAAGGTAAATTCATTTGTAGAAAGAAGAGACAGAAACAGTTTAGTTATGTGATGGTATATGATAGGTGAATGGCCACAATAATGTATAGAAATTATAATATATAAGACACAAATAATTATGGGTGATTAGTAACATTTATTTACCTAAAGGCTTCCACACTGTTCAGTATCTTTCAGGATCATGTTTGTTGTGATGCTGTCTGGGTATCAGTTTCAAGCAAAAGGTTATTTACTGCAGTTAAAGCTCGCTAGTATCAATATTATGGTTGATGGACTCATATAGACAATTTAGATGACTGGATGACTTTTTGACTCAAGATATTTAAAGTTATGCTATGAAGGATTAGCCGTAAAGGAAATGATGATTCTAATTTGTTTAAATATACTTTTAACTGATGATGTAGATACATCATTAACTCCCGCAATTCCTGACTATTAGCATCATCCTGGCTGCCAACTATTGCTGGACCAAATGATGCAAGATTCAAAAACCCTTGCTGAGATAAGTGTACCTAGTGTTGAGTATGAGACCCATTACCCAACATTGAAAACAGAAGTAGCCACAGAATGGAGTAAATGCTGGCCTGGGTTTTTTATTTTTCCTTTGTGTCAGAAAAAAAAAAAATGTAAACTATTTAAACTAAGTGGGAATTCTGTGTTTTCAGGACAAATCAAGGACACTTGAATGTGTGTCCTTGCTTAATGAATGAAGAATGTTGTTCATACCATTTAATTTGGTTTGAAGGAAATGGCAGAAAAGCAAAGAAAATCACAGCATTTTGAAGGTTGAGGACTCCTGCTGCCTGTTAGCATGGCCACCAGCTACATAGGGCTACTTAAGCATTAATTAATTTTTAAATTATAAATATAGCTTAAAGCTCCTCAGCCATATTCAAGTGCTCAAAACCACCATTGTAGGGCAGGTGGGGAATAATTTCATCACCAGGTATTTTGGAAATATGTTTCCAGGCAGTGTCAGATGATACGTTCTTAAAGGTCAACTAGGAAAAAGTACTAGGCTTTGCCTGCACTGCTGTCTGTGAAGATAACTCCATTCTGTTCTTGAAGCTCAGCAAAGACCACAAACAACACATAATCAAAGGGGCATGGTGAGATGATAGTAAAATGTTAATACAGCCAGTCAAGGAAGGAGGTCATTGGTCTGTTCTGGAACCTTTAAGAGAAAAACTAAACCTTGGGCTAAAAGTCCAGGATTAAGAGAATTATCTCTCTAGCCTTTGCCTTTAAGTCACCAAAAGATAATGTCAGAGTGATTCCATTACAGCCCTAAAAGTCCCATTTCTACACCAGCATCTGTGCGGGGTGACTTCGAGTCCTCAGAAAACTGTGTCTGGTGGCTGAAACCAGTAAAGAGGAGTCCAGTTCCACATCACCTTTAGAAAGATTAAAAAATAGTATGTGACTCATGAAACCACAAGGCGCAAGTGTTTTGTTGTTGTTTTGTTTGTGTTTGCTGAATTGGGGCAGATTATGGTAAGACTGCATAGGATTTAAATAAGAATGGTAACATGACATATAACTAAATGTGTGTATGCCATCCAGGTACTCTTATATTGAAACGGTCTGGGATATCATAAGATAGGATGTCAGAACATTGACAGACTAATCTTTCCATACAGCATATTTTGTGGGAGACCATTGGTAGCCTAAAAAGAAGACTGTTTCCAGTTCCGAGAGTTTATTCACCAATTGTTCCGGTGTCATTGGGGTTAACTCCAGTAAATGACCATCAGTACTTCCAGCTTTTCCAGAATTTGTCACTTAGTTAAGTTTAGGTATTTCCTTGAAAATGCCTTTACTGGCTCCTAAATCCATTTTAGCCCTCTTTCCAGTCTTTTTGTTATATATTTTTAAATTATTATCTTTATAATTGTGAAGATGAAGCAGTTCAATCAAAACAGAATTATAGGACAGAAAGTACCTGGCAGAGTGATTGTGGTGAGAAAGGGCAGTACACTTTTTATATACACAGAGATATAGACACGAATAAAAATAGCTCAGTGTATCCATGCAAATAGCCCAGTGTCAATAACATGCTAGCACCCTGTAGAGGGTTACATTGGAGAAAACTAGATGAAGGAGAAAATAAATTTTTCTACATTATTATTTACAACTGCATTGGAATCTGTAATTATTTTCATTAAATGTTAATTTTAAAATATGTTCTTAAATTATAAACATGTTTGATCATATGGATTATTTGGGGACTAAATCAGAATTATATGAAGACATCATAACAATTGATCCAAAATATTCTCCTTCTGAATCAACCATAGTAGGAACCTCCTTGAGTCAGACATCAGGGTTGTTAAATGACATTGTAAAATTTACAAGGCTGCCTCACAGTCTAACTTCCTAAAATAATAATAATAATAATAATAATAATAATAATAATAATAATAACAACAACAACAATAAGCTATTTCTGGGGGAAACTAGTTAAGAAGAAGATTTTCCTACACATTTAAGTTCAGGTTAAACGCACATACAATATCCCTAGCTGAAAATTTGATTTCTTTTTTTTTTTAATCTATTCTTTAAATTGATTTTTATTTAAATTAAAAACAATCTTATTTTATATATCAACCCCTGTTCCCTCTTTCTCCCATTTTCCCATCCCCCCCATCAACCACCCCATCTCACCCTGCATCCACTCCTCAGGGAGGATGAGGCTTCCCATGGCAGATCATGAAAGTCTGTCACATCATTTGAGGCAGGACTTAGGCCCTCCCCTGTGAATCTAGGCTGAAGAAATTTGCTTTCTTAAAGTTTTACTAACATTACCAATTAATTGAAGGAGTATTTGGAGACTCTCAAATTTTCTCAAGGCATCAGAATATTTTAAGTGACTCTTGCTTCGCACACAGATGAAAGAAATACAAATTGGTATCACTGGGAACTCCAATTTCCATAATTAAAAAATTAATTCCATATTAGTAATAATGTGGCTTAAAACAAGCAATACTGCTTTAGGACAATTCCCCACAGAAATACCAAAAAGGTTTTCCAGTGATGGCTTGATAGATGGTGATAACATGAGTGGTTAGAAGAAATTATAAAACAGCGAAGAGTCTGAACTGAATCCTTGAAGGACCTGGAGTTAATTAGGAGGTTTCAGGATATTAAAAAGTCAGCACCCGCCAGGGCCTGAATGTCTTGTGCTTCTTGCAGAATTCAAGGAGGCATTCCTCCTGTTTGACAGAACAGGAGAATGCAAGATCACCTTAAGTCAAGTGGGCGATGTCCTCCGGGCTCTGGGCACAAATCCCACCAATGCAGAGGTCAAGAAGGTTCTTGGGAACCCTAGCAATGAAGGTAGGTTCCTTGAAGATCAGTGGAAATTGGGGAGGGGCACCCACATAATAGATGCAGTTTGCTCCTGATGGTAGCTGTCTTGCCTCTCGTCACTGGGAAGTCTTAGCGCTTTTTAATTAAAAAAAAAAAAAAAAAAGAGCTAGCTTTCATTGACTTCATTGAGGACCTGTGAGTGTGATAAAACATTGCACTAAAGAAGAGAACTGGCCTGGAATAATGAGACTGTAGTGCTCAGCCTCGTAGCTAGGGGCTAAGTAGTCCAGGCCTAAGTCCAAGGCTATACTCCATTTGTATAAAACCATGAATAATCATAATGACATCCTTCTAGATAACACCTATGAAAATAAACAACCATGAAAATAAAGTTGCAGTGTTCTGAAGCCACTAAGACACACATACTGACCTTAGCCAATGTCCTTTGGCTTTGCTTCAGTAACCACTTTAAAGGACCTCAGCTACCTTAATAATATAGGCAGGGTTACATCTTAATGACTGTTTTCTATTTCCAGTCTCTCTCTATATATATATATGTGTGTGTGTGTGTGTGTGTGTGTGTGTGTGTGTGTGTGTGTGTGTGTATGTATTTTTATGTATATAGATAGATATCTTGAAAATCTTACAAGAAAACCTGCATTGTGTCTTCCCAGGTAAGTCCTAGGAACAAGAGTCAGTAAGGCACATAAGGGGAAATTTCAGAAGACACTCACTCCACATGGAAATCCAATTATTAGTCTGGAACAAGAAAATTGCTTTTAGTTCAGTGTCTCATGACAAAGTGTAGCAACCAATTGGAAAATGTGACTCTAAACAGAAAAGACAAGACACAAAATGGAAGGTTTCTCAAGTAGAAATTTTGGGCTGTTTGTCTTTGCCTTAAGGGGAAAAAATGAGGGGCAGGCAAGTGATCCTGTATTTCTCCTGATGATTAAGAATGTGCTGGTGGTTTTTACTTCACTGAGAGAGAGAATGCAGATTTACCTTTACAACAGTCAGCCTGTCTTCCCTGAAGACATGGCCGATGAAAACCTGCAGAAAGCTGGGTAGAGTGGGTAGGAGTGTGAGAAAGCAGTCTAAGCTTTATTTTCACATGACAATGTCTCACTTAAAGCATCACCCTTTAACGGGAATTATTAGGTAAGTGCTCATTTACTCAACACCCAAATGCAATCTTTCTAATATTACCCAGTGTGTTAGATTTTCTTCTGTGAAAGAAGAGGGAATTTTTTTATTTGGGGAGTATATAGTGTCATGTATACATATACCTATATATTTGTATAGGTGACATTTTATATGTGTGCATGTATGTACACACACACGTAGTTTATTTTACACTTTTTGTGAATAAATTTATCTCATCAGAGATTCTGAAGAAAATCCTAGCATCTCTGAGCCTCTTTTTAAATTTGAAATTGCTTCAAATTTAAAAAAAAAATTGAAGACTCTACAAAAGCTCAGGCACAGGGGCCATATGTAGTTAAAATTCAGTGACGTTTTATTGTGTTTATATTATTGTGAAATTTTTTATATTGCTTCCCTGGTACTTGTGGAATATAGTAAATCATAGTACTAGAAAAATTTGTTAAGTAATTTGTCCCAAGCATTTTAACACGCCTTTCATGCACTGGGTTCATGAAATCTCATTATAACATTGTATAGTGCTTCTATTTCAAAAACTGAGAATACAGTGCACAAAGAGATCAAAAGAGTTGAGCCAAGGGGCTGAAGATAGGACTCTCTCAGAGGAACTGGGTTAAGTTCCCAGCACCCACATCAGGTGGCACAGCCAGTAACCTTAGTTTTGAGGGATCTAACACCCCACTCACCTTCAGCAGGCACCAGCAAACGTGTGACCCACATACATACATTCTGGCCCACACGCATGCATGTAAAATAACTTAAAGAGAGAAAGTCGAGCCACATTTGGGGGTACACACATATAATCTCAGCTTGGGAGTCCAATGTCATCCTCAGCTCCATGGCAAGTTGGAGGTCACACAGGAATGAGTAAGATCCCATCTTTAAACGGGAACAATGAATAAAAATAAAGTGAATAGTAATGTTGCTCACTGCTGCATAGCTGTGCTGAGCTGGGGATACTAAAGCTTAGTCCTGGAATGCAGAACTCATGCTATTGTCTGTTACCATATTTTTTTGTCAGTTTAGTAGTTTATCAACTGGAATTTAAGTTGCGTGAAGATTTTTATGAACATTCGTATTTGGAGGTGGTATCTTATGGTGACTACTAACACAGCAAGCTGCAATTTTCTTCCAGAGATGAATGCTAAGAAAATTGAGTTTGAACAATTTCTGCCCATGATGCAAGCCATCTCCAACAACAAGGACCAGGGAGGCTATGAAGATTTTGTTGAGGGGCTGCGTGTCTTTGACAAGGAGGGCAATGGCACTGTCATGGGTGCTGAACTCCGCCATGTTCTTGCCACTCTGGGTAAGGGAATACATTTCATTGGGCTTAATGGGAGAGATTGTATGGGAGAGCCAGGAAAGTAATGTCATAATCAAAATAGCCAGGGGAAACACTACAAGGAAAAATGAAAAAGAACAGTCAAAAGTCTGACTTCTTCCATTGGCCTCTGTAACAGTGAGTCTGTTTGTGGGGTGGAGTAATAACACAAAATATAGGAAATGAGTAAAGTAAAACACTGTGCTTCCCACAGGTTATAGATGGGCCATAAGGAATAATGATCATTTCATCCATTCATCCAAAATCAACTCAACGGAGGCCTCCTAAACGCCAGGGAAATAAGAAGGGACAGGCATTCGTCTTCCAAGGGTTCAGTCATGGTTTCAAAAGCCCAAGACTGATCGCTTATGGTGGGAACTTGAAAATATTCTGTGAGCTTCTCTCTAATGCTGAGTGTTTTGTCTCACCAGGTGAGAAGATGAAGGAGGAAGAGGTAGAAGCGTTGCTGGCAGGCCAGGAAGACTCCAATGGCTGCATCAACTATGAAGGTACAGCCAGCTCACACCTTCACTCTTACCCGACTGGAGACAGATTTCTTTCCTTTTCTTTTTTCTGATGGATGGGGGTTTCTAGACAGGCATTCTTTGTGTAGCCTTGGCTGTCCTGGAACTTGCTCTGTAGACCAGGCTGGCCTTGAACTCACAAAGATCTTCTTGCTTCGGCCTCCCCAGTGCTAGGATTAAAGGTGTGTGCCACCACCACACAGAGATAGATTCCCTTTCTACTTTAACTTATCTTCCCTTTCTTTGCTGATGAATTTTATTTGTTGTAAGTAAAAAGTCTAATCCTGAGATATTTGTATGAGGAACCAAACAGATATGCTGGATTAATTCCAGTGCTCTTTGGTAATCCCATGCAGTCTTGCAGTTTAACCCGTGTTTCCTTATGATTTCTCTCAGCTTTCCCACAAAACCCCTGAAGGATAGGCAGGGCTTAAACTAGAATTAAGTGAAATGCAACACCAGAGTTGAACATATTTTGAAGTCATTTACTGGTACAAAAATCATGACAATCAAGAAACTGGAGGTCAAATCGATGTAGCTACTTATTGATGGTCAAAGCATTTACAGCAATGTTGCTACTCAAATTTAGTTCTCTTTCTTTAGTGGTCTTGTTTATATTAAAATCAGTTAATAGCTTGATAGGGTGGAATGGTGGAATACATTTGTAAGTCTAGGAAGCTGAAGGAAAAGGAGTCAGGCCTGGATAATAGAGTGAGACCCTGCTGGGAGGAAGGAAAGAGGGAGGAAAAGACTGACGGACACACACACACACACACACACACACACACACACACAGTGGGATGGAGTAGGGGAGGCTGGGAGTAGAGGAGAATACCGCCTCATAGCAGCCAGTTGTTTATTTCCAGTTGCCAGCTTACAGCAGTTTTACACAAAGGAAATGAAAGCAATATACACTCAAAGTAAATATTTAAAATAAAGCTGTGTAATATTATTTGAAATTTACAATATTTCCAATAAAGTTTATCTTTCCAAAGACCAGCCACATTTCAATAAGTCTATGTTGATAGCTTTGATGAAAATAAAAATTTACAATGTCCCAAATTTAGAAAAAGTATAAGAAAAAAACAAAAAAGAGATCAGGAAAGGAGAAGGGAAGAGAAGAGGAAAAAATAAAGGCATCCAGCTACACCAATCAACCTTTGCTATAAAGTACCTTTTACCAGTAAACACTTCTTATTTTGTTGTTGTTACAAATATATTATGTAAAATAAGCTCTAATAATATCATTGAGACAAATAGCCATCTGAAATATTAAGTCAACACTCAAGTTCTTTTTAATTCAGTTTGACTTTTCTAACTCTTAACTGTATATATTGTCCAACAGCTTTTGTCAAGCACATCATGTCTGTGTAAATGGAGTTTTCAAGGTATACACCTACCCTCTCTTTAATATGTAAGGCTCAGTTGATGGTCTGTATAAAGAGATAACAGCTTGACTGCACATGCTTTAGATGTAATTAGTATTGCCTCCTAATTGCAAATTATTTATATTTACCAGAATATGCTGTCTTCTTCAGACAATAGATATGACTCTATAAACCTCGTCTTTTAAACGCTACAATTAAAAAGTAGAAATTTAACTAACCAGAATTAACTAATTTAATTGGCATGTAACACTACTGAAAACAGTCCTAAGGTTTTTGAATAACATTAGCTTTTAACAAATACTGCTCTAACAAACTATGCTGTTTGTTCAAGTGTCAACAACCAGGTTCCTAAAGCAAGGATGTGACTTGAGAATGTTGGCTCATCATTTCCGCCAGAGTATTCTTTTCAAAGACATGCTATCAACACCTAACTTGCTTCTGTTTCCCCCACAGAACAGTGTTTGGGAAGACTGGCCAGAATGTCAACTCAAGAACACCCATGGTTAACAGTCCATACCTGCTTACCACTACTAAGAAGATCAAAACAATCTAGGCTATTCTAGGCGGAAGGATTCCCTGAATTTTTATAAGCCTTGAGTTTCTCCTAACACACAAATCAGGCATCTACTGTTCTAAGGGAGATGAATAAAATATTGATAGTCTGAAGTCCAAGCACTACCTGTATCATTTACTTGGGTCCACAACGTTGTTAAAACACTACATCAATAAACTTGGTCAGTCTGGAATATTCAAGTTGTGTTGTGTCTTACATTTTTGCTTTGTGAAAATAGTTTTTAAGAATTCAATTCTTACAGTAAGTTGTAAAGATATTGATGAATTATAAATTTATTTTAAAAAAAAATATCATTGCAGGGCCTGATGAGATGACTTTGTGGGTAAAGACATGTGTCACCAATTTTGAAGACATTCATTTTATCCCTGAGATGGCCATGGTGGAATAAGAGACCAGATTTCCACACTTATCCTCTGATCACCACATGTGTGCCATGCCTCTTTCCCCACATATACATGCAAATAAAATAACCAGATGAATAAATAACAAATGCAAAAAGAAAAAAATTAAAGTCATCACAATCTACAAAGCAATAACAGATTGAATAACAAAGAGATGTTATTTCAAAAGTGAATAAAGAACCAGGAAATTCAGGAGCTGGGGTATTTTAACAGACTAGGTAGGCGATTTTAAGGTAAAATTGGGTTCTTCAAATTTATGTTAATCATTCGTGGCTTCATCTATTGATTTTGTAGTAACAGCCTATTTCTCTGATGACTACCAAAATGAAATCCAATGTGGTCTTTAATCTGTCACCAAAAAAGCCAACAAACAAACAAACAAACAAAAAAACTCTCCAGGATAAAGGGATCATTGCTCAAGAGCTCGGAATTCTATTTATTGCTATACCCCTCCCACTATCCACTATGACTTGTTCTGATTTCTGTGCACATGTAGTCACATCTCTGCTTAGCCCATTACTGTCCATCAAAGAAGCACAAAACTTGAGTTGAGTTGAAAAGTTACAGAGTAAGTAAGCTTTATCACCTGGATACCTCACACATACTTTTCCTCGGCAGACCCCTGAAGGAGGAAGTGTTAGTGCTATGTAGTTGCCCCCACTTCCCTGAAAAGATAACGGTAATAAAGAGGGTTATACATTCTCTCAGAAGAACCTGCCTAAGCAATCCTCTTGGGATGGTTGGCAATCTCAGGTCAACAAACTCCTTTTATTTAGCAAAAGTCACTTGTACTCTAGTCACTAACCTATGCTTTTGTGGCTAAGTTGGGTTGCTGCAATCACATGTTTAAGGAAAGTGAACTCAGACCTCATGACCTTTAAGCCGAGTTTACTAAAAAACAAGGAACTGGAAACACATTTCAGAGAGTGGAAAGCAGCTGCACTTTTCTCCATGGGGGCCGCACCAGAGCCGCTGACATCGTGAAAAGTGCCTGGTGAGATAGGTAATTGAATTTTAAGTGTATTTAATTTTAACTTATTTAGATTTTAATTTAATGGCTACATGTGGCTCATGTCTACCATATTGAACAATGAGGCTCTCATTACACATTTGTCGTTAATTATTACCTGAAACAGTTAAAATAGTTTTTTTTTTAATTAAAAGGACCACATACGAAATTGTCAATTTTTTTAAATTTAAAAGGTGTTTTCAAACTAGATGTGGTAGGGTGGGACTTTAATCCCAGCACTCGGGAGGCAGAGCAGATGGATCTCAGAGTTCAAGGCCAGGATAGCCAGTGCTACACAGAGAAACCATCTTTCAAAAAAACCAAAAACATAAAAATGTTTTCAAAAATATAAAGGCCACAGAGTAGAGAAAATGACGGCTACATGTAGTCTCATCATGGGGCACTTTTTCTTTTACGATTTGTGGCTACTTTCTCATCACATAATTTTTCTTTTTTTTTTTTTTTTTTTTTTTTTCAGAAAAGCATGATGTCTGAGTGCTACCAAATTGTTACTTTCAAGCTGTATGTACAATACTTTCCTTTCAAGACTTTCTGAAAGCGCTTTAACCCTCCCCACTGGGCAACTTCAGCACTCTGTCATGGGACCTAACCTTATTAAATTACCGTGTGAGGAACGCCCATAACTCAAGTAGCAGCAGATGCCGAATGGAGTTGCAGGCAGATGAGGGATCATCATTTTTAACTTCCCCACCAGCTGGAGAAACAACAGGTGCCTAATTCCCCAGCCTTTAAAAATAACTTTTAAGAAAGCCTGTGCTGTATAAGCAAATATTTTCAAGTTTGTTTTTAAACCATCTTCAAGTTACCTTGCTCACAAAACACATTGTATGTTGATTTTTTTGTCTCAAAACTGCAATGAAACCTAAGCACATAAGAAATGTGCTCTTTAGAAATGAAATAATTATGATTTAACTGGAAAGTTAAATTTATTTTTAAAGCTTTTAGGTAATACTTCTCAAGAAAAAATTGTATAGTAAATAGCCTGAATATATATTCCCTTAGCTTGTCATCTTATGGTAACCTTTCTTAGAAATGGTAAAATTGCTTCAATGATGACAAATATAACTTGCAACTTAGCAGAATGAAGAAAGCAAATCTTCCCTCAACTCCTAAGTTTTGATAGAATCATGAATCTATAGATCTCCTCTGCAATATCTAAAATCCCAAAAGAAAGGAGAATAGTAAATATCCATCAAGTCCAGACTGATAACTTAAACACTCTACAGTCACCAAGGTAACTAAATTTGAGGGACGGGGGTGAATAAATAATTCGGGCAATGATTTCAATTTTATGGTTTGCTAAAAAGTGAGTGAGTTCAGGCTAAGGAGGAGTCATGGCATGAGGAACAGTGACGGTTACAAGACCTGCTGGCTAGCCTTCCAGAAGCTTCTACATGGCAGGTGTTCTTAAACAGCATTAGTATTTGGTACAGAAAAGTATGACCTAACTTTTCCCTTGGACTTTACCTCCTAGCAGTGTGACTGAGCAACCACAGCCATGCCTGGAAGCAGAAGCAGGCCTCTCCTAGATCCGGCGAAATGTAGTCCATGCCTGACCCCAGCTTTAGATGGTCCCACTCCAGCCTCACTTCTCACCGACACCTCCCCCCACCAACCGGATCCAAGGAGTACACCCAGGAATAAATACAACGTGTCACTCTATCCTAGGCCACTCAAGGTACACAGGAGGCCAGATTTCCCTGCCTAAATGATGTCAAGCCTCCTCCGAGGACAAGAGTGGGAGTCTTCCTAGATCCACTCTCCTAAGGGAAGACCTGAAGTGGTGGGTGTAGCCAAGAGACAAAGAGGCTGGTACTGTCTCCTTGTATTATTACTTATTCACCTGGGTATTATTCACTTAGGCAGCCCAGGATGGCGTTGAAGGCAGGAACTGAAGACAAGCAAGCTCAGTGTGATGGGGCAGATCACCAAGAAGTAAAGAATTCCACCTTGACAGTCTTAGTTATTATGATACCATGTTTTCCCAAAGGAAAGAAAAACGTCTATGTCACAGCATATTAGTTTGATCCATAAAACAAGTATTTAAATTTATGCTAACTGAATCTCTCTTTGTGCTCTTGTCTATAAGATGTGAAAGTGGGCTTTTTGGATAGAAAGCTTGGACTTTTCAGGGACCAGTCTTAACACTGCTCAGAAACAGAGCCCTACTTCACACGAACAGTTACAATAATTGCAAATTCTATGCTTACTAATCACATAGCAACATACCAATTATGTTTTTATTTCTATCTTTGAAAGGATAATAGTAAATTTCCTTTCCTCTCCTCTCCTCTGTTAAAGAGAGAAATCAAGTCATCTCATAATACTTTTCTGTAGGATGGAAGCAAGTATATTACAATTAGCAAAAAGTAGGTAATTGATAGTTTGTCAGTGAAATAAAAAATATGAACATGGGGCTAGGGAGATAGTTCTGTCAGTGACATGATTCCCAGAACTCACATAAAACAAAATTGGCATGGACACATATCATTCTGATATCATTCTGGCACTGGGCAGACAAGAAGAGCCTATCTGATGAATCCCAGGCTAGGGACAGACCCAAAAAACTAGTAGACGATGCTTGAAAAACAACAACTGAGGTTGACTTCTGGCCCACATATATGCAGTTATACAAATATGCCATACACAATGTAGTAAATTTGTGTACATATATACACATATGTTTAAAACATATAAAAATATATTTGAGATTTCTTTTATTTTTGTAAAGAAAAAAAGCATCAAAATCTCAACCCATATACATCAAGTGCAACTTGTGAAGCTGAGTTTAGACAATAATGCAGGAGCTGGAAAGCTGACTCTGTGGTTAAGAGCACTCATTGCTCTTCAAGAGGACCAGGTTGAATTCTCAGAATCCACATGGCTGTTCACAATGACTAGTAACTCTAGTCCCAGCCAATCAGCTCTTCCTTCTTGTGTCCACAGGCACTAGGTCGGAATGTGGTCCTCAGACACACAGAGAACCAAAACAGACATGCACATACAATAAATAAACCTAAAATATCTTTAAACTATAACCCAGCCAGAAAAAGTGTCCAAATGGCAAGTCTACACTTGTTTCTATTGATTTTTCTGTCTCTCTACTAGAGTTTTGTCAGAGACATCAAAGCATTCCCTAGTGAGCAGGTGCTTGGGAGCCAGGCTTGTTTCTGAAACCCCTCACTGCACTTCTAAGCTGTGCAACCATGCGGGGTTTACTTGAATCTTCCAAGCTCATATTCTAGTAAATAGTCTTTAAAAGGATTGTTATGTGATATAAAATAAATACACGGTGTCAGTTACTAGGCATGTGGCAAGCTCATGAGTACTCCTCTTGCTTTCTGTAGAACTACATTCTGGGCTGGTATGTAGGTTCCATGATATTAGGTTAAGTTTATTTTGTATAACCCACGAAAAGACTAAGGTCCAACTATAAAAAGATCTACTTATTCATACTAGAAAAGAAATTACAAAGATAGGAACCTACAACACCCTGGCCAAAGCAATGGAGAACTGGCAATTTTGATTTAGTCCCTATTTTATCCCTCTATAGCATGTAACATTATCTAAAACTCTCTTTGAAATGCTCCATGTTTCTGTATCAGAAACACTACACTTTTCCCTTTTCTTCTTAATCTCCCTGGAGTTTCTTAATCTCATTGGTGAATATGTTTTCTCTATTCATCTCTTAAATCTTAAGGCTGCTCTCCAGTCTCTCCTCTACCCTCTTTGTTGTATACACTCTCCCTTGGTGACTTCAATTCTTCTAGTGAATGAATCTATTATCCATATATGCCTGCCTCAGTGTTCCTCCCATGTGCTAAAAGATGCCATATGAAGCAGCTTTCCTGCTCTGTCCCACTGACATCGCAAAGTCATCTCAAAAATCAGATCACATACTTTCACCACACTGACAGGGAGTGCTTTATAGGATCATTTTAATCTACCCTCCTCTCTAGTCATCAAAATTCATTAACCACCAACATATCACTCTAGCATTCTTTTAAAAATCAGTCCAAAATTTACGTTTCCAATAATCAGTGTCTTTGTTGGCACAGTCCTCAGCTCTTAATGTTTGGTAGAGTCAGCTGCTGGTTCACTCTTTTCGTCACTCATTCTATCTCTTCCCAAGATATCCACAGCAGTCAATAAGAGCCACTTTCTAAACTGTAAAAAGAATAGTGTCATTCTCTAGTTTTGAGCGCTTCAAAGGTGCTATCACTTCTGAAACCAACACACTCCAAACTGGCTGAAAAACTTCTCTGTGACACCTCTGTGTACCCTCTGAGCCTCCTCTTCCATCACTACCCACTTCCACCTCTATAATATGTGAGACATTCATCACTCCCCTCTCCACCTGTACGCTGTGTGAGCCAAACAGAATTCCGTACGGATTCGCTTACACCCTGCAGTTGCTTCCTTCTGGAAATGTGTACATGGTGCACTTTACCTTCAAAGAAGCTTCTCCATTTCATGGCTTCTTTATCCTGCCAGTTCCATCTCAGTTTTCACACAACTGTGCGCTGAAGTCCTTTTATAGAGACTCTGAACTGTATTACTGTCTTCTGGTCTTCCCAGGGGGTCCATTCTAAGCCAGCAAAACATGCATTGCCCTAGATTTTTAACATGTAGCACTTCTTATTGCCTATCCCCTTATTTGATAGCAAATATTAATATATAACATTGAATATAATTATGGTTAAATTGGATAAGGTCCTTGAAGGTGCACATTTTCACTGGTCTCTGGTTTCCTTCATTTCTCACTATTGCATCTCTCAGGAGAATAGTCTGCACTGGCTACATCCAATTTCTCATGTTTCAGTTACTCAGCAAATGGGAAAATTTTTTATTATTTTGAATTTTCTAGACAGACCATGAAACTGCTTTCTTGCCAGGCATGGTGGTGCACACCTTTAATCCCAGCACTCAGGAAGCAGAGGCAGATGGATCTCTGTGAGTTTGAGGCCAGCCTGGTCTACAAAGCAAGTTCTAGGACAGCCAGGGCTGTTACACAGAGAGACCCTGTCTCAACAAAACAAAAACAAAAACAAAAAACAAAACAAAACAAAAAAGAGCAAGCAAAAGCCCACCCTACTTTCTTGAAAAATGATGAATAACCAAATCCAGAGGCAAATTCCCCATTCTCAACAGCCTGAAATGTGACTCACTCTGGCCCTTGTCATTCCCCTGACCTCCAGGGAAGGCATTCTGACTTTATTCCTCATCTGCCTCTTTGCTTCTCCATGCACAGGCTCTCTCTGGTTCTCAAACATCATAAACTCAGCTTAGCTCTGGCAACACCCAGCTCTGCCTTTAGCCAAATTGATGTTTCTCCTAAATGCTAAACCGAGCCATCCTCAACTTACCCAACATGGCTCCACTGTGCAGGCCACTTTCCATCCATTCCAAATGAAAGCAGTCACCATATCTGAAAACAAGCTCTTTCTTCTTGCTCCATTTCTAATCCTGTAGCCCAGACCATGAAATTAGGACTCCTATCCACTGTGTGCCTCTCCTTCTCTCCAAACCAATTCAAAGTCTGATGACTTCACCTGTAAGTATTTCTCCCATTTCCCCTTTCATGCTGTCTGCCATTATTTGGCCCTCAGATTTCAGAAATATTAACTCATATCCAAGTCACAACTCATACACCCACTATTTCCAATTTTACCTTTCTAATCATCAAGGTGATTCTTTTCATTCTCTGGGTTTAAGTGTTAGTTCCATTGCTAAGAATGCAGATAAAGTAAATACAGCCTTTTTTGAAACTTCTATATGTTTCTTATTTCCTACTCTTTCTTCTTCTGCTCTCCTCTGCCTCTTCAACTTCCTCCTCCTCCTTCTTCCTCTTCCTTCTCCTTCTTTTCATAACAGGGTTTCTCTATTTAACAGCCCTCGATGTCCTGGAACTCACTCTATAGACCAGGCTGGCCTCTAACTCATAGAGATCTACTTCTCTCTGCCTCCGTAGTGCTGGGATTAAAGGCATGAACCACCACTGCCTGGCCCTTTCTCTCTCTCTCTCTCTCTCTCTCTCTCTCTCTCTCTCTCTCTCTCTCTCTCTAAGGGTAAAATTTATGTCTTAATTGATCAAAGCCAAAACAAATACCTATGGCCACAACCTTTGTTCTATGTGCTACAGTTTCATTAACTTAATTAGTTCCTTGATAACTTCATCCCTATTCTTAAAGCACACTGACCATTCTCACTGACCACCCTCTCCCATCTTTTATCACCCCCGTTACTAGTCCTTCTTCTCTACAAACCTCTTTCTCAATTCATGTCTATTCATTTTGCTTTGAGACCTGCTGAATTTCACCAGGACTACAGGCATGAATTTGGGTGTTAGTGTTTTTCTCTAGGCAAGTGAAACTACACATTTTTTTTGTTCATTTCCATGTTTTCCTTACTTTGGGTATCCCATTGCTTTTGTGCAAAGTAAAATATGTTGCTTTCATTTTCTCTTCTAACTTTTATCAAGTTTGTTCTTTGAGAACTTCATAAATCATACATTCCTCTCACCACCACCACCACCCACACTGTTTTCCTTAGTTTAAAACAAATAATGGCAATAGAACAAAGGTCAAAGGAAGGCAAAAAAAATCATTGAAAGGAATTTTAGGTTTTTTAGAAAAACAGATAGTTAGAGACTTCCTGACATTCAAGTCATTCCGTGTTGTTTCTTGGCTTACAATGAAGAATAGAACAGTTTCTTTCAGACCTTCACAACTTCTAAGTAGGACTTCTCAAAGAAGATGGGCTTTCATTAATTTGTGGATATCCATTCATTTATTTCATTATTTACTTATAGTAGGGTATCCTAGGTTTCTGAGTTTCTTTGTCTAGTTTTGGAGGCTATAACATAATCAGCTGAGCACATTGTCCATAACAAAGGTAAAATAAAATGGAAGTCTTTGCTTCCAAGTTCTTTCCTTTTGCCTTGGCAGTCAGGAAGCTCATAACAAATCTAACTTCTTTTATTTTTGCAAACTTTCCCACACAGTTGGGAATAATACAGTTGTTGAATATTACTTTAACTATGTAAAGGTGTGTTGTATTTGTTTAACTATGTAAAGATGTGTTGCTGTTTCACCTTGCCTGTCTAAGGCACCTGACTAGTCTAATAAAAAGCTGAATGGCCAATAGCTAGACAGGAGAGGGATAAGTGGGGCTGGTGTGGTGCGGAGGAGAGAGAGAGAAGGGAATGAGGAAGAAAGAGAACCCCAGAGCTATCTAGCAAGGTAGCTGCAAGCCAGTAGGACATACAGAATGCAAGAAAGGTAAAAAGCCCCAAGGCAAAACATAGACTAAGAGAAATGGGTTGATTTAGGTTATAAGAGCTAATGGGGGAAACATTAGATAAGACCAAACATTCATAACTAATATACTGTCTCCATGTCATGATTTGGGAGCTGATTGGCAGCCCAAAATTGCAAAACTGCTCTCTCTCTCTCTCTCTCTCTCTCTCTCTCTCTCTCTCTCTCTCTCTCTCTGTGTGTGTGTATATATATATATATATATATATATATATATATATATATATATAAAATCTTCATTATTAACTGCTCTACTGAAAGTACTTTTATTATAAGTCACATCAAACCTGTTTGGTGGTATATTGTAATAAGCATACTGACAGGCTTCATGATTTCATCTTTTTAGATATAAACTTTATTTACCACCCATGAAAATCAACTTCCTGGATCAAATAAAAAAAAAGATGATAAAATGGATCATAAGGTTTTTAGACATCCAGTATTTTCTACCAAATAATATTTCAGTGGGTAATGTATAACCAGATCAGAAACATGTTTAATATCCCTTGAAATTCACCCAGCCTTAGATGGAGGACTAACACATCATTTACCAAGTTTGCTAAAATCACAGGAAAAAGGAAGTTGCCTAAACCACAAAAATATTAATTTTTCTTATACTAATTGAAAAAGATCAAAATTGTAAAGTATCATTATAACTTAATATAAATATAAAGGTACCCAACAGAGTAATAATGACAACTTGAACTCTTTTATAGGGGAGGGGAGTGTCTCCTTACTTCAGCTCTTACCCATCCCTTCATCACAGTCTGAGTAAACAGAATTGAAATTAAAACCCCATGCATCCTTTCCTTAACTGCAACATCCTGGCATTCTCTTGAGCTACACTCAGTTTGAATACCTTATTTGCTTTAATAAACTTTCCCTGCTGCCTCTTTGTAATGAGATAAAATCTATAGCTATACGTTAATGATCATCCATTTGTTTTACAAAGCACTAAGGGAAGTTAATTGAATTTGTTTTTCTCCTTGTAAAATGTGTGGTGGTAAAAGAATTGGAGCTAGCAAGCTAGGAAGATTTAAATACTTGATTATAGGCAAGACCATTAATTTTGCTTAATTCGGCTTCCTTTTCTGTAAAAACAGGGATAATATGGCCCTTCCAACAATGGTGGTATTTGATGGCATTGTGCAGGGGCTGCACAAGCCTGCTTTAAATATATGTAGCCATGTCACAGCTGATAGCTGGATGATCAGTGATAATTTCTTATTCTGTTCGTTTCAAGTTTTACTTCAGCCACTGTGTGTCTGTCTGTGTGTAGGCATGTTTGTGTAATGTTGTATGGAATCATTTATGTCGTCATCTTATACTTGTGGATGTTTAGGAAGCAATGAAAACAGCCTACCCCTAGCTGGTCTCTAGCGACTCCCCATGGCTAACCTCACAGAATGAAGAGACGGCATTCACCTGTCCTGTACTCCCTCCCTCCCACCTGCTCTCTTTTCTCCCTGTGTAAAGACTCAAGCCTTTGAAGTAGAAGACAGCTGGAGCAGAGTGAGATCAACATGCTTCAAAAAATAGGACAGAAGTTCTCCTCTTCCAAGGAAAGCATCCCAATTTGGTTTAACTACTGACACTCATCTCACTTTACAAGCTCCAATTACATAGGACAAATGCGTTCGGGTTCTCTTTTAACGGTGTTATTTTAAAACAGCATAACCATTAGGAAATTGAGAACTGGAGATCCTCTTTGACAGAGATTCTTCTAGTGCTACACATGTTCCAGGAGATGAGAGAAAAGCCACCAAATGAAGGACTTTTATTCCAGCTTCCAACCTTCCTATCCCTTTAGCCACACTGGGCTTGTTTTATGTAATGAGATAAAGGAATGTTGAATACATTTAATAGAGTTAGAGTGGGAGAGCATTCTATGTGCTTTAAAGAAACACTTTAATATGGTTAGGTAGTGCAGATTCTAACTCCAAAGTTACCAAATAGCTTTTCAAGAATGATAGGTAGAATTCACTTCAGGGATATATTTATTTTTGTTTGGTTATTTGCTTATTTTGTGGAAATTAGTTCACATGATGGAAATACATTTTAGAGAGGAGGGGGGCAAAGAGGAAATTCATTTTAATGTTCTCATATATGCTCTTCTTTCTTAACTGCACTCTAATTCTCCCGGAGGAATTGCCTTCCTTCTACTGTGTATGTCTACATGAAATAATAAATAGTGTTGCACTCTCTTATCTTACTGCATAGGCAAGAGCCACATGCAGTGACATTCCATAGTCCAGCTAGGATGTAAAGGAGGCTCAGTAGTAGGAGTCCTCCAGAGTAAACGAAGGAAATACATAGTACACTCATGATGTTCAAATACAAATGAAAAATGGACGTATCAGGGTTTAAAAAGAACAGAAAAAAGTGAGGACACATAAGAAAATAAAGAAGCCCTTGGCACCCAGGACCTGGTCTAAGACTCAACATCAAGCTAAGTTTGCCAGCCCTTGCTAATTGTCATAGCACTGTTAAGACTGAGGTAGAAGCCTCAAAAATTGAAGGTCATCCACTGCTGTCTATCAAGTATGAAGCCTGTTTCAAAACAAAACAAGCACCTGCCAGGATTTCCAAAAAGGCCTATTATCCCTTTCCTAAGAAAAAGCTTACAAACAAGAGTACAAGCCATGTTTATAGCCAAATATGCCCTGACCATCTGTGACCCCTCTATAGTAAGATTTCTTTGACCTGCTTTGAACTGTTTTTATTTCATCACTTGTAAACACTACAAAGTGTTTCATAATCCACTCATAATCTCAAGTACTAAAGAACATCTCTTTAGATAAAAATAAGTGTACAAAATGGTGTTACTTAATCTTTTAAGCTTTGCAAGATTATATCTCTTGAGCAATGTAACTTCAAGGGCCACAAAAACATATACACATGCATACACACTTATGCATTATCATATGGTTAGGTCCTATGTTTGGGATTTTCAAAGATCTTTTGCGCAATATTTATGAGGTGAGTAAAGTGACCTTTTAGCCCTGCTAAGTCATGCTGGACAGAATCTCCTTTTCGGGGTCCCAGGATCCTTTCAAAAGCTATACAACAGAGACAAAAGCCACAATGCAAATGTATTATAATAAAGGCTGGGACTTTTGAGAGTGTAGATGTGTGTGTGTGTGAGAGAGAGAGAGAGAGAGACAAAGACAGAGACAGAGAGATACAGAGAGACAGAGAGAGACAGAGAAAGAGAGAGAGAGGTTATGATACCTCCATTAATGGGCAGATTTTTCTTGGGAATTTTTTTACCCACTCTTGGATATGTACTATTGCTTAAGTCTCAGTGTTTTTCTCCCCCAACCCCATGCATACACTTTATTTTATGTTAAAATATTTCCTAAATAACCTCCAACTTTGCCTATATCAATTGATGCTGAAAATCAGTTATATAGTATCAGTCAGGATCCAGCCTCACCTGGGTCTCACTGAGGTCTCTGAATAGAACTCAGACTACATAGGTGGCAGCATTGAGCTCAGAGAGTGTCGGGGGCATAGGAGTACACAGGAGATGATAACTAGTGCAACAGGCCAACTCCTAGATGAGCAATTCTCTGTTAGGGAGCCCCACCTGGAAAGGCTGTGGTGTCACTGGCTGTGGAAACCAGTTGCTCCTGTCTGTAATTTCTCTGATGAGTCACTTCATTTCTTCCCTAAGACCTTCATTTCTTCCCTAAAAAGAGCTTTGTCTCATGAAAATATTCTATCTACTGGGCACATGTATCTGTGGATGATCAGGAAGATGACTTTTCATTTATCTGTTTAATTGTGGTATACAAAAAATACACTGGGACATGCTTCATAGCTGGTTCTATTTGTCCCACAAAGACCAGAAACACTTAAAAGCTTCTTTGTCCTTTTTTACTCACTCTAATATCAGAAAATAACAAATTTCTCCTCAGTTTAAGGCAAACTGCATACAATGCACTCATTTTTCCCTCAGAGTAAGTTTGAAACTAGACGGAAGGCTTTTGTAAATAGATCCTAAGTTTAAAACTTTACAGCTTGCACAAGGTCAGAGATGCGAATATCTGGCCAGGTTGCTGCAGAGAGCATGCTGGTTCTTTGCTTGTCAGTCTGTTAACAGCAGACCCGTGCTTCAAAGCTGTCACTGGGCACAGTGCCCCTCTCCCTTGTCTAGTCACTGTCTTGCTCCTCTCTCCTCTGGAGTCTTGTGTTGTCATGACAATCGCTACTCCCTATTGCTTATCCTAGGAATGTGCTTTTGACCAATGAGAGGCACTCTAGTAATTTTTTTTATTGCTTCAAGTTTTCTGAAGGAGGAGATTTTAGGATAGAAGAAGGAGCTAGGACAGGAAGTTAGGAGGAATTACAAGTGGGACAGGAGAAGTGAAATAATGGCATAAGAATTATGGAACTGATTAGGGAAAGCACTTGTGGAGAATTCATTCACTCTCAGATTTTCTAAGCCCTCCACTTGCTGCAGTGTCCTCCCTGAACCCTGAGGGGCCATTGAGGAACCAAAGGTTCCTGTTATAAGAAACTCTATACTATTGTCTGCAATTCCTTTTTCTTAGAGAAACTAGTTTTTACCCTGGAGGCCTTCAAAGGATTAAATGATATGCATACATATTACCCATGTCACCCTTCTTTAATAAAGCCATCTGCTTACAAATGTTATTCTCATCTATGAAATCTTTGTAGCAGTATCTGGAATGTTGTTTCTCTAAACAGCTGGTTATTATATTCCAACCACTTGACATACAAAGTTAGACATCACTGGTGTGCATCCATATTAGTGCTAATGTATGTGATTTCCTAGTTTATGGAAACATGCAGAAGGATATTTAAATGAATAATTTTTGTTTTGTTTTGTTTTGTTTTTCAAGACAGGGTTTTTCTATGTAGCTCTGTAGACCAGGCTGGCCTCAAACTCACAGACATTTGCCTGCCTCTGCCTCCGGAGTGGTGGGATTAAAGGATACCATCACTGCCCAGCTCAAACGAATAACTTACAGTTATACAGATAGGTATGGGTAGCATAAGAAAACTGTATGAGAATGAAGCATCCAGAGACTGGCAATCACAGAAGCCATTCATACCCTACATCCCCCCCAAAAAAACAGGCAACCCTATCTTTTTTTCATTTCCCATCTTACAGCCTCCTACACATGTCAACACCCAAGCGGAATCCAATTAGTAAGGGAAATAGAACCTGTGTACCCAAGACTCCCTGCCCCTGAGTTAGGAAGAGAGGTCAACATATGGATTTAAGAGGAACATAGAAAGCTCACTAGGTGAGTATGATTCAATAAACACAGTGGGTTTTGCTTTTGCAATTTAACAT
Organism: Phodopus roborovskii; assembly: GCF_943737965.1. Lineage (NCBI taxonomy): Eukaryota > Metazoa > Chordata > Mammalia > Rodentia > Cricetidae > Phodopus > Phodopus roborovskii. The sequence continues at coordinate 13,651,076 of NW_026126460.1, read as the reverse complement.
CATGAGCCTCATTGTCCCTTGTTATGACTGCCTGCTGTTATAGAGAGACAGAGTTCTAGATGCTTCCTACTTACTATCATTTTTATTGTTAGCTTGATTTAGAAGCAACTAGAGGTTGGGAATATGTTTCCAGAGATGATTACTCAATGGGGAAGATCCTCTCTCAATGAAACAGAACCATTCCATGGGTTTCCAACTCCAGAATTAAAGTGGGGGGGGGGGGTAGAAAGCCAGATGAATACCAACATCCCCTTCATTTGATTTCTTTCTGCCAAGAAGTGAGGAAGCTTCTCTGATACCCACTCCAACTTCCAGGATGCTCTGCCCAAGTTCATGGGGCCAAGCAACCATGGGCTGTACCTATCAGCCAAAACCAATCCTCTCTTGAGTATTTTGGACAACTATTTGATCACTTTGATTTAAAAAGAAGCATACAATATAGTTACATTTTTATCCACAGCATGACAAGAATTCCACGTTCCAGAGTGTGACTTAAAACACCAATGCAGGACTTGCAAGATTGTGAAGAGAAGTCATCCACTGGAAGAAATCCTCTGCTTTTCAGAACATTCAAGTGTGTGTTTAGAAATGGAGAAGTTATTGGGCCCTTAGGCCCATTGATCCTTTTATCCAGCCAAGTGATGCAGTACATGAAAGTGTGTCAAAAAAAAAAAAGCCTGAAAGAGTTTAAAAGGTTACTCCTACAAGTACTGTTAAGGCTGTGCAAGGAAGGGTACAACTCTTGGAAGGGAACTGTGTCTTCCCCTACTATGGACAAGAGGGTAGAGTATTGCCTCAAGTCAAGGGGATCTACAGAGGATACCTTCTTTGAATCTCACACCAGGTAACACCTGGAGGGGTCTCCATAGCATGAATGAGAGTTCAGAAATGAGTCAGAAGTACTGGTCTATCATCATGGAATGAATATTCTCCACTGTGAGACAATGGAAGTTTGTATTCTTTTGTTTGAAATCCCCTTCCTATCACATCCCCAAGGCCTGATCAACAAGGTTCAGAGAAAGATGCTCTGGAGGTCAGAGAAGAAGGAGGAGGACAGTCTGAGACCAATTCTTACTAGAGTTGTACAGGACTAAGTTATGATGGAGGGAAACAACTTCTTTTGGGTCCTTATAATAAATAGGATAGTGTGTGGGTGTGGGTGTGGGTGCACGTGCATGAGCGCATGTGCACACATGCATGCTAGCATGTGTATATGTGTGCTTGTGTATATGGAGGCCAGAGGTTGACATTCAGTGTCTTCTACTAATACTGACAATCTTATCTTTTTGTTACAGGCTCTCTCTTTGCACACAGAGTTCAGCTGCTGACTAGACTGATGAGTCAGAAATCTCAGGAGATCTGCCAATCTCCAAACCTCCCCATTGGCTAAGGTTACAGATATGTACAACCATGCCCAGGTCTTATATGGTACCATAGATCTGAACTCTGGCCCTCATTCTTGTTTGCCTGGCATTTAACCAGGTAAATCATTTCTTCAGTCCCCACATGACACATTGCAATTACTAAAAACAGGTCTTTCTTTTGGCTGAAATGAATAAGAGGTTTTTTTGGTTTTGGTTTTTGTTTTTCTTAATAGAATAAAAGGACTAGAAAATTCATTCTATGTGAGATAGGCCTCTATTCAGGATGAAACATAATCAACAGAAACACAGAAGACTGCAAGCCTGAATGAAGCTGTTTCTCTGCCTCTGCCCCATAAAGTCCAGATCACTCAAATATAATCTTTCGAAGAACAAAATTTTGTTATCTCATCTCTTCCATGAAAGGTAATGATGGGTGTGCAGTTATTTCATTCCCCTTTTCCGGCAGCATATCATCTATCTGCAAATTTAATTATTAAATCAAATATCTAGAGAAGTTTTCCAAAGAGGTTTTCTCACCTCCTCCAAAGTCATTTTCTTATTCATTGCATTTGACCAGTCAAATTCTCAAATCTGTCATTTGCACATCACCTAGGCCTTGACCCCCATGCCCACAGCCTCCTTGTCAATTTGCACCTGTTCAGCCAGCTTGCTTTTCATTAAGGTTATTTATGGAGTGTCTTCTTTCTTATATTAAAATTTTATAGTGAGATGATTCTAGTATGGCTTGTACAAAAGCAGGAAAAGGCTATCAAATTTTCTTTCCTATAAAACAATTATAACTTTTCTGCAGGAATGTCGATGGGCCATGTTTTTCCTCTGAAGTCCTTTCAAAGTTGGACTTCAAACAAAATATTCAAAATAGGTGGAGTCAAGCAGTACTTAACTCACATTTTATTTGTGTTACCTGAGCCATTTCAGGTCTTGCAAATTGTGGGAGCAGATGGGCTGAGGGTAGCAGAAAGCCAAATATTTCACCAATACTGTGCACCCTTAGAAGACCTCCTGGCTTCTACGTAGGATGCTGCCAGCAGCAAGTACATCTGGGCATCCCAAGGGCTGTCCCACCAAGGCTCATTCACATCCTTCCTACTAAGCATAGCTGGTGCATTACTCAGTTGCCAGTTGTACAATTAAATTTGGTATGACTTTGCTATTACAAAATTTGCCTCATACTTGCCATGTTCCACTGGCAGTCATTGGGTACAAGACCATTGTTTAGACACCTGTGGTCTGTGATGAGCAATAGCTACACACAGTGATCTCTGTTGAGAACCACTCTCTTCTATCATTCAGACTCGTTAAAACTTCTTAAACGGTAAGAACAGTGGGATTTTCTTTTCGTTGTTGCTGTTCCATTTTGTTGTGACACATCTCACTCTGTAATCCACACTGTTCTCAAGCTTAAGGCCTTCCTCCTCCTCCTGATTTAGCTTACTGAGTGCTGAGATTAAACATATGAGCCACAATTCTCTCCCTAGAAGTGATACAGTCATTGTCAGTCTTGCCTTTGAATAAATTCTGTTAGAGTCCCTTCACAGGGCTGTTGCTTGGCTAACATTTTACAGTATCAATGCAACTTGTTCTAATGTGTGATTTTGGACCTTGCCCAGAGGGTGTAAGGATGCTGTTTTAGCAAATGGAGAGAGGACTCAAGGCCGTGAGCCAAAGTTGGCTGGGTAAACCAATGGTGAGGAGCTCGTATCCTGGAAAAGGAGAAGCTGTTCCTACAGAGGCATCACCCACCATCTTGCTCTACTACTTAGACATGAGCTTCCTGGCTTGCATCTGTCCAAATGAGGTACCTGTTTGTACAACCATGTTGCAAGGGCTGAAAGCAGGTTAAGGACAGACATCCTGTGGTGAAGCTGTGGGAGTAGATAAATCATGAGACAATTGCTATGTTATAATCAGAATCATCTTTCCCTCCCTGGTTCCAAGAACTAGGGCCAGAGAGATGACTCAGTTCCTAAGAGCACTTGCTACTCCTCCAGAGAACCTGAGTTCAATCCCCAGCCCCCTCATGGCAGCTCACAACCAGCATCTGACACACTAGGGTCCAAATGGTGCTCAGACATACCTTCAGGTAAAACACTCATACATATAAAAGTTAAAAGTTATCTTGGAAAATAGTAAGTTCTGTTCATTTTTGCATATTGTTATAAAGATTATTGAAACTCAAAAGGACACCAGACAAAAAGGAAGCCACAATCATCACCCACTATCCAGAAGCATCTAGAAAACATGACAAAATGTATTCCCACATGAATGCTGCCAGAAGTGGAAGGAACCTCTGTAAAGTGCACAAATCAAAAAACACATGCATGGCCAAAGTGATGACATATTTGGCTCGCTGCTATCTTCAGCCCATCTGTTCCCACAATTTGCAAAACCTGAAATGGCTCAGGTAACACAAATAAAATGTGAGTTAAATAGTTAAATACTGCTTGATTTAACTCTGCACAGTCCAGAGGATGGCCATGGGTTTGAGGCTTGCCTGAGCTAGATCTGGAGACACTCTCTCAAGAAGAAAAAGAAAAAGAAAAGAAAAGAAAAAGAAAAAGAAAAAGAAAAAGAAAAGCAAACATAAAACATGTATTATCAAACATAAAACATATGTAATCCTCCTTTTATTTCAGATCACTTAATACTTTGGTTGCCAGTTAAATTTCAAAGCATTTGCCAGTTAAATTTCAAAGCATAATCACTCTTTTCTTTGAAAAGCTTTGTGCATGGGTTTATCTCGGACCCTTAAGATATATCTGGAAAAAGCTACAACATTAAATCTGGATCCCTGAATCAATTTCTAACAGCTGTATGGGTGTGAACAGGGTCTGTAGAGTATTCACATTTCCCCTCCAGGATCCTACAAATAGTAAAAGTAGTCAAGCATTAGGGGACATCCTCGCCTACACTCCTGGTCCTACATGAAGAAACCTGAGGATGCTTTTTAATTACTACCAGAACCAGCTTCAGCTATTTTTGCCCATGCCTCTTATAAGTCTCTTGCAGAATTAAAGAGTATAAATCGTTCTAGACAAGAGGAACTTTGGTTGCTGTAAAATAACCAAGCAGAGGCCATTTCTCTGAGAAATGAACAAGCTGGCTGAAGCCAATATGCAGTAGATGTGTGCCCATTCTTCTTATCTGTTTGAATTTCTTAGAATAACTAGTGACAGTTTTTGAAACTCTAAGTTTTGTAGATTCAAAAGAAGTTACCAGAAATGTATAGAGAAGTCATGACTTTAGCTGGGAGGTGGTGGTACACGCCTTTGAGCCCAGCACTCGAGAAGCAGAGGCAGGCAGATCTCTGTGAGTTGGAGGCCAGCCTGGTCTACAAGAACTAGTTCCAGGACAGCCACCAAAAAAACAGAGAAACCCTTTCTTGAAAGACCAAAAAGAAAAAAGAAAAAAAATTATGAATTTTTCATCCTCCTTCACCCAATGTTGACATATTGTGTAATAATAAAATAAATAAATAATGTTGACATTAGCACAATCTACAAAGGTCACCCAATTACACAAGCATTCCTACATATGTGTGGGTGTATATGTCTTACAAAATTTAATCACATGTATAGTTTCATGTAACTGTAACCAAAATCTGACTCTAAAACTATTTCATACTCATGAGATTTACCTTTACCGCTTGTTTATTCCATATCTACACACTTCCTAAATACCTAAACCTTAGTTTGCTTTTTATTCCTATAGTGATCTTTGTTTTTTTTTTTTTTTTTTTTTACTGTAATGAAAACAAAATTTACAGGATTAGCTTTTTTTTACCTACTCAGATGGTTTTTAAGTTTAAACTATGTGCATGCAGGTGCTGGGGAAGATGTTAAAAGTGCACACTGCTCTTGCAGAAGACCTGCAAGAGCAGGTTGATTCTCAGGTCCCATGTCAGACAGTTCACAACCTCTTGCAACTCCAGCTTTAATGAATCCCTTTCTGTGGATTCCAAAGCACCCTCACACATGGAATAAATTCACAGACATCATATAATTGCTGCCTTGAGAAATACTGTTCCTGTAGACAGATAGTTATGTTCAGAGAGTCTGAGCTGCTGAAACCAATCTCATTCTTACCTCAACTTTCTAGATGAGTTAGATCGTTACAGCCTAGATTATGTTCATTAGAGGATTCTACTGAACTTTCTTTTCATTAAAAAAAAAAATCGATGCTTCCCAAGGATAATATGGATTACCTTATAAATATTTCATCACCAGCTAATATCTTGATGATGGGTAACCATAGTTTGTAGCAAAGCAGACTGGTGTGAATCTCTTAAAGGAAATGCTTTGTGAGATAAACTGGGACAGTTTCTCAGGCTCTTCTTCTAGGGCTCCCTTCCTCTTAGGACAGGGCTTGGGGTCCCCTAAGAACTAGGATTTCCATGAAAAAGGAGCTGTCTGCTTCATACAGTCATTTAACTGTCAAGTGAATAAGGGTCTGGAGAGGAGGTAAATCCATTTCAGAGTACTGCCTCTCTGCTCTGTAGCACCCCAGAGATCTAGGTTAATATGTTTTATAAGTCAGGGCTCACTGCCCTGTCAGCTTAGCCCAAACAGCAAGCTTCTGCCCCTTGAGAGAGATCCTATCTCAGGGCAATGAAGTGGAAAGCAACCGAGGAAGATACACCCAATGTCCTGCTCTTGCCTTTCCCAAGACACACACACACACACACACACACACACACACACCACAGAGGGAGAAAGATGAATGGTTTCACTTAGGAAAATAAGTAAAATGAATGATTGGGGACAAATTAAATTGTTCAGAGCATGTAAGTATAATCAGCAAGCAACTACAATGCCTAAATGTAACTGGGGCATTCAAAAATGAATTGCTCTATATGAACTTGTGTGTGTGTGTGTGTGTGTGTGTGTGTGTGTGTGTATGTGTGTGTAACTTTAGGATTTCCATGAGCATAAGAACAGCCAGGGCAATGGAATGAAACCCTGACTCAAACAATTATTTAGCATTGGAAATATTTTCTTTTTTTTATTAATTTTTATTTAAATTAAAAACAATCTTAATTTACATACCTTCCCAATTCCCTCTCCCTCCCATCCTCCAATTCCCCTCACCAACCTCCCATCTCACCCTCAGGGAGAGTGAGGCCTCCCATGGGGGAATCATCAAAGACTGTCATATCATTTGGGGTAGGACCCAGCCCCCCCCCCCCATGTATCTAGGCTGAGTGAGTATCCCTCCATAGGGAATGGGCTCCCAAAGCCCGTTTGAGGCACTGGAAATCTTTTCAAAAGATGACTTGGCTGTTGCCTTTGGAATGTGCTTCAGTGGCTAATCAGGCTTACAATCGTTCCTGAAACTGACTGTCTAAAGGGAAATGGTCATGAATGGGGGTCTTCAAGATGTAAATCAGAAAACATTAAAAGTATGAACCCAAGCCAAAATGGAGGAAAGATTTAAAAATAAATAAATAAATAAATGTAAGGGGAACCTGTGACACAAAATATAAGTTGCTCTTTCATGAAATTTGGCATTGAACAAAAAGACGGAAACTAAAAGGGCAATTGATTTTAAAATTGAGGAAAACTGTCATTTAAACTACGCAAGGTGACATTTTCTCGGCATATGAAGAAAGAAGTAAGTACGAGAAAATTGGCAACTGCCTTTTGTTTTGCTCCCTCTGTACTCTGCACATATTTCCCTTGTTGCTCAGTTCACGCCACAGTCTAATTAGGTCTGCGTTCCTTTCTTCCTCAACAGGATTCTATTGCATTCTCCTTTTTATATCTACCACCTGGCACACAGTGGCTGCTGGAAACTTGCTGAGTCTGACTTGTTTATCTCGGGTGAGAAGATAACGGAGAAGCCACAGTCTTGAAAGTAGCAGGAGGCTTGAGGTAGGAGAGAAAGCCTTAGCAGGGAAAAAGCCCTTCAGACTTGGAGGCAGAAAAACCGGCCAGACCTGTCCGTCATGAGAACAGCCACACAAAGCCAAGGAACTCCCTCCAGATAAACTCGGTTGTTAGTGATTGGTGTGCTGAAAGGTGCACTGGGGATGAGAGGAGAATACGAAGCACCAGAAAAGAGCTTGAAAAACCAGGACCAGGCTAGAAATACTAACCTCCTGACACTGAGCTCAGGTGGGCTCAACCCCGAGAGCCCACTAGACTAAGCCAGGCGCCATTTAAAAACAAGTTAGTGATCTGCCTCCGGAAATGCTGATTTCCCGAGACCTGGCGTGAGACCTTGGCTTTGACATTCTTTAAACATTCCGGTGTTGCCAGCAATGAAAATCATTGCCTTGGTAGAATGCTACTATTTAAAGGGAAAGTACATTGCTTCCTTTATTGGCACTGCTTGCCTTCCAAAGGTAGCAAAAAATGTATTGGGGAATGGGAGAGGGGGTTGCCCAGGAAGACAACGAATGTAATTGTGTGGACTACCACTCTTTGACTGGTGTAAGCGAGCTTGCCAATTGGGAGGCTTGTCGTTACAGGGTTTACAGACTTTTTCAAAGGCCATTGATCCCTAACGCTAGTTCTCTCAATGGGTTGGAACCTTTCTACTGATTTCAATAGAGCCTTTTAGCATACGCAAATTCAAATGGAAAACTTCAGTGGGAAAACATTCGCCTTCCTACTGAATATTGGCGTCACAGGCGCAATGAACAGAACCGTGATTTATTAATTTCGCTTACTACTATGGCAGTCCCAAATACGACCACTTCACGTAGACCTGCTGTTCTATGACTTTCTAATCACATCATCAATGAGGGGAAATAGCCCCGTATGCATTTGGTAATTTGACTAAAAGAGATTGAATGCAGTGCTAGTAGAAGATCTTGGGCACAGAAGGAACCGATGGGGAGAACAGCACACTCTCAGCTCTGATAGGATGCTGTAGCTACTTGTCACACACTTGAAAGAACAAACCTGTAGCCTGCTTAGGGACACTTGCAGGCAGGCTGTTTCCATTTTGCTTCAGTTACACACTTAACAAGCCACAACAACAAAACATTCTGTACAATCCAATGGTTAGCATTCAGCTGCAAGTAACACAATGTAAGCTTCGTTCAGGCAAGTGTCCAACGGCAAGAATAATAGCCCGCATTTGTTTTAGCTTCCTAGTACATGCCAGGGAGTTAAATGTGTCATTTTCTCCAATCCCTATGGCAGCACCACAAAACAACTGCGAGGACTATTTCTTTCTTTTCTTTCTTTCTTTCTTTCTTTCTTTTCTTTTCTTTTTTTTTTTTAGCAGAAGAGGAAATTGTCATAATGGAAAAAAAATTGCCCATGTGCACACAACATGTAAATGAAAGTGGAGTTCTGACCGGGAATCTTTCAACAAACCTCAGTACTTAACCGTATTGTGACATTAACATCAGAAACTGGAAACAAAAATGATCACAGATGTCTCTGAACTGTACCCGGACAGTCTTGTCATGTTGTTTTGTTTTGTTGGCGATTTTTGTTTGTTTGTTTGTTTTTGGTATTCTCACAAACTTCTTAATATAAGGACTCTCCCGACCAAGACAGACTTCCTTGTGGTCACGTATGTTCACACAGAAAGATGTTGATTCTATGTGGGACTTTGCTATCGGCCTGTTCTGTTGTTTCTAAGTACAGTGAGTGCTTCTGCCCACTGTACAATAAGATCTTTACAGGAAGTGGGAGACAAATGTTGGAGAACTAGTCTATAGCCTTATGTTGAAGGACAAAGGCTACATACAACCACATGAAAGCTGCTAGTGTTTAAATTGATGTTACTCTATTGCCATCTTCTGGTTTTATTATAAAATGCATTTCACCATTGTCACTCTGGCTGTGGACATAGGTGAGAAAGACATTCACAGCAGTGACATCCAGAATTTGAGTTCTGGGAGGCACACATACACACAATGCGGCTTACAGAGCAAACACTTCCCGTTGGTTTAGCTGATTGTTAAGTTGTTGGCTTTTCCTTGAGATGAGTTCTGTGTTTTCAAGGCTGGCTCAAGCAACCCTCTCTTGCCACTGCTTCCAAAGTGTCTTGATCTAAAATGCTTGCAGATTTGCTAACTGACTTATTAATGAAACAAATGTGAATGAATCTGAATGGGGCTAAGTGCCTACAGTATCCCAAATGTGGGTCATTCTATCAGAAAGGCTCGAGCCCCAAGGAAGCTAAGACATCTAGAGGCACTCAAATGTTCCACCAACAGCCCATGTCACTGCATTAAAAGTCTATATGTTTTTAATTAGTGCATGTTGAACAGTGCTGTAAGGAAATGGGAGAAACAACAGCCAGCTTTATCTGACCCCAGTCTTCTTCCCTTTAAACTTAATGTTTAGCATTTTTTAAGCTTTGTATGGACACACACAGGAAATCTGTTCATTATCACACTTATCACAACTGCAAAGCCGTCTCTGGTCTGGATCAACATATACAAATATACATATACAATAAGATAAATCTAAAATCAGATGTACTTCCCCTTAAATTTTAATGACTTGGAGTTGCACAGGCATAAAAAGAAAGCCCACTGATTACCTAACAAAAGCTACTTTCAACCTGCTTTGGTTACACCCGTAGCTACATATAAATAGCTGGCTGTTATTAAATCTGAGAACCATGGGAAGAAAAGGCCAACTCCATGATTGTCCAATTAAAGAAAGCTGTATTTGGGGGTGTACTTGGGACTGTCCAACTGGCTGTCTCATCCTAAGTTGGGATTTGAGGAAGCAGCACCTGCCAGCCTCTTGAGGTCTTTTTGAAAGAGGAGATAAGGTGTTCACAGGTGCTCAAGAGTTGGCTGCTAAGCGTTGTTAGAAAGACACAGTGGAAGGGAAGGAACAAGGGGGTGGGTATAAACCATGTGACATAGTGTAGGTTGAAAACTATATTTTACAGTTTACACCAGAACAGGAACTTATTCTAACTGCAAATAGAAACCTTACAACTTGCAAGGACTTCACACAGGATAAACAGGAGCTTATTCTTTAACTACAAACAGAAACCTTAACCTACACAGGACAAACAAGAACTTCGTTATTACAAACAGAACCCTTAACCTGAAAGGTATATTGCTCCTGTTTGGGTCTCACAATATTCCTGTATTCTTGTATTCATCAACATTTGACTGTACTTAAAAAAAAAATAAAAGTATGGAGAGCCACGATTGGTTGGCACCGTTGCATGGTGACGGTGGGCTAACTGAGCATAAATGCTGAGCCATTTGGTGGAGAGGGGCTTCTGTTTACCTAGTGCCCACTTGGCTGCATGGTCCATGTTTGTGTGTGACATTTATTCTCAAACTAATACAATATGTCAAGCATAAAAAAAAAAGCACAGAATGATGTAACAACCATCTGAGTACTGATAAAAGGCTTGTGAAAGGTTGGTTTACAGATAGAAATGACGTCTCCTCCAACTCTCCCCTGACCCTATTCTGAACTGGTTCCCACTATTCCCAAGGATATTTTGTGCTTCTGTAATAAATGTCTACATTCATAAACTGAATGTGCCATTTTTAAAACTTTGCATAAAACTACCTATAGTTTTGTGACAGTGCACATGTATGTGTGTGATGTGTGTATGTGTAGTCAGAGGCTGATATTTTCTGTCTTCTTCAACTGTCCACCATATGTTTCGAAATATGGTCTCCCCTGAATCTGGAGCTCACTCATTTGTCTCTGGCTGAAAAGCAAGCCCCTAGGGAAATCTTCCTGTCTTTGCCTTAGCAGTGCTGGGCTTACAGGTGCCTGCAGCCATGCCTGACTTCTTTGTATTTCCATTTTAATGTTTTATCAAAAAATAAATTCTTCATGCAATATATTATCCCTGTTTCCCCTTCCCCAGACCCTTCCGTACCCCCCCTCCATACACCCAATTCCACACTGCCTTTCTCTTTCTTTAGAAAACAAGCAGCAATTAAAAAAAAAATCAGAATTTTTTTAAAAAGAAAAAGCACAAGAAACACACATACAAATAAAGTAAAAAACACAAATAAGAAACCATTATATACAAGTAAGATAAAAATGCCCAAACGATGGCTGCAGCTCCCATACCTGACTCAGAGCTCTGTGGACTCCGTGAGACCCATGGAGGCTCCGAAGGGGGACTTGGCAGTGGGAAAGGAGTGTTTAGAGCCACAATAGCTCCGGAACAATCTAAAAATAAAAATAAAAAGAGTTAAAAGGCAAAGGTTATGGAAAGATACTTTTAAAAATGGGCTAATGAAATTGGAGACAAAGGTGTCTGAACAGAGTCACACGTGTTGGAGAATGAAGAGTATACACCCTTTGCTGAGGCATGTCAGCCAGCAGACTGCAAACACAAAAGTTGTGTTTGGGGGGGGGGTGAGGGAACTGGGATTGACATGTAAAACAAGCTTGTTTTGAATGTAAATTTAAAAAATATTATCACAAAAAAAAAGTTGCATTTCATAAGCCACAGGTCTGGAGGACACAGCAACCTGGAGCTCCCTCGGAGAGTATGGGGCAGAGTTGCTGTTACAGCACAAAGGTAAAAAGCCCAGTAAGTTGAAAGGAACAGATATCCTGGTTAGGGAGGTGTGTGGAAGCCAGGAGCTCCCTGGGAACCTGCCCTGCCTAGCTGTAACATCACTCTGACTCTGGGCAACAGCAAGATATTCAAGTTGAATCTTGGCAATCCTCCAATATTTATGGTGCTTCAGAAACCAGAAACCTTGAACCAGACCAAAAACTGAGTGCAATGAATATTTGCAAGTAAAACTGTTTGGGTGAAAAAATAGACTGTGTGATACACTCTAGTTTCCAATGACACTATGATGAATGAATACTCAATGGAGAGGTGGGAAAGATGGAGGTGGATGTGTGGTAGGGAGAGAGAGGAGAGACTCAGCCCCCAACACACCGAGCAGCCGCAACAGTCAAGCTGCTTCTAAGTAATAACAGCATGCGCGTGATGAAGAACGGCTCATTTCCTGGTTTGGACCACCTCCAAAGACCTCTATGATCTATGATGTCCCTGGAGGCCATGTTAGTATCCGTGATTCACTGTCCCAGGCCATGATCAAGTCTGAGGTTTGTGAGGATGTCCATTGTCTGGGCTGCCACTAGACATCATGTGGGTGTGTTCAAGGCCCTTGCTACCCCAAGAGGCCAGGTGGACTTTTGTAGTCTATGCTACCACAGGAGACCATATTAGTGTCTGTAGTCCAAGTTGCCTCTAAAGGCTATGTTGTACTAAGTGGCCTGTACTGCCAGTAGGGTTATGTTAGTGTTCATGATCCTGCTACAGCTAGGGCTGTGTTGATGTCTGCCATCTGTGGTATCACCAAGAGCCATGCAGATGTCCCTGGTCTGTGCTTCGTCCTGAAGCCATGTTGATATCCATGGGCTATGCTGCCTCTGGGGATCATGTTGATATCAATAGACTGTGCTGCTGCTGCTGGAGGCCGTATTGGTGTCCTTGGCCTGTGTTGCCTGGGAGGCCATATTGATGTCTTGTCTTGTACTGCCACCAAGGGCTTTGTTGGTGTCCATGGCCCATGCTACAACAGAGGGCTTTGTTGATGTCTGTGATCTGTACTGCCACAGAGACCATGCTGAGAACCATGGCATATGATGATGTCAGAGACCATGTAGATGTCTGTACTATTGCTAGAAACCATGTCAAAGTCCACCATCTAAGCTCCCACTGACTGCAAAGGGCAAGGAAGCTACTTTTGCAGTGGTATCAATGACTTTAGGCTCACAGTTGAAAGGGACATAGAAGGCCATCACACATCATCCTCACTGCATCCCTCCAAAAAGTAACAGCCTAGACAAGAAACCATTAACAAAAACTCTTAAGACTTGTCATAAGGACACTGAAGTGTATCTCTCTACAATTGATGGCTACTGGTGGGGCTGTAGGTGGGGAAGGATTAAGTTTTCTTCAAGGAACAGGCCACTGGGAGTTTGACCATGCTCCAGTAAGCATATGGGCAACACAAATATATTGGACTTGGGGTTTCTTCAAAGTTACAAGGGCAGAGAGACAGACCTGGGAGGACTGGAAAGGGAATGTGATTGGGGTGCATGATGTGAAAATCCCAAATAATCAATAAAAACATTGTGTTGGGGGGGATGCCCAAACAAAGTAATATGAAACAAACAAATAAAATAATTAACATTAGTTGAGTTTTTCTACGTCCATGGCAAGTACATTATTGAATGAGATATGTCCTTAGCCCTTCTTTTTGAGACAGAGTCTCTTTATATAGCTCTGACTGGCTTTGAACTCACAAAGATACACTTGTCTCTATTTCCCCAGTGCTAGGGTTAAAGACCAGAGCCAGAACTACTTCTGGGTAGTACCTCACCCATGCTTTTTAATGTGCTCTTTTCTTTTTTTCCTGACAATGTTGAAGAGTAGAGGTAAAATGACCACTGCTTCATCTCATCCATTCTGTTTATTTTGAAACTAACATCCAAATGCAGTCGGGCCCTTGTTATGAGTCTTTAGATTATCATCTTGGTGCCCAAAGCCAAGGTTGGGGATCACAGGTTTCCTTGTTGTTCTGTCTATGCTGGGTGCCAGACTTCTTCTCTGTTGGCCTTTTCACTTTGCACGTAGATTTTTAAGCATCTTAAACTTAAATTTTAAGAGTTTCTTTCAGAACTTTTATCTCAGCTGCCAACAACTAAGAATATCTCTCCTTGGGAAATCACTGACTGAGCTGACCAGAGAATCAGGTAGGTAATATTCACTTTTAGTTCCAGCCTCCAATTCCAATTTCCCAGTCTCATCCCAGCCCTGTGGCAGACCACCTGCAAGGGCCTGTCTTCTCTCTCTTCCCCCACTCCCTGGGACCTCCACAGACCCTCCTGGCTGACCCAGCCTTCCTCTCTGCTGGGGACACTCTCAGTCTCCCTTACTAGCCTATCCCCATTCCTCTGTCAGCTCCCAATGCCTAAAAATACATTTTACCAAGGATCTGGGACTTTGTGAAAAGACAAAATATGAAAATAATAGGAATAGAAAAAGGAGAGGAAACCCAAGTCAAAGGCACAGAAAATATATTCTGAATATTTTTGTATTTCCATATGAAACTGAAAATTGTTTTGCCAAGATATATGAATAACTGTTTTGGAATGTTGATGAAGATTGCATTGAATATGTAGATTGTGTTTGTTAAATAGCCATTTTTACTATATTAATTCTACCTTTCCATAAGTACTAGAGAGCTTTCAATCTTGTGATATCTCCTTTGATTTCTTTCTTTGATGTCTAAGGCTTTTGTCACACAAATCTTTCACTTGGCTTGGTTAGAGTCACTCCAAAACATTTTACATTATTTGCTAAAATTATATATCAGCTTGAAGAGTTTCCTGGGGAAATTTTTAGAACAACATATATATATATATATATATATATATATATATATATATATATATATATATAACACCACACCATCTGCAAATAAATATACTTTAATTTCTTCCTTTCCAATTTAGGGATTGATTGATAGTGTGGTCCTTTTTGGGCTGATGGTCTTAGGATCTATAAGAAAGTAGAATGAACAAGACATGAAAGAAAGGCAATAAGCAGCACCCCTCTTTGGCCTCTGCATCAGCTCCTGCCTTCAGGTTCCTATCATATTTGAGTTCCTGTCCTGACTTGCCCTCAGTGATAAACAGTAATATGGAAGTTTAAGCAACATAAGCCCTTTCCTCCCCAACTTGCTTTTGGTCATGGTGTTTTTAAAAAGAAAGTCATCTCAAATAAGACACTACTGTTCAGCTAAAGGAAAATAGCAATAAAATGTCATTCTGCTATTATCATAGATCATTGACTTGCTCAGCCATCATCAGAGAAGCTTCCTCCTGTGGTAGATGGGAGCAAATACAGAGACCCACACCTGGATAATGTACAGACAGTGAGAGACCTTGGAACACTCAGCCTGAAATGGGTTGTCTCCATCAAATCCCTCCTCTTAGGGCTCTGGTAATCCAGTGAAAGATGAAGAGGAAAGATTGTATCATCCCAAAGGGGCTGAGGACACCAAGGAAACAAGGCCTTCTAAGCAGCAGAACTGCTGAATACATAAACTCAAGGTGACTGCAGCAGCATGTACAAGCCCTGCACCAGTCTGGGCCAGATGGGATCCCAGTGCTGGGAGGGGAGGTGGACACAGGGCCCTATCCCTAACCCAGACGCTATCTCTAACTGACAACTGCTCACAAATGAAAAATTCATTTTTTTTTCAATGGGCACAAACCACTCTGAAGGCCAGGCCCCATATCCAGCAGGAGATGGCCAACATAACCAAAATAATGACATTTCGTGGTGTTCTTAGTCTCATAAAACTTTGTCATGGGTCTTTCTTTTCTTTTTCTTTCTTTCTCTCTCTTAACTGATAGGTTCTTTGTGTGTATATCATATTATTTTAGCTAGTGTTACCTTTGTTGTGATGAAACACCATGACCAAATAACCTGGAGAAGAAAAGTATGCTTCTAGTTACAGTTCATCATCAGAAGAAGTCAGGACAAAAACAAAGACAGGGCAGGAACCTGGAGGCAGGAGCTGATGCAGAGGCCATAGTGGAGTGCTGTTTACTAGCTTGCTCTTCATGGCTTGCTCAGTCTGCTTTCTTGTGGAACCCAGGACCACCAGCCCAGGGATGATACAACCCACAATGATCTGGGACCTCTCCCATCAATCCCTAAGGAGATGCCCTCCAGGCTTTCCCATATACCAATCTTATGGAGGCATTTTCTAAATTGAGACTCCTTCCACTCGGATGACTCTAGTTTGTGTCAAGTTGACATAAAACAAGCCAGCACATATGTTTTCTGATTTTGTGTTTTCATAGGATTTCATGGGTTTTTTTAAATTGATTTTTGACAAGCTAATTTTAAAATATACATGGAAGGTAAAAGGCCAAAATAACATTAAAGGAGCAGAGAAAGCTAAAGAGTCAACACCATGTTAAAGGAAAACAGGAGTGATATCGCCCAACTTCAAGACTTACTGTAAAACTACAATGATAAATACAGTGTGGAGCTGGTGAAAGAACGGGCAAGTATTAGTAGAACAGAATGGCTGGCCCAAACGAGATAGACTTAAACAGCATTGGTTGATCTTTGACAAAGAGCTAAAGCAATACTGAAATGGGTCAAGGGAGCAGAAGAAGGTCAAGGGAAAGAGCTTGAAGAAAAACAAGCAGTAATAAACAAACAGGAACTCATCAATAAACCAAATAGTATCTACACACAAGAGCCATCAAGCTAGGCTTTGTATTGCAAGAAAAACAACTTAAACTCTCCTGACTTTCTAGCCTTCTGACACCCTGACATGACAAAGTAGTGAATTAGTCCTTGTCAAATCTTCCAGTTCAGGATAACCTGTTTAACCTTGTGCCACATTCCTGATTCTGTAAAGGTCATTGTTGTGATTTAGATGTGAAATGTCCCCTCTGGGTTCATGTACTGGAGGTTGGGTTGGGAATGTGGCTAGATCCCAAGCACTTCGACTAATCATTAGACTAAATCCTTGCAGAGATTTGCAGAAAGGAAATAAGAAATGGCAGAACACAGAGAGCTTTTTGTCCTGTATATATTAATTTATGTTCTGTATGATGTCAGTTGTGGATGTATTTTGTTGTCCCTTACATTGTTGTAAAGAATACAAATGCCAAGAGCAGGCCCTAACATAAACTATGGGTTCTAGGTGATGTACCAGTGGAGACTCATTAATTGTAACAAATGCTCTACTCTGGTGTGTTACTGTTGGTAGGGCAGGATGCAAGGATCACATACATGGGAATTCTCTGTACTTTCTGCTCAGTTCTGCTGTGAGCATCAAGTTTAGCTAATTGGGCCTGTTTTTAAAATACAGAAACAAAGAACAAGTCTGGCCTTCTACCAATAGCTCAGCTTCCAAGCTGATACTATAAATAAGAAATATTACCTTCACAGTTCAGAGCGAGTCCCTTGCCTCTGCCTGCATGCTGCCCTGCTTCCCACCATGACAATAATGGACTAAATCTCTGAACTGTAAGTCAGCCCCAGTTAAATGTTTTTCTGTATAAGAACTGCCATGCTCATAGAATCTCTTCAGAACAATAAAATCCTAACTAAGACTCTGTATAATGGAAGCAATCCATGCACTGCTTAGATTCCCTTGTCTCTTTTAAGAAAGGACATATATCCTCAAACACTTAGAATGTTGGGGAACTCAACCCTCAGCCCTCTCTTCAAAATCAACCTACTTCTAAAACCAGAACAAAGCTGGTCTATGCTATCACCCATGTTTCAATTTAGAAAACTTTTTGCAAGTCATCTCAGTTCCTGGGATCTCAATGGGATTGGATGAAGCCATTGTTACAACCCAACTACAGTTTAACTCCAACCTCTACCTAATGTAATTGTCATTACTCTTCAGATGCTTTTATCACTAATAACACTACCCCATAACTTCTAATATGCAAAAAATCAACATGCTTTCTGGGGTAATTAGGCCTGTAAGACCCACAGAATGAGGAGTCTCCCAGTTTCTGTCAGTACCGTCAAAAACTCAATGTCCAATCCAGTTGCAACACGCAAGAGGCCTTAATAAACAGGAAACATTTGCTCAAACGGGCTCCTCCAAACGGGCTCCTCCAGCACACAGGCTAGAGAGAAGCCCCATCCCCTAGGCACAGGTGCTTTTAAAGGCAAAATCCACAAGCTTAGGGAGGGGGTGGGACCCATTGAGTACTGACCCTTTGAGGCTGGATAGTCTTGCTATTAGGGTCAACAGACCTTAGGGCCTCAGGGTGTGTTAATTAATCTTGTCTGGGCAAACCAGAGGTACAGTTATCTCTTTGTTTCTTAAGGACCCTATTCACCACCTGCTGACTCACAAGAAAGGAGGGGCAGTGTGAATTCTTGGTATCTTGTTATCTCATGGCCTTATGAGGGGAAGTTAGCAAATTCCAAGGAACAGATATTGGTCTGGGTTAGCTTTCCAGGCTAGTCTGTCCTTCATTTCAAATGGGGGATTTCTTTAACTTTACTTTTTTGTCTTTCAGGCCCAAATTGTATAATGAGATTATGAACATGTATCATATGCTACCAAGTGGCATCACTGGATGGAGAAATTACACACATATGCCCTGGCATGCTACAACAGTGCACTTAATACTTTGAATAAAGAGAATGTACTGAAAGGTGCAAAGTCCAAGGTATTTGAGAAATTCTGTGCAAGAGGTAACTATTAGATTGCCTTGGGAGATACATTAGCTTATTAAGACTGTGTCTTACTTTTAAATGTCTGTGATAAAATAACAGAACCAAGGCAACTTATAGAAGGAAGGGTTTATTTGGGGCTTATGGGGCCAGAGGGCTGGAGTCCATCACTGTTATCACAGGGAGCACAGCAGCAGCAGGCAGGCAGGCAGTGGAGTAGAGAAGCAGCTGAGAAGTCACATCCCAAGCCACAAACAGGAAGCAGAGGGAGAGCACTGGGGGTGGGGTGAGGTTTTGGAAACCTGATCCTACCTACAGTGAAACACTTCCTCCAATAAGACCATACCTCCTAATCCTTACCAAATAGCCACCAGCTGAGAGCCAAGTATTCAACCGATTGATGTAGTGATTGATGTAGTACACATTCTAGTTGGTCTTAATAATAAAAACTCAGAGATGTATATCTGGGTTCAAGCTGAAAATCAGAGAAGCCAAGTGGCCAGCCACTAGAGAGTCCTCACCTCTACCAACTCTCAGACCAAAGGAATGATCACTGAACCTCGGACTGCTCCTGACTGCACTGCTCAGATTCAGTCAGACTGTGCTGCTCTCCACCAAACCTCAGAAGGCCCTCAGCTCCTGTCTCCTCCCACCTTATATTCCTCTCTAGTGCTGGGATAAAAGGCATGGGATCCCAAGTAGTGAGGTCACCTTGTGTGAACTCTGTCTCTCTTTTAAACTGGATCGATTTTTAAAAAACAAAACAAAAAAATAACAACAACTGGATTGATCTCATGTAGTTCAGTGTGGCCTTGAACTCACAGAGATCTGGCTGTCTCTATCTCCTGAGTTCTGGGATTAAAAGTGTGTACCACCACTGCCTGGCCTTTATGGCTGTGGCTAGCTTTGCACTCTGATCTTCAGGCAAGTTTTATTTATTAGATCATAAAATATCACACAGCTTGAGTTTACAGGATACATCTCATTCATATCAGCATGGGCTCTTTTATTAAAGGACCACAAAAATGGAACTCAGTTCTAGAGGTTGGATGTTTCTACCTGAGAGCTTTAAGAAGTGGCCCACTTCATGCCTCACTAATATGGCTTGGTGGCAACCTTTGACATTCTTGGCTTACAGACGTATCAGCTTGATTTCCAATTTCATTTTTTTTTTTTTTTAAGACAGGATTTCCCTGTGTAGCTTTGGAACCTGTCCTGGAACTAGCTCTGTAGACCAGGCTGGCCTCGAACTCAAAGATCCACCCACCTCTGCCTCACCAGTGCTGGGATTAAAGGTGCACTCCACCAACACCCAGCACCGATTTCATATTCTATTTTTGTCAAAATCCCATTTTTATAAGGATTCTAGCTAGTATATTTAACTGGGCAAAATCAATTAATTATGTCTATAGACACTATTTCCAAATGTGGTGTCCGTCTGATGCAATGGGATTCCCCACTTCAGTAGTTGAATGGGCAGGGGAAGCAGAACAATGGAGAAGAGACAGAGAGGTAAAGAACAGATAGATACATTACAAAAACAGTGAGAGGGTGAAGGTGCCTACATCCCAGTTTAAAAAAAAAAAAAAAAAGTCTCCTTACAAAGGAGCTCCAGAAGAGATGGAGTTCTGCAATCAGGCAATTTTGAGGGTCCACCAGTCAGAAAGAACTGGGTCTGTAAGCAAGGAAGGAGGACCTTGGCCTGGAATACTCAAAAGTCTTAAATTCCAAATCCTGAATCCTCAGGTCCACAGAAACGCCCCACATCTTTCTTCCTGTTAAAGGCTAGCACTGTGTAGTTCCCAGACAAAGACTTCTGTGTTCTTTGCAATCTACTCCTCTCGCCTCACTTCTAGCAGCAATAGTGGTAACCAAGGGTGAAATGCAAAATGGTCTGGTATAGGAAGTATGAAGTTTACTGATGTATGGATAGAACAGGCATCAAAGGAACTGCAAAGGGCATAGAACATGGTAAGAATGAGGCCTTAAAGTAATATGCCAAGAGGAAAGTTAAATAAGAATAATCTATCCATATAAACCATTAGGACACAAGGGTTTTTGTTTTGTGGGGAGTTGATGTAGGATTTCTCTATGTATCCTTGGCTGTCCTGGAACTTGCTTTGTAGACTTGGTTGACCTCAAACTCACAGAGACCCTCCTTCCTCTGCCATCTGAGTGCTGGGGTCAAAGGCATGTGGAATCCATGCCCACAAAGTTTAATATATGTTATAGCTTGAATCTGAAATGTCTCTTATGCTTTGAACATGCTTTCCCCATCTGGTAGAATGCTTGGTAGAATAGGGTATAGCATCTTTAGGAGTTAAGACCTGGTTTACTATGTGGTGGGCGGCACTAGTGGCAGGCCTTTGAAGGTTGCACTGACACTTACTTAGTCCAGTGTCTCTTTGTTTCCTTGACTGTTGCCAAGATGTGATGGTTAACATTAATTGTCAGTTTGGCAGGATCTGGAATCACCCACCTAGGAACAAACTTCCAGATCTACCCTTAAAGGATTATGTAGTATCTGGGCAGGCCTATGAGAGATTATGTTGACTGTGTTAATTGAACTGGGAAAATCCAACCTAAAAGCCAGATGCAGCAGCAAATGTCTGTCTTGGTTTTTATTTGTTTTGGATTTTTCTTTTTATTTTGTTTTTGAGACTGTTTTTCTGTGTAGCCCTAGCTGTCTTGGGACTTGCTCTGTAAACCAGGCTGGCCTCAAACTCACAGAGATCCTCCTGCCTCTGCCTTCCAAGTGCTGGGATTAAAGGCATGTGCCACCACTGCCAGGCTGTAGCTCCACTATTCACACTGTAAAATGGGAGGCAAGGACAGGAGAATCAGCCCAGGAACTCATGTGCCTGCAACCTGCTCAGTGGTCTACTTAGTGCTATGAAATCAACTCCTGTATGTTGTAGAATATTAATTTCAGGTGTGTTACTTTTGTTTATGCCCTGAAACATTGGTTTAATGATGGACAGATGTGCTTGATTAAATGAAATTCACCTGCTGTCAGGAGGCTGGGTCAGCAAATAGCTGACAGGAAGTTGTAGGGAGGAGGCAGGTGGGGAGGGTTTATAAAGAAGGGAGAGAAAACACAAGCACAAGGACTTGGGGGGGGGGCTTGAGGAAGTGAGCTGCTTCCTATTCAGCCTCTCTAGGAAGCAGAATTCTACCTCAACCTTTGAATCTTGGGTTCTTTAGTGGGATGGAGATTTAAATAAGAATTTTTTTATTTGTTTGTTTGGTTTTTTATTTGTTAGTTTTTTGTTTTGTTTTGTTTTTTTTGAGACAGGGTTTCTATGTGTAGCTTTGGAGGCTGTCCTGGCACTCACTCTCTAGACCATGCTATCCTGGAACTCACAGAGATCAACCTGCCTCTGCCTCTGCCTCCTGAATGCTGGGATTAAAGGCGTGTGCCACCACCTCCTGGACTTAGTAGCTTTGAAATAGTTTCTGAGGAAACAGAATTCCTTCGGGCTTTGGCTCTTGCAATCTATTCCCTGCAGGTAGCAGGGGAGCTGCAGTTGAGGATAGCAGTAGCATAAAAGGGTGAAAACATTAAAAGAAAAACACTTATAAGTTGCCTTCAGACCTTCTTATCCTGCTATGCACACACACACATACATAAACATGTAATATAATACAAAATGATACATTACACACACACACTGTATATATGTGTATATATTCAAAGTCAAGATCTCTCGGGGTGGATTTTCTTTGGAATAAGCACTAAACGACCCCTAGAATGGGTGCCAGCCAGCTTTGCTATATAAGTGGATGTCAGGTGTTGATAAAGTGCACACATAAATGGAGCATTCCAAAGTGAGATAATACCTGACAGGAGCATCTTAAAGGAGAGGGATTTATTTTGGCTCACAGTCTTAGGGACATCTCCATCCATCCATGGTGGAAAAGGTGTGGCAGAGTTCATGGTAGCAAGAGTGTATGTACAGGGCTTCTCACATCACAGCAGCAGACAAGAAGCAAGGCAATTGGACCAAAAGTAGATCTAACTTTTGAGGCTGGACATCAGTGATGTCACATGTTCCAAAGCTTCCACAACACTAAAACAATACCACCAGCTTGACTGAGCCCAAATACTCAGATACATGAGTCTGTGGGCAGCATTTCCCTTTTTAACTATAACAGGTAGGGATTCCTATTATTCTGGATTGATATGTAGTATTGATGTGGTTTTCTTCCCTTTCTTGTTTTAAAGCCTCAGCAAGCATCAATATTCAGAAGTTTGTGGAGTCTTAGTATTCTCTTATCTAATCTAAGGATAAGGATTAATTTCTGATGAAAAAAATATTTTTCAATAAGGCAACTAGAAGCAATTTTTTATTACTTGAAATCTTAAATAGTGTCCAAGTTGAACAAGTCGAGTTAAGGAGTCCAGCAATGGCCACATTACCATGACTTTGTCAAGGTTTCTATTGCTGTGAAGAGACACCATTACTACAATTCTTTATTTTTTTATTTTTATTGTTTTTGTTTTTTCCAGACAGGGTTTCTCTGTATTGCTTTGGAGCCTCTCCTGGAACTAGCTCACTAGATCAGGCTGGCCTCGAACTCACAGAGATCTGCTTGCCTCTGCCTCCCGAATGCTAGGAATAAAGGTGTGACCACAACAATTCTTATAAAGGAAAACATTTAATTGGGATGGCTTTTTGTTCAGAGATTTAGTCCATTGTCATCATGGCAGGACATGGCAGTGTGCAGGCAGGCAAGGTGCTAGAGAAGGAGCTGAGAGTCCTCCACCTTGATCCACAGGCAACAAGAAGTAAACTGAGACACTGGGTGTAGCTTGAGCATATAAGCTTAGGAGACCTCACAGTGACACACTTCCTCCAACAAGGCCACACCTCCTAACAGTGTCACTCCCTTTGAACTTATGGGAACAATTAGATTCAAACAACAAGATTCATTTTTCTTATTACTTATTACTAACTTTACTTTCAAAGCTGATAGCCCAGTAGAGCAGCATAATGAGCTATTAGCAATAAAGCTGAGACACCAGTATGGAGATGATAATGAGGCATCCTCCAAGTGAGACTTCATCTTCCAGTCTCGAAATACACTAGTAATCAGATAGATACCTTTATATTATGATGTCATATCATCACTAAAGATACATGGACATGGTCCTGAATTAGTGTCTCTACTATCAGCATTTCTAATGACTTGCTTGGAGAGTTTATACTTCTAATCCTGAAACTCTGGGGCTCTGTATGTTTGAAGAACGAGGACACCAGGAGAAGACTGCTTCTACCAAGAGACATAACAAGAGTCCCATTCAACTTTCATGTCCAGGCTTAGGCCTTACACATTCCAAAACAGCAGGTAAGAGGTAATTGACTTCATTTTCAGCAGGAATTAAGGTACCATTACATAACAGAAGTAGGCAGGCAGGAATGTGTTTGGTATCTAATCCTTTTGAGCATGTCTTAGTATTCTCTTATCTAATCTAAGGATTAATTTCTGATTGAATATTTTTCAATAAGACAACTTGAAGCAATTTTTTATTACTTGAAACATTGTGTTAATTAAAATTGGGGGAAAGTTAGAACTGCTATTGTGGTTCATGCCTGTAAAATAAACCTCAACACTTGAGAGAAAGCGTCAGGAAGATTGCCATGAGTTCAAAACTACCCTGAGATATGCACTGAGACCCTGTCTCTTGATGAAAGGAGGGGGTACTAGTCAGCAATGAAAGTACAGAGTTAGAGCACGCATACTTTCGAAAGCAGAGCAGACAAAGTAGGGAATAGTCTGTGGAGTTGGATATAACTGTTCCCTCATGAAGGCCAGCACTGCCAAGGGCACTGTAACCTGATCCTACCCCATGTCCTAGTTATGTAACAGCCCTTCTTCAGAAACCATGTTCCTTAGGTGACCTCATGATTACAATTTGGCTTCCCATAATATCTGCCTAAAAAAGCAATGCTAACTTCATTACTTTACTCTGGTAATGACTGTATTTCTCTTTGTGAATTAGCAATTTCACATTCTCACTTCATGATTTCTACAAGGTTTGATTTGTGTTTTTTCTCCCACTGCCAAACTGACACACCTTAAGAACTCATAAAATAGGATTTGAGAGTCTTAAAGATAGAGAATCATTTTTGTGTGGTTAATAATGTATCAATGCCTTTTGGAGTCTTATCTAGAAAGCCAACCCTTCCCTTCCTCCTCCCCAGTAGTTTTTATCGATGTGCTATATTTTGTACTGTTCACTGAGTGTTACTTTCTGAATCACTTTCATAAAAATTACCTGACTTTTTTCTTAATCTAAAGAGGATTTCATATTGTTAAACAAGTATTTGCTGAAGAATATCTATATCTCCGACTTCTAAGGAATTAGCAGTCTCTTGCTAATGCACAATACACATGAAATACCAGGATTTCTGGCTTGTGAAAGCTTATTGATTGAGTTGATGATACACAAGATGGAAAGAGGTGAGATGTCAGATGAAGGGAGTAGGTGTCCACTGAAACATTCTGTTTGAGGCACTTTTAGGCAATATTATTGGGCACTTACCATGTCCAAGACAAGCAGGTACTGAACAAAACAAGTGAGTGTTGCAGATGTACAGTCTATTGGAAGAAAGAGTTTTAAAAAGTGGTAGTAGCAGACACAGATGTCGTATTTACTCCTTACATCCCTAAATATTTTCCTGTTCTTTTTTTTCTCCTGTTCTTAACACCACATGTTAAGCAAATGTGGTAACCTGAAAATATGGACATGTGAATCTCTAGAACCCATGAATTCATTAGTTTCTATGGCAAATTGGAAGTTGGTAGACATGTTAGAATAAAGCATATAACATGAAGAGAATACTCTGGATACCTGGTAGGCACAATGTAATCAGTCAAAAGAACCCTTTACGGAAGGTGGTGAGGATTAGATCAGCCAGGAAATGGTTGGGAAGACAGTAGAAGTTGGAACGATATCTTCCCTTGATGAACCAGAAAGAACAAAGCATGTACGTACCTTGAGTTTACCACAGTGAAATCAATTTCATTCTTCTGACCTCCAGAAGTCAGGTAAAAATTTATGTTCTTTAAATGCTAAACTCAGAATTTCAATTTGTTATAACAACAGCAGGAAACTGATATTAGTGGGCAAGAAGTTTATACACAGTACAATAAATCTCTGCTGTCCAATTTTGACTGTTTCACAAAATCGGATATGAGAACTTTCCTCAAGAGATTCTGGGCTGGCCCCACTGCTCCGGGTGAGTGTTTGGCCAGAGTTCTGGTCCAATAACGCCACCATCTCCTTGGAATTTCCTGGGTCCGCTCTGCAAATACTGGATCTACCCCTCCACGTGGGACCATCTGGAGCCTGTTCTCACCTGACCTTTGGGCCCTTTGACTGCCTTCTACCTGAGTGCTTGAGACCATCAGGAGCCTGCCTTCCCCATATCATTGGCCCTGCTGTGGCCTCTGCTTGAAAGACCTCCAAGAGAACTTGGATTATCCAAAGTTACTGACATCGAAGTCCTGACACACAAACACCCACCAGGAGAGGAGGGTAGAGAGAGACCCCCACCTGCACCCACTAGAAGTAGCAATGGGAAGACGGGAAGAAAACACCCAACAATAGAAAACCTGGTATGACACCACCAGAATCTATGGATTCTAGATCAATTAGACCTGAACACACTAAAGCAGATGAAGAAGAGAATCATCTAAAAAAAGACTTCATGAAAATGGCAGAGGCCCTCAAAAATGATATGAGAAAATCCCTTAAAGAAATGGAAGAAAAAATTGGAAGAAACAGAGGAAAAGACAAGCAAAAAATGCAAGAAATAAACAATCTCTTAAAGGAAGCAAGGAAAGCCAAGACAAAACAATCAAACAGATGAAGGAAACAATTCAAACAGTTCAAGACCTGAAAACTGAATAGATACAATAAGGAAAACACAAACTGAGGGATGCTGGAAATAGAAAAACTGGGTAAATGATCAGGAACTACAGATACAAGCATAACCAACAGAATGCAAGAGAATGAAGAGAGAATCTCAAGCCCTGAACATAACTAGAGAGAATAGACTCATCGACCAAAGAAAATCTTAAATCCAACAAATCCTTAACATAAAAATATCCAGGAAATGTGGGACTCTATGAAAAGACCAAACCTAAGAATAGTAGGCATAGAAGGTGAAGAAGCCCAACTCAAAGGTGCAGAAAACATATCCAACAAAATCATTGAAGAAAACTTTCCCAATCTGAAGAAGGACACACCTATGAAAGTACAAGAAGCATACCGAACACCAAATAGACCAGAGCCCCCCCAAAAAACAGGCCCCTTGCCACATAATAATCAAAATACTTAACATAATAAAGAAAGAATATTAAGATATTAAGAGAAGAGGGGGGAAGGCCAGATAACATAAAGGCAGACCTATGAAAATTATACCTGACTTCTCCATGGAAATTCTGAAAACCAGAAGGTCCTAGATAGATGTTCTGCAAACATTAAGAAACCACGGATGCCAGCACAGGCTACTATACCCAGCAAAACTCTCAATCACAACAGATGGAGAAAACAAAATATTCTATGACAAAACCAGATTTTCACAATACATATCTACAAATCCAGCCCTACATAAAGTGCTGGAAGGAAAACTCCAACCCAAGGAAGTTAACTACACTCACAAAGACATAGGCAACAGATAATCCCAGTTTACCAGAAGCCAAAATAAAAAGCAGGGTAAATATACTCACAATACCACCGTCAACAACAAAGCTAAAACAAACAAGAGTTAACAACCAATGGCCCTTACATTCCCTCAACATTAATGGTCTTAACTCGCCTATAAAAAGACACAGGGTAACAGAATGGATACAAAGATAGAACCCATCATTCTGCTGCATACAAGAAATACATCTAAACTTCAAAGACAGAGTAAAGAGTTGGGAAAAGATCTTCCAATCAAATGGAAACAAAAAGCAAGCAGGTGTGGCTATCCTAATATCTAACAAGTTAGACTTTAAACCAAAATCAATCAAAAGAGATGAAGACGGTAATTTCATATTCACCACAGGAAAAGTCCAACAGTACAAAGCCTCAATTCTGAACATCTATGCCCCAAATACAAAGGCATCCATATTACTAAAACTCAAAGCTCACATAAAACCTCACACACTCATAGTGGGAGACTTTAACACCCCACTCTCACCACTAGACAGGACCACCAGACAGAAACTTAACAAAGAAACAAAAGAACTAACAGAAGTTATATCCCAATTGGGTTTAACTGACATCTATAGAACATTCCATCCAAACATAAAAGAGTATACCTTCTTCTCAGCTCTACATGGAAACTTCTCTAAAATAGACCACATACTCAGCAACATAACAAACCTCAATAGATACAAAAAATTGGAATAGCCCATGCTTTAAAGTTGGAATTCAACAACAACACAAATTGCAGGCACCCTACAAACTTATGGAAACTGAACAATACGAATTTGCACCATCCCTGGGTCAAAGAAGAAATAAAGAAAGAAATTAAATACTTTGTAGAATTCAATGAGAATGAAGACACAACACACCCAAACTTATGGGACACTTTGAAAGCAATGCTAAGAGGAAAGTTCATTGCACTAGGTGCCCACATGAAGAAAATGGAGGATAGTCACATTAGAGAATTAACAGCACAACTGAAAGCCCTAGAACAAAAAGAAGCAAACTCACCCCTCCCGAGGAGTGGATGCCAGGAAATAATCAATTTGAAGGCTGAAATCAATAAAGTAGAAACTAGGAAAACAATACAAAGAATCAATGTAACAACGAGTTGGTTCTTCAAGAAAATCAATAATAGACAAACCTTTATCCAAACTAACCAAAAAGCAGAGAAAGAACATGCAAATCAGCAAAATCAGAAATAAAAAGGGAGACATAACAATGGACCCTGGGGATATCAGAGACTCTTCAGGTCATATTGCACTCCACAAAATTCAAATTCAAAACTTCATAGGAAATGAACAAATTTCTGGATAGCTATCACTTACCGAAATTAAATCAAGAACAGATAAGCAACTTAAATAGACCCATAACCCCAAATGGAATAGAAGCAGTCATCAAAAGTCTAAAAAAAAAAAAAAAAAAAAAACACGGCCAGATTGCTTCAGTGCAGAATTCTACCAGAAATTCAAAGAAGAACTGAAGAACTAATACCAATACTCCTCAAATAATTCCATACAATAGAAGCACAAGGTTCATTACCAAACTCTTTTTACGAGGCTACAATTACCTTGGAACATGAGCCACACAAAGACACAAAACTAAAAAAAGGAGTAATACAGACCAATATCTCTCATGAATATTGTTGGAAAATACTCAATAAAATACTGACAAATTGAATCCAAGACCACATCAGAGGAATCATCCACCATGACCAAGTAGGCTTCATCCCGGGGATGCAAGGATGGTTCAACATATGAAAATCTGTCAGTGTAATCAACAATATAAACAAACTGAAAAAAAAATCATATGATCATCTCACTAGATGCTAAATAAACCTTCAACTAAATCCAACACCCCTTCATGATAAAGGTCTTGGAGAGATAAGGAATAACAGGAACATACCTAAACATAATAAAAGCCATATATATTAAACCAACAGCCAACATCAAACTAAATGGAGAGAAACTAAATGTGATTCCTCTAAAATCAGGAAAAAGGCAAGGCTGTCCACTCTCTCCATATCTCTTCAATATTGTACTTGAAGTTCTAGCTAGAGCAATAAGACAACAAAAGGAGATCAAGGAGATACATATTTGAAAGGAAGAAGTCAAACTTTCACTATTTGCAGATGATATGATAGTTTACATAAGTGACCAGAAAAACTCTACCAGGGAACTCCTACAGCTGATAAACACGTTCAGCAAAATAGCAGGATACAAGATTAACTCAAAAAAAAAAAAAAAAAAAAAAATCAGTAGCCCTCCTATACACAGAGGGGCTGAGAAAGAAATCAGAGAAACATCACTCTTTGCAATATCCACTAACAACATATCTTGGGGTAATGCTAACCAAATGAGTGAAAGGCCTATATAGCAAGAACTTTACATCTTTAAAGAATGAGATTAAAGAAGATACCAGAAAATAGAAAGATCTCCCATGCTCTTGGATAGGTAGGATCAACATAGTAAAAATGGCAGATTGCCAAAAGCAATCTACAGATTCAATGCAATCCCCATAAAAATCCCAGCACAATTCTTCACTGACCTTCAAAGTATAATACTCAATTTTATATGGAAAAACAAAAGACCCAGAATAGCCAAAACAACCCTGTACAATAAACAAACATCCCTGACTTCAAGCTCTACTATAGAGTTATAGTCCTGAGAACAGCTTGGTATTGGCACAGAAATAGACAGGTAGACCAATGGAATCACATTGATGACCCTCCACTGATGGGAGATGTCATTCTGTAAATATGTTTCTCATACTGATTAATAAATAAAGCACTGTTGGCCAATAGGAAAGCAAGATAGGCGGGACTAATAGGCAAGGAGGATTAGAGGAAGTAGTAAGGGGGAGTCAGGATGAAGAGACTGGAGACAACAGGTCCGGGCCCACTCTCCGGTAAGATGAGACCACGTAAAAATACTTAGATTAATAGAAATGGGTTAATACTTAAGACGGAGCTAGCTGATAAGAAACAAGTAACTGGCCAACAGCATTATATCAAATACAAAGTCTCTATGTGTTATTTGGGGATGGCGCTGTGGTGGGTCCAGGCCAGCAGGGAAATACCTTACTCGTAATAATACTCCACTCGCTGTTCATTCTCTGAATGACACTTCCTTTGATAGTCCATAAAGTTAGGTAGAAGTAACGATCCTGAGTGAGGTATCCCAGTCACAAAAAGATATACATGGTACGTACTTACTCATATTGGATTTTAGACATAGAACAAAGGATCAGCAGCCTACAATTCACACCACCAGAGAAGCTAGGATACAAGGACTCTAAGACAGTCCCCCACAGAAGGGGAAAGGTACAAGATCTCCTGAGCATATTGGGAGCGGGGGTGGAGGGGGCAAGTGAGTGGAGAGGGAGTAGGAACAAGAGAAGGGGAGAAGAGGAGGGGAGAGAAGAACATGAGGGACCAGGAAAATTGAATTGGGGGACGAACAGACAAGAGCAAGAAAAGAGATGCAATAATAGAGGGAGCCATTATAGGTTTGAAGAGAAAACTGACACTAGAGAAATGTCCAGAGACCTACAAGGATGACCCCAACTAACAATTGGAGCAATAGTAGAGAGGCTACCTTAAATGCCCTTCCCTGATAATGAGATTGATGACTGCCTTATATGCCATCCTAGAGCCCTCATCTAGTAGCTGATGGAAACAGAAGTAGACACCCACAGCTAAACACTGAGCCGAACCCCAGGGGTCCAGTTGCAGAGAAGGAGGAATGATGACTAAAGGGGTCAAGACAAGGCTACAGAAACCCTGAGACAGCTGACCTGAACAAGGGGGAACTCATGGACCCCAATACTGATAGCTGGGAAACCAGCATAGGACCAACCCAGACCCCTGAACATGGGTCTCAGTTA
The DNA here is from genome assembly GCF_943737965.1 of Phodopus roborovskii. Taxonomy (NCBI): domain Eukaryota; kingdom Metazoa; phylum Chordata; class Mammalia; order Rodentia; family Cricetidae; genus Phodopus; species Phodopus roborovskii. The sequence continues at coordinate 13,619,951 of NW_026126460.1, read as the reverse complement.
GAAGGCCTGGACAGTCTAAGGGACCTCAGACAGTGGGACCAGGATGTATCCTTGGTGCACAAAAGGACTTTGGGAGCACATTCCCCATAGAGGAATACTCTCTTAACCTAAAGACAGGAGGGAGTGCCTAGGCCCTACTCCAAATGACTTGACAGATTTTGATTATCTTTGCTGGAAGGCCTCACCCTCCCTGTGGATGGGGTGGGGAATGGGAGGGGTTGGGGTGGGACATAGGAGGATGGGAGGGAGAGGGAACTGGGATTGATATGTAAAATATGAAAAAATAATTTAAGGGGAAAAAGGGGATTATGATATTCACTCACCAATAAATAAAAAATTTCAGCAGATAAATAAAAGATGAGGACTCTTAAAATTTCCTGCCATAAATATAGCTTCTTAGGCCTGACAGTGATGCACACTTGTAACCCCAGTATTGGGCAGCAGAAACTGGGAGTGTGTGTGTGTGGTCGGAGAATGCTTATGAGATTTCCTTGTAACTAATAATAATTTATAACTTTCCTAAGCAGTTAAATTTTCCCACTGACCAAAACTTAGCCCTGAACTAAATAAATATGTTGGGTAAAAAGTAAATGTTACAAAAAACAAAATTTTACTAAAAAAAAATTTACATTGGGAGAGTAAGTATAATTTGATCACATAATCTTTAAAAAGCACAATTTTGTCAATATACTTTCACCCACATGGATTTATCACTTAATGGATGCGGGGGGGGGTTCATGTCTCAATATTCTTTGTGACTTTCTAACGTTGCATTTTCTGTGTACACTGAAAGATGTCATCTGAATTCATTTTATTTGATAATTAATTATTAAAAACCTGTACCCCCATCTACACAGATTCTTCTAAACTCTCCTCTGCTTGTTTCAAAATGCTTAGAAGTCTATTCGCCTTTTCCCATTTAGCTTCCTTACCCCTTACACTCAGTTATCAAATATCATTAAATCTTTAATACTGTGCAAGACTCCCCTCTATACTTACCACGATAGTACCTAGTGGAGGCCACAAACAAGACATAGTGTTCCCTAATATTTGACTGGCAATTTGTAGATTCTGGTGTGCCTCTTACTCCAAAGTACTGTGCATGTCTATATCTCCCTCGAGAGACAAGGACTTACAGTCAAAAACTGGGTAATATTCATTTTTAATGGAGTTTTATAACTATACCTGTATGCATGTACTTGATTGAGAATAACACAACAGAAAATCATTTGTCAAATCAAAGTTTGAAAATGGTAACTTGGAGAGCTGTCGAGCCTGCTCAGCAGGTTAAGAACACCAGGAGATTCCAGCACCCACTTAGGGGCTCACAACCATGTGCATCTCCAGTTCTAGGGGTTGTGATACCTTCGTCTGGCCTTTCCTGTACTGCCTGTGCACGGTACAGTTAATACAGAGGCAAAACACTCACACACATAAAATAGAAATGTATAACTCTTCTTTATAAAATGGCATCTACATTACACTGGGAAGATGTGGCTAGCTGTAGGTGGCCAGTGTGGCAGAATTGAGGCAATATGTTTAGCAGCCATTTCTTTTTCCTCCCTCAGTATGAGGGAAGACAATATTCTCTAGTTTCCTCACATGGACAAAGGGCAAAGCATGGCCATGTGGAGCACATAACTAGTTATGAGCCATGCAGCATGAGTTAAGGGAATGCTGGCTGGCCACTTTCAAACCCACTCATGAATCTTAGGCTTTTCCTCTCTTCTGCCTACTCTAGAGGTCTCAGTTACAGCTATTGGGGTCCTAAAATGGGAACATATGTGGATATTGAAATGTCTGTGCAAAAACGGCACATACTTAGAACCTAAATGGCCCAGAGAGCAATAGCACCTTCAACAGACTTAGGGGATTTCAGAGTGAAATGGAATGTTTGATTTGAACATACCAAGTGCAAAATAAAAAAATACTAAAGGAGAACACAGACAAACCACTGTTGTCCATCTAGTTGGCTTTGGATTATTTAAAATGAACTCAATGCATTTTAGAAACTGTATTTTGAATTGTATAGTTTCCCTATACATCCTAATTCCTAAAGACATTCTGCTTTTATTCTAAAGAAATGGTTCTTTGAAGGAATTTATAAAAATCCTTATGTTTTCTAGAAGTAAAAAATGGAACAATAATGCTCTACTGATACCATAACTATATCAAAATGCTTGATATCACAAATCTCCATGAGAAATAGTGAATACTAGTCATGCATGAATGACACATGCCTATAAATTCACACACGTGAGGTTGAGACAGGAAGATTGACCAACTTGAAGCTAATTTGAGCTATGGAGTAATTATATAAGACCAGCCTTGGATATATAATAAAACTCTGTCTCAATGTTTTAGTTAGGGTTACTATTTTATGGTGAAACACCATGACCAAAATAATGTGAGAGGAAAGGACTTATTCAGTTATGCATCCACACACAATCATCAGCAAAGGAAGTCAAGATAAGAACTCAAGAAGAACAGGAGCTTGGAGGCAGGAGCTGATACAGAAACCACAGAGGAATGCTGGTTACTGGCTTACTCCCCATGGCATGCTCAGCTTGCTTTTTTATAAGACCTAGGACCACAAGTCCAGGGATGCTACCACCCATAATGGGTTGAGCCCTCCCCTATGAACTGTTAATTAAGACCATGCCTTGCAAGACTGCTTATAGTCTATGGAGGCATTTTCTCAATTGAGGTTCCCTCCTCCCAGATAATTCTAACTTGTGTCAAGGTGACATAACACTAGCCAGTACGCTCAATAATGACAAAAGAAAAAGAAAGTAAGAAAAGAAAGAAATATGATTCATTGAGAGCAAAGACACTCAAGTCATTCTCTGGCCTTCACATATATGCATATGCACAAACATGAACACTTGTATACAGCACACACATTCACACAAATAATAACAGAACTCTGTTTGTAGAATGTCTTTGAGTCGTCTTCAAATAAACCAAAGATCAGGAATACTTATTAGAGAACAAAGAGCTGTTTGTTTGTTTAAATCTTGTGTGAATTGTTTTGCGCTTGCTGACAAATTTATGTTTGGCAAGTGTCTACGTAAGTGACACAGTTTTGAAACTTGCTTTTCTTGTAACCTTGCGTCCCAGTTGAGAATACTGTGAAATGGACAGCTTCTACCCATATCAAACTTTTCCACAGTTTAGTTACTGCTATCTGCCAAAAGTTGTATGTGGCCTAATAGGTGAAAGTTCATTCACAACAGTGGTCACCTTGAGTAAAGCACTTGTTTGAAGAAAGGCTGAAGTATCCTGATAAGATAAATCATTTTTTTCACTCCCAATTATTTCTAATTCTGCTCAGAAAATCCAGATTTGCTGCTATAGAGTTAGTGTCTTAATTGCCCGTAAGCATGTTATTGGTAACTGAAGTTCCAAATGGCCAATATTGTAAGTTATTTCTGTTTTAAGAGCTAAGTATGGAAATAAGGATTCAGGCCCTGACTGCATTCTTAGCTAAACTGTATAATCTTGGATTATAAGAATGGGACACAAACTTAATGGAACAATGAATACTTGTACACTTTGCCCAGGAACCAGGAGCAACCTCTGTTGTAGGAAGAAAGTTCAAATATAATAGAAAAGAAACATGCACTCCACTTTTACGTATTATAATGTAATTATTAAAACTCCAAGAATGTTTAGTCCAGTCCCAGTCTTACAATAGCACAGTTATAGAAAGGTGATAATGAAGGCAAAAGGGAAAATAGTCTCCCTCCCTTCCTCCAATCCCATGTGTGCATAGTATTTTATTTTATATATTTATATATAGTGTTATATGTGTGTGCATGTGTAATATTATTTTTAAAAATACAAACTTTTCAGAAGCTTATCTTGATCTTGCTTAATTAAATGAAACTTTAAGTATAATGTCAAACTCATGTCTAGCATTGTGGATCATGTGGATCTGTTGAATATCCCAAAAGATATTATAAACTCTTTTAAATGGAAAGAATGAGATGATGTTTATTGGTCAGGCGGTGGTGTTGAACGCCTTTAATCCCAGCACTTTGGAGGCAGAGGCAGGCAGATCTCTGTGAGTTCAAGGCCATCCTGGTCTACAGAGCGAGTGCCAGGTTAGGCTCTGAAGCTACACAGAGAAACCCTGTCTCAAAAAACCAAAAAAATTAAAAATAGTTGATGTTTATCAACTCTTCCCATGAAATTAACTTTCTTTAGCTGCAAAGGTGACACATTGTATCGCAGATAACACACATTGATCCCTAAACAACTGGATAAAAACTCACAGCATAAAATTAACTACCTACACGTAGATCTGTATAAAAAGAGAGAGAGAATTCTGTGCTTAGACCCAGGCCCTATTCTGAAGATATCTCAAAATATATATTCTATAGCTCCCAATTTGAGACAGTTCTGGCCCCAAGAATTTTTAGTGAGCAATACTCAGCTCGAATTTTCTTTGGGTGCTCAGGAGGCATGGTCTGAGAAAACCCTTGGGATTTTCTGCTGCTTCTGCCTACTAGGTAGGTTTAGCAGCCCTGTGGCCTCTAGGCGCCAGAAGCACAGATTTAAATAGAACTTACATGGTGAGATTAGGCAAGCATCCAGAATCCTGAAATGTGGCACAACCTTGCACAGCCCCAAGGACAGAATGCTTTTAGATTCTTCAGGCTTTGGCTCTGTTCCTTCCAGATCACTGGCAATAAAGCTTGCCCTTGGACAGGAAGCTTAAGCACTTGGATCAGGGCAACAAGTCCCAAAAGATATTCTCTTCTCACCTTCTCTCTTTATGCCAATGGTCCGCATCAGTGTCTTGCGTTTTCTTTCCTTCTTTTTTCGATTGCAATTGAATCAGGCCCAAGAAGTTTGGACTTGGAGAGTCAGACAGGCGTGGATGCTTTCTCGCTAAATTTCATGGAGGAGTATAGTCTTTCTTGTATGCAACACTCCAAAGCCCCAACCACAAGCCCTAGACTCTGTTGTAAAAATATCACTTTGGAAAAATAGGCAGTCGAGTCGGGCTGGGAAGACAGCTCAGTAGAGAAAGGTAGTTGTTGCCAACTATGATAACCGGAGATTAATACCTAGAACCCATACAGTAGAAGGAGAAAACTAACTCCTGTCATTGTCCTCTCATTTCTACATGTGCACCGTGGCACATACCACCCACCCCAAGTCAAAATAAATGTGGAAAAAAGAAAAACAGGGAGATCCATAATTAAGGGACAGGAATCTTTCCAAAACAGGTGAAGAGATCAAAAAGAAAATATTTTCTATATTAATTTATTTTTTATTTTTGTTTTACATATCGATCCCAGTTCCCTCTCACTCCCTTCCTCCCTTCCTCTTTCCTTCTGTCCCACCCTCTCATGCCCCCCAGCCACCCTCCCCTCCTATCCCCCCCACTCCACATGTAGGGTGATGCCTTCCAGGAGGGGCCACCCAAATCTGTCAAGTCACCTGGAGCAGGGACCAGGGCCTCCCTCCTGCCTCTAGGTCAAGGGAGCATCCCTCCATGGGGGATGTGCCCCCAAAGTCCCCCTGTGCACCAGGGATACATCCTGGTTCCACTCTCTGAGGTCCCTTAGATTACTCAGGCCTTCTAGCTGAGACCTATGTTCAGGGGGCCTGAGTCAGTCCCATGCTGGCTTCCCAGCTATCAGTCTGGGGGCCGTTAGCTCCTCCTTGTTCAGGTCAGCTGACTCTATGTGTTTTTGCAGTGTGGTCGTGTCCTCCCTCTCTGCATCTGGATTCCAGTTCAGCTCAGTGTTTAGTTGTAGGTGTTTGCTTATGTTTCCATAAGCTACTAGATAAAGGCTCTATGATGGTGGATAAGTTAGTCATCAATCACATTATCAGGAAAGGGCACCCATTGGAGCCTTTCCACTGTTGCTCAAATTGTTAGTTGGCATCAGTTTTGTAGGTCTCTGGACATTCCTCCAGGTTCAGTTTTCTCTTCAAACCTACAATGGCTCCCTCTCTTACAGTCTGTCTGTCTGTCTGTCTGTCTGTCTGTCTGTCTGTCTATCTATCTCTTCTCTCATCTATTCCTCCCCTGACTCAATCTTCCTAGTCCCACATGCTTTCCTCTCCCCCCCTTCTCTTTCTCCTAGTTCCCTCTCCACTCACTGCCCCCCCATGTGTTCTGGAGATCCCCCTTCTGCCTTCTGTGAGGGACCCTATATGAATCTCTTAGAATCCTCCTTGTATCCCAGTTTGGACATAGAGCAAAGGATCACCAGCCTATAATTCACACCTCCAGAGGAACTGGGATCCAAGAAGAAAATATTTTAAGAATAAGTGATTAGGACTTATGGAGCTTTGTCTATTTGTGGGACTCCTAACAATGCAAACAGGGCTGTCCCTAAAGCTTTGTCTGACTCTTGGGAACAGATTTCTCATACTGGATTGCCTTGCCCCACCTTAATACAAGGGTAGGTGATTATTCTTAACATAACTTGATATGCCATGCTTTGTTGATATCTATGGGGGGGGTGTCCCTTTCTGGACAGAAACAGAGGAGGAGTGGATTTTGGGAGGGGGAAGAAGGGAGTTGGAGAGATAGAATGGGAGGTGTTGAACCCTAATTCTGGGGTCCTGATGGGCCGATGGGAGAGCCCCGTGACACAAACACCAAAACCAGGAAATGCAACAAGAGGTGTTTATTGAACGAAAGCACTTGGATGTCAGCAATCTCGGGGAAAGATGCACACCCCCCCCCAAAGGGTTCAGGCTCCTTTTTATAGAGACAAGCCCCAAATCAACATACATGCATGGGGCACAAGGTGATTGATTACAAAGTATGATCTCATGTTTGAGAGATCACCCAGGTATGACCTGTTCTTATTCAAAGGATAAACCATAGAATGACTTGGAAAGTCCCCAGACTGTCCGTTGGCCAGGAGGGACCCAGACAGGGCTGTTCATCTGGAATCATTTGTTCCAGGGTTGGGGGCCTATTTCCTTGTTGTGGGCCAACACCTGTGAGAAACTTTTTTCATACTCTGGCTTTCTCTTGGCTGCAACTAGCCCTGTTTAACAAGATCAGTCTATCATATAACCACTAGCCCCATCATCATAGTAACCTTTCTTGTTCTCATAATTTTTGATGTTTCCTCCTATGTCAATGTCTATTCTTTATGATTTTCTATTTTCTGCTTGCAAGAATTATTCTTCTGCCCCTTTCCTACATGCTTGCTCTGCAAACTAAAAATCTTTCAGAGGAAAAGAGGAAGCAGAAACTGTAGTCAGGGTGTAAAATAAATAAGTTAAATTTAAAAAAGAATAAGAGATTAGCTGGACATGGTAGCACACACCTTTAGTCTTAGTATTTGGGTTGCAGAGTCAGACAGATGTCTGTGAGTTCAAAGACAGCTTGGTCTATATAGAGAGTTTCAAAACAATCAGGGCTACATAGACCAGTAGAGAAACAGAACAGAGGGGAAAAAATTTATGGACAGATCCCAACATGTAAGAATTCATATGAGAAAGTATTTTAAATGAGCAGCAAAGATAGGTTCTTGCAATTGCCTGAGTGTTTGTGCCACACACACACACACACACACACACACACACACACACACACACACAAATATTCACATGGAACAACTTTTAATATTCTGAGTGTGTTAAGAGTTCTAGACTTTGGGAAACAAAGCAGGTGAGAGAGAAGAGACTCTGTGAATAGAATTAGAATCTGTGGTGGTTTGAATAAGAATGGCCTCCATAGGCTGATATATTGGAATACTGAGTCACCAGTGAGTGGAACTCTTTGAGAAGGACTAGAAGATTAGGAGTTTATGCCTTGTTGGCTTAGGTGTGGCCTTCTTGAGTTAAGTATGTCACTGGGGCGGGCTTTAATGTTTCAGAAGCCCAGTGCCTCAGATGTGCAATTTCTCTGCCCATGGAACTCTCAGCTACTGCTCCAGCACTTGCCTGCAGGCCACTTTAAGATGGAGAATTTATTTAATCTTTGGGCTGAAGACAAATTTGAGGGAAAGGGGATTGAAAAAGATTACGGCACATAGAGTTAAGCAGAGGCTGATAAGAAAAAGAGGGAAAATGCTCTTGAATTAAAATGCCTTTGTTCTCACTTCTCCAAAACGTGATCATTTCTAATGGATGTCAATATTAGTTACAAGTGCTTATGGTAATTCTATCTGTATGCTAATTGCTTTGTCTCCATTATATGAAAATCTCCCCAACAATCTTACGACACAGTTACTGTTTACTTTGATCTCAAGCAAACAAAGGCTTACATAGTATATGTTAGAGGCACTAAGTTCATTGGAACAGAACATTGGCTCCATATTCCTAACATTTCCTAATATCTTAATATATGGCTTGTTATGATACTGTCTTATTTATTTTCATAACTAAGTGATTTTTAAAGGTTACAAGTACTTGCTCAACCTCTGCATCCCTCATGGCCTAGATGTTATGATGTCCCTTGAGAAATGAATGTTCTGATCCCCTAAAGATGAAAAGGTTAAAATTTAACATTGCCAACAATTGCTTATACCAGATCAGAACAACAACTCACAAATAGTACTTGGTTTTAGACAATAGACAAATGAAATTCATTTGTCCTTCAATGTATTTTAACAACAACTTTAAAACTCCCTATGTTGTTATGAATTCTGGATTAGATGGTACTAAGGTCATAATTTCCCTAACCATGTAAACAAGGCTTTGACATTATCTGTCTAGTTTTTTTTTTCTCCAGTGGAAAGAACAAGAAATGAAGAGAAGAGATTATTATCCAACGCTTTCCTTCAATACAAGAACTACCCAAACTGTCCAGTAGGAAAAACAAAAAACAAAATCAAACAACAAAATACAAGGATTAGCAGGATCAACTGCTGCAAACACTTTCTAAATGAATAGATGGGAACTGAATCTGAGGAAGGGTCAGGTCCTCTGGTTTTTATGTTTCCTTGGCAACCTGGGCAGAGTGTGCCGTCTTCTTAGATTTAGGGGAGGAGACACAGTCATGCATTACTGTGTACTGGTCTCCTACTGTGCCTGGAATGGATTCTCTACATATTTTGAGTTAGGTTCACAACAAGGGTATGAGGTAGCTGCTATTAATATCTCCATGTGACAAATAAGGAAAGGAGTGATTAGGGAACTTCAAGAGAAGATTTTTCAGTCTCAGTCTAGAATGTTCTTTCCCATGTGTTTCGTATTGTGGCATAAAGTGAAAAAGGCTGGAAATCAAGGTCTCCACTGCTCACGTTTCTTTTTTTAATTGCCATCACTTTTCTCCTTGTATCACACTCTGTCTTATGTGATATAATATTGTTCTTGTCTTAAAAATATTAAGTATTGTTTTATTTTTGTATGAATGTACATCTGTACACCAACTGTATTTCTAGTGCCTGTGGAGGCCAAAGAGGACTTTGGAAACACTAGAACTAGAGTTACAGAGGGTGTGAGCCACCATATGGTTGCTAGAAATTGAACCCCTGTCCTCTGGAAGAGCATTCAGTGCTCTTAACCACCTAGCCAGCTCATAGGTATACAATTGCCCTCTGAAAGCAAGTATTTTATCTTATACAAGTTTATGTTTTCATGATTAGAAAAAACTTAACATTTATGGAATTAATGGGTTATTTTTGCCCCCCTTAGCTATAAGCACTCTTTACTTCCTATCACACTAAATGTAAACTCCTTGCTTTGATATTTACTACTTATAAAAATATTGGCCACCAACATTTGCCTTCCAACGATGGCAGCAAATCTGTGTGTTTGGCCTTTTGCAAGCATCAACCCATGATCTTACAGACAGGAATGTCAAATTCAGGTAGTCTCAGAGGCAAGTCTGCAGGAAACTCTCTGCTAAGGCATTGCCCTAAGATTACCAATTGAGGTAGATTTCTTATTTCCCAACATACACTTTCCAGTTAGACAAGTTCCTCTACCCATCCCTTCCTTTGTTCTTTCTGATGAGCTTTCCTCAGTTTGTTATACTCCTCCTAGCCTTTTTTTTTTTTTTTTTTTTTTTTTTCATTATCTTTTAATGCTCCAAGCTCAGGAATATCCATTAGTATATGGCTCTGGCTGCCATTGACATTTCAATTAATGAAAGTATGCCCTTTCCTGGGCATGATGGCAAATGCCAGTAGTCTACTTTCTCAGATACTAAAGCAGGAGGATGCTTAAATGTGTAGAAGTTCATGAGATCAGTCTGGGCAATACAAAGAAACCCTATCTCACCCTCTCTAAAAAGGCATGCCTTGTAGAACTCTCGGGGAAGTATAATTGACTCAAAGGGGTGTGTGAAATCCTGGTTATTGTTTAACCTTTTATATAGTTTATCACAGCTGATTCTACACTTAGAAGCTGGTTTGTTGCATTATGTGGGAGGCCTGAGTTCTAGTCCCAGGGACACACACACACACACACACACACACACACACACACACACACACACGCACACGCACGCGCACGCACGCACGCACGCACGCACACACACACACAGAGAGAGAGAGAGATGACAGAGACACAGAGAGAGACAGAGACACAGAGAACTTGCGCTTCCTTGTTTTCATTTGATAAAAGGAAACAGTAACTTCATGATAAAGAAACCTGACAAACAAGATCTTAACAAAACACAGCAACCGAACAAGACAGTGGACACACATAGTTTATATTAATGCTGCCAGTTGGAAACCTGAAAGAAAAAAAAAAAAAACCCAAACACAATCAGATTAAGTTACTTCTAGAAAATGAATGATAAAAGAAAGGCAAAAAGGAAATGAAACTAAAACTAAGCAAACTTAAAAGAACAGAGTAGTAAGGCAAAGCAACCTGCGCCAGGGTTGCCATTATTGCCTATGGTGTCCTGGGGAGGAGCCGTCATTACTCAGTGTCAGAAGTTCTGCTAGTCACGTACAAGGCCCTGAAGTCCATTCCCAGCACCTAGAGACAAAACATCAGGCCTGGGTGGAGTACGGGGTCAAAGCTCACTGTAATGAAAGGGAACTACTGGAGATTTGCTGAAATTGGAAAATAGACGGTACATTTTTGGAGAATTTTACCTAAGGTGGACATGGTAGCACACAACTTTAATCTGCCACTGCTTCCTAGTAGCAGAATTAATGTACATTATGTATGTGCTTGGAAGGCAGAGGTAGGCAGATCTCTGGGAGTTCAAGGCCAGCCTGGTCTAAAGAGCAAGTTCCAGGTCAGCCAGAACTACTAAGTGAGAACCTGTCTCAATAGACACACCACAGTTTTACTGTGTTAAATGTCCATATTTAATAACTCTACTATGGTTATTAAGGTAATTTCTTTGTTCTTAGCAAATAACAGGAGGAAGGAGGCACAATATATACAATAGGTTTTCAAATGGTTCAGAAAAACCTCTTTATATGTGGCAAATAAGTAAAAAATATTAATATTTGAACATCTGAGGAAAGGGCAAATGGCCTTGGGTAACTTTTGTTCATATCTGACATTTTTCTTAGTAAGCTAACAAAGAAATTTGGATGTGAATATTGATATTGAGCTCATTTAATTTTGAAAAATGTAAGAGAAAAGGGAGATTATCTAAGATAAAGTACACACTAGCAGTGTTAGAATCCAGTAGCAATTCGAGAAGCTTACCATAAAAAGGCAGTGTAGTAAAAGTTCAAGCCAACTAGTTATTATTATCACAAGGAAGAGGGCTTATATGTCGTTCAAGTGGTGTGGAAAGGCAAGAAAAGATCACTGGATCATATGTTTATCCAAGTGTGTATAATAAATTGGATCTCTGTATATGTTGAGAAATACTTGTTGTGAAGACAAAAGATTTTTCTCAGGTCCTTGCAGTAATTTTTAGCCTCTAAAAGAAATATTATTTGAATGTGCACCCCTGTCCCTACTAGAAACCAACAGACTAGAAAGATGGATAGCAGTGAATGGGGTTAGAGCTGAGGAGCATTGATGGGCCCAATAACCCCAGATAAGGCCTCCATAGGCCTATCTCAGCAGTGCCGTACTTGACACTATTGGCATTAATTCACTAGATGGGAAAGGAGGCATGATTGTAATAGGTCATTATGACCGTCCCTCAAAAAGGCAGAAGCCAGCCAATGCATGCAACGATGGCAAATAAAACAGCTATCATTCTGGGAGTTGAAGTACTGTGACATTTCATTAGACACAAAACCTTTAAGAGGAAATTAGTGGTTCACACACTTTGGGGCCTAAAAGTCTGAGGAGACGGGGGCAGGGGTTCTAATGGGAAGTTCCTATTAGAAGTTCCTTTACACCCCTACACCCATGCATTAGCTGGACTCTCCTGAGTGTGCTTGTAAGCTGAGCCCTAGGGGGGATAAAAGACAGATCTCTGGAGTTCACTGGGCAGACAGGCTAGCCAAATCTATAAGATTCTGGTTCAGTGAGGAAACCTGGAGGGCGAAGATGAAGACCTGACACCTGACAGGGACTCTATTTCTTCTTCTTCTTCTTCTTCTTCTTCTTCTTCTTCTTCTTCTACTACTACTACTACTACTACTACTCACACACACACCAAGATGTACAAAAATAACACCTACATACAATACACAGTACTTATAAGTAAAAATATTTTTTAAAATTAAAAGAACAAACAAGACTCCATGGCTTCCCAGACTGTTGGTTCTGTGAAGTACTAAAACTTTTCTCTAAAACATTTCTATTTGCCTTCCTTTCAGAGAGCTGCCAGCTGATTTCTAACACCAAATATCTTTCTCCTTCACTTTTTCATTATTTCATATTTGATGACTTTTCTCCTTGACTTAGAAAGACCCCTTAATTTGCCTCCTTAGAGATCTAACCTGGACATTGTTTAGAGGTCAAAACCTTTCAGGCAGGCATTCCCCATCACAAAAACGTCAAATTCAAACACTTAATTACCAAACATTTTGTTGAACTTAAAAAAAGAAAAGAAATGATCCTGTACGAGTCCAAGTACTATTGGAGAACTGAACCAATTGTTGTTGTTTTCATATCAAATATATTCCTATTTTTTTTCATAGGGTAGCTACAAACTTTTGCAAGAAGGAAAAAAAAATCAAAAAACAAAACAAAAAAAAAAAGGCGCAATCCTTTTACAGAGAGTATTCATAGAGTTGTCTATGTGAAGTGAGCCTTCCTGCGTTAGGAAATTAGTTTCGTGCACATTTCTGTGCCGGACTTCAGGACCTGGAAGGGGAAGGAACTTGGGGCGGGGCGCAGACCCCGCCCGAGCTGGCGGCCCCGCCCTGCCGCCCACAGTTGGCTGTCCCCGAGGCCCGCCCCGCCGCCCGGCGGTCCCGCCTGCGTCCGCTGCAGAGCCGGAGCCCTGTCCTCTGCCCGCTGTCCCGCCATGGCTGCGCGCTTGCTCCTCCGCTCCCTGCGTGTCCCGAGCGCCCGCTCCGTGCCACGCCCGCCGCCCTCCACCCGGTGAGTGCGAGTCCAGCCTGGGGTGCGGGCAGCCGGGGTCACGGCGTTCGGGGGATGGGGTGTGGCGACACGGTCGGGGGGAGGGACGGGGCCTTCTCTCCGGAACCCGGAGCTGCCCGCTGCGGCGCGGAGAACTCGGGGTGCCACCACCTGCTCCCCTCCACCGGCCGATGCACCCCAAATGGCAAGGCTCGGCCCGAATGCTCGCTCCGGGCCTGGGCCCCGCCTCGCGTCCTACCCGGTGTCTTTCAAAGAGTTGCCCCGAAGCGGGGGCAGTCACCTCCCAGGCGCGCTGCCACCGAGTAGCTGAGGCCTTTGGCCCAGTTGGAACCGAGGCTGGGGACTGTCAAGCCTGACCGTGAACTTAGGACTCCGCGTACAGAGGCGCGGAAAGGAAGACCCGTGCAACTTTAATAATCCCGACTCCAGCGTTCAGGCGAGGGCCCCATCTGATAAATTAGCTGTAGACTTATTAGCAAATCTTTAAGCTAATTAAATGTAGAGGGATTAATAGACAGCTTTCAAGAGCTTTAGAGACTATGACGCGGGTGGTTATGTTGAGATCAAAAGTCTTACCTATCCTAAAATCCATTCATTGGATAAAGCAAACTGGAGGCTCAAAGCCTTGTTAATTAGGGTGGCCGGGCATTTAAATGAGCTAATTAGCACATTGTTGTGGAGTAGCACAAAGTGTTGAAGTGAGGCTTACCCATTGGGAGGGGTTTGGGAGGCGCGGAAAAGTTCCAAGAACTTTTAAGATAGGAATGCTTTCTATTCTGCAGAACACTCTGCTTTTTCTGCATTTTGACCCAGTCTTCTTCGCGCTTTTAAAATTAGAGAACCCAGAAATGATCTTATTTTGATTCACACGGAGGCGGCGGGGGGAGGGGGGGCCCTACCTTAAAGAGACTATTGGAAGATAATGAGTCAGGAGCTACAGTTTTATCTTCACAACTTTCTTAAACTTTTCCGATCATAATGATGAACGATCTTGTTGAAACACCCTCTGATTCAGCATTTATGGAGTGAGGCCTAGGCGAAGCCAAGAGCATGTACTTATAACTGACTCCTAAGGGCTGAGTGTGCTAGTGGTTCATTTAGTTTCTTCCTTTTTGTTTTTTATGTAAATGAGGCCTTAAAGTGGTGGCACAGAGACAAGGGGATGCTGAGGGATTTCAAGTCTGGCTTGAGCCACTTGGTGAGGCTCACTTAAACAGCAGAGAAAACGGACAGTTGTTGACTTAGTACAGGTGTCCCAACAAACTTAACTGCTAAGTACATGTTTTGGTTTCTGTCCTCCCCAAATTCCCTTCAGCACCTTTAACTGAACTGGCAGGTGTGTAATCTTTGTGCATTTCTTTCTTTATACTTAGAAATATTTCAAGAAATTTTGTGTAATATTTTAAGACCCAGGCAGAGTTACACACAAGTTCTGTCTATATATTGTTAATTGATCCTACCTGAATCTAAGAAGCATAGTATCATAATTCCAGCACTGCTCCTACATGGAGGGGAAACCAATGTATGGAAAATCTGTATGGAAATGCATGTGCTTTAAAGTGTTTATCTAATAGCAACTTAAAGTAAATGTTTGTCTAGTTGATATGACATGGTTGTGTTCTGTGAGTCTGACTGTGTGAAAATCTGGTCACTAGTTAAATGACTCTGGTGAGATTTAGGAGGTGTGGCCTTGCTGTAGGAAGTAAATCACTGGTGGGTGGACCAGTTTGCTTTCTCTTCTTTGTGCTTATGGTTGTAGATGTGAGCTTCTTGCCCCAGAACCTGTTTACTGCTATGCTCTCCTGCCAGGATAGTGAAAGACCCTTATCTCTCTAGAACTATAAGGCCAAATAAACCATTTCTTCTATGGATATGGTGTTTATCATAGCAACAGAAAAGTGACTAATATAGTACCATAGCTTCATCATCCATTCATCTGTTGGACGTGTAGTCCATTTTCTGGTGGTTGTGAGTACAGCAACAATGAATGTGGGTGTGTAAGAATCTCGGTGATCCTCTGGAAGTCAATATGGCGATTTCTCAGAAAATTGGGAATCAATCTACCTCAAGACCCGGTTATACCATTCTTTGGCATGTACTCAAAGGATGCTCAATTATACCACAGGGACATTTGCTCAACTATGTTCATAGCAGGTTTATTCGTAATAGCCAGAACCTGGAAACAACCTAGATGCTCCTCAACCGAAGAGTGGATGAAGAATATGGGGTACATTTACACAATGGAGTACTACTCAGCTGCTAAAAACAACGATATCAGGAAGTTTGAAGCCAAATGGATAGAACTAGAAAAGATCATCCTAGTTAGGTAACCCAGACAAACATGGTATGTACTCATTCCTAAGTGGATATTAACTGTAAAGGATAACTATACTACAATCCATGGACCCAGAGAGGCTGGGTAACAAGGAGGGCCGGGGGGGGGGGGGAATGCATGGATCTCCCTGAGAAGGAAAAATAGAAGAGATCTCCTGAGTGGACTGGGGATGGGGGGGGACCTGATGGATTAGTTTGGGGGTGTGGCTGGAGGGGGAGAGTAATGAAAGGGATGATTAGAAAAGGTGGGTCATTTCAGGGTCAGGTAGAAACTCCCATGACTGTACAAGGATGACCCAGCTAAGACTCCTAGCAATAGTGGATATGTAGCCTGAACTGGCCATCTCCTATGATCAAATTGGTGACTACCCTAATTGTCATCAGAGAACCTTCATCCAATAACTGATGAAAACAGATGCAGACACCCACAGCCAAACATCAGCCCCTGCTCAGGAAATCTTGCTGAAGAGAGGGAGGAAGGATTGTAGGAGCCGAAGGGGCCAAGGACATCACAAGAAAACCCAAGAATCAACTAACCTAGCTCATAGGAACTCAGAGTCTAAACCAACCACCAGGGAGTCTGTATTGGACTGACCTAGGCCCTATACATATATGTTAACGGTTGTGTAGGTTTGTCTTCTTGTGAAACTCCTAACAATGGGAACAGGGGCTGTCCCTAATGCTTTGGCTGGCTTTGAGGAACCAATTCCTCATACTGAATTGCCTTGTCCAGTCTTTATATAAGGTAAGGGTGCCTAGTCCTAGTCACCTTGATATGCCATGCTTTGTTGGCATCCATGGGAGGCCTGTCCGTGTCTGAACAGAAATGGAGGAGTGGATTGGGGGTGGGTAAGTGGAGGGGAGGTGGGGGAAGGGAATGGGAGGGTAGGAGGGAGGAGAATCTGTGGTAGAGTCAGGATGTAAAATAAATAAAGGGGAAAAAAAGAATCTGTGATAGGATACAGCATCTTTTGGGTGCACGCCCAGTATCGCTGGGTCTTATGTTAGCTCTGTTTCTAGTTCTCTCTCTCTCTCTCTCTCTCTCTCTCTCTCTCTCTCTCTGTCTCTCTCTCTCTCTTTCTCTCTCCCTCTTACTGTTTTTCTTTTTTTCTTTTTGGAAAATAGTACACACACACACACACACACACACACACACACACACACGCACGCACGCACAGTCTACTTTACACACAGCAGTGGAAGGTGGTAAGTTTCATCAATTAATGGAAATAAATATACTGTTTTTCTTTTAGGAAACCTCTACACTGTTTTCCAAAGTGGCCTCACTAGTTTCCACTCCCACCACCAACGTGTGTAATGGCTTGTCCATATCCCAGCCAGGATTAGCTGTCATTCTTTATTCATTTGTTTCGGTTTTCGGTTTTTTCGAAGACAGGGTTTCTCCTGTATGTAGCCCTTGCTGTCTTGGAACTTGCTCTGTAGACAGGCTGGCCTTGAACTGAGAAAACTGACAAAAAGTCCTTTCATGTTCCCTGAGGGCAGTGGAGGAGAGGGATGGAGGGGAGAGGGAAGTGTCTGCTGAGGAGCCTCAAGAAGTCCATACAAATCCACTCAGTCTTGCTGAGCATTTTGATTGGCATTCCAATTGACCCCAGTGGCATTTTGGTTGACACTGCAGCGTGGCAGTGACATTGACACGCTTCGCATCTTAGGCTCCTGCTATTTGGAATTGTGATTCTGGATACTTTGCTACTTTGGGAGGGTTTGCATTGTTTTAAACATCGTATGTGATGTGAAAATTTACCACTGTTATTCTGTTGTAGTGTTTGGCTTTTATGCAGGTGAGTCTGTGCGCTGTTTGGGAACAGTGTGCTCGCCTCAGCTCACATCTGTGGTTGGATCAAGCATGATCCACTTTGCAGATTTCTGAATGGAGACTGTTGAATTGTGACAAAATGCTGTTCTTCTTTTTGACTGTGGCGGGAGGGCTGAGGGGAGGGCTTTTGACAGGGTCTGGGAGGTAAGGAGGTCCTATCTGAAGCATATCTCAGGGTTCCATTTCGTTCACTGGCATTCATTTGGATGTCAAGAGTAACAGTTGTTTTAATTTCCTTAATGCATGTTTCTTTAAGATGTTCTCATTCTGGAGCAGAAGCACGCCTGGAAACCCCTTCTGCTAAAAAATTAACTGATATCGGAGTCAGGAGAATCTTCTCCTCTGAACACGACATTTTCCGGGAAAGTGTAAGGAAGTTTTTTCAGGAAGAAGTGGTCCCCTACCATGCAGAGTAAGTGCCCTCCTTCCCCACTTTCCTGGAATGTCATGCTCGTGACCCAAAAGTGCTTTCTTTGCATGTTCACTCTTCTTTACTGTACTACTGTTGAGATCATAGGTGGGATTTCTTAGTTTTGTAAATAGTTTATTATTACTGTGAATATTCTTAATTTTGTTTTTCAAGTCCTCAACTGTGTTCCCAGGCTTGTCTTGAAATCTTAGGCACAAGTATTTTCTCCCCAGTTGCCCAAGTATCTGGGGCTACAAGCTTGTGTTGTCACATTTGACCTTTTAGAGTGTCATTCAAGAGTGAGAAAGTTTATGGATTTACAATGGAACCTAAGAATAACATTTAAAAAATAAACAAAGCAAAACAAAAACGAGACAAAACGTATGGTTAATTGTCAAATCCCAAGTCCGTTTTATAGTCTTTCTTTTTCTGTGTTATGAATGAATGAATGAATGAATGAATGAATGTAAATGTTTAAAAGGTCAGCATAGTGCAGCTTGGTAGGTCATTGGCAACCTCTAAATATTTTTTATCACTGATTTTGTTTCTAAAAAGTCTTATAGATTAATTTATGGGTATGAATGTTTTGCTTGTATGCATTTCTGTGAATCCTGTGGATTCTGGAACTGTAGTTAAGGATACTTATGAACCACTCTGTGGGTCCTAGGAATTGAACCCAGGTCCTTTGTTCTTAACCACTGACCCATCTCAGCCCTCCTACCAGTATCTCTTGATTAATCACTTTATTATTGAAGAAAAATTTCATTGGTACTAAAGTAAAATTTTGTCACTTCAAAATTCACTAATTTTGCTATATTGCAAATGGCTTTTAAATATTATTTAAGAATATCTTTTGTGATTTTTTTTTTTTTTTTTTTTGAGACAGATCCTATGTAGCCCTGGCTGGCCTGGAAGTGTCTAGGTAGACCAGGCTGGCCTTAAATTCACAGATATCCACCTTCCTCTTCTTCCCAGTGCTGGGATCAAAGGCATGCACAACCATGCCCAGTTCCAATTCAGCATTTTTACGGAATATGTGGAAGTTTTACAAGTCCTGTTCGGGAGATTTCATGGCTATAGGGTAAAACTAAGCTTATACCCTAGAGCATCAGGGACCCCTGAGAGCAGCAGATCTGTTGTGGGTCTAGATAATAGATCACAAGGGGGCAAAAGGTGGCAATGACAAGGAAGGAAAAAAAAGGGGCAGAAATGGGTCAGATACACATTGAAAGGCCTGTGACCAGTGCCACCGGTTACTTTAAATTAAAGACATGGTCCCGCACAAATCTCAAGTTCCTAGTGTGGCCATTTGCGTAATTTTCAGAAAGTTTGTCTGACTTCAACTTTGTTTTTGCAGATGGGAGAAAGCTGGAGAAGTGAGTAGAGAATTATGGGAGAAAGCTGGCAAGCAAGGTCTGCTCGGCGTCAACATTGCAGAGAAACATGGCGGTATTGGTGGAGACTTGTTCTCAACAGCAATTACTTGGGAAGAGCAGTAAGTATGGAGGCATTTAAAGGTGGAGTCTTGCTTTAAATTGTCCTTCCCGACATTATAATGAAAATACTTTCTGAAGTTATTGGAAGACTGAAAATTCAGTGTAAAATATGGGGGTGACCCATGTGTATACTCAGTCTTTGATGTGGGAAGGTATGCCATTATTTTTAAATTAATTGTTAAATTGGATGCTGTTGGCAGTGCAGGTGTGGTTCACACCTGTTACCCTAGCACACAGGAGACAAAAGCAGGATTGCTGAGAGTTCAAGGCTAGCTTGTTTTACATAGAGTTCTAGAACAGGTGGAACTACATAGCAAGGCGCTGCCTTAAAAAACAAAAATAGCCAGGCATGGTAGCATACGACTTTAATCTCTGCACGCGGGAGGCAGAGGCAGGTGGATCTCTGAGTTTGAGGCCAGCCTGGTAGATGGAGATAGTTCCAGTATAGCCAAGACTTCAGGGAGAAAACCTGTCTTAAAAAAAACAAAACAAAACAAAAAACAACAACAACAAAAACCCAAGGAAACAAAAAGTAGCTTCATTTTTTATTTCTGGTTAGTTTTCTCTCCCCCAACCTCTTTTAAAGAGTATAGCAGATTGGGAAGATATTCCATTGAAATATGCCAAAGGTTACATTGTAAGAATACAGAGGCTTCATCTAAAATGGCAGAAGATTTTGGAGCAACTGCTCATCATAAGCGAAATGCACTTAGATTTTATTTAATGAGAGAAGTTCGATCTCACTATGAGGTGATGGTATACTACCTTAACCTGGAATTATCATTTTGCCTATTTGCAAAATTTGTGAATATGGACAAATCCTCATAACCAATAGTGACAAGATAGTTGTGAAAGTAACACACCCACTTACCATTAGTTGCATAAAGAATTAGAAAAATGAACATTTCTAGGACTTAAATGTAAGTCTATGAAAGATGATTGGACATGTTTCCACCAGGGTGCTATTTCGGGGAATTTACTGTAAGGATGTAATTTATTAGGAAAGGAGGAAGCTGTGCTCTTAAGTCCATATTATGTCTGACCATATTTCCTTAAATTGTGATGTGAACTAAATGTACTACATTAGAAAGAGGAATACATAATTATGTGACATAAATAATTTGGAATATTTTACATCTGTTTAAGAACATAACTTAGCTGGGTGGTTGGTGGCACACTCCTTTAATCCCAGCACCGGGAGGCAGAGTCAGACAGATCTCTGTAAGTTCAAGGCCAGTCTGGTCTACAGAGTTAGTTCTAGGACAGCCAAGGCTACACAGAGGAAACCCCCCCATAAAAAAATAAAGAAAAAAGGAATATAATTTTTAAAAAGTTATAAGCAATGGGACTTCATAAAATTTACAAGGAAAACAGTAAAGAAAGTTCAAATATCGACTGCAGTTACATTAGACTGTATCCCCACATTGTTCTCCATACTAAGACAGTTTCAGTGTTGTAACTGCAGGCGGTCAGTATCTCATCTCTTAGTTCATCAAATGAGTATGGGAGAGGGAGGTGCGGGGGGGGGGGGCTTCTAAAGCACCATTGCTATGTTAGAGCCACAATGAAAAGGTTTAGTAGAAACAAGATGGTGTTCTGGAAGGTTGTGGGTTTATGAGGAGAAAGGCTCTTACCACACAGCACAGTGAGACCTTGGTGACATTACTCATTCAAATTGAAAATTAGAGAAACTTAAAACAATCAACTAGCTATTTCATGGTTCTGTTTTCTCTCTTTTTTGTTCTAAGACAATACTCAAACTGCTCAGGCCCTGGTTTCAGCCTTCATTCAGACATTGTCATGCCCTACATTGTACATTATGGCACAAAAGAACAGATTGACCACTTCATCCCCCAGATGATGGCCGGCAAGTGCATCGGGGCCATAGCGATGACAGAGCCTGGTGCTGGAAGGTGAGTCAACATCTAGCTGGTTCTGAATTCTCAGAAGCAGTAGCTAAACAGAAACATTTGCTAGGTGCACTCCACAGTGCCCCATAAATATAGGCTCTGATTCCAAGGATGTACATAATCTCAGATTGAAAATATTTGGAAAAAATATTTTCATATTTACCATATGTATAAATATATTTCTTGTCATTAATTGCTAGAAAACATAGCAAGTGTTTACATAACATTTACATTGGCCTGGATTCTATAAATAATGTGGAAATTCAATTTTAAACTATGTATAAAAACATAGGTTTTGGTATGTGGGAACAGAGGTCCTGGAACCAATTCCCCAAGTCCCTGGGTACTAGGTGACCATTGCACTTTATAAGTGATTCTGAGCTGTATACAAGATGAAAGTGAATACAACATAATTCACAATGTGAAACTCCAGGCTGAAAACAAGGCATTTTGATACACAAATAATGGCAAAGTAGTTGTAATATCTGCTATGTAAGGTAGCAATGTGGTGTAATGAAAACACAGGAGTAGAGTATGACGTCAGTCTTTAGCATGATGAGTTTTTTTTTAATGGGATGTGTTGAGAGGGCTGTTAAACATGCTTATTGGAAACTCTTGGACACAGGCTGTGGAGGCTGTAGATTTTCAAAAGAAGAGAATGCAAAAGCAGGAACATTTTGAATTAAGAAGAATGTAAAAATGTTGAGAAACAAGGACACATGTAGGAGAGGGAAAGAATAGAAGAGATGGGACACAGTATGCTTTGCCTTATGTCAGAGATGGGTTGACCACTATGTTCTTAACTTAGATTAGGCCTCCACAGAAAGGTTGCCATTGCTGGACCAATAGATGACTCAGCAGGAAAAGTGTTTGCTTGTGTCACAAGCCTGGCAACCTGAGTGGACTGTGCATAAAGATGGAAGGAGGAATTGAGCTGTACAAGGTGTGCATGTCATGGCGTGCAAACTTGCATAAACCCAGTAATAAAGATAATACAGTTTTAAAATGTTTGCAGTTGCTGGAAACCATTCCGTACCACCAGCCCTTCCCCTCCTGAGTTTGTTATATTCACTTTACATACATTTGCACGATGCTGTAGTGTTTTAAGCGTTCTCACACTAATTTCTCACATTAACTCCCATTTGGAGATAATAATTCATATAAGAGAGAATTATTATAGTCCCTGGGTTAGGTGAAAAAAGGAAACAGAGAACATGCTTTTTTAAAAGAAATACATATAGCAAATTGCTGATTATACTGTATTTGGGGTATTATGACACCAGATCTGTGGTGTTGTGGAAATCTCTAAGTCTCAATGGTAGAATCAGGGAAACTGAGGTAATACTCGAGGATAATATGAGGGTATGGGTTCTTGACATTACTAGGTTGTATTATGTTTAAAACATTTTCAGTGTTTCATATATACCATGACAAGTTTAAAGGACAGGCCACTAACCTATGTTACAGGTGTGTGTGTGTATGGTGTGTGTGTGTGTGTGTGTGTGTGTGTGTGTTTGTATGTGTGTGGTTGTGTTTATGACCCTGCATGGAACAATCAGGTTTTGTTGTTGTTGTATGTGTTTGTGTCTCTGTGTGCATATGCTGTATGTGGGTGGGTGCCCATGGAAGCTGGAAGAGGGCATCAGATTCCCTGGAACTGGAGTTGCCATTATGAACTGCCTGCTGTGGGTGCTGGGAACTGAACCCCGGTCCTCTGCAAGAGGAGCAAGTGCTCTTAACCTCTGACTCATCTCTCCAGTCTCTGGGACAACTATTTTAACAACCTATGAAACCTACAGATTTTAGGAACTGATTTTAATGGAATTCAACATTACTTACCCTTTAAATGAGTTTCTCTCACATTTCTGGGGGGCTAGAAATCCACATTTGGCATCTTTGGTCCCAAATCAGTGTATTAGTTGGGCATACCCCCTAGAGCGTAACAAGAAGAACTCACTGCTTGCCCTCTCTTCTCCTGGTGGATCCTGGGGTTCACTGCTTATTACCTTGGTTTTGTTGCCCCCTCCTTTCTCACCCTGCACCTCTCCTAAGTTTATCTGGGTTTTAGAGCTCAACCAGATAGTCCATGGTAATTTTTCTGCCTCAAACATCCTTAAATTGGTCACATCTGCCAGATCCCCATTCCAGAATGATGTAATATAGCTATCCCAGGTTAGGACCCGGTGTCTTTGGAATGGTGGGTAGCATTATTTAACCTAGTGTAGAAAGTATTTTTTTTTAAGACTGTGCAGTATAAAAATACAAGGATCACATACAATAATGTAGTGTGGATTAGTATACACTGTGCTATTCATTGTAGAGTATTAAAGAAAATGAAAAGCTAATGCTTGGGCTGGTGAGATGGCTCAGTGGATAAAGATGTCTGCCACCAAGCCTGATAACCCAAGTTTGATCTCCTCCCAGGACCCACATGATGGAGGTGAACTAACGCTTACAAGTTGACCTCTGACCTCTACACGAATGCTGTAGTAGTGTTCACGTGAACACACACATACACACACACTCACAAAATAAATCATGTAGTTAAAACAAAAAGAACTTATGTGAATGAAAATTGTCCTACTGGGCTGGGTGTGGTGTTATACCATTGAACCATAGGCAGATGAGTTTAAAGCCAATGTGGTTTACAAGCAAGTTCCACAACAGCTGGAGCTACATAATAGAAAGGCCCTGTCTCAAAAAACAAAACCAAAAGCTAAAACAAACAAACAAAAAACCCACAAAAAAGACCCAAAATTATCTCACCAAAAAATATTAGATATGAAGATAAAGCCATGTGTGGTTCTAATTTTATAAAAAAATACATATTTATGCTTATATCCATTGAAAATATTAGGTGGGTATATTTGAAGAATGTTCATTTAAGAAATACATTTTTTTTTAAAAAAAAAAAAATCAGGCCTCATGGTACACACTTGAAATCCTAGCACTTGTGAGGCTGAGGCAGGAGGATTCTTAGTTTGAGGACAGGCTGGGCTACATAGTGAGTTCTAGACAGCCTGAGCTACATATCAAATCTTGTCTCAAAAGTAAATGGAAAAATTTTCTTCTTCGAATAATGTTTTTATATTTTTATTGTTTTAAAATTATGTATATGTGGGGGGTGGAAGTGGTTGTGTATGTGTGTGGTTGTGTGTGTGATTTTGTGTATGTGTGTGGTTCTGTGTGTGTGGTTGTGTGTGTGTGATTTTGTGTGTGTGGTTGTGTGTGTGTGTGTGTGTGTGTGTGTGTGTGTGTGGTTGTGTTTACTGGGTCCCCTGGAAGACAGGTAGCTTTGAGCCAGCTGATGTTGATGCTGGGACCACATCTGGAAGAGCAGGCAGTGTTCTTCACCACCGAGCCTCACTCCAGCCCCTTTTCGTATTTTAAATAGAAATATCTAGAAAGATACACTGCTATTCCAGTTGGTTTGCTAGGAGGAAGGCAGGTGAAAAATGTTTAACATTTTTAGATTTATCTTCCATATATAACTGCTTTTGCCTACATGTATATATGTGTACCTCCTGTATGACAGCTGCCCATGGAGGTCAGAAGAGGGCATTGAATGGCAGTGAGCCACCAGAGATTCTAGGGAGCTAGACCGAGATCCTCTGGAAGAGCAGCAAGTGCTATTAGCTACAGAGCCATCTCTCTAGGCCCTGGATTTTTTTAAAGAGAGTAATAGGAACCAAATAAAGGCAGGTAAGTACATGCTGATTCATACTCTAGGGAGATAGTAAGACTTGAAATGTTACCATCATCATATATTCATTTATGTAAGATCTTTAAAATATATCAGATGTATTTTTAGTGCAATTCTTGACCATTTCTGATATTAGGATTTTTTAATACCTGAGACTTTACATAATAGCTTTAGCATAATTTGATTATTACTAATTGATGACCTTTGTTTTCCATTGTAGTGACTTACAGGGAGTAAGAACCAATGCCAAAAAGTCTGGGAGCGATTGGATTCTCAATGGAAGCAAGGTGTGTGAAGGGCTTCTCTGAGTGCGGGCCATGGGTACCAGTCCAAAAACCACACATAGTTGATGATATGAGCAATCTAAGGACTCTGACAGAAATTGTTTTAGAGTTGTCAGTGTAGTAAGAAATTTACAATTTTTATATGGCAGAATCTATAGCTAGCCTCTTCCATGTTCCATGTTGCATGACCCTCGACAATTACTGCAAAGGTTCTTCTAACTTCTAAATAACCCTTGGAAATAAATGCCCCCAAAGCAAGGAGAGAAGAGAAGAAGGGGGAGTAGGAAGAATAGGAAGAAGGAAGAACAGGAAGAGGAGGAGGAAGAAGGACGAGGGAGAGGAGGAGGGGGAGGCGACGACAACAATGTCAAAAATGAAGACAAACAGTGGTGAACTTTACACTGATAAAAGATTGGGTGAAGGTGGGTGTGGTTCCACGAAGACCTTTAACCCAGCACTGAAGGGGACAGATGAGAGAATCATCAGGGCTTGCTGGCTACTAGCAGAGGGGAAAAATGCAAGCCCCAGGTTTAAGGAGAGAAGAACCTGCTTTCAAAGAACAATGTGGTGGATGATAGAGGAGGAACCTCGCACATATGTATACAAACAAATAAGTATAAGTAAATTTTATGAAAAGGATGAAGAGGGAGCTGGAGAGATGGTACAGCAATTAAGAGGACTGGCCTCTCTTCTGGAGGACCTAGGTTCAATTACCAGTACCCACATGGTGGTTTATAACTCGCAGTAGATCCAGTTCCAGGGAATCTGATGCCCTCATCTGGTTTCTGTGGGTACAGTATGCATGTGCACAGATGTAAGAAAAATTACCCCAACACTTACAAAACAAGATGGAAAAAAGAAAGATTGCGGGGGAGGGGGGGAGGAAGCTTTCAAGCAAATATCAGAAAGTTTCAAAGGATCTTAAGAGATACAAGTGCAGGTGATAGGATTTCAAGAACCTCCAGTTCACCTGAGAATCAACTTACTGATAGACTTGAAGAGCTCCCCAAACAGGTGCAAGTGGCTCAAGAGCAAATGTATCCCCAAAGAACTGTTCCAGTTGACTAAATGTTAAGGAAAGATGTTCCTTTTTAATACAAGGCCTACTGTAGATGAATTTTCTTGTTTGATTGCTCTCTTTTTGATGCAAGAGTTTGAGCCCAGGGTTTCTCTAATGCTAAATATTATCACTGTGGTGGAGGTGGGGGTTGGGGAACATTTTTTATTATTTGGGCTGTTTGTTTGTTTGAGACAGGGTCTTGCTATAAAGTCAGGATGGCTTTGAACTCATGATCTTCCTGTGTTATCTGCCCAAGTGCTAGCATTCCAAGCATATACAACTATGTTGTGTTTATTCACTTAACTTTTTTTTTTCAATTTGCTTTAAGTTAATGCTTTTATCTTTACAAAAGCAAACAATATTGTGGTACTGTCAGGTCCTTAAAATCTGATTTTCCAACTTATGTTGTTAGTGTCAAGTAACAGTTTGTTTTTGACATCAGTAATTCCTGTACAGGAAAATAGCAGAATTTGGAGAAGTGGGAAGAACTTCTCGTTCTTTGATATGTGCATTGTGAGTGTCTAAAAGTTGAAGACAGTGTATCTTGTATCCTAGGAAATTTCCTTTTATAAACTGTCGTGAATCACCGACATCATTCAAATATTCTTTAAGAAGCAGTGTCCTAGGAGTGGATATGGCTCAGTGGGAGAGACTGTGTCTTCTATGGTCCAGGCTCTGATTTTGATGCCTAAAAAACCAAAGGAAACATCTAAGCCTGGCATGGAGATAAGTTGATGGCCCATTAGAAATACTTAATGTGGAGGGCTGGAAGAATTTTAGATGATGTGATACACACCTTAATCCAACCTAGATGAGAAGGATTCACTTTGTCAGAGTTAGAAAGGGCCTCCATAGGGGAGGAAATGCAGTCTCCAAAGACACATAGGTCTGGAAGGCTTTAGAATGTGTGAGACAACTGGTCCTTGAGTAGAGCTGAGCCGAGGACAGAAAATGGAGGCAAAATAGGATGAGACAGGAGTTAGGAGGTCTAAACTAGCATCTGTTTGTGAGGAGTTTTATATGCCTGCTCTAAGGGGTTACAATTTGTCTTGAAGCCTAGCTGTTCAAGGATGTTGGAGTGTGGACATGGTGAGATCTCATTGCCCTTTTGAATTGTTCCTCTGAGACCCTGGAGGATGATAGAGCTGTCATAGAACCCTGTGTAAGAACTGATGAGGGTAGGGGAGGACAGTAACGGCAGTAGTAGAAAAGGAAGTTAAATAGACACAAACGGTAAACGGGGCCAGCAAGAATCATGTAGAGCTGAATGTGAAGCAGATGATAGCATAGTTTATCAAAGCATCTGTTGCAATAGAGGGTGAGTTAGCATTCATTATTGGGTAGGAGTATGGCATGGGAAAGATGTGCTGTGGTCATTACTCATTTTGTGGAATCCAGGTAGGTGTACAGGTCTAAATGGAATCAAGAATTGTGGCTGGAGGCTGAAGCAGAAAGACTTTAAATTTTGAGCCAGCCTGGGCTATGTAACAAGTTCAGGCCACCTATTTAGTGAGATCCAATCTCATAAAGATGAAGGAGATAGCTTTGGAGTTCCAGGGGTGACTTAGGGGGTGACTAAGCCAGGCAAGGTATAGAAGGAGGTGGTAGTTGCTTTGGATCATCAGCTCATATTTCCTGTTTGGCTTGCTGTCATCCCCTTCCCCACCCCCACACAACTTAATTACAATGCTTCCCTTATTTAGGCCATTTTGAAAGTAGTCAATCTTTATTTATTAAAAACAAAACAAACAAACAACAGAAAAAAAAACTACCCCAAACTGTCTTTTCAAAAACCTATCAATTCAAATTATCTTTTAAAAGCCAATTCTCTTTTCCTCTCTGTAGCTCCCCTCTAAAACTCAGTTTATCAAGTGAATGGGGAGTTTGGTTTTATTTTAGAGACATAGTCTATTAGTTTCCTATTTTTATTTATCATGTTGAGTAGTGGAGAAATGTGTACGCTTCAGTATTGCCCTGGTGACCCCATGCTATTTACTACACCTCCATTGTGACTAGACCATTCTGTGTGTGCAGAGCTGGGGTAGCTTAGCTTCTCCTGCCTCTGCTAGACTTTCCTCCCCAGTATTAGCTTGCACATGGACCAGAATATTCCAGGGCATCACAGGGTGTGTGGATATTTGCAGGTGTTCATCACTAATGGCTGGTTAAGTGACCTTGTGATCGTAGTTGCCATCACCAATCGTGAAGCTCGGTCACCTGCCCATGGTATTAGCCTTTTCTTGGTGGAGAATGGAATGAAAGGATTTATCAAGGGCCGGAAGCTAAACAAAATGGGAATGAAAGCCCAGGTAAGTAATGGTATGAGTCACATTCTGGCAATTCATTGTGTTTACTTCAGTCAGAAAGCAGATATGCAGTGATTCATGGCATCTTCCTGTGCTGATTGCCAGTGAATGTTTCCAGAAATGGTGGAGGAGACTTATTTCAGTGATGCCACTGCCTCTGTTGTGTCCAGCAATGGGAAGCAATCAGGGCGTTTTTACTATCTGTTTTAGAAATGGGAACGTTAGCTTTTGTAATTGTAATAAACCATTTGTTGAATTTATAAAGAAGATTCTGCAGTAATAAGAGTATTTTGGTATATATTACCAGAAAACATGTTTTGTGTAATGTCTGTTATAATTTCTAACTTCCCAGGACCTAGAGAACTGGATAGTGTCAAAGCCTGAATTACAGTGTATTCCAGTGAGAAAGTCAGGCATCATGGGATGAGATGTAATTAGATAAAAATGCCCTAGGTTATGGATCACTACTTAACTTTTGATCTCCAAGTCCATTCCAGTTTGTTTTTTGGTTCTTCTGTAGAAACTATGAACTTTATTGGGTTACTGGGAAACCAATGTGCTCATTCTCTGCTTAATCCACATTTCTTAGGACACCGCAGAACTATTCTTTGAAGATGTCCGATTGCCAGCTAGTGCCCTACTTGGGGAAGAGAATAAAGGCTTCTACTACCTCATGCAAGAGCTTCCACAGGTATTAAATGCCTAACGTTGCTGTCTACTTCTGGTTAGATACTTCTGGTTAGATACTGAGCAGAATACAGAGCCCTGTAGGTCCACCCATTTCAAACTTTCCCAACAGGCATCTGAGTATGAAGGTACATATAAAGAAGGACGGCTCTTACAGGTCAGATAAGGAAGTAACACATCTCAGCAGGGTCCAAACCAAATGTAACCACAGTAAGGAAAATCGGGATTTTATTTCTGTCATTCTTGAAACGATTCCAGCGTCTTCCTAAGTGAAGAACTTATAGCTCTTTGTAAAGAAACATCACCAAGAACATTTGGCAGGTTGTAAACTTACTGTGGCTCAAAGGGGAGAAAGAAGGTGTTAAACAGAAAAATTCCTCAGATTAGTCTTTGTAATTGCCTAACCATTGGCACTTACATGCTGGTATAGTGTGTTCACCTGGTGGTGGCTATGGCTCCTGCTAAAGATGAAACTGACAAGAGCCAGTGGCTCCAGTAGTAAAGTAGAAAACAGAAATCCCCAGCGTGCTGGAATTCGGTGACTAAAGCTATTTTTTTTTTTTTTTTTTTTTTTGCCCTAATTGGTAGAATCCGAACAGGGTACTTGAAGAAGTTGTGGAGCAATGCTCCACAGACACACTGTTCTGTAGTAGATAAGGAGGGAAAGCAATCAGCTGTGACAGTTGATTTCATCTGTGTGGTAATGACAGCATGGATGAAAGCCAAGCACCTTAGCATTGTTCTTAGTCATGTTATAATAACTACAGACTTCTGTGGGAGCCCGTTCTTAGAGCTAAGAAGTAAGTTAAATTGTGATCTTTAGTAGTTTGTTATAACAATTATTTATAGGACTCATTGAAATGGTATGAAAATTGTTTATGTAATAATGCTTACTGCCTGATTCTTGGGTTCTAGGAAAGGCTGTTAATTGCAGATTTGGCAATTTCTGCCTGTGAGTTCATGTTTGAAGAAACCAGGAACTATGTTAAACAAAGGAAAGCTTTTGGGAAAACAGTTGCACACATACAGGTAAGTTTGTCTTTACAGCAGCTGCGTATTTGTTTATCAAGTTAGTCATCAAAGTTGGGTCAGGGTGAAATGTTAATTAAGTGTAATTTTGATACAAGGTGGTTTTGGAAACATGAAAGTGGATAAGATGCCTAAAGGAAAGAGTAGAAATATTAAGATAAGAAGGCCCAGAG
Organism: Phodopus roborovskii; assembly: GCF_943737965.1. NCBI lineage: Eukaryota > Metazoa > Chordata > Mammalia > Rodentia > Cricetidae > Phodopus > Phodopus roborovskii. The sequence continues at coordinate 13,589,319 of NW_026126460.1, read as the reverse complement.
CAGAGTCCTGGAAAAAAAACTGTTAATTGATGGTAACTTAAATGCCATCATAGAGCCTTCATCCAGTAGCTGATAGAAGCAGAAGCAGAGATTCACACTGAGCCGAACTCCTGGAATACAGGTGTAGAGAGGGAGGAGTGATGAGCAAAGGGGTCAAGACCATTCGGGGGAAACCCACAGAAACAGCTGACCTGAGCAAGTGGGAGCTCATGGTCCCCAGTCCAACAGCTGGGGAACCAGCATAAGACTGAACCAGGCCCCCTGGATGTAGGTGTCAGTTAGGAGGACTGGGCAATCTATGGGGCCTCTGGCAATGGAACCAGTATTTATCCTTAGTGCACGAAAGAACTCTGAGAGCCCATTCATGGAGGGATACTCTCTCAGCCTAGATATGGGTGGGGGAGCCTAGGCCCTGCCCCAAATGACGTGACAGACTTTGATGATCCCTCATGGAAGGCCTCACCCTCCCTGAGGAATGGATGGGGGTTGGGATGGGGAGATAGGGGGCTTGGGAGGACGGGAGGGAGAAGGAACTGGGATTGATCTGTAAAATAAGATTGTTTGTAATTTAAATAAAAATTATTTTAAAAAAGCTTTGATGGTAGCATAGTAAAGGAAGATTCTGCAAGAAGCAGAGAAGGAAAGGAGAAAAGGGAGAGGAGGAGAGGAGGAGAGGAGGAAGGCGAAGGAAGGGAGAGGAGGAGAGGAGAGGCTTGTCACAGAGGCCAACAGGGAGTAGCACGGAAGCTTGAACTCCCTACTCTCCTATGTAAACCATACGATCACCATGTTGGTGGAGCTTCTCATGGGCAGACTTAGGCTCGGCATTAAGTTTGATCCTTTTAAAGTAGAATGACTCTGGTGGAGCTGCTTTGTGAAGGGAAGGTTAGAAATGGCAGCATCTTGATAGGGTTACAGAAGTAGCCTTGGAGCATTATGGTCACATGCAGCTTACGGCCTCACAGTCAAGGCATGTTGTGTCCTGGAAGATATATTTTCATGTTTGTATATTTTAAAACTTCATTTGGTATGCAAAACTGGAAAAATCTTACTATTAAAAATTCTTAAAGTTTGTAAGACATGTTTATTCACAAGTAGTGATAATTTTTCTATTTATGAATAATACTAATACCCACCTTGTATGCTTACTGTAAGGATTTGATGGGGCAGTAACATATAAAGTACTTGGAATATTGCTTCCATGGACATGTGTGCGTGCGCATGCACACACACACACACACACACACACACACACACACACACACACACTCATACAATAAATAAGTAAGTAATAAATCTCGAAAATATGCTACCCAGACTTCCTGAGTGATTCATAGAGCACATGACTAGACTATAAAGGAAGTAGCAATTGCTGTGTGTAATGAGAAATCCATGTGCATCTGTCTAAGGGGCATCAAGGATTTCTTAAGAATGAAAGGGGAGAAATACACTCAAGAATACAGAGTTGCAGAGTCCTTGGAAAGCTGGGGACCTATCACATGCTGCTTTGTGCCACCTTGCCCGGTCTTCACCACCTAAGAGAGCATGACCCCCACCTCCTTCCTTAAAAGAGGTTGTGTAGGCAGACAAGAAACACCAAGGTCACGGGCAGAGTGAATATCTACTACAGATCTGTACTCTTGTTCTATAGAAGAAAAGGATTCCTTTAAAATGCGTCCTGGGGCTGGTGAGGTGGCTCAGTGGGTAAACATACATGCCACCAAGTCTGATGACCTGACTTTGAGTCTCAGAACCCACATGGTAGGACAGAACCGACTCCTGAAAACCTCGACTCAGGCACTGTGGTGTGTTTGTGCCCACACATACATATGTATACACATACACATACACACACAAGAAATAAATGCATATAATTCAAAATGTAGTCACCAAATATGACCTGGTGATGGAACATTCATAACATGGTAGTTCAGTATATGATGGCAGGGATGCTGGTGTAGTCTGTGGGTCATGCAGATACATAGTGCATTCAATTAGGCAGTATATAACGCTTGATAATAAATGTATTGCCCATGTGTTGTGCTACACTCATTGTCTCAGGCTACATTACTTTCATTAAGGGAAGTTTGCATTAGAACAATATGTTATGCCAGCAGAATCCCAAGACGCCTTATGTTTGCAATTTCTCTTGCTTGCTTGACAAGATGCTTTGCCAAACATTTGGCCTGTACCATTTAGATTTATGTTGAGACACTGTGGCTCACACAATGGTGAAGTTGTTTAATGGCCTATTACTTGGTTCACCTTGTTAAGCAATACATGGCTGCACTTTATGTTCATAGCAAAAAGAAGCATGTGCCATTTGTTACCTTTCTACAAAATAAAAGTACTTCACTAGACTTTCAGTAGGTGGCAGTAGTAATCTCTAGTCTAAACCTGTGGGTCACAGTTCCTGGGATCGGGATGGAATATCCCTTTCACAGAGATCAAATATCAGATACCCTACATATCAGATATTTACATTATGATTCATAAGAGTAGCAAAATTATAGCTATGAAGGAGCAATGAAATGATTTTGTGCTTGGGGGCCACTATAACATGAGCAACTATATTCAAGGGAAGAGGGAGAACCACTGGTCTATCTACTTATGTGTGTGGGGGGGGTCATGGATGGGTGGGTGTATGCTGTGTGTGGTGAGTGTGTACGTGAATTGTGCAGGTGGGTACACTTGTGTATACATGTATGGAGGCCAGAGGTTGACTGGGTATTTTTCTCCATCCAGTGTTCTCCAGCTCACTTGAGAAAGGTCTCTTACTGAATCTGACACTATTCTAGCTAGAGTGGCTGTCCAATGAACCCTGGCAGTCCCACCGTCATTGCATCCAGTACGTGGGGGTTCTAGGGACATGCTACCACACATGACTTTTATGTGGGTGTTGGGAATCCAAATGCAGGGCCTCATTCTTGTGTAGGAAGCTGTTCACTTACCAAGCACCTCACCAGCTCCCTATAGGTTCATATGCTAATGTAAAGTATTGTTGTTTTCCTAGTAACTAGATGTTGAGATTTCCTTCCATTTTCTTTCGTAAGAATCTTTGCATAGTATTTCCATAGCTCAAGTTAGAAACACATGTGGAGTTGCTCTTCCCTCCGCCATATGGGTCTTAGGAATTGAATTGCAGGTCTCAGGCATGCCAGAAAGCGCCTTTACCTGCTGAGCTATCACCTGGCCTTCATTCAGGAAGTCCAGAGAGATTTTAGTCAGTTCACTTAGTTACTTACAGAGATTTCTTTGTGTATACGTGTGAGAGAGAGGGAAACAGTGAGGCAGAGACAGGGGCTCATAGAGTATAGGCTGGCCTTGAACTCCCAACCCCCTACCTCTCCCTCTCGTGTGCTGGAATTTCAGGTTCATGCCACTGTGCATGGGTAAGATTCTCTCTAAATTTGAGCCACACTTTTTACTGTTAGCAAATATCAGTAACCATTAAAGACACTTCTGTGAGCATGTCAATCATTCATGAAAAGCAGCCTACCCGTACTGCGTGATGCAGTCATTCCCAGCAATTCATCAGAGAGTGGGTTCAGAAAGAGTGAACTGTCTTTGGTGAAACACAGAGGCCAATTCTGTTCATAAGCTCCCAGTTTGGTGCCAAGAATATGTAAATATTTAATCTCTTTATCTTCAGACGGTAAATTGTGAACTCTTGGCAACATTCCTTCTTTGTAGACCTTTGGACCTAGAGGATGTGCTGCAGTAAGAATGTTAAGTGGGTCTGATTTTTAACTTCAGCTTCTAGAAGCTCCCAGCATTTGTATAGAATAGCTTTCAGAAGAGAGAGGGCTTGACCTTTTCATAGTCTAAGTAGTGCATAAAACCTTATATGTAACATCATACAGGAACAATAGTACTTAGGAATTGTTGGATCCCCCTCCCCATCCCAGCTTCTTTCTCTCAAAATTAATGTTATATAGGGTCATGGATTTAAACCAGTGGGAGACATAGAATTCAGGGTCTAGGATTTTCGATGTCTATAGAAAATGACTTGACCACTCTTTCAGATTCTTCTCTCTGTAAACTTGAATGTGTAAGGTAGGAGGGAGGACTTTATGCTGAGTAAAGACAGAGATTTAGCCAAAGGACCTACAGAGTTAGAAAAGGAGATAGAAAAAGTATGGCCTGCTAGCATGCTTCACATGGGAGGCCTGGACTCACCGGTGGCAATTGAGTGCTGCCAGCCCTGCCACGGCTTGGTTTTGGAATCATGAGATTGCAGTTTGTAGAAGAGGATAGGTCAAAATCACAAGAAGACACTTGGTTTCATCAACACAGTCGTTGATGCATTCATGAGGCATCTGTTCCTCAGAGCCCCCACTCCAACTTACTTACCCAGCTCTCTCCTGGTCCTGCCATTGTTCCATTCCCAATCTTGGTTTTCCAACAATGAAAAATATCAAAATTGTGCCCGGCACTGCACTAGTCACATTTAACATTCACCTTTATGCTTTGAAAATTGCCATAGCCACAAGTATAAAAGTAGATCCAACATCCCCTGAGAGACAGCTCCCACAACCTCCGTGGGAACTCAAGCCTGCCTTTGGACCCTGAAATATAAGGTATTTCAGGTATTCAGTACGGCCTCCACAGGTGTGCCGTCTGTTGGCCATAATGGATGTCTCATACACCCCACAGCAGAATGATCAAATTGTACCTTCGCAAGGAAGTGAGCGGTGAGCATCTGGCCACAGATGGGCCTCAGGCCTCAGTTAGACGAGGGTGTGCTTTTGGGAGCTCCACCCCAGTCCAAGCCTGAAGCAGGTTTAAGAGCTGGTGCTGTGAGGACAGATGCAGAATCAAAGCTCAGGGTCGTGAGAGCCAAGAAACTGTGAAAGGGAACTGACATAAGGCAGACCAGTGAGGAACAATTGAGAATGGGGTAAAGAGAGTGATCTCCAAGCCCACTGTTGGCTGTCTATGGGCAGCAGGAAAGGATAGACATAGCTAATAACACCTGCAAATGAGACCATTCAGAACTAGTGGGCGGGTACATGAGACTCTTCATTTGGTCTCTGCCTATTCCATTTCCATTATTAGTACTGTGATTACTAATCTAATAAATTTGATGATGTGTATGTGATTAGATAAATCCACCTTGCCCCTCTATCATGTTATTTTATTGTTTTACTTTAAGCCAAAGAGACACAGTAGGGAAACACATATCCTTAATTTCATTAACACACAGAAGAAATGGGTGTTTTGGTGGGTGTATGTGATGGCTCCTACCACAAGATGGTGCTCACATTTTAAAACCTGTTGTTCTTTAAAGCAGTTGCCTTTAAACCATTCCAGGCACTTACCTGTTTTCACATCATTTGCTACAGCTTTGTAAATGCTAAGATACAGGGGTTTTCTTTCTTTCTTTCTTTTTTCATTTAAGTTAACATGTGCCCTTTTATTGGAAGAAAACCTCCGTAGCTCCAGTTTTGTTTTGCTTTAAATTTTTCTTATTATGTAATAATGTAAGAATTTGAGGTGCTGAGTTGAAATCTGTACTTTTAACATTCTTCCTGCCCCACCTTCATCTCAAGACAGTGCAGCATAAACTGGCAGAATTAAAAACAAACATATGTGTAACGAGAGCTTTTGTGGACAGCTGTCTGCAGTTGCATGAAGAAAAACGTCTGGACTCTGGCTCAGCATCCATGGCAAAATATTGGTATGTACACTACTGTAATTAAAATGTGGTGTTTGTTCAGATGGCCATGGGATTTTGCCAGCCTTTAAACTCAGCCTTGATGGTATTAAAGGAAGAAGTCTGTAAGTGAAAAGCAGCATTAAAAAAAATCTGGAAAGTCCCATTGGGTTTGTTTATAATGTCTTAAAAATTACTTGAGTTGGTATGCAACTCATAACGTGCTATTAAAAGTAAAATATTAAGAGCCTGAAGTAGGGTCAGTGAGTACTTCATTCAAGTGGTAAGTTTAATTTCAAATTATCTAAAAAGTGGCAACAAAGTGAGACAGAAAAAAATAAAAGGATAAAGTTTTGGAGTCTTGCCATGTCAAGTTCCATTAAATAACTCCAAGTGAATTTAATTCTCTAGGGACAGCTTTATGTTATCCGGGAAGTGTTTAGGGTGGATAGAATGTGACATGTTTTCCACTTCTAAAGAAAATGCTGAAGTACTGACTGTCTGGCCAAGATCCTATTGAGTTTAGATAAACTTTTGCCTCTGAGTTAAGGATGGTTAGCAATGGTGTCAAAGGTGAGCTTGACAAGAGACTCCTGTAAAGTTATTACGTGTTTTAGGATACAAGTGTGATCCAATGGTATAATGGGGATTGGTTTCTTTAAAAAAGAAGAGGAAGAAGGAAAACAAAACAAACCCATTTCATCACCCTAGCCCAAAGCAGCCTAGAAAAAAATTCCCATTGTTATTTATTAACTCAAGTTCAGTTCAGTCATTACTAGACAAGGGAAATATGCAGAATGGCACTTCCTGTAATGATTTTATAATGATCACATTATGAGATTAAAAAGGAATGTGAAATTAATGTGAACTTACACTTTGGGCTGAGGGGGAGACATTTTACATTTATGACAAGTTCTTTGACTTATGGGAAAAGGTATAGAAAAGAATTTTATATACTTTTGGGAAGAGAATTTTGCATAGCTAATGTCAATTGGTTTTTGAACACATCAGGCTTATAGACATAATGGTGCTGAATCTTAAAAGATGGTTTATAAATTGTTGAGTAATGAGAAAGTTTTAAGGTGCATGCATCAAGGGTGGCCTCCTACTCGCTATGTAGCAAAGGTAAGTCTTGAACTTCTGATCCTCCTGCCTCTACCTCTTGAGTGCTGGGTTACAGGCATGTGCCTGTGTGGCAGGGGTTTGACCCTAAATATTTGTGAGTACTCTACAAACTGAACTATATCTCTTCTTCTGCTTCTTACTTCGATCATTTAGGGCATCTGAATTACAAAACAGTGTAGCTTATGACTGTGTACAACTCCATGGAGGCTGGGGATACATGTGGGAGTACCCGATTTCAAAGTAAGTATGGGGGTTCTATAATGCTTATTCCCTCCCTCCCTCCCTCCCTCCCTCCCTCCCTCCCTCCCTCCCTCCTTCCCTCCCTCCCTCCCTCCCTCCCTCCCTTCTTCCCTCCTTCCCTCTCAGATAGGATCCTGTTGTTTAACCCTGTCTGGCCAGGTTGGCCTCAGACTAACATGGCTCCACCTGCCTCTGCCTACAGTGCTGATATTAATGGTGGGCACCACCACCACACCCAGCCTATGATGCTTTGTTTCTTTATTAAACAAATTGTGATTGTTTTTAAAGTTAAAAAGATTTTTTTTCATACAATATTTCAAATTACAGTTTCCTCTTCTCTAACTCCTTCCAGATCCTTCTCACCTCCTCAACACTAAACCCACACCCTTTCTTTCTCTCTTTCCTTAGCTAAAGCTTTTCTTTTCTTCTTTCCTTTCTTTTTTGAGACAGGGTTTCTCTGTGGGGCCCTGGATGTCTTGGAACTCACTCTGTAGACCAGGCTGGCCTCAAACTCATAGAGATCCACCTGCCTCTGCCTCTGCCTCCTGAGTGCTAGGATCTAAGGTGTGCACCACCACTATCTGGCTGATGCTTTTCTTAAGAATATGGACAAAGGAAATTTTCTTTACTGTACCTTATATGGCAAATATACAGGGAAAGTTTATCTAAAAAAATCTACATTTTCAATGAATATATTTATACAAATAGAAGTGGCTTTATTTTATCAGCTTCTCATTAGGATTTTTTTTTAAAGAAAATATGATGCTTGGCTTTAAAAGATACATCATTTAAAAAAAATCATCCCTTAATGTATTCACATTCCCCGTTTCTGTCTGACTCTCTGTCTCCAACTCCCCCTCCCTCCACACACTCCTGTATTTCTTATTTTCTTATTGGTGTGATAAAGTACCCTTACAAAAGCAGCTGAAGGGAGAGAAGGGTTGATTTGGGCTCATAGTTTCAGGGTATACCCACCAGAGTGGGGACATCCTGGCTGGAGGCGCTTCAGTGGGTGTAGATGGAGGTTCTGTCCCACCTGGTTCCACAGCCCAGCAGTCCCAATTAAACACACAGAAGCTTAAATATTTATAAACTGAAATGTTTGTTTTCATTTAAATGGACTTGGTTATATAAAATAAAAAAAAATTATAAACTGTTTGGTCAATGGCTTAGGCTTCTTACTGGTTAGCTCTATCTTAATTATTAACTTATTTCTATTAAACTGTGTATTGCCATGAGGCTGTGGATTACCTGTAATGTTCTGATATGTTACTCCTTTGGTGGCTACATGGTGTCTCCTTTGAGACTCTCTCCCTCTTTCCAGCACTCCTAGTCTGGTAGTCCCACCTATGCTTCCTACCTGGCTACTGGCCAATCAGCATTTATTCACCAACCAATAAGAGAAACATAGATTCACAGCACAGAGGAGGATATTCCCCCATCAAGTGGGTGGTCAGGTTGGGCCTGCAGTTAGGAAGCAGAGGATGAAGGATGCTGCTGCTCAGCTGATATCTTCCTCTGTACATGGTTTAGGACCCAAGACCAGGGAATGGTGCCATCTTACTTTGGAGTGAGTCTCCCACCTCAACCCAATCGAGACAGTCTCTCACAGGCTATGCCCAGAGGCTGACCTAATCCAAATAACCCCTCACGGGTACATCTGGAAGCTTGTGTCTTAGATGTTTCCAGATTTTTGTCAAGTTGATAATCAAAATTGGCCATTGTAAAAATTGAACTCAGACTGTGCACATGTTGGACAAGCGATTTACCACTGACCACCATCCCTAGCTACTTTTTAAAAAACAACAAAATAGCAACACTGATTATTTCGCTTGCAGAGTAGAATTAACATATCATGCCTTCAGTATCTTGCTTGAAAAATAAGTCTTTTTCTGAATGTAATTCTTATCTTCAAGAAAAATAGAGGTGCTTCTTTTTAATGAGTTAAACACATATTTCCTCAGATAGAAACTGTAGAAGTTGCAATTAGTGTCTTCTATATGTCTCCCTTCCTTGTTCATTTCTCCTCATAGTCTCTTGCCTCTCCTTTGCTTTTCCTTATCACCTTAGAAAATATTTTTACTCATACTTAACAGTATATTCAATTTATAAAAATTGCCTGAGGAAGTTTTTTGATGAATATACATACACACCCAATTTAGTTCTCAGAGTAGGAATGCTATAGGCTTCTAAAAACTTGACCTAATTTTTTACCTGGATTTCTTTGTATAAGTAGAAACATGATCAAACAAATAATTATTCACACTGTTTGCCTGATACATCTGAATTTCTCATTCTAACGAGCCTAAGTGGAGGTCTCCCATGTGTTTCTAATCCGTATTGAGGCACATGAACTTTTTATTGTGGTTTGATTAAGAGCAGAAGTCCCTGCACAGGTATAACTTGCTAATTCCATAGTTACCATACAGTTTAGGGGTTTTACTTACTGGGTGTCTGTAGTTTATAACTTTATAAAACTTTATCTAACTTTATAAAACTCAGCATTGATCAGGTGTTTCTCTCTTTGAGAGAACATAAGCATGGAATTGCTTTTTTTTTTTTTTTTTTTTTTTTCCAAGTAAATCATCTGACTTAGACTCTGGTTTGTCCTTTCAGAACTACTTTGGGCCATAGTTTGCTATGACAGAACTTCTTTTTAGATCATGAAAAAGAAGTGAAGATTTGAATTATGCTAGCCCAAATGTTATCATTTTCCCTGTGCATTTTTGTTTTCCCAGCACTCATCCATCCTATGTATAAAAGGGCTTTGTGGGTGACATGATGTTTATATCTGTGAGTTTAAGCTCTTGTATTGGCTCTGTGTCTTGGTGGCTCAGTTTATGTTCTGAGAAAGGCATGTCAAATGAAGAAGGGTCCACTACCTCACTACCGTGATAGGTTATAGTGTGCCATAAGCTGGGGTGGCTGCTTTCTCAGAGTCCTCTGCTTTAAGTCAGTAGCAAGAAAATATGGGGACTGATGACTTACAATTTCTGCTTTCAGCTCAGGAGACTTGAACTCCTTTAAGAAATAATAACCACCATTCTTGCCTGGCTTGCCAGTTCAAAGAGTGTGTGGATCTTTATCTAGGAAGTTTGTTCTTTCCCCCAATGATGTGGAAAGTCCTGATAGCACAAAAGCCAACTACACATTAGACAGTATGTGGTTATAGTATACAGATGGAAGAAATCATCCAACCTGGGATTCTCACACCTGCCTCAGATTAAGCTACATTATTAGTGTGGGAGTGGAGTAGGGAGAAAGAGATAAGTTATTGAGTCTTGGCTTTATAGGTAAAAGGGTTGTTTTGTTCCCTTTTACAGTTTTTAGCTAGCTAATTCTTGGCCTGTGAGCTGACTTAAGTTTTATCGATAAATAAAGGGTTTAGCTTTAGACCCTAGAAGATCTCAGCCATTCTAGGGTGGAGACACCGAGACAGAAGACATCACTGCAGTTAAACATTTTCTCTACTGCCTTTCTCTGTTAATCTTAGTAGAGAAATTTTAATTAGTAACTTATGAAAGATCTGCTGGTCTGTCATTACATATCCTGGCAGAAACTCCTTTAATAGGAAAATAAATACCCAACCCAGCTGAAAAATGTCCCAAGTGGTGGGAATGCTCAGGTAGGCTGGAATGCCTGCAGTCTTGAGACGATAAAGTGCTTGGTTCTGTAGAGAACAACCAAATCTTCCCGGGGTTGGGGATGGGTGTCATATATCTCAGAAAGCACTGATGTCCTAATTCCTTTTATAATGCACTTCATTGCATAGGTAAATATTAAATGAGGGCCTACTTACTTATCTGCAAGGTACCCTGGTAAATATGGGAAAATGTAACTTCAAAGCTGGTCATATACTGAGAAGTTAGCACATTTTTGTCTTAGAAATTAAATAATTAAAGCCCCAATTATATATTTGAGAAAGGTCTTTAAATTTTCCTGCTGTGAAAAGTTCAGAGCTCAGTAACAAGCTGCACAGTACCAGGACAATGAAAGCATTGTGACTTAATAAAACTTCTCTTGCCAAAGGGGTGAGACACCCACATTCTTGTTCCAGTCCGACAATTATCTGTTATGTCACCAGTAAATGGTAATCATTAATTAACAAATGCATTGGCCATTCTAAATCTCCTTTTTAGCCTGCAGAGCAGTAATATGTATCCCTCTAGATTCCAGAGGGCTAAAGGGAAAGGAAAAAGGGTGAGAACAGATGGTGGCTTCCAAAGCTGTCAAAGGTGAGTCCTAAGGCTAGGGATGTGGGTCAGCAGTGGAGTTATCTCTCCCCATCGAGATCGCAAGTTCAGACCCTGGATAGTCAGGGTTCTGTCCCAGCTTCATCAGAATGAGAAAAAGGTGAACGCCTGGTTGTATGTTTATGGCTGTGTATGTCACGTAGGATCTTAATCCTAGCTGTGACAAGAGTTACTATTAATTATTTCCCACCAGAATAAGCTACTTGTTAACTTCTGGGGAAAAAAATAACTTTCTAAAATACCAGGTGCTGGTTGTAGTGATGAAATTAAAAGGAATGGCTGGAAATAAGTATTTTTTTTTTCCTTAAGGTCAATGGACTTCAACTTTCTGGGGAGACTAAAAGATAAGAAACTAAGATGCTCTATGCAGTTGTAAAACAGACTTTTCAGATTATTGTTATTTATGTTCAGTTTTATAAAATTATGTTAGTGTACCTGTTATCTTGAATTGTAATGTCTCATCTTAATGGCTTTTAGTATATCAACCTAGTATGAAGGCCATACTGGAAAAACTAGTTATTTACAAGGAGCTCTTATTGCTTAGAGTTCCTTAAATAATTAGTAATTATCCAGAATTTAAAATCTCAACCTTGTTTATATGAGTTCTACTCTCTTCTAATTTATCTAGAGCTTATGTGGACGCCCGGGTTCAGCCAATCTACGGTGGGACCAACGAGATAATGAAAGAGCTGATCGCAAGACAGATCGTCAGTGACAGCTAGACAGCTGCCTACATCCAGGAATCCTATTACACACAGCTAACCTGGATTGAACTCTACTTGGGATAAAATGTAACCTGGGAAGGGTGAATAGTAAAGCTCTTTTATGTATGTTTATTACAGAGAAAGAAAGAAAGAAAGAAAATATAATTACAAAGATTAACACAGGGGAAAGAAAACATTTTGAACCCAAAGAGAAAAGTTATGCCGTAAAAGGCTTAACCTTTTTTTATACAGTGAACATGAAAGATTTTCTGACTTGAGAGCCTTAATGTCTGACTTGTCGTTCAAATTCTGAAGAGCATAAATTACTTTGATCTTTAAAGTAGAGGCAGACACAATTTTATATCCTTGTAACATTAAATACTTGCAGACTTTGAAAAAGCAAAATAATTGTCACTCATAGAAAGTAAGTCATTTCATGTCCTTTTTGCTCCAAATTCTCTAGAACATTGGTTCCCAGCATCTTACCATGTACCCCTTGAGTTTTAAGCAGTGAATAGAACCCTCTCTTCAGAAAATAACAGACAACCATATACAGTACACAGAGAGTCAATTATGTATCAATTAAAAATAAAGTAAAACTTTGAAACAAATCATGTGTTGAATATGTTGGAGGCACTGAAAAATGAGACCGTGTTCTGATGAGACCACATAGGCTGTTAGATAAGACACATGGGCTCTCAAGAGATCCCATTCCAGTTTAATTTCAATAGGAGAACTCAGGAATTCATCATCCTTAACTTCCAGATATTTGGAAGGTATCAAAGCAAAGGCTTTTATTCTTCAACAATGTGATTTACTATAGTTTCTAAGTGTTGTGTGTCATCTATAAACTAGGCCATTAAGAATGTTGGAAAGCAAGCCTGGAATAACCCTCCTACAAACTAGTAGTAATAGAGTTTACTATTCCAGCCAGGCTAAGTATAACAGAAGTAAGCATTTTTAAAAAAAAGTCATATTTGAGACATACGTAGTTATTATGAAAAATAAAATCATTAGTTTGTAAACTGACATTTAAAAAATAATTTTAATTCTATTTTATGTGCACTGGTGTTCTGTCTGAATATATATCTGTCTGTGTGAGGGTGCCAAATCCCCTGGAACTGGAGTTACAGACAGTTGTGAGCTGCCATGTGAGCACTGGAATTTGAAATGGGGTCCTCTGAAAGAGTAGCCTATGCTCTTTACTGCTGAGCCATCTCTCCAGCCCCAAATTGACATTTTAATAGTTTGATTTTTCTGCACAGTGATAACAATGGAAAGTTTTAAAATGAAAATATATTCTTATTCATCTTCAAAACACATAAACATGACTTCCTACAAATGGGCATAGCAGATGAGAGGTGGGATCTTTTGATATTCCTTTCTTCATAATTCACAGCTTTGGATTCTTGAACAGAACTTGGCATGGTTGCTAGCTTAACTCCTTTTAGATACATCTATTAACACAAAAAGGGGTTCAAATTGATTTTTTGAGAAAACTCGATATGTAGCCTTGGCTGATCTAGAAAAACTACACAGGTCAGGCTGGCCTGGAACTCATGATGATCTGCTTGCCTCTGCCTCTCCTTCCAAGTACAGGGATTAAAGGCATGTGCCACTAGGCCAGGCTCAAATTCTAATTTAAAAATAAGAATTTAATTTTTAATGATGTTTATGTGTGTGGATGTGTGCATGTTAGTGGATTAGTGCAGGTACCCACAGAGACCAGAATAGGGTATTGGGTCCTCTGGCGCTAAAGTTGTGAGCTACCTAGGATGGGTGCTGGGAACTGAACCCTGATCCTTTGCAGAAACAGCAAGTATTCAACCACTGAGTCATCTTTCCAGTCCCTAAAGTAAATTCTTATTATTACATTTGCAACTTACACCTCCTTCCTGCCCACAGGAACTTTAAAGGGTTTGCTAGAACCCTCCCTTACCCCTTTGGCCTCCTTAAGTCTAAAATGTAGAGGTGGATAGCCCTGGGTTTAATGAGGTTTCTACCTTTAATACTTAGAACTTATAACCGTATTTTAAAAAAATTCAGAATCGGTTTTGCATTTGGCAATCATGTCTTTAACAGCTTTTCTTTGTGCTCTATTTGTGTGGTTTCGAGTAGTGTCCCCAGGGAGGAAATTTATCATCTGAGTCCCATGCAGTGCTGAGTGTGCAAGAAACAATAAATAATAACAAAGCTCAAAAGAACAAGCTGGGCAAGCAGAAGGAAGCATTGTTTAGTAAATATTAATGAGAATTTTAAGGGCTTGGTTAATTTTGTTTGGAGGCTGAGATTTGTGGGATCAAAATTACTGCTTTGAAATTCCCCCTTTCCCTTATTTCCTGATGGGGTGACATTGAGAACTGCTTTGAGTTGCTATTTTAAAATCTAACTGCAAATCTTTACTAACCTAGTAATCTTAGTAGTTTATTGCTGAAAGTATACAATTTCTAGATTTTTTTCCATGTCAGTGTTATTTTTGGAACATACAGCATCCATTTATTTGGAGTCATTGGAAAAAATTGACATTGAGATTGAAACCAACTGCAGGCCTGTGTCTACTCCTTATTAATGAATGTTCAGAAATACTGTCTTAAATTTTTCTTTTCAAGAAAGATTTCTGGAGCGCTACAAATATACTAAAAACAGAGCATAGTATATAATTAATTTCCAGTTTATATTTGCAGTCATTCTCATAGACACTTTCCCCCTTGAGACTTCTGGGGCAAGTCCCAGATTTCATGTTATTTCATACACATATGTAGTCCAGAATGCATATGTAACAGATGGAAATGTTTTGTGTTTTACATCTAGCCAGAATCCTATTGCTAGTATCATACTGCAGAAACTTAAATTTCACTTGTAATTCTAGAATCATTTAAATTTACCCCGATTATATTAAAAAAAAATTTTTTTTGGTTTGTTTCAATTAGGACCTAAACAATACCTACAAATTCTGTATGGGAGCTGAAGGCATGGTGACCAGAGTTACATTCTCAGCATCCAAGTCAGATGGTTTACAACTGCCTATAACTCTAGCTCCAGGGGATCCAATACCATCCTCTGGTCTACACTGGCACCCATGTGTATAACACACACACACACCTTTAAGATTTCCATTTGGTCGTATGAACCCTCAAATTTCTTGTACTAGAGTTACCCTATCTTTCCCTCCCTTATCTCTTTAAAAAAATAATGTATATTTTTATTTTTTCTTTTGTTGTATATACTGTAAAATTGCCTTTTACATATTTCAGTTCTCAGAGATTCATGCAGCTGTAAATACAATCAGGATACAGAACAGTTTCAGCCCCCTCCCCCTAAGTGTCCCTTGTGTTCTTCATAGTCACAGCTTCCCATACCTTTAGTCCCTGGCACCCACTGATCCGGTCCTTGTCATCATAGATCTGTCATTTTGAGGCAGTGATATAAACAGAATTACACAGCACATAACCTTTTGAGAATGTCGTAGAAAAGTGCATTTCAGATTCATCCATTTTGCATGAATCAACAGCTTTCTCCTCTTTGGTGTTAAGCAGTTGTCCCCACATGGGTATACCACAGTTTGTTTATTATTCATCCCTTTTGTGAGGAGCTCTTGGCTCTGGTTAAAGTTAAATCTAGCTTCTCGTTAAGGTTAAATTCCCAGAAGGGAACAGTTGAATTGTGTGTATAAAAACACAGCAAACTGCTTCTCCAGAGATCTGTACCTTTTACCATTTAACAGAGTTCCAATTGCTCTAAATACTCACCTTTTTTATTAGCTATTATAAAAGGCATATACTGATGTCTCATTAAAATTCTGATTAAATTTTATATTATGTACAAGGGTGTTTGGTCTGCATATATGTCCGTGTACTATATGTGTGCCTGGTGGGCACGGAGGCCAAAAAAGGGCATTGGATTTCCTAGAACTGGCACTACAGATGGTTGTGAGCTGCCATGTGGGTGCTGGGCACCACACCTGGTTTGTCTGCAAGAGAACCATTTCTTGAGACCCTGATATCTCATGGTTTTCAGTTATCATTTATCCCTGATCCTACTGATGTCAGGACAGCTTTTCTTATGCTTGTCTCCCACCTGTTTTCTCTGATGAGCTCTCTCTAGTCGTTTGCCCATTTGAAGGGTGTGTGTTTTCTTCATGTTGAGCTTGGAGAGTTTCTCTAATTTAGGTTTTGGCAAAGCTAGGCTAACATATTCTCTACCTCCCCTCCACCCCATCCTTCACTGTGTGTGTGTGTGTGTGTGTGTGTGTGTGTGTGTGTGTGTGTGTGTGTGTGTGTCTGTCTGTCTGTCTGTCTGTCTGTCTATGTGCTAGATTCGGATTGTTGCTAGCATAGAAAGAAGAGTAGCTAAAAGTACTAGCTTTCAGTGTCTTTAATGCAGAGTGAACTGAAACCAATGGGGTCAGATGACCCTGTTGCTAAAGAGCCCACCCCCGATGCTGCTAAGCACTTTATAGGTAGGCCTTAAGGGTGATGAGGCAGAAAGTCCTCACAAGCACTGGTGAGACAATGAGAAACTCAGGATAGTCTCCTTGGTGCGGAGGCAAGCCATGGGGAAATTGCTTGGTAGCAGGACCTCACAATCTTCCCTTGTTCTGTTCCAGTGGAGTCACAGGACATTCTGCTGCTCCAGCGCTGCTCAAGCCTGGCTTATGTGGCTTGTGTGGAAACATGCAAGGTCTCTGAGCATGAGCTCTCGTTGTTCCCTGTAGACGACCCCGTCAGATATGTGATTTGTAGCTAGTCTTTTCATTTTTTCACCATTTATTTCACACTAAAAGTTCTTCATGTTTGAATTCTGGTCTTTTCTTTTTCCTTTCATACATCCTAAATTTGCTATCATGTCTAAAAGCTCCTTACTAAAAACCTAGGCCATTCAATTTTTTCTATATTTTTCTTAGAATTTTATATTTTGTATTAGTCATTTAGATCTATGCTCACTCAATGATTTTATATAAGGTGTGAGCTTTATCTTTTAACATTTTTCAGCCTGTGTTTAAGTGTTCCAGTGTTAACTGTTGAGAGAGTATCTTTAATGACTGAACGGATTCTTGCACCTTGGTTACTAACCAACTGACCATGTTTCTCTGGGTTTGTTTTGTGGGCCCTGTTCTGTTGCAGTGATCTGTGACTGCCATTCCTTTGCTGATATCCTGAGTTTGGTAGCTTTTAGAAAGCTTTAAAATTAGATGGTGGAATTTCCATAGCTTTGTGGGGGGTTTTGTTTTTTTCAAAATTGCTTTAGCTACTCTAATTCTTTTAAAATTCTATATACGTTTTTAATATATTTGTCTATATCTCATAAAAGTAACCCTGCAGAGCTTTTGTTTGGGATGTGTTAGTTCTCCAGATTAGTGTAAAGAGAAGTGTCATCTTCTGGGATCCCCTAGGGAATGAATAAAGGATCTGTTCATCTAGACTGTCTTCATTCAGCTGCTTTTAGATTGCATCACTAAAGTGTCATGTACATGCTCTGTTACCCTTGTGTGTGAAGAAACTACAAATGGCATTGCTGTTTAATTCTGGTTTATAATAATTTATTACCAAGGTAATTATCTTGAATCCTATGGCTTGTTGAACTTAATCCTAGGAGTTACTTTATGTAGACTTCTTTGAATTTCATATGTAAACAGCAATGTTATACAGGAATCAGAAGTTACTTTTTTAACCCCAATTTGTTTTGTCTTTCATTTCTTGATTCTCCTACAACAGTGAGTAGTAATGAAACAAGTAGGTGATAGAAACTAAACTTTCATAGTTCTCACAGTTTGGCTTCAAAGTCCAAGATGAAGATACCCATGTCTGGTCTTTGCTCTCAGAAGGGTACTTTGAACACTGTGTCCTCAGATGGGGATTAACACCTCATTGTCATATGGCAGAAGGTAAAAGGGTAAAGCAGCTGATTCTTTCCAGCCCTTTGTAAGAACACTAACAGTCATTAGGGCTAAACCCTTGCAGCTCCATCAGATGGCCTCATCTCTTCATATTGTTGGATTGACAATGAGATGTCACTTTCAAACTGTAGTTCTGGAATACAGTGAATTTTAAATATCGAGCTATTCTTATATCTGTGAGCTTGACTCTGCGTGGTTATTATGTTTTATTCTTTTTACATATTCTTTGATAACTTGAGAATTGTGCCAGTTCACAAGGGAGATGAAATTGAATGGTTTTTTTGTTTGTTTGTTTGTTTGTAATTTTCTTTTTGTACTGTTTTTTTCAGTATGTATATTAGTTTTGGTTTTATCAAGGCAATACTAGTATCAAAATGAGTTAGGTCTCATTTTCCTCATTCCTTCATAAGTTGATTTGCTAGGAACCAGAAAATGAATTCATTTGTTTGTAGACTGTTCAGCATTATTGATTTGCCTCACTGATCCACTGATCTTTCATGATGGTTTGTTTGCTATCCCATCTTCTCTAGTTCCTGTAAACTGAAGGATGGAGGGGCTCAGTTAGACTTGGGCTCAACCCTTCCCCTGGATAACTTAGTAAGCTGCACTGTAGATGCTCTTATCATACCAGCTCATTAGACACAGTGTAGTTTCTCACAGTGATCCTCAAATTGAGCAAGGAATTCAGATAGTATTAATATGATATGTGCATAAAGTATCCTAAGTTTTACCAAATGCCTTAACATCAATCACTAATGTGTTGTTTTTCTTGGTAATTGGAATTGCTTCTAATTTTATATTAACTGCATTTCATAAGACTTTTTTTTCTTTAATTTTTGCTTGGTCTGTGTGACTGTCCGACCTCACAGAAGTCAGAAGCTCAGATGCAGACCTTCAAGAGATTTACTGAGAAGTAACTCCGGTGACATAAAGGAATTTGTATTGAGCAGTATGAACAGAGCCCTTAACTATGAAGGATACTGGACAAATCTTGCCTAGTTTCCAAAGGGAAGCTATGTGGTTAATTGCCTATTAGAATGTCCCAGGATTGGACAAAAAATACCCAATCACTCTGGTTACCTCCCTTGCTCAGTCACTGTCCTAGAGAGGCCTGGTCTTAAAAGTTGTCAAGCTGGGTGTGGTGGTGCATGACTATGGTCTTAGCTCTCAGGAAGGTGGAAGTTTGAGGCCAGTCTGGTTTAAATAGAAAGTTCCAGTCCAGCCTGGATTAGGGTGCCTGTCTCAAAAAAAAAAAAAAAAAAAAAAAAAAAAAAAAGTTGACAAGGATCCCATAGGTGACAACAGGTGAAGACTGTTGACCAAGTCCCTCTCTCACACACACTCACTCTCTGATATTCATTTACTCTTGACATTTTTCATACATCTATACAAAGTGTCTTTGCATCTAATCTAAATGCCCCTTCTCCCCAATACTGCCCCTCCTCAACCTCATACCATCTTTAAAGAATAACCCCCAGAGTCCAGTTAGTGCTACCTGCATTAGATGGGGGTAAGGCCATCCACTGGAGCATGGGCAACCAGGCAGCAGCCATATCCCTAAGGAAAAATGACTCCTTCCCCAGCTGCCAGTATCTGCCAATAGCTCCTGGGTTTTGATCTATTTACTTGAAACCAGTTTTGCTGTATAACCCAAGCCTGCTTTGAACCTGTGGTCCTCCTGTCTCAGCCGACTAGGATTACAGACACTCACTACCACACCTGACACAGATTTTTTTTAAAATCCTACTTTAATGCAATTGTTATGAGATCACAATAGACAGCTGTATTGCCCGTGCAGTTATCAAGGTCAGAATCCTTCTTCAGCCTCCTATGTGCTAGGATTACATGTGTTTGCCATTATATCTGACATTTAAATGTACTTATTATAATAAAATGCCAGGCCGTTTTCTGAAGGAGTATCTAGAAGTTGTGTATACATGGATGCTACATTCTGAGTTACAGTTTATAAATAAGAGGCACAAAATAATTGAGTTTTTTTTTTACTTCTTTTGATACTTCTAATGATAATGATTCATTTTAGAATTAGCAAGAATGTATGGGTTTGGAGTTTTTTAAAAAGGGGTTTTACTGTAGACTTTGCTGTCCTATAACTGGCTAATAGAACACTAAAACACAAAGATGTGTGTGCTGCCATGCCTGGCTGAATTTTTGAAATTTTAATGACATACATTAAGTGTAGTCATTATTCTTTTTAATGTATGCATTGTTTATTCTTGAACCAGTAAGAGCAGCTTTAAGGCTTAGCCCACTTGGGAAGTGGGTGTGGGAGGGTCAAGAGTTAGAGGCTAGTCTGAGCTACATGGCTAGTTCAGGGTCAGCCTGGAAGATATGAGACCATGTCTTAAAACAATTAAAAGGAAAGGGGGGATCCCTTAGAAAATTGCTCCTGTTTTTCCATTTATTAGGGAACATGTCAGACACATTAAAAAGTACAGAGCAACATTAATGAACCACATGTGTCACCCGTCTTTGACAGTTATCAGCTGGACCAATTTTGTATTCTCCACTCTCATAGCTTGTTTAACAATAAATACCAGATGTCAGGTAATTCAGAGCAATATTGCCATAACTCATTTATGAAAGTACCTTCTATCTGGCATGACAGCAGCCCCTCTACTGCTCCACAGTCTCTGTACTGGAGTTATATCGCAATTCCCAGAATCCACCTCATTTATTTAATGCAAGTCTTTCAGTTTCAAGATCCATTTCACGAACCCTCATCAAAAGTTATACACTTTCATAAGTATTTTCCCTTAAGCCACACCCATTACAAATTTACCTTACCATATTGCAAAGTAAATTATGCTAGATAGGATATTTTCTCTTGTCAAAAACAAAGCATAAATCAAATTTAGCTGAAATAATGAAGGGCTCACAGAACTGGAACAGCAGAAGGCTGTCGAGACTTAATACTGAACACCTTAACTTAGACATCAAGAACCCACTTTAGCAGTTGGAGACCACTATCCATCCAACAAGGATTATTTCCTCCTAAAAAAACAAGGCCTATATTGGGGGAGGAGGAAATGTATTTGGACTTCTGAACTTGTACATCCTGGGTTCCTTTGCTACTATACATATTTACATGATAAATGTGTAGGAGTTTTGCTAGACCTTAAGGAGAGACGTTGAAGACTTATTGACTCCCATTCTTTCAGGTACCTGAGAAATGAATGGTGATGGGAAAGTAGCAGGAGTCTGGGACCACGAGCCCTTTGAGAAGGGATGAGGATAGCAGAGGGTGGACTGTTGATGGGCCAGTGGTGCTATTATATTATCTCTAAAGCTTTTAGTTCATTTCACTGGCTCTTAAAATGGACCGTTTGCTTATATATTGAGGAAATAGGCCTAGGCTAGATGCCTGTGATCCCAGCTACTTTAGGAGGCTGAGGCAGGAGAATGGCAAGTTCACTGTGTGCCTGGGTGATGTGAGTTCAAGGTCATCCTGGGAAACGTAAAGCCCATCTCAGAGAAAATACAATAAAACAAAACAGAAAGAAAAGAGAGGCAGAAGGAGCTCAAGTAGTGGAGTATTACTGTCATGCACGATGTTCTAGGTTTAATCCTTAGTACTGTTGTTCCCCACCCTGCCCCTGGAAAACTATTCTGTTCTTAAAGCATTGTTTTTTATTCTAAGGACTGGTCCATGCTAAGCATGTATGTGCTCTACCATTTAGCTGGACCTCGGATCTTGGGCTTTCTGATGTATACAACCTATCTTTTCCTAATACAGAATAGCTTTCAATTTATGAACTAGAAATGCCTTGAGGTTTGTGTCCATTTTCATCAAGGAGAGTTTAGTGAGGTGCAGTCTATATGTATCACTATATTTAAATGTTTTGATGACTTTTGCACTTGTCCTACCAGGATCTACCAGATACAAAATGTCTTCCACATCCCTCCAACCCCAGTCAGTTCTCTCCAGCTCAGCAACTGTTGGTCTGCTTTCTGTCACTCTGGGTCACACTTGTCTTCCCAAAGGCTTACATAAATGAGATCGTGCAATATTTACTCTCTTTTGCGTCTGGTTTCTTTCATTCTGCATTCTGCTTAGGATGCAACCATGGATGAAAATGTTATAATGAAACCTATTATTTTGTATGCTCACTTGAAGAAATAAGACTCAGGATCTGGGAGGAGTTGGGGGAGGTGAAAGAATATGATAAAAATATTGTATGAAAAAAATTTTAAAAAGCACTTTGGTTATTTTACAGTAGCATTTCATAATAGAAGATATGGACACCCCACAACTTGCTTATCCTTTTCCAGATGGTGTATTTTATAGGTGCTTCCCATTTAGAGTCTGTTGTGGATAAAAGTGATAAATTTATAAGCAACTGAAATGATTTTTTATTCTCCTACCTCTGTGGGCCAGTATTGTCTTTTCTTGTACCTAGTCCTGACATATAGTGTTGTTGCATACCCCTAACCTTTTCATCTATAAATACTGGTTAGTTAAAACTTAATCTGACCTGAGGAAGAATTTCATTAACTCTACTGCTTATGTCATACACCTGAATTAATCATAAACATGCGGATTACTATAGGACAGTGGAAGACAGTTGTTTCTGGCACAGAAATATAAAGACAGGCTAGCTTTGGATCCAGTCAAAACTGTTTAGATACAAGACTGGCAACTTCATTACTATATCTACCTTTATACGTGGATGTCACTGATATTTTTTTTAACCCAGGAAATTAATAGAGAACTGCAGAATGTAAGAATTAAACGTTGTCTAGTTAACATTTATTGAGAACCACATCCATGCCTAAGCTATGGGGGTTCAGCATTAAGCAAAATGGCCTGACCTTACAGAGTTCATTTAGATTCTAGGCCAGGGAGAGAAAAACAAAAATCTGCCTTATGTTGGATGGTAAGGTGCTACAAAGAAACACAGAGCGCAGAAGGGAGACACAAAAGGCTGTGCTTGTAGTCCATTCTTGGCTGAGTTGCTTGAAGCCAGTCGTTGATCTCTATCTCTAGCATTTATCACATTGTCAGCTGGACCTTAAGTGCTGCTGCAGTGTTTCCTGCGTGGAAGAAGTGACTGAGTGAATGCCGGTGTTGAAGTTTATCTCATGAAATCATGGTAATACTGCTTACCTGGGTGTTTTTACAGGGTTCCAGTCAGGTCATAACTATGTCAGCAAGAACTGTGTCCTTCTCTTCTCCTTGTCCTTGCTGCATCTTTATTTACCTCTCTTCCTCTCTCAAACCAATAATATAGATTTCTTGGGAACCAGAATTCGTTTAATGTATCTTTAAAATAATAGACACTCGATTTGTAAAGATTACATGAATTGTTTTAGGATTTTGTTGAGTAAGTAAAATAGGAAAACATCTGGCAAATGACTTAGTCTATTGATTTTTAGAACTTTATTCTATGGGGTCTGGAAAGCTGGTGTGTTTATGCTACATAAAATAGAAGCATGTTTTAGGATATTATTCAGTGCCAAGGTACAATGTTCTTAATGTGTATTCCACTTTATGAGCAAAAGCAAGTAGTTTATGAAATTATGAGTTACAAAATAGGCTACAGAAATCACTGAGTTTTTTCCTTGTGTTTTTTAAAAAGTATATTTCAAACCAGTGACATTAAGTATACTCTCATTTTAATACTTTGAAGTATCATAAAATTGAATGTAAAGGGAAGAGGAGTATACATGATTGTTTCATAGACTGGAATATTTATGTAAGGTTCACAAAATCTGGCAGACTGAGGCTAGCTAAAAGATAAAAGAATTAACCTTGAGTATTGGAAAACAACCTACTTCCTACTATGTTTGAAGACTGAATTAGGCAATATATTGAAAGCCTTGTTATGTTTTTATCTGTAGTTTTGCAAAGCTCATTGAACTTTGCAAAGGCAGGGATTTTATTTACTGCTGTATCTCCTCTATAACCACCCAAAATATGTTTTCAACATACATTTTGTTAACTTACAAGTATTTTGCTTTAGTAATAAACAATTACCTCACAGGAGATAACTGTACCTCAAGTCATTTTATAGTTCTACAATTACTTCCATTTTAAATTTGAATTCCTTGTCATTAATTAGTATGTTAGAAATTGAACCCAGCCTCCCCCCTCTCACTCCCCAATGCTTGGTAAGGGATCTTTTACTGTGGTAGACCCCTGGACCTTGTCATTCATGATTTAACGGTGTAGTTGACAACGTTGTTTTCTTTTCTAATAGTATAATACACATTATGTTCCCTTAGGGAAGCCTTTCAAATGAATGCCCAGTTGAATCCAAGATCTTGGGCTGCTCTAACACCTTTGACTTCTCAAGCTGCTACTTTTCCACCATGTAGATTTGTGTATGCTTTTAGACAGTGTATAGCCATGGTTATCCTGGAATAACCATATAGACCAGGTTGGCTCACCTCTGCCTGGGATTAAAAGCATGTGCCCCTACCTAGGTTCCACCACATACTTTATTTGAATGCTTTACCCATTTTCTGTTTCCATACTCAGAGACTATGACAGCCCTTTAAATATGACAAATACCCAGTGTTTAATTTTTCCTCCAACGCACCATTAGTTCATGATTTTAATCCATTTTAATCTTTCCTGAAATGTCTCTCTTGACCTATATTGAACAATTATTTTCAATCATTTTTATAACTATCATCCCCACTGAAGACAGTTTATCCTAAAAATTATTTCAACTATGTATCTTGATGTACTAGAAAGAGAAGTGGTGGTTAATTTTCCAATTCCGGTAATACCTAAGTATTACTTCCTGATGACTTCAGTCCTTCACACTTCTGCCCTGTGATCCCTTCCAACAAAATAAGTAGAAATAATGATACATTTGGATCTAAAATTTTAGTGCCTTCCCCTCCCTAAAGCATTCCTGTGAAAATCTGCTTAGCAAAGCTTCTAATCTATTATCTATGTAGCTATATTTAGTTTGTAATTTTTTTTCTTAAGCGTCAAGTTCAAGCCTGGGGAAATGCCCGGGAGTGTTTAAGCATGAAGCCGCAAAGTGGGGTAGGTGCAAGACTCAAGAGATGTTTTTTGTGGCTCTCTAGTCAACTTTCCATTTAAAATCCCGCTTTTCTGCGCTAAGGTAGAGGAGAGTTCACTGCAGAGCTCCTCAGTCATAAACTAACTCAAATGCGTCTCAGGCGGGTTTGTCTCCTATTTTACAGAGTATGACTTGGGATCTGAGACACTGAGTCCACTACAAGCATAGGCACCGGGCTCCAGAGCCTCGGCAGCGGAGGAAGGCTGCTAACCCTCGCTCGGCCTGGCCCGGATGGCCGGGACGCCGAGGCTCGCGGAGGAGCGGAGAGGGACGCTCAGACCCGACTTTCCCCCCTCGCGTCTTATTTTCGTGACACAGACCTGCGGAAACCGCAGCGCGGAGGCGGGAAGCGGCCCGGCAGGACGGCTGGCGGCGTTAGTTCTCCCGGGGGTGGAGAGAGCGCGCAGCAGCAGCGGGGCGGAACGCACCGGGCGCCGCCAGCGCCACCGCAGAGTTCGGCCGCCACCGCGCTCAGGCCGCTTTCAGAACGCTCCCAGCAGCGGCTTCCGCGGGCCCCGCCCCCGCCGGGGTTTCCCCGCCGCCCGTCTCATTTGCATGGCGCGCCCCTCCCCCGCTGCCATTGGCCGGAGCCGGGCCCCGCCCTCCCCCGCTCCCCCCCTCCGCAGTAGGGTTCCGTCCCCCGAGCGCCCGGAGCTGCGGGCAGCGGGCGGACTGTTAAACCGCGGCGGCGGCGGCGTCAGCCGGGGCGGGAGCGGGGCGCGCTCTGGAGACGAGTCGGCGGCGCCCCGGGTGGGGGGAGGCGGGCGGACAGCTAGAGATCGCCTACGGCGGCCCCCACCACGGCCGGACCGAAGGTGCGGCGGCGGAGGGCAGCCAGGGCGCCCCAGCAGGCGAGTGGCCGGCGTCGCAGCGGCGGGCAGAGGGGGGTGGGTCTCCTCGGCGGGGGAACGGCGGCGGCGGCGCGGGGCGGGAAGAGCGGAGGAGACCGCCGGGGGGGACTCGCGGGCTCGGCGTCCGCCGGGCCGTCCCCTTGCACCCCGGATCCTCCTGGCCGTTGGACCCCGGGCCCCGGCACAGGACCGTGCTTTGGGGCAGGGGGCTCGGACCGCAGCCAAATTTAAACGGCTAAACCTAACAGCCTTGGCAGACACGGCGGGGAGGGGAGGGGAGGGGAAGGCGGGGCAGGGGGCGGGCCTGAACGCGAGTCACGTGGGTGAGGGCGGGGCTTGGCAAGCCTCCCTTTTGTTTTGGCTGGCGCGTGCGCAGAAGGCGGAACACGTGGCTTGCTCCCCCCACCCCTTGGGCCCGCCCCGGGCCGGAGCAGCTGAGCCTCCCCGGCGTCGGGTGTGGGGACAGTGGCGTGGAACTTATTCTTGCCCTGAGCCGGGCGGGCAGTGCGCCTCAGCAGCAGCGGCATTTATTTATTCTGGGCCGTTATGGGTCTGGGCCGTTATGGGTCTGACCTTTAGAGTTGTTCGGGATGGAAGGGATCCTAGTGGTTTCAAGTCGTGTTGGCTTCTGGTGCCGATGGGAGGGCTCGGTTCTGGAAGGACAAGTAGCGTTTGGTAGGAAGACATAAACGCTGGCCGGCGTTGTGTGGTCTCGAACCGCCGCGAAGGGGCTGTTGGGCTCTGCTTTGCAGGGAGCGGGCACTGCGTCCCGGGTGCTAGGATTCCCTGGCCTCGCTGTTCCTGGAGTTGTGCCTGTCACCCACCCACCTTCTGCTTGATTTCCCCAATCTTGAGAACAGTTTTGTGCTAGAGAGCCTGAAAAACTGCCCGATGCCTGTTAACTTTTTGAACTTCGTGTCTGTAGAAAGGTTTTAGATCTTGACCGGATGGGGCAAGTTAGCAACGTAACTTACCCGAAACTACTACTGAGCACAGCTGGCAAACGAGGCAGGATTTGGGGGTAGGAGAAGTAGCTCTAAAAATAATTCGACAGTGAAGAGGGGAAAAGAAAAAAAATAAGGTGCAGGTGTGGAACGCAGATTGCTTAAGAGGCTTAACACCGGTGCTTGATTTCTGCGGTTTCCAGAGAACTAACTAGCTGTTTTCTTGGGCAAGTCACAGCCTTGCTGATACATCTGTTTCCTCTAGTAAAACATTTCGCAATAAGGTCCTTGCCTTAAAAGAGTGTAATGAAGATCACGTGCCTTGTTAGTGACTGTTAATCTCCACATAATGTAGTGTAGCAAAACGTCAGTTTTGACAAAGCCAGCATATATTCAGAATTTTCACAATAAGCCGTGAAATAAGATACATTTGATTTAGTCCAGGTCTGTTGCATGTAACCCAGGCTGGCCTTGGAACTTGCTGTAGTGCATGTCCCTTTAGAGCTGACATTGGAAGCATGCACCACCACTTTAATATGCTGTAACTTTTGTTTCTCCCCTGGCTACCACTTCGTAGTTTTGACCTTCAGAGGTTATTGTTGTTACTCCCCTTTCTCAGTCTTTCTAGAATAATTTCTTAAAGTGAAACTCATAACCTTGGCCAGTAAATATCACACATTTACAGGTTCTTGTTGTCTTTTCAAATAATAGTTGCTTATTTTCTTACACTTTATTATAAAATTGCCTGGAAAACACTAAATATTATTAAATAACAATATTCTTTGGAAAATAATTTTAATACCTGTATACTATTTCATCATATAGGTATATTTTAAGTTTTCTTACTGGCAGATGTTTGGTGTTTCTCTAACGTTTTGTGTAAGTTTTATTGTTCAAGTCTTTGAAATAATACATTCTTTGCTCCACCCATTAGATTTGTAGGAGAGGAGTTTCTGAGTCAGAGTCGTTTTTATTTTTTATGCTGTTGTGACTTCCCCAGCTTTGAAAATGTGGTATTAATTTACTTACATAGAGGTATGAATGTGCTTCCTGTCACATCTTTGTTCATCACCTAGCACTGTGTGTTTCTTATTTATTTATTACTAGGGACATGCATGTGGAGTCTTTTGCATTTTCTAACTTGCTGTTGTGTACTTGAGAGAAAACTTTCATGTTTACATGTGCCATATCAAATAGTGGATGCACAATAAAGACTTGCCAATTGAATGCTAATATTTTAACTTAAAAAAAAAAACCTGTGAGAAGTCAGGAAATGGTCTCTTTGTTGTCTTAGGAGGAGTACATAGTTGATGATACAGTAACTGAGTGAGCTATCTGAGTTACTAACTTGTTCCTTAAGGCTAGATCTCATTGATCTTAGTAGTTTTCTATTCAAAGTTCTAGTAACTTCCCATTGTCTTAAACATGGCATAGTCAAAATCTTCATCTCCTCTTTCTGCTTATGTCATTGCTTACAGGGTTTCACCTTTTACTCATTTGTTGCTCTTCCAAGAGCTACTGTGAAAATTTTATTTGATCTTTCTAATTTCTCTTGTAGACTGTGTTAGACAAATAGTGTGGTTAGTGTCGAAAGTTCTCTTATTTCCAATTGTTCTTGACAGCCCACCTATTAACTACCTATGGCATTCTTTGCTGCCCCTTAGTCTATCACATTACCTTATATGCAGTAAGCCATTTTTGTTTTCCGTGCCTTCATATCTTTCTTGTTCATTTCCTAAAGTCTGTCTTTACTATCTTAGGTGTCAGTTGAAGTAGTAGAAAGCTGCTTCCTTTAGGGTTAGGATTCCTTTAGGTTTAGGATTATGGTTAAGGTTGGTGTTGATTTGATTTATCAAAGTGTTACAGCAAAAAATGAGGCTGCTTCATAGTATAAATGACAGTGAGAAATTAGCAACCAGTTTATGACTAGTACCTGTTATGTCTTTCATCTATTCTTAAAGTCATTACTATTACAGTGCTATAATAAAATATCATACAAAAGATAACTCAGTCTTTCATTTTTATTCAGTATGTTATATTTTGAAGGAGAAAGAGGCTACATAATTTTAAAAATTTTTCCACTTTCTCTTAAATGTTGTGCTAAATGGACATTTCACAGAATTTTGTTCCTTAATCATGAAAGATTAAAACAAACATGCTGATAAAAATGATACATTACACTTGCTAGGTGATAGTGCATAGTGAAGATTGAAGATAATTCATAGTGGAATTTTTCTTTTCGTGTGTGTGTGTGTGTGTGTGTGTGTGTGTGTGTGTGTGTGTATGTGTGTATGACCTGAGTCAGCCTGGAAGTCACCCTGTAGTCCAAGCTAGCCTGTAATTTATCTTTTTGTTTCTCTTTCATGTTGTGACTTTGTTTGGCCACAATGGAAAATTTTAATACCAGATGTTAGTTTTATATTTTCAAAAACAATTATTTTTATATTGATATGAAAATTCAGCTATTTATAACAGTAAACGTTTATTAATATTTTATTTTTGAAGTTTACAATGTTTCAGGTTCTCTTCTAGCTTTCTAAGACCCACAATTCTTAAGTATGGTTTTAGTAGTTCAAAACAAACCCCCAAACTGCGCTGATAGTAGGTCATTAATCTGTTGAACTATATGACTTTAAATTGCCAAAATGAATAGACTGAGCAAATGTGTGATAATGCACTTTTAAATGTTTTTTTCTGTATTCACATTTATGCACACAGGAATAGACTTAATTTAAATTCTTATGAGTCATGCACATACATACAGCTGAATAATAATAACTCTGTTTCAAGTATGAGCTGTTTGATCTGTTATGTGGCCACCCAAGTGGCTTTATCTTTAATTAAACTCTTCAGTCTTTAATGAGAATTCCTTTTTAGGCATAGTTTTCAAAGTGGAAGAAGCTCTTGCTTATAAACATCATAGACTACAAAGTGCTGAGCTAATTTTATTCAACTTAAGCCACTTATGGCAGAGTTTTCTGTAGCAAACTGAGAATTCCCCTGAAAGAATGTATAAAGAAATAAGGAGGCTGGGAGTTGGTGGCACATGCCTTTAATCATGAGGCAGAGGCAGGTGGACCTCTGTGAGTTTGAGGCCAGCTGGTCTACGAAGCTACACAGAGAAAACCTGTCTTGAAAAAAACCATTAACAAAAAAGGAATATGGAGACATGTTATATTTTGTATTTATGGCTTTCTTCGTTAATTTTTTGATACGTTAAAATATAAAAAACAAAAAACACATGTATGTATAGCTGAGTGTTATGTGTGGATTTGTGAGTACAGTGCAACAGAAGCCAAAAGAGGGTGTGGGATCTCTTGGGTAGGATGAATCATAAAAACCCAGAGACAGATACTGGGTTTCAAGCTGAAGATCAGAAAAGCAAAGCAGCTAAGCCACAAGAGAGCTCTTATCTTTACTAAGGCTTGGGGGAGAGATCCTGTCCTCAATGTGGCTGGAGACTAATTGTCAGGATCCGAGGGATTAAAGGTGTGAGCTCTGTTTCTGTTTTGGACTGATTTACTCTCATGTAGCCCTGGGTTGCCTTGAACTCTAGAGCTCCATCTGCCTCTAGTGTCTCCTGAGTCCTGGGATTAAAGGTGTGTGCCACCATTGCCCAGCTTCTATGGCTATGGCTAGCTTTGCATTCTGATCTCTAGGCAAGCTTTATTAGATCATAAACAATATATCACCACAGTCTTGGAGCTGGAACAGGTAATCATGAGCCAGTCTACCTGGGGTGTTGGAGGACGAACTGAGGTCATCTGCATGAGCAATATATGTGCTCTTAACCCCTGAGCCATCTCTCTAGCCCCTAGTTTCTAGTTCTATGAGATAAAAGTTCAACCAATATGAACTCATTTTTGTATTTTTGTCTTTTGCCTTTATAAGAACAAGTTAGAAAATTTGAATTCTTAGTATTGTTGGTAATTTTTAGTAATGTTTGAAAGCCCAACTTGGGCCATTAAAATGGCTCATTTGGTAAGGGTGTTTGCCACTACGTCTGATGTCTTGAGCTGGATCCCTGGAACCCAAATAGTGGAAAGAGAGAACTATCCACTTCTACTTGCTGTCCTCTGACCTCTGCCATAAAAACACTGCCCGACCCCACCCCCACACTAAATAAATACAAAGATAAAAAGGGAGCATCTCACAGTTTGTTAGTTACTTTCTCTTATTGTCATGGGTTAAGTCACCTATGTGGAAGAAAGGTTTGGCCCTGCATGTGGGCTCTTCTCTTTCAAATATTGTTGGTAGTTTTTGTATTTTATATTTTTATTTTTTGGTTCTTTGAAACAGGGTTTTGCTGTAACAGCTATGGCTGTTCTGGAACTCACTTTGTAGACCAGTTGGCCTTGAACTCACAAGAGTTCTACCTGCCTCTGCTTTCCCAGTACTGGGATTACAGGTGTGTACCATCATTGCCCATCATAATTTTTATTTTTATAGGTAGATTTGTGTCTTCTACATTTAAGGGAATAAAAATTACAATTAAAAGTAAATTTAATTTCCAGAGGTAAAACTATAGAGTATACTTTCCAAAGACAATATGGAATGCTTGTATGCATTCTAGAATATAAAGCATAACAAAAATCCAAAGCCATAAGAGGGACAGGAAATCAGATTACTCTTAATATTCATTTTTCAGGAGGGACAGTGGTTCTTATCTAGATTATCAAATTGAAGTGTGAAGGTATTTAAATACTTTCTTCAGGAAATGCCAAAATGTAAATGTAAGTTGTTTATTTGTAAAGATCTGATTACTAAGTGTTTGAACCAACCAAGATAACTGCTTTTGCTCTATTTTAAGATCTCCAGAGAATTAGATTACTTTAAGTTTATGCTAGACTCAAATATAAATGTGCCATGAATCTTAAGTTTAAGCTACTAATGAAAACATCCTGGAGACAAGGTAAAACCTATTTGTAATAGTACAAGTTCAGAATAAGTAAACTCTAATTCTCAGTGAATGCCCTTTGGATTAAATTGTAGACTAATATTTTAGAATTTATGGTATAGATTTAACATCATAATCCAGTTCATTGTTCTTGCTGGATTAATTTGGTTTTATAATAATACAATTAATATACACTAAAAGGAACAAGTGACAAAGTATTAAGTAATAAGTGTTTGCTTGTCCTACAGAAAGTCTCTTATTGGTGGTATTTTTTCTAAGTCTTGTAAGAATAGTATATATTTGGATCTGGGTTATTTGTTGAAGGGTTATTTACTTGACAGATTATCTATAATGATTTTGTGATAAACTTATTTTATGCTGCTCAGAAAAACCACAGAATTTCTGTCTGCCAAGATACTAATGAATTCGTGTTAAACTAAAATGTAAGCTTAAAAATCACTTGGTTGTGAAAATGAAATATAATTGGTTTTGGATTATTAGGAACTCTTGCCTTAGCAGAGAACCAAGACTATAGCTGCTTTCTTTCAAAGACTACTGGTAGTTTTTAAGCTTGTAGTATTCATTTTTAAAAATCCTGTTAGCTTAATATTTTAGTGTGTGTCTTTTATTTCCCCCCTTCAAGGTTATTAGACTAATTACTTTAGGAAAGTGCCGCATTATACTTGAGTATCTAAGGTGTACACAAAATAAACAATCCTTACCAACAGTAGGAGTGTCTGGAATGATAGAACACAATATTTTTGTAGTTAGAAAGATATTTTTAGATTTAGCTAGGATTACATCTCCCCATCCCATGTGTGTAGTTAGAAACCAATTAAGATGCTTTTTTTGTGTCTCTGTATTGCCTAGACTGCTGTGGGTACCTAAAGTATGCATATATGTGGTTAAGCTAAGTTTGTGGATTGAAATTTTGTAGTTAGTGCTTGATTTCTGGTTATTTAAGGAAGAATACATCTTACATTGTACTAGTACAATAAACTCTTGCTACACAGACTTGCACATTTGAAATGAGGCTCTTTCTATCTTAAGATTGTGGTAAAGAAACTCTGAATTTTGAAGATTTGTTATACATAAAGGGTGTGTGTGTGTGTGTGAGAGAGAGAGAGAGAGAGATCTCTGTAAGGAGTAAGGTTTTTCCTCCTGCCGCTGGTCTTGTCCTGCCGCCACGCCAGCCCCAATTA
The DNA here is from genome assembly GCF_943737965.1 of Phodopus roborovskii. Taxonomy (NCBI): domain Eukaryota; kingdom Metazoa; phylum Chordata; class Mammalia; order Rodentia; family Cricetidae; genus Phodopus; species Phodopus roborovskii. The sequence goes on along the minus strand of NW_026126460.1, from coordinate 13,556,496 downwards.
ACACACTGAGACTCTGTATTTGATATAATGCTATTGGCCAGGTACTAGTTTCTTATAGGCTAGCTCTGTCTTAAGTATTAACCCATTTCTATGTATTTCCACGTGGTCTTACCAGCGAGAGGCGGCTGGCGGGTCTACCTTCTTCAGACTCTCCATCTTGACTTCTCCTCCCTACTTTCTTTTTCCTCCTTGTTTCCTAGTCCCTCCTATCTTCCTTTCCTATTGGCCAACAGTGCTTTATTTATTAACCATTATGAGAAACATATATACATAATGACATCTCCCAGGCAGGACTTGGACAGGAGAGCATCCGGTGGAACTTGCTGGTGTTCATCTGTCTAGGTTGTAAGTTATTTCTTCCTGAATAAACATCTATTTGGCCTATTTGTTTATCCTGATCCTTATTTAACCACAATAGATCTCATTTGCTAAATGAAATAATATTTTTTAAATGTCTGGCGGTAAGTTTAAAATAACATATGTAGCTCATACCATATTTCATCCTTGGCAGTTAAATTCTATGTTAATGTTTTTTAGTCTTTTTATCTGACAACCTGGCAACAAAATGTCTTATAATTCTCCTTTGTTAAAATTTAGAACAGTTTTATCATTTAGGGATGGTGTTTGTTCATGTTGTTTTTTGAGAGCTTGCTGTATGAGTCAGTCATGGTGGCTCACTCCTGTAGAGGCAAGTGTATGGGAAATTAAAGAATCCACAATACCCAGCAAGACTGCCTGGGGGAATAAAAAGAAAAAAGCTTCCCATGGGCCAGACAATATCCTAGGATCCAGCTGTTGATGAAAACATAGAAAGCCCAGTGTAGTTTTCATTCTGTTCTTTTAAAAGCTAGGTACAATCTCAACACTTGGAGGCAGAGGCAGGTGGAACTCTGACTTGGTACTCAGCCTGGTCTCCAGAATTAGCTCCAGGACAGCCAGGGCTACATAGAGAAATCCTGTCTGGGGGAGGAGGGGAGCAACAAAAAACTAGGCTCACTATGCAGGTTGATGTAGGAGGACTATGAATTGAGGCTACTCAGTACTACATGTAAGAACCTGTCTGTCTGTAAAATCAAGGGCTGATTGTATAGCTAAGTCACATTTTCTAGTACATGTGAGAGAGACTGAGTTTAATAATGGAACCTGCATCACAAACACATACATACAAATATGATAAGAAATTTTAGTTCATAATTTTAAATATGTTGTGAACATACTATTATGTAGTAAGTAACATAATTTCACATAATACTTGAGCACAGTGTTTAATTTATTAAGTGACATAAATTATAAGAATTGAGTTGATTTGACATTTGTTCTATGTGGCTTTCTCTGAGCTTCCTGACTCTGTGGTTTGGTGTCTTATTGGTGTTAGTGTTACTGTTTCATCATATGGATCTTGGGGGTGTTGAACTCAGGCCTTCGATCTTGGTGACAAGCACCTTTGCCTGCTGTGTTTTTGATCTGTAGAATTCATTTTTGATTCTTTGTTAGGACTTTTGTTAATTTACTTGCATTACTTATCTGTTGTGTGTTGTCTTTCCCCCCTGATTAAAACCATTGGTTATTAATTATTTGTTTTAAATTCCTTATCTGATGGTCCCATCTTGTAAAACTATTTTTCCTCTTAGAGTGCTTTGTAAGCTTTTTAACTGAAAGCTGTGTAAATGAGCTCTGTTAAATGTCTAATAAGATGTCAAACATTTGAAAATGACATTGCATAGTCTGGTGGTTAGGTCTGCCTTGTAGTGTTTCTGTGTCTTGGGAATTAGAAAGGACCAGGTATGGGGGGTGGGGGCTAGGGTTAGATGCTTCCCTATTTTTAAGGTGGAAAGCTGGGGTAGACTGGAGCTCAGTGGATCTTTAATTTACAGTTAACTACACTGGACCAAAAACAAAAGCTAGGAGACTTGTCAGCAGATTTCTTAGAAAGCCATATCCCTGGTAACTTTTGCCTGTTCTTATTTGACCTATTGTGCGCTTTTAAATACTGGTTGTCTCAGTTGTACTCACCCTACATTTCTTTGTTTCTTACTGACCATATTTTCGTTTTCCTTTGCGGGCCTCTTTTCTGTAGCTCCCTTTCACATAACCATTACTAAGCTTCCTAGTCTTTGTCATGGCTCCTTTCTCTTGTTTTTACCCTTGGCCTAGGTAAACTCCCATTCCTTGGCTTTAAAAGCCATGTTTATATGCCATGACTTCTCCAAGTACTGTCTAATTATGACCTCTTACTGAACTCTAGCCTTGTTTGGCTGACTCCACATGGGTAGCTGAAACATACTTCAAATATAATATGATCATAAGAAATCTTGAAAAAGAAAAAAATAAAAAGGTTCCCAAGTATGTCTTATTTAAAAAATGTCACCATTGACCATGTACTTGCTGATTTGAGAAAACCAAGGGTTACTTTTTTCCTTTTTTTTTTATATTTTTTTATTTTTCTATTTTTATTTTACATATCGATCCCAGTTCCCCATTCCTGCCTCCCTTACTCCCTCCCTCCCTCCTTCCCTGTTTTACTCTCTTCCCCTCTCACATGCACCCTGACCACCCTCCTCTCCCATCCCACCACCTCACTCCACATGTAGGGCAATGCCATCCAGGTGGGGTCATGTAAATCTGTCAAGTCATTTGAAGTAGGGACTAGGACTTCTCTCCTGTCTCTAGTTTAAGGGAGTATCCTTCCATGGGGGATGTGTCCTCAAGGTCCTTTTGTGCACCAGGGATACATCCTGGTTCCATTGTCTGAGGTCCCTTAGACTGCTCAGGCCTTCTAGATGAGACCCATGTTCAGGGGGACTGAGTCAGTCTCATGCTGGCTTCCCAGCTATCAGTCTGGGGGCCAGTTAGCTCCTCCTTGTTCAGGTCAGCTGTGTCTGTGTTTCTGCAACCTGGTCTAGGTTGCTTCCAGGTTCTTGCTATTACAAATAATGCTGCTATGAACATAGTTGAGCACATGTCTTTGTTGCAAGGATGTGGATCATTTGGGTATATGCCTAAGAGGGGGATTATTGGGTCCTGTGGTAGACTGATTCCCATTTTCCTGGAGAACTGCCATACAGGTCTCCAAAATTGCTGTACAAGTTTGCACTCCCACCAGCAGTGGAGGAGTGTTCCCTTTCTCTACATCCTCTCCAGCATAAGTTGTCATTGGTGTTTCCAATTTTAGCCATTCTGGCAGGAGTAAGATGGTATCTCAAAGTTATTTTGATTTGCATTTCCCTGATAGCTAAGGATGTTGAGCACTTTCTTAAGTGTCTTTCAGCCTTTTTGATTTCCTCTATTGAGAATTCTCTCTTCAGTTCTATACCCCATTATTTAATAGGGTTATTTGGTGTTTTGTTGACTAATTTCTTGAGTTCTTTGTATATTTTGGAGATCAGCTTTTTGTCAGATGTAGGATTGGTGAAAATATTTTCCCAGTCTGTGGGCTGCCGTTTGGTCTTGTCTATTGTATCTTTTGTCTTACAGAAGCTTCTAAGTTTGAGGAGGTCCCATTTATTAATTGTTGATCTCAGTGTCTGTGCTACTGGAGTTATGTTCCAGAAGTGGTCTCCTATACTAATTTGTTCAAGGGTACCTCCCACTTTATCTTCTAAGAAGTTCAGTGTAGCTGGATTTATGTTGAGGTCTTTGATCCATTTGGACTTGAGTTTTGTGCATGGCGATAGACGTGGGTCTATCTGCAGTCTTCTACACACCATCATCCAATTGTGCCAGCACCATTTGTTGAAGATACATCCCCCCCCACCCCCTGCCCCATTATATACTTTTAGCTGTTTTGTTGAAAGTCAGGTGTTCATAGGTGTGTGGGTTAATATCAGGATTTTCTATTCGATTCCATTGGTCTACCTGTCTATTTTTGTGCCAATACCAGGCTGTTTTCAGTACTATAGCTCTATAGTAGAGCTTAAAGTCAGGGATGGTGTTGCCTCCTGAAGTTCTTTTATTATACAAGGTTGTTTTGGCTATCCTGGGCCTTTTGTTTTTCCATATAAAGTTGATTATTATCCTTTCAAGGTTAGTGAAGAATTGTGCTGGGATTTTAATGGGGATTGCATTGAATCTGTAGATAGCTTTTGGCAAGATTGCTATTTTTACTGTTTATCCTACCTATCCAAGAGCATGGGAGATCTTTCCATTTTCTGGTATCTTCTTTATACTCTGGTTTCTCTTCAGATCTTATAAATCTTTCACTGTTTTTTTCCTTCTTAAACCCTGCAAAGTGTTGATCCTTAAAAGTTTTGTTGACCCTACCTTAAAACACTTTTAAATTGAATTTTCATCATTTTTATTAATACCTCACTAGTCTAAGCAATCAGTTGGCTTGCATTGATTCAGTAACTGCCTCTCTGGTTCCTCTGCATTCCAGGTCATTTCTGAGGGGCAGCTAGAATGAGATAGTTCTCTCTTTCTCTCTCTCTCTCTCTCTCTCTCTCTCTCTCTCTCTCTCTCTCCCTCAAATCAAGTTATTCCCTCACCTAAATTTCTAATGACTCTTCTTCAGTTTAAGTATAAAATTCAATGGTCTGGCTCTTTCTACTACTCTGGCCTTCAATTCTTTCTGTTGTCATTATGTTCTGGACATAGTTGTTATTTTTTTTCCCACAAGCACACTGAACTTATTCTTACCCAAAGCTTTATGTTATCTTTTTTGAGTGGGTTGCACACATCTCAAATTCATATTAGCTTGAGATGTTAGAGCTGATATCACCAAGAGAGAAGGCTTGAGAGGCCCATCTACACATCCATATTTACCCTGGTGCCAATATAAACATGCTCTGTACTTTAGCTTTCATGAACACTTACAAAGCCCTCATTTACTGGAATAGTGTAGCTACTCCTTGTCTTAGTTTTACATTGCTGTGTAAATACATCAGGACCACAGCAACTTAGAGTTTAATTTGGGGCTCACAGTTTCAGCATCTGTAAGGCAGCAGGTATTGGAGCAATAGTTGAGAGCTCACATTGCTTTCCACAAGCTCAAGACAGAAAGATTGAGGCACTGGGGGTAGTGTGGGCTTTTGAAACTGTTTCAAAGCTTGCCCACAGTGGCACTCTTCCTCCAACAAGGCCACATCGTCTAATCTTTCCCAAACAATTCACCAACTGGAGACCAACTGTTCAAATATATTCAAATCACCACACTTATGGTATAGCCATCTTTCACAGGAATGAAGCTTTTTTTTAAGTTATTTTTTAAAATAAATTCTCTCATCTTCCCTCCCCTCTCCTCTCTCTAGCATATTCCTCTAAATGTAGACTTTGTGAGGGTAGGATTTTTATTCGCCATGCTCACCGCATCTTTCTAGTATTTAGTATAGTATCAGACATGTTTACCTATGAAAATTTAAATGAACTGTTGCTTTTGAGGTTGAATACATATTATAGTAGATGGAGACAAAGACTCTAGCTTCTTTTTGCCCATGCAGACAATTATTTTATGACTCAGGGACTGTTATCTTGTTTTCTGCCTTTAAGATAGAAACCAATTAATTTCCATAATTTGTGCATTTTAATTTTATTATTTAAAACTGACAGTTTTAAATGAAAAAGGTGTGTGGTGTGACTGGTTGTTACATTCTTAATGATTGCTTGATTTGTAGTCAGAGGTTTTTACTGCCTTTCTAAAGTTGACTTCCAAAGCACAGGCTAAGTAAGCATTTCAGTTCTATGAAATAATTGCAATAATATTGAACTAACGGATATTGTCTTGAGGTAAATTTACAGAATTGTTTATTATTGTGCACTTTTTAAATGATCATGCTCATTTTGTCAAGTTTGTTTTGTTACTGGAAGTGGAGCCCAGGGCCCTGTGTATATCAGTCTTCACCCTGGAGCTATGCTAGTACTGATACATACTTTTGGAGACATTACTAGAGTTGTTCTTTTGGGAGTTGTATTAGTCAAGGTTCTCTAAAGAATGGAACAAATAGACTGAAAAAAGTAGGGAATTTATTACAGTGGGCTGTGGGTCTGGCTATCTGAACAACTGTCTCCCAACGGAAGTGCTTAGAATGCAGTAGTTGTTCAGTCCACAAGATTGGATGTCTGTGTTGGAATCAGGATGAAGAAGGTTTTAATACCAGCAAAGGAATACCTCCCCAACAGCAGGAGAGATGAACTTGCCAGCCAGAGTTAAGGCAAGCCGGCAAAAAGCCAAAGTTGCAACTAGAAGGTGGAGACAGATTTAGGGTGTGTCTTCTCATCTCAAATGATCAAGAAAATCCCTCACAGGTATGCTCAGCTGCTTGGGTTTGAATTAACTCCAGATGTAATCACACATTGACAACCAAGATTAGCCATCACAGGAAGTATTGGAGTTATTACTGTTTAGTTTTCTGTTTCTGGTCTGCTTTTTCATATCTGTGATTATGAAGTACATAACCTAAGTGTCTGTTGGATAAGTGTTCTGGGACATTTTCTTGTATATTCCTTGGGGTTTTTCTACACTAAAATCATATGATGTTTAACAGAGAGATTTGTTTTTTAATCTGTTTGCCTTTTCTTGCCATGATATACTTAGTGGATCTTCTAGTCTGATACTAAAAATGAATGATGAGAATATTTTGCTTCATTCCCTGTCTTGGAGCAAGAGAATTCTTCATACACTGTCAGTTCATAGGCTTTTGTGATTTTTGCTTGATTAAGGAATTTCTTTTATTTTCCTAAATTTCATGAGTTCTCTTTTTCCTTTATAAATGGATTTTACATTCTGTGAAATGCTATGAGATCCTATTTTTTTATTAAAAAGAAAAAAAAAAACTTTTGATATGGTTTCAGTGGTTGAGCCTGTCTTGAGTTCATAAAATAAGCCATACTTGACTGTCACCTTATCCCATTTGTATATTGCTGTAACTGTACATTAATTTTTAAAATAGTAATTAAGTGGATATTATTATTAGTTATAACTATATGGATCCTGAAACCCATTGGAAAAATGTATTTCCGGTGTATTTTGATGACCTGGATGGTTGTAGTGGTGTGTCCATATAACCCAGTATTTAGGCTAGAGAGAGAGCACTGTTAGACAGAGGCAAAATGATCAGGAATTCAAGACAAGGCTCTGCTACATAGAGATGAACCCCTGTAACAAATGCATAACAAATACATTGCCCAAGCAGTGTTGTAGTGTGGGAGATTAGAACATAGACTAAAGTTTGCCCTCAGGGTCTAGACTGATGGCATGGTGGTTAAAAGCATCCCTGTTCTTCCAGAGGACCAAGGTTCAAGTCCCAGCACCCACATGGCAGTTGGCAAGGGATCCAATACTTTTTTCTAGCTTTCACAGGCACTACACACACAAGGTACACAGCTATTCATGCAGGCAAAACACCCATATACATAACACTAAATAACAAAATTTGAAAAACCAAAAACATGCCTTTAAGCTGTATTCCTTCCCAGAATACAAAATAATGTCTGATAGTGCTATGTGAAGAACAAGAAAGCTGTCTCAGAGAGAAGGACCAAAGCTGTTTTCAATATATTGTCAGGAGAAAGCTTTAAAGTATTGTCACTTGTTGATTTTCAAGTCTGACATGAAGCCCAGTGTTCCTAGTGTGTATTAATCCATGCAGAAAATTGAAGATGGTGAAATAGGCAGAGGCCTGATAATGTAGGCCATGAAAATGATAACTTCAGATTTTATTCTAAATGCAGGACCAACTGCTCATTTTATCAGCAAGTATTTATAGAGTGCCTGGTTACATTGTTTTTTCATGTAATAACAAAGTATCAGTCTAGCATTAAACTCTAGAGCTTGAAAGAGCTAGTGAGATACACACACACACACACACACACACACACAGGCAAAATTGGTATTTTAGAATATTTTTAATTGGGAAGTATGGAAAACAATTACATATATGTGTACAAAATTTAAATAATTGAATCTGCTTATATATCATATACTAAAACCATAATGAATACAAGTCACCCTTTTTAATTTAAGAGATATAAATATTTTTATGAGTTTCTTTGGGCTATGTATTATTTCTGCTTGGGTATTTTTTTCCAAATAAGATACATTTGGAAATAGTGCACAGGAGAAACTCATGGAAATTTTAAGTAGGGGTTGCAATATATATGGGCTTTCCTTTCCAGAGACTATAATCTAAAAGTCTTCAAGGCAAATGTCATTATCTACAAGATGTAATTATATCAAATAATAAAAATGTAGCTAGCTATCTGTTCATGTGTAACAAACAATTTAGTTATTTAAGACATTCTTCTCTGGCTTCTTTGTCTCAGCTCTCTGCAGGTCTCTCATCAGCTCTAAGCAGGTGTTAGCAGGTGCTGCCATCATCTCAAGGGGACTGGGAAGAGTCTACTCCCAGATCATTCACAACTGCCTGTGGGAGGTGTCATTTTTTTGCCTTTGTCCTTCTGGCTCACAGACTAGCAGTTAGCTTCTTTACTAAGGGGAAAGGCAGTAAGGTGGAGGAACCAGTCTCTTCATCAACTTAATCTCAGCTTTCTTAGTCTGTTATTTCTGCTGGGTTCAGTGACCTAAAGTGAGCTACTCAGTCTAGTTCATATTAAAGAGGAGAAATTATCCAGAAATGTATGCCAGTTGGTGTTATTAGGGTCATTTCTGAGCTGTCTAGTATAACAGAGATCTCAAAAGTTTCTAATTTATTCTTGTTTTCTACCATAAGTGGTCCTTAGTCACTTTAATCTTTGCATTTATGTTCCTTCTATTTATTAATGTTTTTACTCTACTTATTTGTAGCCTTCCCTTATCTTTTCCCAGGACCCAAGATGAACTATTGTCTCATGGTATTTTACTTTATTGTCCCTGCTGCTAGCCTCTTGGGTTATATCCACAGTACCTTGTCTAAAAGATGGAGAGAACTGTGAGTGGTGTAAGAGCTAGAAATACTATAACGAGACTTTCTAGGTTATAAGGCATAGGTCAGTCAGTTGACCAGATTATTTAAATTCTGGGAAACTTTTCCCCCAAATTTTTAAAAAAAGTTTTTTTTCTTTGAGACAAAGTTTCTCTGTGTAGCCTTGTCTGTCCTGGAACTAGCTCTGTAGACCAGGCTGGCCTGGAACTCAAAGAGATCTGCCTGCCTTCTGAGTGCTGGGATTAAAGGCTTGAGCCACCACCTCCCAGCCAAAATTTTCTTATTTATATATGTGTGTTGTCATGTCACATGTGTGTGTGTACCCTGAGAACCAGAAGAAGGGCTTCGGGTCCTCTGGAGTTGGAGTTATGACTAGTGAGTTGTTCAGTGTGGGTGCTGGGAACAGAAAGTGGGTCCGCAGGAAGAGCAGGTGCTCTTAACACCACTTCAGGGATGTTCTGTAATTTTTTTTTTTCTATTTCCATTAAAATCAGGGTGAATTGCAAACAAAATCTTGTTATTTTCATTTTTCCTTTAAAATTTAGGATGAGTGCGAGTCTAGAGATCATTGCTTAGTTATATAAAAGTGTATTAATTTTGGGATAATTCAAATTTAAAGGCAGACTGTAAGCACATTTTACATGAGACATTATAAAGTGTGTGTGTGTGTGTGTATACAAACATCTATTTTTTATCTAGTTAGCTAATAACATTATTTTGTATTTGTTATTTTTTTTCCAAAGTCATAAAATTTATAATGAAAATGAAAACTCTTAAAAGTATCACTCTTAGTTCTCTTTAATGGGACTTGATACAGTTACTGGTACAGGTGTGACGGCTATTTTCTAGTTCACTTTTCGTTAAGTATAAACTTGAGCGTCCATATTATGCTTTCATGTTTGTGTTGTTATATAGTATGAAACAGTGTGTGTGTGTGTGTGTGTGCCTACACTGTTCTTTTTTCCTTTTACTATTAAAGCCTTTCCATACAGATACTATTCTAACTTCAGTATATTATTCCACTGTGTTAGGTTTTTTTCTGTTTTTAAAAATCTTATACCTAAGTTGTTTTGAATTAATGTTTTGGTGTTATAACCATTGCTCATATGCTCATATGACAGCATATTTTCTACTTTATGTGCAAGTTGTGGCCTCAGTAGATGTGAGAAATTTTGTTTCCTTCCTCATCATAAGTGGGGTTTCAGACTTGAGTCATGATGTGAGTTTGGTGTTTGAAAACTTAGACTTTGATTTTCTGATGTGCATTTCTTACTGCTGTGATCAAGGAGTTATTAATGGCCATTTAGACATATCACCTAAGTGCCTTATTACTGTGTCTTTTACTTATCCAAAGGAGTTCTTTATGTATCCTAGCTATTAATAATTCTTTTATATGTTGTAAGTACTTGGCTATTTGTTCTTAACTCTTCATTGATATTTTTTCACATAATTTTTTTACACATTTTCTTCTTGATCATTTGTGCTAGTTTTGTGGAAATTAATAAAAGTGAAATAAGTACAGTTATAGGTAGCATCTGGGTGCACAAAATATTAGAGTGTATCAAGTATGTTGAAAAAATTATGGAATGTAATAGTTCCAGTGTATTAAGTGTCATTAAAAACTTAAATAGTTAATGTAAAGCTTTTAACTAAGTGGACTGTTGCTAAGTTTAGTGGTACTGCATTGCCTGAACATAGGGCTTCATTCTGTTCTTTTGAAATTTGTTTTACCTTTGGCATTAATCTTTATTGGTCATCTGGCATGGTTTTCACTATTTTGTAGGTAGAAGGAATATATTCTACAATTAATAACTAATAAATGTACATCTGTGAGAACAGAAAAACACTGCAGATACATTTTCAGGAAAAATACTTGTCTTAGATCAGGTGATTTCTTATTGACACATTGAACAATGAACTCATACATTTTGTGTGCAATTAGGTCTACCTATTAACATTATTTAGCATATATTAATTCCAGTTATTACTGTTCAGTTAAAAAATAAATTCCAAATGGAATTTCATTTTAGAAAGTTACTATATTTCATAAAGAATATTTTTGCATTTGTGAGATTGAATCACATTTTCAAGTATGATTAAGAGATTCAAAGTTGTAAGTTTTTCTATTGATTTTTCAGTAAACACTGTCAATATGATTGTGAGATGTCCTTGCCCCCACATGTGTTTGTCATTAAACCCTTGCTGTGACGGTGTGTAAGTGTATTGGGGGAGGGGACTGCTATAGATGGGACCAGGGTCGCACATATGCTGTACAAGTGATATACCAGTGAGCTATATCCCCAGTGTAATACGTGCAACTTTAGTTGGAATCTGGAATATTAGGCTCAAAATCAGAGAGAAGAATAACAGCTTATTCATTATTGAGATAATGTGGGAAGCTGAGAGATAAAGGAAGTCTTTGGTGCCATGCTCATTTTAATCGGCAACATCAAAAAAATAAAAGTTGCTCTTGGCAAAAGTATAAGCATCAGGGTTTTTTTCTGAGATGTTTGATCATGTATTTTTTATGTAATTTTAGGCTTCCAGTAATTATCTCCAGGATTCGCCATGACCCCAGCTCTGAAGGAGGCAACAACAAAGGGTATCTGCTTTTCATCTTTGCCAAGTGCCATGGAATCTGACAAGATGCTATGTGTGGAAAGCCCAAGAACTGTAGATGAAAAGCTTACAAAAGGAGACACTTTGTCTCAGATGCTGGGATTTCCGACTCCTGAACCTACTCTAAATACAAATTTTGTGAATTTAAAACATTTTGCCTCCCCTCAGGCTTCAAAACATTTTCAGACAGTTCTTTTAATGAGTTCTAATTCAACACTAAACAAATATAATGAGAATTATAACCAAAAGAAAGGAATGGAATCCAACTGCTGTAAGCTGAAAAATGTACTGTGTAATGGCAGCAGCATTCAGCTCAGCAAGATCTGCCATTCTCATTCTGAGAAGGAGTTCATCAAAAAGGAGCTCTCGGGTACCACAAGCCAGTGCATGAAAGACATCCAGATTGTCCTGGACTCAAATCTCACCAAAGACACCAATGTAGACAAAATACATTTGCAAAACTGTAAATGGTACCAAAAGAATGCACTTTTGGACAAATTCACTGATACTAAGATTAAAAAGGGGTTATTGCAATGCACTCAAAGGAAAATTGGACCTAGTCACTCAGATATGCCTATTAGTTCCTCAGCTGCTGAAAAAGAGGAGGGAGTGAATGCTCGTTTGCTTCATTGTGTGAGTAAACAGAAAATTTTACTCAGCCAGGCTAGACGAACTCAAAAACACTTGCAGATGCTCCTGGCAAAGCATGTTGTTCAGCACTATGGTCAACAGATGAAATTTTCTATGAAGCACCAGTTGCCCACAATGAAGCTCTTTCATGAACCCACCACCGTTTTGGGTAATAGTTTACTTGAACACACTGAAATTAAGCCAGAAGTCAACATACTGGCTTCTGAGAATAAGTTTTGGGATGATACAAACAATGGCTTTGCTCAGTGTACAGCTGCAGAAATCCAAAGATTTGCCCTGTCTGCTACAGGGCTGTTGTCTCATGTTGAAGAGGGTCTGGATTCTGATGCCACTGACAGCAGCTCAGATGACGAGTTGGATGAATATACCATTAGAAAAAATGTGGCAGTGTAAGTGTTAAATTATTAGATTATTTTTCTATTCTGTATACAGTAGCAGTTATCTTGCTTTCAAAATTTTCTAAAATCTTAATGTAATGCATGATCTTTAAGGTATAAACCTGGTGAATTTTGAAAAAAGTTTTCTTTTTTCCTATACAGTAAATGTTGATCATATTCTTTTCCTTCCCGCATTTCCTCCCAGATCCTTCCCCCCTCCTTATCACCCAACTTCATGTTCTTTCTCTTTCTCAAAAAATAAAACAGAAAAAACTAGAAAAAGAAAAATGCTGAAAAGAGAAAATATGCCAAATGTTATCAAAACAAAACAAAAAGCATATGCACACACACAGAAAATCAATACCCGGGAGTTCATTTTGTGTTGGCCAAGTATTTCTGGGAAAGGGACCTTTCCTGGGAGTGTGGTTCATAGACCCAGTAACACTGCAGTGGAGAAAACTGATGTACCATTTCCCAGCAGGTATCAATTGTAAATAGCTTCTTGGTTAGGGATGAAACTTTGTGTCTACTTTGCCTTCTCAGTGCTGACACTTTGGCTTTCAATCTGTGTAGTCAATGTAAGCTGATGGTCTCTGTGGGTTTATATGTGTGTCATTACTGCTGTGTCTGGAAGAGGCTGTGTCTTTATAGTCATCCACCACCTCTGACTCTTACAATCTTCCTGCCTCCTATTCCACATAGGAGCCCTGAAGAGAAGGGGTTCGATAAAGACATCCTATTTAGGGCTGAGTGCTACTCTCTCATTCTTTGTACATTGTTCAGTTGCAGATCTGTTTGGTAATTAACTGTCTATTGCAGGAAGATGCCCCCCCTAAGGACTGCTGAGTGATGCTGACCACTGTGGGCCATCAGGACTCACTTTATTGTTGTAGTCCTTTAACAGAACAGTAGTGAGTTTTTTCCTAGGCCTATCACCTGTCTAGTCTCAGGTTCTTGACCACTTAAGCAGTGTCACATAAATCCAATAAAAGAGTTGGTTACTCACAGAACATTTATGTCACTATTGTACCAGTGTCTCTTGCAAGTTTGTTGTATGTAGCAAGGTTTGTAGCCAGGTGAAGTTGTTGATTACTTTTCTCCTCCAGTAGCATGCAAAAGTACCTTCCAGCACCATGCACATTAGTAATAGGGGTGAAACTTCTATGTACACACCAGTTTGATTAGTTCATGTTTGAGGATGTGAGTAATTTGTGTCTTCAGCAGTTATGCCTTACCATCAGATTATGAAGAGGAACCAATAGCCTTGGCAATAGCCTTCAATGTTTTACTGGGGAGGGGAAGTCTATAGGACTCCTTTGACTAATGACTTAAAAGATGTAACCCATTCTTAACTCTGGAATTTACTTGGTGGTAGTCTAGTTGGGGCATTTTCTCCCATTATGTGTTGACTCCATTTAAATTCCTTTCATAAATGTATATTAGGAAGCTTCTGCAGTAGTTGATTCCCATATGGCTTTTCAAAAGGCCTTTAGTATTGATTGTCTTTCCATATTCCCTCCTTTACCCTGCCTTTCTTCCTTCCTCTTAATTTAACCTTCCTATGCTGGTTTCTCCTTTATCCCTCTGTAGCATCATACTGTTTCTCCTTACTTGGAGCATCTCCTCCTCTCCCCTGGTCCCTCACTAGCTACTTAACCTCTGTGGTTATTCATATGGAAACACACATATATAAAAGCTAGCATCCAGATATAAGAGAAAACATTCAATGTGTGTCTTTTGGGCCTGGGTTACCTCAGTCAGGATGGTTGTTTTTAGCTGCATCTATTTGTCTGAAAATTTCATGACTTTTATTTTTCTTAATAATTGAATAAGAATTGATTGTGTAAATAGCACATTTACATTATCCTTTCGTCACCCGATGGACATCTAGGCTATTTCCAATTTCTGGCTATTATGAATAGAAAAACAATGAGCATGCATGAGCAAGTTCCCAAGAGTGGTATGCCTAGATCTTGTGGTAGATCTATTCTCAGCTTTCCGAGGAACCACCACACTGATTTCCATAGTGGCTGTATCAATTTGCACTCCATCAGCAATGAATAAATGTTCCCCCCTTCCCTACTTCTTTGCCAACATGTGCTGTCATTCGTTATATTGATCTTGGCCATTGTGACTGGGGAAAGATGGAATCTCAAAGTAGTTTTAATTTGCATTCCCCTGATGGCTAAGGATGTTGAACATTTTGAAAAGATTAAGGATGTTATTTTTGTATCCTTTTGTGAACTCTGTTTAGTTCTATATCCCAGTTTTTAATTTTCCTGATGTTCGGTTTTTCTGTTCTTTCGATAGTATTGAAATTGATCTTTTAGCAGATGTACAATTGGTTAAAGATTTATCCTCCATTCTGCTGAATGCCACTATGCTTGAATGGTGGTGTCCTTTGCTATGTCCAGAAGCTGTTTAGCTTCACGAGGTCCTACTTATTGTTGTTCTTAATGCCTTTGCTATCAGTGTCCTGGTCAGAAAATCCTTTCCTGTTCAATCCCATCCCCACTTCCTCTTCTGTCAGTTTCTCTTCCATCAGATTCAGGGTATCTGGTCTTTTGTTCAGGTATTTGATTCCTTAGAGTTGAGTTTCATGCAGGATGATAGATATGGATCTGTTTACATTTAAAGGCAGCCATCCACTTTGACCAGTACCATTTGTTGAAGATGTCTCTTGTTCGGTGTATATTTTTGGTTTCTTTGTTAAAAAAAAAAATCAGGAGTTTGTACATATGTTGAGTTATATCTGGCTTGTCAATTCTATTAAGTATTCTGTTGATCAGCGTACGTGTGTGTGTGTGTGTGTGTGTGTGTGTGTGTGTGTTCTGAGACAGAATTTCAGAATTTCACTATGTAGCTGTGGCTCACTCTGTAGACCAGGCTGGCTTCCAATTCACAGAGATCTGCTTACCTCTGCCTCCTGAGTGCTGGGATTAAAGGTATGCACTTACCACCACCTCAACATGTCTGTTTTATGCCAGTCCCATGCTGTTTTCATTAAAGTAATAGGACTTGAAATCTGAGATAATGATACCTTAAGATGTTTTATTTCTTACACTATAAGTGAGTCAGATATGCTAAGTGTCAGTCTTAGGATCTTCTGAAAATACTCAAATGCACAGGCCTTTTTAACTCTGTTATATACCATGATGTAGTATGTGCATATGACATTTTCCTGTATACTTTAGACCATCTTTGGGTTAATTATAATACTTTAAACAATGTAAATACTGTGAAAATAATTGTTATATTAAATGTGTAGGGGATTACAACAAGGTTAAAAAAAAAAAACTATATGTTCCTGTGGAAGCAGTTTCAGTATGATAGGAATTTTCTGTATGTTTCCTATAGCTATTGAGTTCTCAATTGTTATCATTTGTGATTGCTTGAATCTGCAGATGTTACAGTATCTATGGATATGGAGTACTAAACATATTTAAAAGTAAGTTACTTTCTGGGAAAAACACATAGGGATAATAATGTTAAAAGCTTGAACCTTTAACATATTCCAGGGATACCCACATTAGCTTTGTGAATTAAATAGTTGTGAGTAAATGTAAAGTGTTATGTTACTTTATAGAGGGAAGAATTGAGATTGGTCTCAGGTAGCCCAGGCCTTCTTTGAACTCATTATGTAGCCAGGGATGGCCTAGAACTCTTTATATTCTTGCCTGTGCTTCCTAACTGCTAGATTACTTGCATGTCTTTTATCTGCCAGGGATTTGTTTGTTTTTGTTTCTAACAAGAGAGAATATGATCGTATTTCAATTCATAATCTCTTTTCAACCTGGCATTACAACAAAATAAATAGAAAACAGATTATTTCATCTGTAATACATGATGACCTGCTAAGAACTAAGTTTTCAGTTTAATTTGACTTAAATTTAATGCAAATAGTCACATGAAGCACAATTTCAAATTTCTTGAGACCTGTTAATGTTCTTAAATTGATACCCGTTCCTGAATATAAGTGTGATATTTTGGGCAGAAGGAATCTGTCTTGTTTTAAAATTCTCCAAAATGGATAATCATTATAGAATTAGGAATAGTATTGCTTTTACTAATTGATATAGAATTAATATTTTTTTATAATGGGTAAAATGTGATAAAGTGATCATTCCTGTCTTTCGGTGTTCTGATGCCTCTACAGCTGAAATTTGCTTGGATATGGGAACTAGGGTATTTATTAAGCACACATTATTTTTCAGGCTGCCATTTTGCTAGTTAATTATATGTGATACTCTCATTTAGTTCAGTCAACCATGGAATGTAGTTGTTACTACCCTTATTTCACTTAAAAAATGAACAATTGCTCTGACATATGGCCATGCTCAGATCTGTGGCTACTTTCTAGATGTCAATGCTTCAGACATCACTGACACCATTACTGAAGACATATGTGCAAGCCAGATTCAGTTCCAAAAGCAGCTCAACCATGACATCTCAGGTGGAAAAGAAGTCAAAAGACCCCATCAGTCTTCCTACTAAATAGTATAATAGCCCTTGCTACCTCTGTGGACACCCAACCTAAGGTACAGTAGTCTGCTACTCTGGCCTCAGGTAACAGACCTAAATGTCTTGGCTCTGCCCTTACTGAATCAGAGCTACTGCACTTTACCTTGTGATGTATATAAATACACACAATTCAATATACATAAGTACAATTAATAGATGTCTCCAAATTATATTTGATATTTTATTAAAGGTATATCTTTAAACTGTCGTTGTCTTAGCATTGAGGAAGTGCAGTAGTTGATTTTGAGCTTGTAAAATTTTTTAAAGATTGTTTATGATATTAACATTTTATTGCTTTTAAAAACTATGTACTTCTCTTACATTTGAAAGTGTGAATTTTATGCATATCTGTTGTAGAGTAGAATGCTGTGACTATGTAAAGTTTAATTTGGATTATTTCCAAACCCCTTCAACCATATTGTTTTTAAACATTCATGGTCAAGCATCTAAAGAGAAAGGGAAGCCTTAGTAGCATATAAATATCTAAACAAAACATTGAAAACTCTGTAGAAATATCCTTCTATAGCTCAGTTTATTGGCTTTCAAATTAGCCCTGTATTCTGGCTACATCAAAAGATCTCGTTTGCAGATTCAATTGAATACACTCTGCTATTTCCCTTGTTATCAAATAAATTGAATAATGAAGTCTATCTCTAGATGATACTTTAAATATTATTAATAAAGCTAGTATATGTAATGCAAGTTCTAATAGTACTTAATAATAAAAGCTTGGGGTCAGACATAGGGGAAAATGCTGAGAGATCAAAGAGATAAAGGAACAAACCACAGTCGCCTATTTATTCAACTTCCTAGCCAAAAAGAGACAGAACTCCTATGTCCTCCCAACTTATCACTTCTTCCCTCACCACCATGGTTTACTAGTGGCTAGCTCCACCCTCTGATCTTCAGGCAAGCTTTATTTGTTAGAGTATAAATGAGATATCACCACAAGTCTCTATTAGAACTGAATGTCTTTAAGGACTTGCATCAAAGGAAAAGCATGCTATAAACCTTTAAATGGTGGCCTGGTTAATTTTAGGTACAAACATCATTGAAAACTATTTTTATAACAGTTATTATGAAGGATCAGACTTTAAGTTCCATGGGATTTGTTGCCTGGCACTGAAGTACTTTCAGTGTAAGTTCAGCTATTTGGCAGTATATAAGGTTATTCAAGAATATATAATGTATTTCAGAAATGCTTCTACTTTTGGTTAAGGTGCATTCACCTTTTCTAAGTAACAAAGGTAGTTTTATTTTGACTTCTGCTTGTTTTGATTTTGGTGCTGCTGAGGTAGTTTTAGTATTCTTTTAGCTCTTTCCAGAGCTGTTGTAGTGTTTGGAAGAACTACCAATAGGTCTCCATATGGTGTGCCTTAGCAGCAGATAGGTTTCCGCCAAGGTGTTTTAAATTGGAAGTTCAGAACTTTTTGTTGGATTTTAACTCCACTTTCCCTTCAGCTGGACCTTTATGTAGTGTTCAGTCTACATAATTGTCTACTTTTTGAACAGAAAAAGTATGGGTACATGCAAGTACACACACAGAATGCTTATTGAATTATTGATTTGTCCTTTGCAAGTATGTTTCAGTCTACTTTACAAATTCATAATGCTTTTGTTTTTATATGTACATAGTTATCAATGTTCCATATTACATAAGAATTGTATAAGGGAAGTTAAGAGTACTTAACAGACCATAAGTTTCAAAAATCTTTCTATTCTGTGGGTGGTGGCTGTGTATACCTTTAATTCCAGCACTGGGGAGGGAGGCAGAGGCAGGCAGATATCTGAGTTTGCAGTCAGCCTGGTGTGTGGAATGAGTTACAGGATATCCAACGCTACACAGTGAAACCCTGGAGTATTGCTAGGGTTCTAGGTTAATTTAATGTTCCACAGTATGCCACTCTTTCATTTGTATTTGAAAACCCTTTAATACCCTCACTCTTTAATTTTGTTTATCATTAGAATTCCTAAAGCTTATCTTCCTTCCTTCCTTCCTTCCTTCCTTCCTTCCTTCCTTCCTTGCTTGCTTGCTTGCTTGCTTGCTTTTTTCCTTTCATTTTTGTGGTTATGGGGCAGAATCTTGCTTTGTAGCCCATACTAGCCACTATCTTCCTGCCAACAAATCCCTAAGCCCTAGGATTAGGGGCATGAGTGAGCAGACAGTGAACACTTTAAGAACTTGTTAACTGATCTTAATGGCATAAAGTATTGTTGGAAGAGAGATTTATTAAGATAAATGCTAAGCTGTCATAGGAGGGAAACCTTCACATACATAGGATTGTTTTCCTTCTTCTCACCTAAAAGTTGGTAGTTAGGCATGCTGAAGTTTGGAGTTTGGGGAGGGCGTTAGCTTTGTTATCTCCCTAAGATCGTCTTGTTGCCTGCACTGATTCACTAACACTTCATCTCATTTCCACACCCAACTATTTTTAAGGAGCCACCTAATTAGATTTACAGGCAAGGTCCAACAGATGCACAATTGTTTTGGCTTATCTCTTATAGTCAGACTTTGAAACTTAGACTTGTATGAAGCATTTCAGATTGGGAAATAGTCTCCATCTGTTCTGCTCAGGGCTCAGAGTTCTGTTAACAAAAAGTTGAATTTGTTAGTGAATACTCTGATTTGTGG
This sequence comes from Phodopus roborovskii, assembly GCF_943737965.1. Taxonomy (NCBI): domain Eukaryota; kingdom Metazoa; phylum Chordata; class Mammalia; order Rodentia; family Cricetidae; genus Phodopus; species Phodopus roborovskii. The sequence continues at coordinate 13,536,841 of NW_026126460.1, read as the reverse complement.
TCCTGTCTAGTGTTGAGAGTGGTGTATTGAAGTCTCCCACTCTAAGTGTGTGAGGTTTTATATGAGCTTTGAGTTTTAGTAGTGTTTCTTTTACGAATGTGGGTGCCTTTGTATTAGGGGCATAGATGTTCAGAACTGAGACTTTGTGTTGATGGCTTTCTCCTGCGATGAATACGAAATGACCGTCTTCATCTCTTTTGATTAATTTTGTTTTGAAGTCTCACTTGTTAGATATTAGGATAGCCACGCCTGCTTGCTTCTTGGTTCCATTTGATTGGACAATCTTTTCCCAACCCTTTACTCTGAGGTAATGTCTATCTTTGAAGCTTAGATGTGTTTCTTGTATGCAGCAGAAGGATGAATTTTGTCTTTGTATCCATTCTGTTAGCCTGTGTCTTTTTATAGGTAAGTTAATACCATTAATGTTGAGGGTGAGTACATTGATTGTTGATGCTTGTTTGTTTTAGGTTTGTTGTTGATAGTGGTATTGTGAATATATTTGTTCTGCTTTACCCTTGGTTTCTGATGTAGTTAGATTATCTGTTGCCTACATTTTTGTGGGCATTCTGGATGTTGAGGCTGGAGGATCATGAGGGTTGTTGGGGCTATAAGTCTGAGATTATCCTGAACTATATGGTTTGACTTTTCCCTCAAAAAAAAACCACAAAAAGGAAAGAAAAATGGCTAGCTATTGGGAGAGAAACTGCATATATTCTGTCTATTTGGTTATCTTTGGCCTTCCTTACAACCATATACTCCTTTCTCTTATATAAAACGTACCAGTTTCTCAAAGATGACAAGCTAGAATTACAGAGTAGAGTATTCCTCTATTGTGTTCAGATGTGGCTCATCATAATGTGATGAGATACAAATTAGTAGACATATTTTGTATCCCTCTTGACCTTCTGTTTCTTATATGATGCAGTAAAGACAAGAAGGTCACAATAAAATTCATACGAGAGCTAGGTAAAAGGTCAATGGGTAAAGTGCTTACAAGCATGAGGATCTGAGTTTTGATTCCCAGCTCACATGTAAAAATCTGGGTGTAGCATAGCTATAATGCCAGTGATGGGAGATGGAGGCAGGGAGATCCTGGGATAGCTGGCCACTGAGTGTAGATAATTGATGAACTCTATTTCAACCAATGAGAAACCCTGTCACCCCCATATCAGGAGCACATTCTAAGAAGGAACCTCTGGTTTCAACAGGAGCATCCAACATCATACACATAAAAAATTCATTGGTTAAAAAGAATAACGTAGACATTTACAATAGCTCCTGGTCTTGCTGTAGCAGTGAAGTACTGTTTTAGAGGGGCCCTAATTTTGCTATGGGCTGTTAACAGTTGTTACGTGCAGTTTCCCACCAGCCTGGTCCCAGAGCCATGTCAGTCCCAAATAACACACAGAGACACTGTATTAATTATAAAACTGTTGGCCTATTACTAGCATTTCTTATTGGCTAGCTGTCTTAAGTATTAACTTATTTCTATCAATTCTAAGTGTTTCCACGTGGTCTTATCTTACCAGAGAGAGGGCCTGGACATCTTCTCCTCTTTGTCCTACATTTCAACTCCTCTCTACTATATCTCCCAGAATCTTCCTTGGCGCCTAGTCCCACCTATCTTGCCTTCCTATTTGCCAACAGTGCTTTATTTATTAACCGATAAGAGAAACATATTTACAGAATGACATCTCCCATCTCCTCTTTTCTAAAATAAAAAGAGGGGTTTTGACTTTAATACAGTAAATTATATAACAAAACAATTATCAAATATGCTATAGTTAACAAAATTTAGTCCGTTAACATTTAGCAAGATTTAAAGCAAATATTCTATCATCTATCCTATCTTTGTGAGTCTAAAGTTTTATATGTAACTTATCTTTAATCCTAACTAAGGAAAACTATAACTATCTGTCTTCAACTCCATCAAAGATCACAGAAGGATAGTATATAAACTCTAGAAATGACAGAGACAACTCGCCTGGTCAGTTACCCAAAGTTCTTCTGTAATGTTCCAACTTCAGCCTATAGGCTATAGTGTGACTGGCAGACTCCTCAGCAAACCAGTTAACTTTAAACTGTCCACCTGTGTTGGCAGCTTGTCAATCACTTTTCTCTGTGTCCTGCAGACCTGTAGAATGTCTGGCAGACTCTTTCATGAATCAGGAACCCTGTAGCAAACACTATTCTGTTTTTGTAGCATCTCACTTTGCTATCACGAAATGTATTCTCTTATCTTTTGTGATTAAATAACTTCATAGTGTACCAGAATTGGATGTTACATTATATTCCACAGGGTTAGTTTCTGTTAGTAGCTTTTGCTAACAGAGTTATCAATGTTTCGATTTTTTTTTTCATATGAAATTATTAGGAGACAAAATCTCAAAACAGACTCCCTGATTTTATGTCTTTTTATAATTTTTCCAATCCTTCTTCAATGTTCCCTGAGCCTTAGGGGCAGGAGTTGTTTTATAGATGTGTTCATTGGAATTGGACTCCACTATGCAATTTGATAGGTTTTGGTTTTCTGTAATGGTGTCCATCTGTTTTAAAGAGAAGTTTCTTTGATGAGGGGTAAGGACTACACTTATCTGTGGGTATGAGGACAAATATGTAGAATGTAGTTAAGGGTTGTGATGGTTGAGTAAAGTGGTTGTTGTTGATTCTTCTCTAAGAGGCATAGTTTCAATAGGCCCGAGTAGTTGTCTAGGTTTCCAGTACCAGATACAATTTCCCTCTTGTTTATTAGGTCTTAGGTAAAATTATAGAGCTATTGGTTACAGCCTTGGTATGTGTGCCACTACTACACTGTTCGGGTTTTTGTGCCATACTAGTCATTGTGATTCATAGGTGTCATACCTGGATAGGATTGTTGGCTTCATAGCTCCTTTTCATGTTGCCTTCTGGTACCATAAAAGCTACTCCCCAGAGAGGAAAATAGGCACATCTTTAAGCTGGTTCTATTGTCCACAACCTGAAAAGTAATTTTTATCCCATTCAAAAGAAGTACACTTAAAATTTCCCCATCAATATCTTCAGTCATTATGACCAAAGACTTCTGTTGAGCATAGAAATATTAAGAGTAGGGACAATAGACTGAACACTGGGAATTTTCTTTTCACTCAAAAGAACATAGGCATCGTGGAAAGACTCCTTTTAACCTTTACATGTATTGATAACACATAGGGAAATATATCCTTGATCAAATGTCATGTCTTCAATATAATTCATCATTGAGGGTTTTTCATCCTTTACTGTAATGATGCTTTCTTCTAAAGTTTTGTCATTGAATAAAAAAAAAATGTTTCCATTTGTAGAAATTGTAGCAACTTAAGGAATTTCTTCCCTGGTTGTCACATTTTTATATTGCTTTTAAGATGAGCAATTAATAGCATAAGTAGCCAGCAAGCCCCTTCTCCTAATTTTCACTGGATTGGTACCTCACTGATCTTGTCAAAGCCTTCCTTAGCAATAGAGATTGGCAAACAGTAGCAGTGGTGGTACCATCCACAGTCTCCTCATCTGTGTTACTGGATATGCCTTGAACAAATTTAATATTTTACATTTATCTTTAAAATAAACTACCTTTGCAATAGTGATGCCATCTTTTGTTATTCTGAGACTCCTTTTTAGTAATTACTGTTCCTCACTTTGGCACTACAGTATTGGCTAAAAGATGTTGTTGGTAGGTTGAACATTAAGAGTTCCTGCATTGAACATTAGGGGTTTCTGCACAAAATGTTACATCTTGACATAAGCCTGAGTGAAATGATGAGCCAGTGTGTGAGAAACTGATCTCATCTGAAAAAGAATTGGAGGCAGTAGAAAACTTTCTGCACAATGTTGGTGGGAGAGCTAGTGGTGAGGCAGGTGTTCAGTCATGAGTGAAGGACAGACATGAACATTAAATACATTTCATAAGATATTCAGGCTAAGGAAAGTTCATGTTTGATTTAAACTCATATCTACAGGAAAGAAAGAAGGCCTGACAGGAAATGGTAAACATATGGATCCAGAATGTGTAAACCATACATTCCCACATAACATAGATGGTAAAAATCATCAATGATAATCAAATGCCTTTAAATAGGTGATTTTATAAATTGTATACCTTGTCTATTTATGTTATTTTAATTCCATATAGTAAATTACTGAGGTGATGCTGATAGGAATATGTTTGGCTATAAATGTATATGTAGAAAAGTTGGTATAAAATCTGTATACTATACCCACTTAGACTCTAAAACTTATGGCAAATACAGTACAAAGGAATCCTAGAATAAAGGAATAATGAACCACAGATCTTTGTTCAAACTGAGTTGATAAACATATATAGGCTGGTTAGGAAAAATGGCACATTATAGGTATTATGTGCTAATCAGTGAAAATGTTAGGACCAGATAGTTTGATGATTTGCAGTAAAATTATCAAAAATTACTAAAGAAATAGGTAAAGAAAATAAAGAAAACATGCTGGACTTTTTATCATTTAGAAACATACAATTGATAATTAACAATCTTCCCACATGGAATTTCAGTCATGGATATTTTCACTGGTCAAATATTTTGAAATAGGTGTACAAATAATCACAATTCTATACAAAGGAGAAAAATATATGTCCTAGTTTTCTTTGAGGCCAGCATTAGCTTGATTCTGACACTACACAAAAATTCAAGAAAGCAGCAGAAATAAAGCTTCTTTTACTCTAGCCAACAAAACATCTAAAATATCAAATAGAATGTGGCACAATATTTTAATCATTCCCATATATACTATGAGAGTAAGGAAAATGATTTAATACTCAATTTAAATAGAAATTAATATCAAAAGTAATTTGACAAAATTCAATTCCACTTAATAATGATAACATCAGTCTGGACTAAACAGGCCCTTTTCAAGACAAAATCCACTCAGATTACTGTTACATAAACATACACACCAAATCTGATTTAGTTCCTGTTTTGAAAGTAGTTATATTGGAATATAGCCACCCCTTGATGGGTATGTCCTGTATCTACTATTATATTACGAGGGTAGAGCTAAATAGCTACAGAGATCCAATGGGGCCGACAAAGCCCAAAATATTTACTGTCTGCCTCTTCACGGAAAAAGTTTCTAAACTTTGGTCTAAATGAACCCAATTCCAGGGAAGAAGATTTTTCTAGGTGAGCAAATACCAGTTGAGAAGGTTGACCCAGTTTATATTTCTAGGACAAATTTTTCTTTTCCTTACATACTCATCTCTTACAAGTAGTTTATGTTCTGTTTTTAGTCATCATGAATTTGATATATTAACAAAAGCTGTGTTAAGGGAAAGATTAAATCATTCATGTCTTTAAGTCTTGGTAATATAATATTGGAAAACAACTGCTTCAGTAACTACACTTCAAAGCCAGTATCTAGAGTGCAGGTTCAAGTATTAAAGTAGTTAAGAGCACTTGCTGCTTTTTGCAGAGGGCCTGGACTTATTATTTCTCAGCACCTAACTCTGTAAGTTCACTTCTAGGGCTCCCATGCTATCTCTCTCTGGCTTTCTGTGGCACTGCACATGCATGGTGTTCATGCATACAGAAGGCAAACATCCCAAAATAAACAAAATTTTAAGATAAAACAACACCAAGAGAAATTGAAGCCCAAAGTATTTAAACTTGTTATATTTCCATCTGCAAGTTAAGTGTTGACTATATGCAAGCAAGGATGGAAATTTAAGGCACTAACTGCCCTTTGGGAGACTTACTGTTTCTCTCAACCTAATGGTGTCCATGTACAGATGTGTTTGCCTTGTGTTTTATTAGAGATGGAAATACCGCCAATGGTCACCAACTGGCAATCTGTGGTTAATTTGGCACACCTCTGAGATGCAGGAAACCAGTATTCTTAGAAGTTTAACAGCCCAAACTTATATACTAATTACATATGCCTCAAATTGTACAGGTTCTGTGATATATCATCTATGTTCTGATAGGTTTACACTATAGTTATATCATTGATTATCATTTGTCATTCCTCAAAAAAGTCAACCATATATTTACTCTGTTACATCTTTACAACTTTTTTTTTTAAAAAAGGTGTTTTCCAGAAAGGAAGCATGTTGGATGAAAAAGCTTGTTTACTCCCTTCACATCTAGTAAACCAGCTTTTAACCATTCATAGTAAAGTATAGGATAAATTATCCATTGTGAAACATTCATTCCACATACCACAAAGCTTCAACATGATGCTTCATTTACATTTAATCAAGTGTTTTAATGTCAGTGTAATTTGATGGAATTTGTAAACAAAAAATATGTTGTAACACTAACTTTAGTGACAGTAACTTTATCAGAAGTATAATGTGAAGAAGTGAAAAGTTTTTTTCTTTTATATTTAATCATTTGTTATCAATTTCATAACCATGGCAAACTCAAAGTTCTAATGGAAGCAAAATATAATGGAAGAATTTGAAAGAAGACCTTTGCATTCCTAATGGTCTCTTCCATGAAGAACTTCACTAAATTCATTTGTTTTCAGTGAACTTCACATCTTATTTGTCATCTCTACTTCTCAGACTAATCTATCCAAATTGTTTCCATCAGAATAGGCTATAGTTAGTAACAAGTTAGGATCGTAATCTCAATGCTTGTACACAGTAGAGATCTACCGTGGCTTATGCCTTGAGCTATCCTCTACTATCTAGAATGGTTTTCTAGCTATATTATCTACACCAGTGGATTTGAAGCTCCTCAGTGTATAAAATGATAGACAGTTTGCTCATAGCCTGTAGATCATCTGTAATCACATGGCGCCAACCTAAGTAGGAAGAAGGCTAGAAAATATAAGGGTAGTACACGAGTTATTTGGAGACAATTTGTACCCCAGTCAGTTACAGCTTTCTTGTTTCTTATGTCTAACTAAAGCAGCCACATTGCTTGGGAAAACAATTTTACTACTTTTTAAGTAGCCTCTATTTTACACTAAATGAAATTAATCTCACCTATGTAAGTTGTATATGATATGGCTCTTGCCTTACTCTTATGATTGGCATTTAGTACTACTATATTAAGTACATTTTAAATAGGCACTTTTACTTTGTTCATATTTATAAAAATGTGATTTTTTAAAAACATGTACAAAATTTGCAAAATTATAATACTGACTGTAAATTGTAAATGTAATAATGCCAAGAAAACCCCTGCCACATATAGTATTTTCATTCATAACATGCAATTAAAATCTTTTGGAAATAGCCTTTTAGAAATATTAATATAAAATCTTACTATCATTGCTTTATTTGACAGGAAATTATTTCTTTAATATTTTTTTGATTGAGATATGAATATTCCATTATAAACATTATTATTGTTGTTTTCAAGACAGGGTGTCACTATGAGGCATTGGCTGTACTGATAGTTACTATATCAACCAAGCTGTCCTCTATCGAGCTCACAGAGCTCTACCTGCCTCCGTCTCCTGAGTGCTGGGATTAAAGGCGTGTTTTACGACACTTGGCCTTCTTGTTTTGGTTTCTGTTATACACTTTCTAAACTTTAGCTTTTTATAGTAGTTTTGGGTTCACAGCAAAACTGAGTAAATATCAGAATTCTTGTATAATCTCTGCCCCCACAAATTCACTAATCAACATCCATACCAATTACAATTACTGTTACTATATTGATGTTATTACCACCTGTAATTATCATTGTGGTTCATTTTGGGGTACATCCTGTGGTTTTGATAATAAATACAGCTCAGTACTTAATTTTAAAAACATAAAGGGTCATATGTTTTTCTGTTGCACATTTATTAGTTCTGGGTTATACCTTTACTTTTTTGGTGCTATTTTTTCCTTAGTAGCCATAACATATATGCAGTGGACCTAGCTCAGACCCACACAAGCTTTGTGATTGTTGTATCAGTCTCTGTGAGCCCCTGCTTAGTTGATTCTGTCCACCATGTTCTTCTGAGTCCTCAAACCCTCTGGCTCCTACAGTTCTTCATCCTCTGACCCCAGAGCTGCACCCAAGGTTTGGCTGTGGGTATCTGTATCTGCTCCCATCAGTTGCTGGATGAAGCCTCTCTGATGACATCTTTGCATTGTTTTTTTTTGTTGTTGTTGTTTTGTTTAAATTTTTTTTCCCAGTCTTGTTTGGTTCTATCCTACGTGTCTGGTCCTGGTCCTGCAGGAAGTGTCAGGTGTGGGCTCTCTCTTGTGGTGTGGGCCTCAAGTTGGTCCAGTCATTGGTTGGCCGCTTCTAACATGTTCTGAGCCACCATTAGTCCAGCACATCGTTCAGGCAGGACAAATTGTAGAGTGAAGGTTTTGTGGCCAGGTTAATATCCCAGTCCCTCCACTGGAAGCCTTGCCTGGTTATAGAAGATGGCTGGTTCAGGCTCTGTATCCTCCACTATAGAACAGATTTTACAGAATGTTGGAATTATCAGTTTTGTTTCATTTTCCCTATTGTTTCAGCCCTATGCAAGCCCTTAGAATTAATAACATATTAAATGACATAGGGATTACCTACCTACTGTTGGGTGCATAATATTGACTAAAGGCAAGTACTTGTGTAATAGCATGGTAAGAAATCAGATTATGTACTTTGTTAAGAAGTCATCCTGCCATCTTTGATGTAGTGTATGTAGATAGTTTGGAAAAGAAAGGGGATTTCGTGAAAGTAGTCAGGGAAGTTTGAAGAGCACTTTGAAGAACTGACTGACTTTGTGCTTTGACTAACAGTGTTTGCTTTGTTCACAGTAACTCTAGTACTGAATGGAAGTGGCTTGTAGACAGAGCGCAAGTTGGCAGCCGATGGACTTGGCTTCAAGCTCAGATTTCAGAACTAGAATACAAAATCCAGCAACTAACAGATATTCACAGGCATATTCGTGCCTCCAAGGTATTATCAGTGTTGTTTTATTTTTGTTTTAAGTTGTTACCTGTATAATTTCTCTTCATTTCTTCACACAGAATAACTTTTATTAAGTTTCATCATACATTAATTTCTTAAAGAGATGCTAAATTTGTGAAGCCTTTATTTATATTTGGTCATACTTTTTAACAATTAAGAACTAAGTTCCAGTTGATAAAAATAGTATACATTTTTTCAAAAATTATACTATTGTCATATATATCACATTTTACTACCTTTATCATTTTTATGTGTATAATTTTGTAGTATTAAGTACTTTAATAATCCATTTCCATAACTCTTTTCCTCTTTTAAAACTGAAAATTCTGTATCTACTAAACAATGACTGCCCAGTTTTCCTTCTCCCTAACCTTAACAACCATGTCTATTTACAAGTATCTCATATATGTAGAAACATGATAGCACATAGTAGCTTATTTTATAGCTTACTGACTTTCCATTTTATGTACATTGTAGTATAAATTTGAATCTCTTTCCTTTTCAAAAACTGAATAGTTGTACATCACATTTTGTTTATCCATTGATCTAGTGACAGATTGAAGTTGTTCCACGTTTTAACTGTTGTGAGTATACTATGAATAGAGTGCAAAAAAAAAAAAAATCTCTTCATGGCACTCTTTTCAGTGAAACATGATTTGTGCCTTTAATCACAGCACTTGGGGAAGGGAGGCAAGTGGATTTCTTTGAGTTCAAGGTCTGCTTGCCTGCATAGTGAGTTCCAAGTCAGCCAGGGCTCTATAGTAGAGAGCCTTTCTCAGAAACAAACAGAAACACAGCATTTGTTCAGTTCTTTGAGCTATACATCTAGAAATGGAATTACAGGATTTCATGGTAATTCTGTTTTTAATTTTTAATGAATTATATTATACATTTTTCCAATTACTCACATGTTGTGGCCAACATTTTGGGTTTTGCTTTTAAAGATAATCATACTGGATGTAAGGTGATGTCTCTTCAGTTTTGATTTACATTTCCTTAATATTATTATTATTAATGATTTTGAGCATATTTTTTATGTTTACTGGTTATTTATATACTATAAAGAAATATTTATATATCAATTATTTTGCCTATTTCTAATTGGCTTTGCTGTTGCTGAACTTTATAGGGTTTTTTGTATATTCTAGATAATAATTGTTTCTCTAATGTGTGACTTTCAGATCTTTCCTACCATTTTATTTTTACTTTTTTTATATTATTTTTATGATGTCTAATTTATCTATCCTATTTTTATCTGTGCCTTTTGTGTCCCTATGTTTTCTTCAAGAGTTTTATAGTGTTAGGTCTTATAGGGAGATAATTGGTCCATTTTGAGTTAACTTTTGTATGTGTAGTTAGAGTTTAACTTCCATGCTTTTGCATGTAGATCTCCAGTTTCTCCAGGCCTAAATTAGTTGAAAAGAGTTTACTTTCTCTATTGAATGGTTTTGATGCCATTCTCAAAATCATTTGACTGTATATGCAAATATTTTTCTTTGTTCTATTGGCGATGAACAAAATTTCTTTGTTCATTTAGGTAATGATTACATTATTTTAATTATTCTAGTCACTATAGTATCAAGGAGTCTTCCAGTTTTTGGTTTATGTTTTTGTTTATCAAATGAAAACCCATCATGACACAACATGAGGCACAGTGAAGGTAGTGTGAAGGGGAGAATACTCCAAGACAAAGAGCCTCTATGCAACAACCTAATTTCAAATGTCAAATAACCATTAGAAAGGGCAGTCAGACCCAAAAGCTAGCAGAGGGAAGGAAATAATACAAGGAGATAAATGGAGGATAGAAAAAAGTCAAAGGTTTGGAGGTTTGCTTGGTTGGTTGTTATTGAGAAAATTCTGTAGCCTGGCTGCCCTCAGCCAGCCTTCTGCTTCAGCCTCCTGAGTGTTCAGTTATAAGTTATGTGCTACCATTCCAGCTTCGAGAAAATCACTAAAACCACAGTTGGTTCTTTCAGCCAGATTTTGTGGTATATACTGATAATTGCAGCACTATCAGGACAGAGACAAACCTTTTTTAATTTATTTCCTTTCCTCCACTAAGCTATTAAGTTGCTGAAGTAAGATGTGCTCATGCCTGGGTCTTTAGTTTTGTTTCATTGGCTCACATGTCTGTTTAAGTGCCAATACACTGTTTTTATTACTATGGCTCTGTAATAAATCTTAAAATCAGGAATTTTAATCCCCTCAGCATTGTTCTGTTTGTTCAGAATTGTTTTGTCTATCCACGGTTCTTCTGTGGTTCCATATGAAGTTTAGAATGCTTTATCTGTTTCTGTAAAGAATGAGATGGGGATTTTGACTTACTGTGCACTGAATGTGTAAATATAGTTTTGTAGAATTGTTATTCTGACAATGTTAATACTAACAACCCACGAGCAATGGTGTCTTCCCATTTTCTAATGTTTGCCTCTTTTTTCAGACGTTTAAAGTTTTCATTCTAGAGGTTCCTCATTTCCTTGGCTTGGTTTTTTTCCTAGATATTCTCTGAGACTATTGTGAATGGGAGTGTATCCATGATCTCCTTCTCTTTACATTTGTTGTTTGTATATAGAAAAGCTATTGATTTGTGCAGGTAGGTTCTGTATCCTGCCATGTTGTTGAGTTTATCATTTCTAGAAGTTTTCTGATAGAATTTTTAGAATATCTATATCATCTGAAAAGAGGGATAGTTTTACTTCTTTTCATAAGAATATGTTTCTAATTTTTTCTTCATATTTTAAGTTTTAGTAACAGAGGGTCTCTTTGGGAAAATGTACAATGTATACTTGGGAATCTATATGCTGCTGTTGGATAGTTCTATGTATGTCTGTTAAATCTATTTAGTTCAATGTGTTACATCTTGTGTTTATTTACTTATCTACGAATAGTGAATTACTATTGTGGAATTATTTCTTAATTTTATTTTTTCCTTCATGTATTTTGATGGCCATTTATTAGCTGTATAAATATTTATAATTATGTCTCTACTGACTGACATTAGTATAGCTATCCTGTTCTCTTTTGATAGCTATGTGTGGTTATGTTTTTCTATCAATTTAAGTTTATTATATCCTTGTATTAAGTATATGTTCTAGACAGGTTTACAATGATACATTTTTATTCACTTCTACTATCCTGTGACTTCTGATTGGAGAGTTTAATTTATAATCATAGTAATTACAAGAGTTAATTTACTTTTGACATCTTGCCGTTTGTTTTCTATATGTTGTATGACTTTTTTGTGACTCATTTCCTGTATTACTGTCCTATTTTTGTTCATTATATTTTGTAGTTCATTTTATCCTAGGGCAAGGTTTCACTGTGAAGTGCTGGCTGGTGAGGAAGTTGATATGTAGATCAGATTGACCTTGAGCTTACAGAAGTTCTTCTACTTCTGCCTCCCAAGTACTGGGGTTAAAGATTTACAGCACTGTGCCTGAATTTACTTATTTTTGATGTTGAAAGTCCTTCTGCTTTTCCTCTGTGTATATACTATAATTATTTTCTTTGTGGTTACTAATTGAGATTGCTTCTAACTTTACATAATTTTAGCATTCTAATTTGAATTTATAACAGTACAATTTCAACAACATATAAAACCCTCTTCCTTTATAATAAAATCCCATGTTTATGTCTTTTATGCCACAAACATAAATTAATAATCTTTTAAATATACTGATCTCTTAAATGATAATAGAAGACAATGGCAGAATCACAAACTATTATTTTACTACTGCTAGCTTTTTATTTCCAACTTTTTTTCCTCAAAAATCTCCGTGCTGAATTTGTCTTCCATGTTTCTCCTGTATGTTGCTCTCTTTTCTCTGAGGGTCATAGATTGATTTCCTTATTTCATTAATCTATTTGAGTTGTCTTTGAAGTCTTTGATCACTTTTGCTAGTAAACTTTTTAGATATTTATCTGGAATTTTATCCTTTCTAGTATTTTTTTAATTTAGTAGGTATTACTTTTTGGAGTTGCTATAGTGGGCTCTTGGTTTGTGCATTTCTACATTCACTTTAGTTTGGATATCTCTTCTAGTTTGGGGATATCTGTTTAGTGATTTGCATAATCCTGTGTACTCAATCTCCAGTTCTACGTTTGATATGGCTCATTTTTCCTTTCCCCCTCCCTCTGCAGGGTAGGTGAAACTGTTGGCTTTTCGTTCTTCTTTTCAGTCTATAATTTGTTTCTCTGTAATTTTCGAGTGATCCATCAATTTTTTTTTTTTTTTGACAGATTTCCAAGCTCTGTTTCTGCCCTTTCTGTACTATGGCACAGGCATATAGAGACATTTCCCCTCTGTGTGTGTGTTTGTGTGTGTGTGTGTGCACGTGTGTGTGTGCGCGCGCGTGCTGGCGCATTCCTGTATATAAGCTCTCACAGGTTAGAAAGTATGATGGATCCCCTGGAGCTGCAGTTGTAGGTGGTTGTAAACTGCCCAATCTAGGTTCAGGGATCCAAACTTAGTTTCTCTGCAAGAACAATGCATGCTCTTAACTGCTGAGCTACCTCTCCTGCCCCAGTCAGCCAGTTTTGAAGAGAGAAACTATTTTCAATTTACATGTTTTCTATGAGGACAGTAGGATGTGATCACTTTTACTGTTTTTTTTACCCCCTAGGGAATAGTGATCTTAGAAGAATGTCCACTTCCAAAAGACATTTTGAAAAAACAAATACAGTTTTCAAACCAAGCAGTTTCATTAAACACTTCAGTGAATTCTCAGGCAACCCAAAGGGGCGAAGAGCCTTTGCCAGAGCATGATTTTGAAATGTCACCAAGTAGCCCTACACTACTTCTTCGAAACATAGAAAAACAGGTAAGCTTAGAGTCTTTTTCATGAATAACTTGAGATTTTGCTTCTTAAACTCTTTAATAGGGTTAGATACCACATATCCTCCAAAAGATACTTGTGTTGTTTAGCAGTAGTCTCTAGCTTATAGACCCAGTCCTTGAGATTGATTGGATCATGAAGGTCCTGACTAGATCAACCCAGTAATAGATGTGTAATTTGTTAGAAGTTATAAGCTAGGGTCTTGTTGGACAAAGTAGGAAACTAGAAATACATTTTTAATAAACAAACACTATGGACAAGTAGGCTTCATTTTAGTGAAACAAGGATGGTTTAGTATATGCAAATCAATAAATACAATATAGCATATAAGTACTCAGGAAAGAAATTAAGTAACTTAATGATACTTAACTGTACTAAAGTTTTAACTGTTCCTTTGTAGAGTGCACAGTTGACTGAGATCATTAACAGTTTGATTGCCCCTCTCAACTTGTCTCCAACTTCATCACCCCTCTCCTCTAAATCCTGTAATCACAAATGTCTGGCTAATGGCATTTCAAGGAGGTAGGTATTACTTGAAGAGTTTGGCTTCTAAATTTGGCTTATTTTAATTTTATTGATCTATATCTGTTACAGCCATTTTTCTTCACTATGGGCTACAATAGTAAAATCAGTAGATCATGGGTAGAGTTTAAGACATAAGTCAGTTCATAGGATTAATGTAATTATAAAACCTTTCCATGAGGAAGTGTAATTTCTAGGAATTTTAATGCTTCTAAAAATCATACTAGTGATAATATTAGCTATGGAAGTATTTCCTTATTACTATGATTTCCATTTTGTACATTTTTTCCTTGCTCTCCAGTTTACTGGAACTTAAAAAGGAAAGACCCTATTAATTATTAATATTAATAGAATGGCTATTCCATTCTTAAATTACATTAGTGAATATAAACCAAGCATTAAATAAAAAAATCTGATTATTCTGAAAACTTGTTTTATTTATTTTTTGTGGGGAGATGGCTTTTTCTGTGGCTTTGGAGCCTGTCCTGGAACCTGCTCTGTAGACCAGGCTGGTCAAAACTTCAGAGCTCCATCTACCTCTGACTCCTGAATGTTGGGATTAAAAGTGTGCTCCAACACTGCCCAGCTAAAAGCTTGTTTTAAAATATTTCTACAGTTTTATTTATGTGCAGTCATTTTTCCCAGGTTCTGCCATGAAAAATAGTTTTTCTACTGATTTTGCTTCCTTTTTGACTTGGAAAGTAAGACTTGCTGGTTGTACAGAGCAACTATAATAGTCTCATTTATAAGAATCCTGGTTTGGAGACTCATGGTGAAAGTCAGTTACAAGTTGAGTCATAAAATGATGACTGAACATTGTGGTTTCAGGCCAAATGCATTTTCTGTAACATTTTGCTTATCTAAATTATGCTTATTACCATGACTGTATTATTGGACACACACACACACACACACACACACACACACACACACATACACACACACACACAGAGTTAGGGTTTCTATTGCTGTGAAGAGACACCATGGCCACTGAAACTCTTATAATAAAAGCATTTAATTGAGGTTACAGCTTACAGTTTCAGAGGTTCAGTTCATTATTATCATCATGATGGGGAGCATGACAGCATGCAGACAGACATGGTGCTGGAGAAGGAACTCAGAGTCCAACATCCCGCAGGCAACAGGAAGTCAGCTGAGACACTGGGGAGTATCCTGAGCATAGCAAACCTCAAAGCCCGCCCCCACAGTGACATGCTTTCTCCAATAAGGCCTTACTGCAACAAAGCCACATCGCCTGATAGTGCCACTCTTTATGAGATTATGGGGGTCAGTTACATTCAACTCAACACACACACACACACACACACACACACAAACACACACTCAGAGTAATATAAAGTCACATAATTTGTACACATCTGAATGGTGATAATAGCCAGCTATTGGATTGTGCAATGATTAATAGTGAATATAACCAGATCTGGGTTCTGTTCTTGTGATAGAGTTCCAGTTGAGGAATAACTGACACCATCTGTCTCAGGGTCTCTATTGCTGTGAAGAGATACCATGACCACACCTCCCCATAGGGGCCATTTTTCTTTTAAACCATCTCACCATCATAATCATTCTGATAAATACAAATTTTAAATACTGATAAATGTTCTAAAGAAATTTTTATTGCTGAAATTGTCATTTTGGAGCCAGGCAGGCATGGTAGCTCATGCTTATAATCCCAGGACATGGGAGGCTGAGTCAAGCGGATTACTAGTCTAAGGCCAGCCTGTGTTATAAATGAGACTTTGTCTTCAAAAACAAACAAGCTGGGGAGATGGCTCAGTGGTTAAGAGCACAAACTGCTCTTGCCAAGGACCTGATGTTGGTTCCCAGCACCCATGCCAAATGGCTCATATGTAACGAGTACGGTTTTTCCGCCTGCTGCCCGGTCTTGTCCTGCCACTGCGCCAGCCCCAAATAACACACAGAGACTCTGTATTTGCTACAATGCTATTGGCCAGGTACTAGTTTCTTATTGGCTAGCTCTGCCTTAGTTATTAACCCATTTGTGTTAATCTATGTATGTCCACGCGTTCTTCTTACCGGGAGCCTGCGGCCGCATACTGCTCTCTCCAGACTCTCCATCTTGACTCCTCCCTACTACTTCCTATTTCCTCCTTGTCTCCTAGTCCCTCCTATCTTCCTTTCCTATTGGCCAACAGTGCTTTATTATTAACCAGTATGAGAAACATACAGAATGACATCTCCCATCATCTCCTCTTTTCTGTCTAAATAAAAAGAAGGGTTTTAACCTTAACATAGCAAAATATATTATACAACAGTTATCAAGTAAGAATCACAGTTAACAATATTATTTATAACGAGTACTGTTTTTCTGCCTGCCGCTGCCCGGTCTTGTCCCGCCGCCATGCCGCCAGCCCCAAATAATACACAGAGACTCTGTATTTGATACAATACTGTTGGCCCTGTTACTTGTTTCTTATCGGCTAGCTCTGCCTTAATTATTAACCCATTTCCGCTGATCTATGTATTTCTCTTACCGGGGAGCCGGCGGCATACTGCTTTCTTCAGACTCTCCATCTTGACTCCTCCTTACTACTTCCTATTTCCTCCTTGTCTCCTAGTCCCTCCTATCTTCCTTTCCTATTGGCCAACAGTGCTTTATTATTAACCAGTATGAGAAACATATACAGAATGACATCTCCCATCATCTCCTCTTTTCTGTCTAAATAAAAAGCGTTTTAACCTTAACATAGCAAAATATATCACATAACAGTTATCAAATAATCACAGTTAACACTATTTAGTCCATTAACATTTAGCAAGATTTGAAGAAAATATTCCATCATCTATCCTATCTTTGTGTGTCTAAAGTAACTTATCTTTAATACTAAGGAAAACTATAACTATCTGTCTTCAACTCCTTCAAAGACCACAGAAGGATAGTATATAAACTCTAGAAATGACAGAGACAACTCACTGCCTGGTCACCCGAAGTTCTTTTGTAATCTTCCATCTTCAGCCCATAGGCCATAGTGTGTCTGGCAGACTCTTCAGCAAAGCAGGAAACTTTAAACTGTCTTCTTGTATTGGCAGTTTGTCTGTCACTTTCCTCTGTGTCCTGCAGACTCTTCCATGAAGCAGATTTCTGTAGCAATGTCCATCGTGAATCATCAGTCACTTTTCTGTGGGCCCTGCATGTCCAGTTTATATAGCACAAAGTCAAACAGTCCAGACAAGAGCAGTATTTTGTCCAAATGGCTAGTCTTGCCATATTGGAAGTAAACTCCATAATGAGTTTCTTTAATGTCCATCTTCCTTTTTTGACGCAGGTGGTGTTACCAGGAGCAATTATGTCTCATTGTCAAGTAAAACCCTAATCCATTTTAAATGCCATATTCTGTAGGTCTTTGAAAGGTTTGAAGAATGCCTATCTATCTCAAATACATCTCTGTGTATCTTGAAAAACCTAACTAACTTAACTCTAAGCTTTGACTATCATAGGTAATTATCTATAATCTGTAGTACATTATACAATATGTTTCTGAATGAACTATATAAACACAATACCTAAACAAAAGGAGAAATATATACATCACAAAATTGACCTTAAATTGTATCAATAAATGAAAATCCATTCCAATACAAAGTATCCATATCTATACCATAATTCCCTTTTTACCTTTAAAAAGAATATTGGTTGGGATCATTACCCATTTATAACCAAGTCCATTTAAATGAAACCAAACATTTATAAACAATATTTGGGAATTTGGGCGTCGTTCTTTCCAAACTACTTCCTGCTGACAGGGGGCGCTGTCATGGGTGATCATGAGAAGACACAGAAATCTTGGCTGTGGTCTGCAAGGCTGCTTTGTTCAGCTATTTTGAATGTAGGATCACCTGGTCCTGTTTCAGGGGGTCTGGCTTGATCAAACCACACAAGTCTGGAAGGAATCCACAGCTTTTTATTTTCTGTGGAAACAAAAATAGAAATCCTTTTCCCCAGTAACTTGTCCTTAAACTTAAATGTTGGAGTCAAAACATTTTTAAAATATATAAATTTAATTAATCCAGCAGCATTTCCTTTATCAGTTGTTATTTTCTCAGCAGTCAAACAATGTAGAGACAATACAATAGCATACAGTAACCAGATTCTCTCTGAGCTTTTCATCTTTACGTGCCTTTATTACTCTGTTTATTTTACTTTTATTTTTTTTTATTTTTTGACATAGGGTTTCACTGTGTAACTCTTATCTGTCCTGGAATTTACCCTGCATACCAGGTTTACTTTGTAAATCACAGAGATCTGCTTGCCTCTGTCTCCTGAGTGCTGGGATTAAAGGAGTGTGCTACAACACCCAGTTTCTCTTTGTCTATTTAAAACCATTTTTTTTTCATGTCTACGTATATTTTAAAACACACTGTAAACCTTTAGAGGTTCTTCTTAATATGAATCTGTCTTTACTGTAAATCTTTATCTTCGTCTGGCCACAAGTCTTTTATCTGGTAAACAACAACATTGCTAAAATGAAAGTCATAGCTGTGTCAGCCGCTGTTTACCAAAGATGGTGGCGGGTACTTTTACCGCCAGCACAGAAAGCTATGCTCACCGCCTTGGTCTGCGCTGCCACCCAGAAAGCATGCTGCCGGCTTGGAGATGTGGTCACTGCCATTGCCATCTCTCATACACACCAATAAATTGTTAGCAGAGTTACTTAAAAGCTGTGCATTTTTTTTTTCCGCTTATGCTGAGTCAGGAATCTTCCCTTAAAGGAGTCGTGCGAATATCTGCTTGTCTCCCGCAAAGCAGAGTTCAACTGAGAAAAATGCTGCTACCAAGAAACCTTGCTTGTCTCTGTTCTTTTGTTTCTAAAACCCTTTTTTAAGCTTTTGTTAAATTTTAAGTGGAAGTTCTTATTAGCCACGTGGGCGCCATTTGTAACGAGTACGGTTTTTCCGCCTGCTGCCCGGTCTTGTCCTGCCACTGCGCCAGCCCCAAATAACACACAGAGACTCTGTATTTGATACAATACTGTTGGCCCTGTTACTTGTTTCTTATCGGCTAGCTCTGCCTTAATTATTAACCCATTTCCGCTGATCTATGTATTTCTCTTACCGGGAGCCGGCGGCATACTGCTTTCTTCAGACTCTCCATCTTGACTCCTCCTTACTACTTCCTATTTCCTCCTTGTCTCCTAGTCCCTCCTATCTTCCTTTCCTATTGGCCAACAGTGCTTTATTATTAACCAGTATGAGAAACATATACAGAATGACATCTCCCATCACTCATAACATCCTGTAATTCTAGTTCCAGAGACTTCTGATACTGTCTTCTGGATTTCACAGGGACCTGTATTCATGTGTTCACATACCAACTCAAGGTCCACATATACATATACATAATTAAAAATAAAACAAAAACCAAACACAAAACTTGTTTGTGCACTTGTTATTCGTTGATTGCTAACCCTCATTTATTAATGAAGGGCACTATGTACCCGAAAGTAGTGAGGTTGGATTTAATCTTTTACCTTTATTAATCCTAGCACAAGGCCTGAGATGAGTCACTGAGAACCAAATATGTTTAAATCTCCAAATAAATGAAGCATTTTTATTCTGTCAATGAGGAAGTCTAAGTTTTTAGACCTGATATTCTAAAATGAACATAAGATGCTATATTTTATTATCTCTGGGAAAATGAATTTCTACTTGAAACAGGGTCTAAATTTTTGTTTGATTTTTACCTTAATGAGTTTCAGAATGGGGTATGAAATTAAATTCCAATGAATCATTGCCATACTATTTCCATTAATAATAATTATCTCACATGAAATGCAGCCATTCTTTCTAATTGGGTGTCATAATTGAACAGCTGCAGCTATGGTGTCAAATTAATATAAAGTAAGAATTTTACCATCATAATATTTTCAATAGTCACTCCTTAATTATGAGAGTATTGACTGCTATATTTTCTGAGTCAGTGTTTTCAATAAAATATTGGCTAGATGTATGATGTCTATGGGGAAATGAAACTTTCCTGCTGTGTTTTTAAAGTAGTGCCAATAGGAGTTATTTTTATTTGTAAAACTTTTTTTTGTTTGTTTTTATCTCTACTGATGTAAGTTTAAAACACTAATTTTATACAGGAGAATATACCACTAAAATCATGTCTAGAAAGTATGTAATTATTAAAGAACATATTTACTTTGGACTAGTAATTGGAAAAAATGAGAATACAAAATTTATTATACAATTTCTTAGAAAAATATTTGAGGGGTACACAGCAAAATGTTACTGAAAACAAAATTTCATCTTAATAGGCCGGATTTAGAAAGTATTTTACCTTTTATTCATGTGTGGTGGTAGATATGTGAGTACCCAAGTGTCTGTATGCCCAGCACACTTAAGGAGGTCAGAGGACAACTGTGGAGGTTATCCTTCTGAGACAGGAATCTTCTCCACGTATGGCCAGCTTCCCAGGGTCTGCCTGTCTTTTATCTCTTATTGTCCAGTTGGTGGGCTTACAGGTCCCAGCCACACACCACAGTCCTTACATGGATTCTGAGCAATGAAAACACATGTGCTAATGCTTGTGAAGCAATCTCCCTAGTCCCTTAACTTTATTTGTTCCCTTTTCTTTGTGTGTATGTTTCCAAAATTTCTTTAAAATGAAAAACACTAAGTCTTATTGAATTCAGATAAGAAATAATTTCTGACAGGCAATTAACAGTAGCTTTCTGTTTAGCCTTCATGCTTTGAAATCCTCTTCAGGCAGGCATTGTGGCACATGCCTAGAGTCCCAGTTCCTTAGAAGCTGGCATAGATGCATCATGAGTTCTAGGCCAGGCCAGCTTGGGCCATACCAAGTTTGAGGCATATCAAGAACTCTTCTAAGAACTTTTCTCAAAAACAAATACAAAAAGAAACAATAATAAAAAGTCCCATTTGAAGTTGATAGCCAGAGATAAGAATACAAATAACACTATGTTTTTTCCATAGAAAACATTAAAAAAGAAAATACAGTAATAAATCCACTTATTTCTAGACTTAATTGTCTCAATTCTTTTGCTTAAAATTCAGTTAAGTGATTTCCATTTCTAGCATGATTGTTCACTCCATAAATATTTTAAAAGTAAATTCTGGACAATTAACACTAAACAGTTTCTGAGATGGACTCTTTTAAAAATGTGTAATATTATATTCTATTCTTTTAAAATATATAATACTTTAACATTTATCATATTTTGTCACCTTTGAGTTCTTAAACCCTTCTGACTCTACTTTTCAAATGTACAGTTAGCATACTAACCATAATTTATCATTATGAAGTCCTCTAGTCATATTCATCTTTTCATCCTTAAAATTATCTTTTATTGACTGACTTGTTATCTACACTTTATATCTGGTTGTTAAGTTTCCTATTTCACTTTTGTTCTCAGTAGCCATGTTTAAATGTAGTAGAAGTCCTAATACAAAATTAAGACTACAGCTGAAGTATTTATTTATTTTGTACTGTAAATTGAGTCTGGAGTCTTACACATGATAGACAAGTGCTCTAACCACTGAATATATATATATATATTTATCTTGAAACAAAATTGTGTGTGTATACTTTTTTAAAAATTCTGGAACTGTATCAAGTGTTTGACAAGCTACATATCTCATTTATTAACTAGTTAATGTGGTAATATTTGGCTTTAGACGTGAAAAAAATCCCTCTTATCTGGGCGTGGTATAGGAATCCCAGCAGTTTGTGCTTTTTACATTTTGAAATGGGTCTCACTGAATTGCCTAGGCTGGTATTTGCCTTATTCTGTATCCCAGGCATGCCTTGAACTTTTAGTCTGATTTCATTGCTGAGGCTTCCTGGGTGGCTAGTATTACACACCAGTGTCACTGGGACTGGCAAAAGACTTTAGGTGACAGTTTTGTGGTATTACTAATCGCTACAAATATCACTGACATAGTTGTTGAATATATTATAGTTACCATCTTCTTTTTGTTTTCATCAACATAAACTACCCAGGCTTCTTTAGATCTTTTTGCTTTCCCATTGCTGTGTAAGCATTCTTGAATTTTTTTGTTTCATCCACTCTAAAAGAGTAAATATAGTAGCTGTAATATGATTTAAAAGCAATAATAAATACTGTTAGAGAAAACAGTATCTTCTGTGTGTGCATGGATGTGTGCAGGCATATGGTATATGTATGTGTGCCTGTGGTTGTATGTGCGTGCATGTGGAGGCCAGACATGCATGTCTCCCTCAAGCACTCTCCACCTTACCTTCAGTGAGTCTGGAGTGCATCCATGCTGCTGAGTTTAGGTTTCATTTAAGTCTGTCTCCTGTTGGGGTTATGAAAACAAAACAAAACAAAACAAAACAAAGGCAAGCAGAGGCATTGCTGCTGCACTTGGCTTTCCCAAAGGTACTAGGGGATCCAGACTCAGGTTCTTGTGCTTCCATGGCAAGTATTTTACAGACTATTTCTCTAGCCCTTACAAGAACTGTGTCTTATATTTATCTGCAAACACCAATTGTTCTTAGGTCAAATAAAGCATTATTTAGTTAGTGATATGCCAAAGATAGTGAAGAAACAGATACCTCTACTCAATGTTTCCAGGTTCTTGTCTCCATTGAAGAACAATAAGGCATTTGGAGCAAGTTTATTATAAGACAGAGTTACATGGTGAAGCAGTAATAATTGGCTTCTCAGGAAGAAAATATTCCAAATCTCCAATAATTCTTTTTATGTCCAAACTTAAAATGGTAAAAGAAGGACTATTCTTGAGTTCAGGTAGAGGAAAGGTGAGGGATTTCAGGAAGGAGTGTCCTGTGTCCTTGAATAGGACCAATCTAGCTTTTCTGCTCTCGTGGGGTTTTTCAGATGTAGCATGGTGTCTGATACATGATAGAAGCAAACAAATTTGCAAGGCTAATGATATGGAGATGTAATTATAATCAAGCAAAGGGTAGTCAGCAGTTGTCCCAGCAGTTGTTGAGTGGGACATAATGCCCTGCTGTATACCCTGCTGTAATACCCTTCAGCCAGTATGCTGTTTATCACTTTACTCCGTATCTATATAGCCTATATGAAATTCACTTCTTAATGTTAGACTACTAGTCAAATAGTGTTGGGCTGCATAAAGTTGAAATTGGTACCTGTTGTTGAAAAGCTTACTTTGCATTAATACATAAATATATTACTATATTATATAGTAATATATTAAATGCAATATACTAATAATGTAAGTGAAGTATATCAACATGAAAAATTTCTAAGACAGTTTATTATGAGTAATTACACTTAGGAACAGATTCATGATATATTCCCCGTGGAAACAATTTCATGAACATTTTTATGAACAAAAGAAAATCATACATACATCAAGGCCCCTACCAAATACAGGGTTGGAGATTCAAGTAGGCCAGCCCTAGTCAAAGCAGAGCAACTGTTACCATTTACAGGTGCTGTCTCTTTACATTTTAGTGCATTGGTGGGAGCTGGTGGTCTGGTAATAATTTAGTTATTAATATATTCCAAAGGGTTTTTTTTTGACTGCTAGTCAAAAATAAAACTAACTAAGAGTCAGAGATGGGTAACAAATGGCTATTATGGGACTAAATATACCCCAAGATAATTTTCTCTGGATGTAGAATATTCCAACATAACCACGAAGTTTTAACCTGTCAGTTTGTAAAATATTCAAAATAGATGTCTTTTTTTCTGAGAATTTTAGTTCACAAAACCTTAAATATCGTATTAAAAATTGGTATAAAGAGTAATTATAAAATTATATTTTTCATATGTAGCTTATTTCATTACTTTGTAATTGTAACTTAGAAGTAGTTTCAGAATTCACTGAAACTTGGTATGCTTGTTAAGCTTGCTTATTTAAGAGGAACTAATGAGGCAGTGAGACGACCTTGGAACTTTTTAAACCTCTGTTTTTGATTTATTTCATCCACATGCAAAGAGAAATTGGCATAAATAGTTAAAATTGTCTTGTATGTGAATTACTGATTTACAAGGAACATTCATTTTACACTAAAACATTTTAACTTTGAAGATGTACCTTTTGCATCAAAAAATAGAAATTGTTTCTATATTCTTACTATGTAATTCTCCATGAATGTCAATTATTTTACCTATTGTTATCACAAAATTGGCTAAACAAATGAATATTTTTATCATAATAAACCAAGAAAATTTACATTTAGTTTTCTTTGTCATTTGTTCATTTTATTTTATCCCCCCATCTCCAATTATTTCATACATTTCAGTGCTTCGGAGAATTTAGATGAGCTCTCTTCCTCCAGTAGCTGGCTACTTAATCAGAAGCACAGTAAGAAAAGGAGAAAAGACAGGACAAGATTGAAATCTCCATCCTTGGCTATCATGAGTACAGCTGCCCGGACAAGGCCCCTTCAGAGTTTCCATAAAAGAAAACTCTACAGATTGAGCCCTACTTTTTACTGGACTCCTCAGGTAAGGCTGCATTTGGGAAAACATGAAGAAAGATTTCACTACCAATATATTTTTGAGTACAATTGAAGGCTAGTTATATACAGTTAGAATAATTACATATGAAAAATTTTGAATACAGTTTACAAATTAGATAACAATAGATAGTAACAATAAAAGTTAGGATTTAATAATTTTTTAAAACAGCAGTATACTCTAAAATTTCTCTTATTCTCAGTTTTTAAAAAAAATAATTATTGTTTTCTTTGCTGCTGGAAATTTAACATGGGCCCCCTAAATGCCAAACATGCACTCTACATTGAGCTATGATCAAGCCCCTGGTTTAAAAAAAAAAAAAAAAAAATGTATGTTGATATTTTGTAAGTAAATTAAACTAATTTTTAAAGAAAATGAAATGTCAGGGTGATTTTTAAAACACCCAGATGAGGGTAGTGATGAAATGTACTACACATATATATTAGAGATACATGCTCAGGAACACGGGGTATATGATGAGTGGTGAACACCAGTGCAGGAGCTCGATTTTAGAAGTGTCTTCTGCCAAATGTGGGAATTTTTGAGTATAGAACTTTTTAATTTCCTTCTTCCCGCTCCCTCCTTTTCCCTTCCTCCCCTGCTCCCTCCCTCTTAAGCAGGGTCTTATGTGTCCTATGCTGGCCTTAATTCACTGTTTAGCCAAGGATAATCTTGACTTGATCTTCCTGTTTCCTTCTCTGGCGACCCTGGATTATGGTATGCTGGGAATTAAACCCAAGCTTTGTGAATGCTAGACCAGTGCTTTACCAACTCATCTACATCCCCATCTCAATAAGGACAATAAACTACTGGAAACATGCGTGGGATAGGGATGAAGCTAAGCGGATAAGAGTACTTGGTAAGCATTCACAATGCCCCAGGTTTTGAGGAATGGTGACATACATATACCTGCAATCTCCACATTCGGAAAGTGGAGGCAAGATGATGAAAACTGCAAGGCCATTCTATGCCACATAATGAGGTCCAAGTCAATGTGTACATGACAGTCTCAAAACTATACAACACAACCCCAAAAAACCACATGTACCCACAAGTTCACACTGATGACACAGAAAAGATGGAGTGACTGGTAAGCAAGTATGTAGACAAACAGGGCAGGATGATAATAAATAGAATGGATGAGAAAATGAAAGAATGACTGGGCAAGAATAGTAAGAAATTAATAACCTGAGGTGAGGATTGAGGTTGACATTGTAAACAGGATGTGTACATGACTTAAAGTACAATCCCCCTTCCTACCTGTTGCCAGGGGTTCATAATAATTCCATTATAGACAATCAGAAAACGTCACCCAAGTTATTAAAGCCAGAGTTAAATTCATATCTTAAAGACATGGGTACACTAAAGACAGAGTTAGTCACCAGATTAAGAAAACTTCCTTTTTCACACTTTACTACCAAGCTAAAAGAGCTCCCAGGCAAGATCAGGAGACAGCTGCAGACTGTGGGGACGGTCCTGAAGTGGATTAACAAGTGAACCAGGGGGTGGAAGACTCACAGCATAAATTAAAAGGACAATCCACAGTGTCTAAGCAGGAGGAAACACTGGCTATTGTATTGCTTTTCTGCTTTTATGATGGCTTTGTCTGTCTCTGTAGTTTCAGTCCTCTTCCTACCTCTGTTACATTTTCCTATATATGCTTTTACTATTACTCCTTCCTCACATTCTCTTACCCCTTCCCAAACCCTCCATACTTGTAACTTCAGCATTAACAACATTTTTTATAGTTAGGATCTGAGATATTTTATAACTTTACTAAGGATATAGGTAGTCATTTGCATTTTAATACATTCTAATAACTGTTTTCTATACAAATATTGTTTTGTTATTAATCTCTGCTTCCTCTCCTTTAAATAGTATGAATCAGAAACCTGAGAGAAAACTATCCCCTTAAAAGTTACAAATATATAAAGGAAAGAAAAATACATATATATGGCAATAGATGTCTAAGTTACAGTATAAAACCACAAGAAATATGAAAAATGTAGACAATATGATTCCTTATCTAAAAGATCATAACTCCTCAATAGGTAAAACCAAAGATGCTGAAATAGTTAAAATGTAATACAAAGAATTCAAAAGCCTACTTTTAAACCTGATCAATGACTTTAAAGAGGACATCAATTCAGGACTTAGAAATAAAAGTCTGTAACATGGACTGAAAATTCAGCAAGGAAACTGAAACTAAATAGCACACAATAGTAATAATAATAAATGATAACAAACCAGTGGAAACTATCACCAATAGAATAGATCAAGCAGAAGAAAAAACACAGGGATTGAAAACAAAGTCAAGGTCAAGAATATATTTAGAGATCAGTAAAAACAAAATATAAAACAAGATGCCTATGACTTTGAAAACTTTAGGATATAATCGAGAGACCAAAACTAAGTGTACACGTAATGGAAGAGTTTAGTTTGAAGCTAAGGGCATAGGTAAAAAATATCCAATTACAGAGTAAAAAAAATTTCTCAAACCAATAATATAGACAAAGTGGGACTGGAGGCACTAAGAATCCCTAATAAATACGGCAGGAATAGAAGCGCTCGCTCCATGTCACACCAGGCAGAGTGGGAAAAGGAAGAATACCAAAATACGTGAGAAAGCCAGGTGTGGTGTCATACATGTGTTAATCCTAGCACTTAGGAAGGTGAAACAGAAGGATTTTGGTCACTGGAGTTATAATACATTGAGAATACATGAAGGGTAACAGCAAGACTGTAAAAATAAAAACAAAATGTCAAACAACACAGCAAAAGCTACTAGAGGAAAATGTCAATGTACTTACAAAGACATTTCCACCAGAATAACATTTGTCTTTTCAACAAAGGCTTGAGAAGCCAGAAAAGCATGGGATGATAGCATTCAAGAAATTAGGGCTTCCATGTGTGTCTGTCTGTCACCTACCACATATCTAAATATAGATAGAGGGTAGTTACGTTCTATTTCAAATTTCTTCAGGGCTTTTATAAATAAAGGAATGTCGAACTTGGTCAAGGGCTTTTTTTTTGTATCTATTGAAACAATAAGATTATAATTATGAGAATTACGCCCCTGAGTGTTACATATGTATGTATGTGTTATACTTATTAATTTGTTTATGTTGAACTATTCCTAAATCTCTGGAATGAAACCAACTTGTTTATGGTATATTCCTCCCTCCCCCCTCTCTGTCTCTCTCTCACACACATACACACACACACACACACACACACACACACACACACACAGAGAGAGACAAATAACATACAAAATTAAGAAAGATAAAAACATTTTCCCTAAAATCAAAGCCAAGGGAGTTCACTCTTTTCATTCTTACCTAATACATTACTGGAATTCTTATCTAGATCAATAATGTATGAGAAAGATATAGTATGTATACAACTTTTTAAGAGAGTTCCCTTACTTGCAAATGAATTGATATTAAAAAGACCTTGATAGGGGCTAGAGAGGTAGCTCAGCCAATTAAGAGCACTGGCTGCTCTTCCAGAGGACCAGCGTTCAATTCCTGGAACCCACATTGCAGCTCATAATTGTCTGTAACTGCAGTTCCCAGGGATTTGGTGAGCTCTTCTGTATTCCATCAATACCAGGTATGCACATGGTGCAGACATTACATGGAGACAAAACCCCAGACACATACAAATACAATTTTTTTTTTTTAAAAAAAGACCTCAATAAAGACTCCCCAATCAAACTTTTCAATCTGGTAAGTATTTCCAAAACATAATGGGATACAAAATCAACACACAAATACAGTCACTTTTAAATATACAATTGCAATCATGCTGAGGAGGAATTCAGGGAAACAATCCCTTTCATATTAGCTTCAAAGTAAAGGATAATTCTAACTGTAGAAGTGAAAGAGATCTACAATAAACTGTAAAACACCAATGAAAGAAACCTTTATAGTCCAATGCAGTCTTTACCAAAATTCCAATGACATTCTTCAAAGAAAAACTAATCCTATAACAAAATGGAACCCAAATAACTAAAGGAATTGTGAGCAGAAATAGCAATGTTGGAGTATCAAATACCTGATTTCCAAGTATAGAACTGAGTCATGCTAACAAGGATTCATCAGAGTACTGGGACAAAACCAGAGTGGAAGCACTGGGAAGAAAGGAAGACCCAGAACAAACCCACAGAACTGTAGCCATCTGATTTCCAAGAGTGGTTCAAAAATTTTATAGAAAGTGCATCTTTAACAAACAGTACTTGAAAACTGCTTCTCACATGGTAGAGTGAAACTAGATCCTTGGCTCTCAACCCTGTCAAAATGTATACAAACTAGATAAAAGATTTTAATATAAACCTCCAAAACTTAAACTGTTTTAGGAAAAATTCATTAAGACATAGGTATGAGTCTGAATACATGTAAAAAACACAGGAAATAAGAACTGACAAATTAAAGTGCATGAAATTATAATGTTTTTAGGGTCTGGTGAGATGGCTTAGTATATGAAGTGTTTGCAAGCATAAGAACCCGAGTTACTACCCAGCGCCCATGTAAAAAGTGCTATGTAAAATCTAGTGTGTGTATGTAATCATGGGAAGCGGCATTGGAGACAAAGGGATCCCAGGGTTCCTGCTGGCCAGCTGGTCTAGATAAAATGGAAGCTCTAGGTTTAGTGAGAGACTGTTCTCAGAAGTATGGTGCAGAGCTATAGAATGAAGACATTTGATACTGACCTCTGGCTTCCATATGCACATGCATAGGTGAGTGTGCCCTCCCCACCCACCCCAGACAGTTTCTGCATTATAAATTAAACAATGAAGTAAAGCAGTAGCCTATAGAATAAGAGAAAAATTGTGTCAACAACTCACACAACAGGAGATTAATATCCAAAATACAGACTGGGTATAGAAATACATACCTTAATTCCAAGATTCTAAAGGTAGAACCAGTTGGATCTCTGTGAGTTCATAGCCAGTCCAGAAAGGGCTACATAGTTAGAACCAGTCTTAAGAACAATAAATTCAGAGTATATATATATATATATATATAAAAAAAAACTCATAAAATTGAACATCAAGCCCTCTACCTTCCAATCAATAAATAGGCAAATGAACTGAACAATCAGTTCTTAAAAGAGTACAAATGGCCAATGAATATGTAGGAAAATATTCAGCATCTTTAGCCATCAGGAAAATGAAAATCAGAACTAAACTGAAATCCCTTCTCTCCTTAGTCAGAATACCAATCATCAGGATATCTAGGAACAGAAATTCTTGCAAAGACAGATGAATAAGTAGTTTATATATGCCATTAGTAGAATATAAATTAATGCTACCCCCATGAAAACAGTATGGAGATTCATAAAAAAAACTAAAAACTAGGCCTCCAGGAATCTAAGTTATCTTACTTGTAAGATAACCAACTGCTTCTCCTACAATTTTTCACAATAGTCTACTCATTTACTCAACCTGTCTTTCCACATGTTATGGACAACAACAACAACAACAACAACACACACACACACACACACACACACACACACACACACAATTTAGTCACAAAGAAACAAGTTATTCTTTTGCATGAAAATGGATGCAACTAGATATTGTGTTAAATAAACAGGCCCAGAAAGATAAGTGTCTTGTGTTTTCTCTCATATATAGAATCTAGATTTAAAAAGAAAGACAACTTGAAAACAAAGTATGATTATTTGGAAAAAGAAAGGGGATCTGTAGGAGAGGATTAGGAACAAGAAATGGTAAAAGAAATAGATAAATCAAAGAACATCTCATATAAACATAAGAATGTAATGAAACTCATACTTTTACAAGGAATATATACTAATAAAATGATATTCTGAAGTATCAGGCACCTACATCAACAGCAATTTCTTTTAGTTTATATAACATAGTAATAGACAGGTTTACTTACCTCTTATTATACTGTATATCATGCTCTGCATTCAACAAAATTCTGCAAGGAGTTTTAGGAAGAAGACGCACTCAAGAGACAAAGCAATTATTAGACCTAACCTTAAGAAAAAAGGAGTTGGATAGTCATGTGGAAAAATCTTAATTTAAAATGTTATATTAGGAGTTTTAATACATAAAGGAGAAAACATAATAGATTTTTAATGTAAACAGATGGAAAACCAAGAGGAACTAGACGTGTATGTTCAAATTAAGAGCACTACAACTTAAGCTTGCCATTGGTGAGCTCATGTGTGGTCTGGACATGACCAAGGAAAGATCACCATAAAGAGCATAGACTATTGAAACTTCAGGAACTTAAATTCAAACAGAAAAGGGAATTTAAAAAATGAAATAGAGCATATAAGAATTCTGAGGCAATTTCAGATGGTATGTCAGATATGGATTGGACTATCAAAAGGAAAGAAAAAGAATGGGACAAAAAAAAGATTTGAATTAATAATGAATGAGGAATATCCAAAATTAATGGCAAGCAACAAATCAAACATGTAAAAGCAGGAAAAGTTCAGCCTACTACCTACCTATCTGTCCATCCATCTGTCTGTTTATCTATGTATTATCTAAAACACATTCATACTGTAGAATCCAAAGACAATCTTGGAAAAGGCTGGGGGAAGGGCGACACATTTTAACTGTATAAGAATAAATGAAGAAGTATAGGTGACTTTTTATTATACCTATGGAAGCAGAGAGAGGAGTAACACTTAAATTGACATTTTTATCCCTAAGATGTCCATGAACTGAAACCTGTTTCCTAAGAATGTGACTGTAGGCTAAATTGTGATAGTAATAAGGCCTTTGCATGGTTAATTAAGGAACTTAATACCAAGGTCATTTTGGACTTATGATGAACCCTAAATCCAGAGAAAAGGAAGTAGAATTTGGAAAACAAGGACAATGGAATAAAGGCATTGTGGAAATAAAAGCAGACTAGAGTTATGCTACTATAAATCAAGGACGATACACGTCCCAGGAGGTGGAAAAAACCAAAGAGCATTGTCTCCTAGAACCTTTGTAAGTTTGTCCTACTAAAGCTGGCATACCATATTTAGTAAAAATGAATGTAGAATTTTTCAACCCTTCCATTTATAGCATCTTTTTATGGCAAACCCAAGAGTATAGGCTGCTATCACAAAGTTGCCTTGCAGTTGGTTAATAGGTAAAGAATGAAAAAAACTGTTAAGCTGCATAATGGGAAAAAGTCTATATTGTTGTGAGTTGAGAAAGTGCAGAGGATCAGATAAGGCTGCTGACATCTTAGAAAATATGTGCTGTCATTATTAGAATGTTGCTAGAAAAATATGCAAGGTGTGTGTGTATGTGTGTGTTGCTTGGACATTGATCTGAGTAGACCTGGTTGCAGAGGCCACAATACATTAAATGTCATCTTCTGTTGCTACCTACCTTATTTCCTTGAGACATGTTTGTCACTATTCTAGAAGGTCACCTTCTTGGCTAGGCTATCTAGCTGGGAAACTCTTAGGACCTGTTTATTTTCCCCAGTCTCCAAAGCTGAGGTTGCAGGAATGCACAGTCAGGCCCACTTTCTACGTAGGTGCTGGGGCAGTGAATTTGAATATTTATTAAAAAGAAATTTGTAAGTAAATTGGCGAGACATGATCTAGTTACTCCTGGCTGCTTCTGGTAAACTACAAGAAAAAAAGGGGTAATTGAGTAAGGAACTGTAATATAAAAACAAACTGGAACTTAGCAATTTGGGAAATATATAACACACACACACACACCCACCCACCCACCCACCCACCCACCCACCCACCCACCCTGGAGTGAACCAAGGGTATGGATAAAACTTTTCCCAGAGATGAGTAAAGTCAATCCTCTCATAGACATGGAGAGGGCCATTTTGGTCTGAGGACGTGGATCTCCTTAAGATATGTAGGTGCTCATTGTGATTTTGAGGACTGTGCATAAGAACACTGCCAACTCACTTAAAAGGGCAGAGATGAAGTGATATTAAAGATGTTAAGACCTCCTAAATTTTTCAGGCAGGAAATAGATTGATAGTAAAAACTCCGTTGTAGATCTTGAAGGTGAATGTGGGCCTAAATGTCAAAACGAGTTTCTAGAAAAAAATGGAAATTTATCTTCATGACCCTAGCTAGGTGTTTTCTTAAATACTAGTACTAATTAGGAAATATTGCTAATTTGACTTTTGATAATGTTATATTTTTTAACAAAGGCATTACTAAGTCTGAGAAGAATGTACACTGAGTGAAGACATTTGTTATACATATGTCACATACATACATATGTGCATATATTAGGGGTTATGGGTTTTTTTTTGTTTGTTTGTTTTTTGTGACAGGCTCTCTATGTTGTTCTGGCTGTGTTGGAACACTCACTACGTAAACCAGATGGGCTTGGAACTCAGAGATCTGCCTGCCTCTTTCTCTAAGAACTGGGATCAAAGGTGTGTGCCACCACACCTGACTATATGCACATGTTAAATTATATATGTTATATATAAAACAGAAGGTTTTGAATATGGATTGAATATATATTTAATTTTATATGGCTAAAAATCCAAGAAGAAAGACTAATTAAAAACTGGCATATACACAGAATCATAGGATGTAATGGTTAAAATGGCTAGCAGTATGTTCCATTTTATCAAAATAAAATTGCTGTCAGGAGAAATGTAAGAGATTTGAATAGCTTTCATAAAACTGAGTACCTGTCACTAATAAAGTTGAACATGTGTAAAAAAGCAATCAGTCATCAAAGAAAGATAATTAAAAGTATACATACATGCATACATATATACATATATACGCATATATATATATGTATATATATTTGTCCCTGAGGCACAGCAACTTATAAGTTTAAGTAGGAGTAATAAATATCTATGTATACAAAGCGACTTGAGTAGTTTTTATATAGGTTGTGAATTCTGTAGAGAGATAGACCAGAAGGAAAGAGGAAAAACCAGACAGAAACATAAAGGATTTAGCTTGAGTTGGCTCATAAAATTATGCTGTCTGATAGCTGGAAAGCCAGGAAAGTGTGTTTTGGTAAGAGACATTGTTACTTCAGTGCATTGTGGGAGAGTGGTCAGGTTGGCCAGAAAAGGACAATTTAGTATTGTCATACCTTCATATGTTATACCTTCATATCTTGATCATGGTGGTAGCTATGAGGTGTACAAACAGGGGAGGTCATCATGCTGCTTACCTTCCCATAGACATGGATATATGTCACATAACACACTTTCAGAATGCTCCATCCCTCTTGTTTTAGTTACCTGTGGTATAACCAACCAATCCAGAGGCTTAAAACTGTTTATTTACTATTAATTTTTAAGATCCTATAGATTACCTAAGCAGTGATTCTTAACACGCTTGCCTAAGGTCTTTCTGATAACAAGTATAGTAATAATTGGATAAACCATGTGGAGTCTTACTAGTGCTCCTTGCTAGGCCTCTTTTCATATCAATATCGTCTTGGGAATTTCTCTTGTGTGTATATATCTGTGTCTATGTATGTCCACATGCATGCAGGCAAGGGATGTTAACCCTGTAGATGGAGTTACAGGTGGTTGTGAGCCATTTGTTATAGTTGGTCCTCTGGAACAGTGCATGTGCTCTTAACCTCTGATCCATTTCCACAGGCCCTCCATATGATTTTTCATTTTAAAAAACATTTTCTTTTTTATTTTAAACACCCTTTTCACACAATATATTTAATTGTTTTTTTTCCCTTCTATCAATTCCTCCCAGACCACCTCCAGCTCCCTTTATGTTCTGTCTTTCAAAAAAAAAAAAAAAAAAACCCACAAAAATGAAAATCAAAGCAAATAAAAAATAAGATCCCCCCCCCCAAAAAAAAAATCCACCCCAAAAGAAACCATGGAGTTTGTATTGGCCAATTGCTCCCAGGCATGGGGTCTGCTCTGGAGTTTCTTTGATATAACAAGTAACACTTCTTCCTTTGCCAGCAGCCATCACTTGCAAATAGCTTCTTGGTTAAAGTTGGGACCCTATGTTCACTTCCCATCTCAGTGCTAGGGCACCTGCTGGCACGAACCTATGCAGGTCTTGTGCATGCTGCCATGGTCTTTGTGAATTCATGTATACATTAGTCCTGCTGTGTCTGGAAGGCACTATTTCCTTCAAGTCATCCATCACTTCTGGCTCTTACAATCTTTGTGCCTTCTCTTCTGCATGGCTCCCTGAGCCTTTGGGGAGGGCTTTGATGAAGACATCCCATTTTCCTGGGTTATTATAGTTACACACACACACACACACACACACACACACACACACACACACACACACACACACACACACCTGGATTATTATAATTACATACACACACTTGGATTATTATAGTTACACACACACATTTCCTTGTTTCTATGCAAATGTAGCCAACTTACTTCATTTGAGGGTGACCTTCTAACTAGTTTACCAATGATAGTGTTGCTCTGAAGAATTATATTCGCACTTCTAGGAGCTATTCTGGCCTAAATAGTAAATTTAGTCATATGAAGACTATGAATACTGAGAAACCATTTTAGAATTTTTTCCATGTAATCCACAAGCCAAGTCACAAAAACAAACAGTTCTAGTAAAGCTAACACTTAAAAATGACATGAAAGTTAAAAATTAAGATTGATTATTAAAACATAAAATAGCCAGAACTATACCTCTTTTCAGTATCTATTCACTAAAATTCCTTAATATTTTTGGCAAATTAGTACAAGTAGTGTTTCTCATTTTAATGTTTTCATTTCCTTTTTAATGTATGAAATGAATATGCTTAAAGGGCACTTTATATTTTAAGAAAAATAAAATGCTTAAGTTAAAAAAACGGGAAAAATCCATCCTTTTGTAACTTTCCTAGGTTAAAAAAATAGAAAAAGTTCAAGGTAATATGATTTTACTTAAATTTAAATTCTTGCTGGAGAAATAAGGCACAGATATAGACAAATTAAATTTCATCTCAAATGTCTCAGATAATCTCTTGTACTGTGAGGGCAGAGAGAATAATCTATAGCTGACAAATAATGTTGAAAGAGGAGGAAACAGGTTAATTCCAGGTATGAGGTGTCTGATTAAATGAAGGAAAGGGGAGGGGGTGTGACTTAAGTATTATTTAAGTAGTAGTAGGCCACTAGTAGGAAACCAGCTCTTCACCATCTGTGTGTCACATATACATGATTCCATAAAGAGTATCTTCTTTAGATAATGAGAAATAATATTGGTTATGGAATGCCTTGTTGGAACAGTTCTATATTCCAAAGAGTTTATGAGTTGGAAAATTCAATTTACTACATGCATAACACTACTTCTGTGAGAAAAATATGCCTCATGTAATTATGGTCAATCTGGATGGTACACAATTTTACTCAGATATGAAAGTCATTTCCGAGAGGGAATGTGTTCTTAGAACACATTTTGGTCATTTCACATATGTGTTTTGGAACTGGACTGTAATCCTAGTTGCACTTTTGGAATGGAAACCAAGGCTTGCCTCATGCCGAGAAAATACTCTACCAATGAGGTATAATTAGAGCAGTGCACATTCTTGTGGTACTGTTGTGCCATGCTGTAGGAAGCTAGCTGCACTCATACCTTGGAGAGGTAGGACAGACTGTTGACTGCTCCAGTTCCTTTACCTTGTGATTTCTCATATTCCATGAGTAAAAATGGCTTCCTTTCATGTCACCTAAGAACAACGCCCCCAAGATGACAAGAGGGAAGACACAAACCATTTCTACTGCATTCTGTAGGACAAAGGCAAAGCATAGGGCCATTCCAAAGTCAAGAGGATGGAGAAACAAGTCTCTTAGATTTTTAGACTTGTAGGTGGGGGGTACTCGAGCAGGTAGGAACCAGTGGAAGCAAGGAGGTGTCAGCTCATCAAGACCTGGAGTTACAGATGCTTATAAGTCATCTGACAAGGGTACTGCAAACCAAGATCAGATCTCCTGGAAGAGCAGAAAGTATTCCCTCCCTTTATCTAGTTTCTTTGTATTTTATGATATCTCATGCCCCCCCCTTTGATCCTAGATTTAGAATTTCCAAATATCACTGTATTATCTCAAATTTGTCTTGTGATTAAAAAACACATTCTGTATGATATCAGCCAAGCCTTTTAGATTTTTTTTGTATGTGTACAAGTGTTTTGAGTGTGTGTGTGTGTGTGTGTGTGTGTGTGTGTGTGTGTGTGCACCATGTGCATTCAGTGCCTGCAGAAGTCAAAAGTCAGTTTCTGATCCCTGAACCTCAAGTTACAGATGGTTGTGAACCAGCCTAAGTCAGTGCTAGGGAGTAAACCAAAGTCACTTATATATGTGAATGTTCCATGCATACTTGAAAGGATTATAATTTGTTGACCCCCTACCCCACCCTGGCTGACCACCGTACCCAGGGTCTTGTGCTTGCTTGCTAGGCAAGTACTCTACCACTGAGCTAAATCTTCAACCCCTCACTTCCTATCAGATCTCACATCTATTGTCTGTTTTTCTTTTTAATTCTTTCTGGGTGTTTCTTATATTTTAAACCTGACTGTTTCTGCACAAGTGTTTTCTTTTTGGGGGAGGGCAAATAAGAATAACTGTCTTATTCCTCTCTTACTGTTCATTTTTTATGTGTATAGTGTGTTGAGTTCAGCACTGGAAAAGAATTTACCAAAGGATAAATTGAATTTAGAATTTTACTAGTACTTGATGTATATTAATAATAAATATATACATATAAATGATGAGATGCTAGACTTTTGAGTTGATGCTCGGAGTGAGTTAATACTTTCTGAGATCAAATTAATGCATTTTGTAGGTGATCAAGACATAAAATTTCCTGCAGAGCCATTGTGGAATTCTATAGAATGTTTTCCCAAACTTATACATATAAGCTTCACCTTTTATGTGATTATTTAGAGCTAGGACCTACCTTTGGGAAGTAGTTAGGTCATGAGTACAACCCTCAAGAATGAAACCAGTGACCATATAAGTCAATTCCAGAGAGCTACCACTCTGCCTGCTATGTGACATTCCAGGTAAAATATTTCTATGAAGAAGTAGGCCATCAACAGACAAAATCTTGTCACTGAAGATTTTGCTACCTCTGGAATTTTTGTTATTTACAATACAAACTAAGGTCACATTATGAAAAACTTGCTTTAAAAACAAAACAAATGAGACAGAAAGTTTCCTTAAGACATTGAAAGAAAAAGTCAATAAAGAATTTTGTTGAGTCTACCAATGTTACATAGCAGGAAAGAGAACAATGGGATTAACGTATTTGATGTTACTGAGTTTTATGAGAAAAGTGAAAGAATAATGTTGGCTTTCATTATAAATTCTATAAGAAACCATGAAAAAGTAAATGACAGGCTCACTTACTCAGTTTAGATGCTTGCTGTACAAGCATGAAGACCCAAGTACAGATCCCTAGTATCCACATTAAAGCCAGGTGTGGTGGCGCACACTTCTAGAAGAGAGAAGAGGAGCTTGATTTTGCTGGCCAGCATCAGGTTAAATGAGACACTTCCTCAAAAATAAATTGGAGAGCAACAGAAAAAGACAACTTGACATAACCTCTGGCTTCTTCACATGAACACAATGTGAATGAATGCACCTCTATCCACAAACGTACAGACCTGAACATGTATACAAATATACAATAGAAATAAAAAGTAAAAGAATATGCTAATGAGGAGAAAACATAGCAGAGTACTTGATTAATCTTAAAAAAAAAACTATGGCAGGGATCAGTGTAATATAAAGCAAAGATAAATGAAGTCAACAAAGCCAATTGCTGAGTCAAATGTAAACCTAATGAACCTCTACTAAAATTCTTCAAAACAATCCAAGGTTGACTTGACCTTTATTTTATAAATATGTTAGTGCAATTTACCATGGAAAATGTAGTGCTTTCAATGCGCTCAGAAAAAGAAACTACTATATTAAAGGTTAGTTTGGAAAACTGGGAATATATGCTGGTAAACAATTCACCGAAACACTCCTACAACATCTTTAAACTTGTTTTTGTGTATGACAGGGTTTCTCTGTGTAGCTTTGGAGCCTGCTCTGGAACTAGCTCTGTAGACCAACCTGGCCTCGAACACACAGAAATCCACCTGCCTCAGCCTCCCAAGTGCTGGGATGAAAGGCGTGTACCACCAACGCCCAGCTAAATTTTACTTTTATATATATGTGTGTGCATCTGTATGTGTATGGCTGGAGAGGTTGATAGTCAATGTCTTTCTCCCACCTTATCTCTTTTAAATAGTTCTATATCACTTCCTCCCTTCTCTTTACAGATCTTACCAACTGCTCAAACCTCTCCAATGCTCCCCATTCTCAAGTTGATACCCTCCTTTTCTTTTGATTGCATTTGTTAAAAACACACACGTGTATGTGCACACACAAATACATAACCTGCTGAGTTCATTGTTATGTTTATGAAGTTTCAAGGCTGACTACTCTTGAGTTGGACAATAAAGCAGCTCCCTAAGCTCTGTTCATCTGTATGCTGGGTACAGTTGTAGTTCTCTGTGATGGTTTCCATTTGCTGTGAGGAGAACATTCTTTGACTTATCTAGGATAGGTGACCCTCATACAAAAAGAGGGTTAGTATGGCAGTTTCAGGCCACAGTAGCTTGGGAGTCCTATTTCATCTTTTGAGGTAGGGGCTACTGAAACTTGAGCTCATCAGTTTGTTAGACTGGTTGGCCACTAAGCCTCCAGAATCCTTCTGTCTCCTCAGCATTGGATTACAGGTGCCACACCTGGAGTGAGTTTTACACGAGTGCTGGATATAATCAGGCATCCTTGCTTGGCAAGGACTTTCTTTACCTACTGAGCTATCTCTCCAGCTCCATGCACATCATTTGAAATATTTATAAATTCATGCCATTCCTATTATAATCAGTTGCAAAACAAGACTATCTCCTTAGGTCAGTTTTCTATTAATGAAACTGAATGCACTCGGTATGGTTAGTATTACCAAGTATCAAAAAATTATAATTAACAATAGTTCAAATTAGTATTATATGTGGGCAATATATTTGGATTCCTATCTCCTACTGAAGATAAAAGGACAGTATAAATACATTGGTGGAATAAGAAAGTTGGCAATAGATGTGGGGATATACTTAATAATACATAACAGTTAATTTCATTTCAGTAGGCCTGGGGAGATTACTCAGCAGTTAAGAGCACTTGTTCTTGAAGAGGAC
This sequence comes from Phodopus roborovskii, assembly GCF_943737965.1. Lineage (NCBI taxonomy): Eukaryota > Metazoa > Chordata > Mammalia > Rodentia > Cricetidae > Phodopus > Phodopus roborovskii. Next base: position 13,496,937 of record NW_026126460.1, on the reverse strand, counting down.
ATGAGTTCCATTCCCTGCACAAACATGGTAGTACACAATTCCACAAAAGTGCAGTTTGGGATATCCCTAACCCTCTTCTGGTCTTCATGGGCACCACACTCACATGCAAGCAAAACACACACACACACACAAAATAATAATAAAAAATTAAATAAATAAAAATTAATCTTTTATAATGGAAACAATAAAAATTAACTGAAAAAACTTGGCAAAAAATGTGTGCAGTGTATATGCAGATGACTGAGGAGGCTAAAAGAGGGTGTCAGATCCTTTGGAGCTGTAGAATGTCTGTGGTCTGCCTGATAAGGGCACTGGGACTCTAACTTGGATCCTCTGGAAAAGTACAAAGTGTTTTTAACTGCTTAGCTCTCTCCAGCCCCAGATGTGTAAAGCTTTTTATAGGAGGAATTTAGTTTAAAAAATTTGAATATGACCAAAGTAGAGATACATTTTATGGACTCTTTTCTCATTATTCTGTCTTTGTATGATGGCAGAAAGACTTATTTTCATGGATACTGCTCTTTATTTAAAAAAAAAAACCCAAAGGGGCTGGTCACACTTCTCAAGATGCATGGCCAATGCATTAATTTCTTTCATTCTTTATCAAGGTGACTTACTTAAGCCAGGAGTCTGTTCTAGTGTCACAGAGATACATACTATGTAACAGTCTTTGATCAAGTCTTAAAACAAAAGGTGAAACCTTTGCCTTTTTTCCTTGTAGACTTTACCTTCAAAAGAATTTTTAAATGCAACACAGATACCTTACATGGGATCGCCTTTAAGTTGGGATAACTGGGAACAGAGTTCCAAGTCCCAGCTGTTAAGAGAACATGTTTCAAAACTAGATTCCTCTTTTCATCCTGTGCTGTCATTGCCATCAGGTAAGCCACCTCATGAAAATTTGAGTATTTTCTATAATGCAATATAATCTTTTGGGTACAGGTGATCTCTTAAAAAAATGGTTTGAGTTTTGTTTTGGGGGGGCATTGCTGAGACAGGGCCTCACTGTATTCCCAGGAACTATTTGTGTGTACTAAGCACACTGGCTATTTTTACCCAATTCTCATAACCCCACAAGAGCACATTCTGCTGTCCTTGCATCTTATACATGAGCATATTAAACTTGGAGAGGTTATGCATCCAAGACCATTCAGCTAATGAACAATGGAAAAGGAGCCAGGAGCTGAAGTAATCCACCATCACCTAAACTGTTACCCTTTATTATTAACTAATTTACTTCTCTCTTGATGTAACTCAGAGGGCTGAGATAACCTGATTCTAAATTGTACCTCTGGGATTATATCAACATAAACTTATCCTCTATACTCTAAGATGTCTTAGTCTAGTAAGATTAGCTTCTTTATCTAAAAGCTAAAGCTTCTTACATCTGACAAAAATCTCAATATTTACTCTGTGTCAGATACTATAAATCCCTCGTGGTACTTGTATTCCAGTTTTATTACTATATATAAATGCAAAACATAAATAAAATACTTTGCTAAAAGTCCACAAGGTACTTTAGGGAGGTATATAGGAAGAACAAGGGCCATCTCTGGTTATGCCAGGTTTCCATCACTCACAGTGGTAGAACACAGGGTATTCTTGTTAGAACAGCAATAGGTCTTCAGAGAACCAAGGTTATATTTAGCAAACAAAATCTTGGAAAGTTTAAGAAGCACTTTAAAACACAGTATTTAATTTTTATTCCCATTTAATCTTTCATGTTTTTGCTGCAAATTCTATGATCCTTACTAAATATGAAGTTTGGCTGAGCAGGTTGGCTCAATAACCAGGTAAAAGGCACTTACCATAAGGCTGAAAACCCTGTTCAATCCCTAGGACATACATGGCAGAAGAAAACCCACTTCCATTAGGTGTCTCTGACTTCCACATGCCCACATTGTGGCACTTGTACAAACCTACCACCCTCTAACACAACAAATTAAACGTAAATCACATTTGTAACTTGGCTTCTTTTTAAAATATAAAATGTCAGTATTTTCAACTTAATTCCTCTACCTTAAGGAAGACAGCTTCTCTGTGAATTTTAGTCTTTATAAAGTTAGCTCCACTTAATATTCATGTCAAAGAATGTGTAACTTTATGGTCTCATGTATTCTGCTTGTAGCAGTGATTCCCTGTGTAACAACCGTGTGTGTGTGTGTGTGTGTGTGTGTGTGTGTATGTATATATAGATATACATATGTCATTATTTTAAATGTTTTGGTAAAGATCTTTTGGGTGCATTTGTGTCTACTCATCTAAGTTACATTTATAATGACTCATCTTTTTACATACTAAAGGAAGATCTTGGTTGTTCATATGCTAGGTTCTTGTTTATTAAGTGTACTAAATTAGTAATTTTCTAAACATTATTACCAACCTTCTTGGAAACGTACTCTGATACTTGTACTTCACAAACTTCTTACTGTGTAAACTTTTTTAAGCTTACGTACTATTGATTAAAAGAAAACAAAATTAGTATTGGGCTAATGAAAGCAGTGTTCCCAAAAATAATGTTTTTCTTTGTTTTTCCAGAGATGCCCCTTCACCTTCATTTTGAGACCTTATTTAAGAAGGCTGATGTGAAAGGAGAGCTTGTTGAAAATCCATTCGTAGGTGACTGTGTCATAGCTCCGCCACCTGGTACGTCACATTTACAAATCCCGTGCAGTTGTACATGTTTTTACATTGCCCACATTTCTTTTTTTGCATTTTAAGTAAATAAAATTTAACAAAAGAATAAATGCAAATCCTTAATTTTTAATACTTTTCCCTTAAGTCACACACACACATAAGCACGTGGATTGCTTATTGTTTGGGGGCCTTGGTCCTAGGACATGGGAAGGGGAGGGACAGGGTGGAAGGTGACAGGATGAGAGTGGGAGACAGAGTGAGGAAAGAAAAGAGGAACAGGGAGAATGAATAGATGGATGAAAGAATGAGAGAATGAACATAGGAACAATACTAGGTTACAGTGTATGATACCTACTGAATGAAAGTTATGAAGTACTGACAAGTAAAAAATAGTATTATATGGTAAAATTGAGGATACCAAGTTATAGTAGACTTGGTGATCTTTCTATAGCTCAGAAGTACTGAAGGGGGGAAATATTACAGGAATTGGTAGTATTGAAAAAAATAAAGCTCAACTGCATATGGAGACATGTCAAAAATCATAGAATAGCATGTATTTTATTGTTTATATTGAGAAAGAATATAATCATGATATGAACAAGAAACCTGGGAACCATTATAATATATAGTATTTTAAGTTTTTCTGAATAAAAATTTATATTATTTCATGACATAAATCACAATAAATTGTAGTTGGCTTCTATAATTTTAAGTAATGAATTAATGTTTATATATAAAATCTCAAGATTATAATGACCTGTTTATGAGCACTCTGAAAAGGAATGAAAAAAAAAAAAAAAGCCCACCATTTCTGATTCTCGGCAAAGCTGTCAATTCAGTATCAAAAGAAGGCAAACAGATTATTCCCAGGTAAAAAATATATACCTGCAAAATAAATGTAAGTTAAATGATTTTCATTATTAAAAAACCAGCCATTTTAGGTCTGAGAAGTAGGACTGTGTGTTGCTCAGTGTTCAAAGGCCCTGAGTTCAGTTAAGAGCACTGGGAGGCAGAGGGAGAATACCAATTTAAAAAAGCAAAAAGACCTACCAACTTTTAGCAGTAGCTAGAAAGGAACCCAGTCTTCATTCAAGACAGATGGCAATGTCTCTATTAAGAAAACTTTCATAACTTAAGAGTTTTCCAGGGACATAGCATGAAAGATGTTCTTCTGTGGAGGGAATAAACTGCTCTGGTTAGAAGACACTGTAACTTAAGATGTCTCTTTTCTGTATCTTGTTGTATACAGAGAATTTTAATTAGAACCAGGAAAGGATGTTGTTTTCTGTGACAAGTTTTCTCTGTGTGTCCTGGAGCAAACTCAGTTTAGACCAAGCTGGCCTTGAACTTAAGAGAATTGCCTTCCTCTGCCTCCCAAGTATTGCAATTAAAGGAGCGCACCACTACACTTAGCAAGAGAGCATTCTAAAGTTACATTTATTATGAACCCTTTTGCTACATCCCCACACTAGGAGGCGGACAGGAGGACTCCCAGGATTAGGGAAGCCTGGGCTACAATGGTTCTTCCTGGACAAAGTGGGACAGTGAGCTAGCTTTGCTGTTTCAACACATGATCCCGTCTCAGCCTCTTAAACCCTGGGGTTCTTGGTGTATGCCACCATGCGTGGTTGAAACATTCTCTTTGAACAAAACCCTTCTGAAGTTTATCTCAGAGAAAATGTTGACAGATAGCAAATATCGAAAGGTGTCATGTATCAAAATGCTTTATAGTTATAATGAAGTTTGATGGTACTGAACAAAACCAACTCAAAGGAACTAAATAAATATAAAACAAAAGGCTAGAGACAGAACAAGGACTTCCTGTGTATTCCTATAGTTTAGTAAGGAGGCATTAGTCAATTAAAGTCAATGCCAAGAGGCTTGAGAGGTGGCTCAGCAGTTAGGAGCACATGGTCTTGCAGAATGCCTGAGTTCGTTTCCCAGCACCGACATGGTTACTCAGAACCATCTGCAACTCCAGTTCCAGAGGAATCTTAACGGCCTCTTCTGACCTCCACAGGTACCAGGTATGCAGACAATACATATACATTTATGCAGACAAAACACTCATACATACAATGCTTGATGTAGTCTTATATATGGACAGTATCTGAAGGTACTTTACAAAAGGCAGGTACTGCTGTTCTTGAATAAGTAAATCACGGTGAGGTAGGCCTAGAGAACAGTCTGGGTTAAAGGTTGTGCTCTTAGTCACCTTTTATTTATACTCAGTGGAATTAAATAATGACTTATAGTCTTCCTCATATAGCATATTAAAACAAATGTAGATGGATGAGTTCTTATATATATTTCAGATGGATTAAAGAGCTATATGTTAATAGTGTCTTAAAAAAACTAGAAAATCTATATTATAATGAAAATGAGAATCTAACATTTACCAAAAACTTGTGTGTTAGACACTTTGTGGATGTTTAAATATTTTGCCTATTGATAAGATGAAACGTTTTAAATAATTCCTATTGATACAGTAAAAACAGTATTCTCGAATATTTCACGTAACACGTAACACCACTAAGAGGCACTAAGACTCATTTGGAGGCTTTAAAACAAATCACAACTTTTGTTCCTACTAAAAATACTTACTGGACTACAAAGTGTATAACCCAATTTTTTTCAAAAATCTAATCTTAGATATGTCTTTATTCAGAAATGTCTCAGCATTTTTGTGATAATGTAAGATTAGTAATAACATACATGACAAAATTATGTTAATTCATTAAGTGTACACTAGAATATGCAATTTTAAAAACTATCTTAAAGGTTCATCTAAGGATGGAAACAAAGAATACTACAATGTAAGAGTATTCTTTTTCAATTACAGTTATGTAAAAAACGTTATTGTATAAATCATACTCAATATAAGCAGTTTGTTGGAATTGTGATGACGAAATTAGTTATATACACAAAGTTAAAAAAAAGTGTCTGGGTTTTTTTGTTTGTTTGTTTTTTTTTTGAGACAGGGTTTCCTCTGTACAGCTAGGCTGCTCTGCAAACCAGGCTGGCCTTGAAATCAGATATCCACCTGTCTCTGCCTCCAAAGTAACTGGGCATGAGCTACCAACACCCAGCTTAAAAAATAAAAATGAAAAATACAACCCCCCCCTTATTATCAAATATACTTTTCAGACAATCCAAATATGAACATGGAATTTTTGCTGTATGTGAAATATTGTCATTTTAATAATGTATTGTGACCACTTAACTAGACCTATACTTATCAGTTCTTTAGAGATTCATGCTGATATAAGTGTAGACTTTTTTTAAAATTTGCAACATAAAGGTTTGCAAGAGTGAGATGAAACAAGATTAGTTATTAGTTGATTATGTTAAAGATGGGTGTAACATTCATGGAGGTCATTTTTATACAGTCTCCATGTCTTAAAAAGTTTCATAATAGAAGTTACAGAATAAAAATCCAAACACCTACGGCAAGGAGCAATTACCTACACTTAAGAAGAAGCAGTATTAGAAAATATAGGCTATGTTGAGGTACTTCTATATAACATAATTCTACTCTTTGAGATTTATCCTGAGAATAAATTCTTTTTTAAAAACCCCAAAATACAGTATTCTAAGACTGTTAGAGTGGTTCCTTATGATGGTGGTGTTAACAGTGGAGGTCTAGCAGTTACAGAATGCCTTAATAATAGATGGAGAAATGTTAGGCAATACCCAAGTAATAATGAGCAGTAAAGTATGAGGTGAACATACCTACAGACTTATAATTTAAATTATGACTATATTTGAGATATGTATGGATTATAAAATATACATGTTTCAGTGAAAGGGAATATGCAAAAGTAAGCATATACAATGCATTAGAGAAGGGGATTGTGTTTTTTCTAATAATCTACTGTTTTCCTGACTTAAGGATGTAGCATAAACATTAGGAAATGAATTGATGTTGAATACAATATGTTACATGCCACATAAAATGGAAATATTTAAAGGTGTGAAGTACAATATACTTGAGTTTCACGTTACAATATTCTTTTGTGTACCAGTTTCTTTTTCCCTATTTTATTCCTTACCATTCTTAACTCAAATAAGCATTAGGATTTTTCCTATGTCCAAAATAAAAGTAGGTTTCACATAGAGAAAGTACTCGGTGCTAAGCCGAGTATTAAATGGTGAAAAACAAAAGTAAAGCACAGGAAATTAAATATATTTTATATATTGTATAAGTATATAATAAAAATAAAATATTTAATTTCCTTTGTTTTACTTCTGCTTAGATAAACAGACAGACAGACAGATAGAGCAAAGGAGAAAGTCAAAAATAACTATTACAGGATGTGCTGCAAAGAAATATAGTAAAAATCCATAACTAAGATAACGCAATAAGAGGTTAAGGATGATGAGAACTAGAAAGAAATTCCAGAAAAATAAAGATGCTAACTTCCATTTTGGAATTTACACAAAGATGAAGATTCCAAATGAGTGTTCTTCAAACTCAACATGCAAGCATTACTTGAAGAATACTGTTAGAATGCAGCTTCAGATTCATGAAGTGAGGCCCAAGACTCTGCACCTCAACTCATTCAGTCTCAGCGCACTCAGACATTGGCACCGTTATGGAATATGTTATTACATGCAATGTTGACTTTAAATAATGGAAATAAAGACATTGTGGAGCCATAAGACAATGTAGTTGTTCCAAGTATCTACAAATAGCCTGGTATTTCTGCTGAGTAAACGTGGGAGGTAAGCAGACAGATCTTTGGCTCACCACAGAACTTTATCTTGTCCTATTACATTTTATACTTACAAAGCTGTGTTGACTTCAAAGAAGAGAGGTTTAAAGTCAAATTGTAAAGTTGAGTAAATACATGATTAGTTTAATGCCAGACAAAGCCAAATCAAAGGCCTATCTTTATCAAAGTATTACAGGGTATGGATAAGGAAGCAGAGCTCCTTGAGATAGGACTTTAAGAGTAGACCTAAAGAATGTACCACATACATAATTAAGAGTTCATAAAGATTACAGGGATAACTGGTGAATATGAGTAAGTCTATAAATTAGTTAGTACTATTTCCTGAAGCTATATAAAAGATCTTGTTTTTGATAACCACTGTGTATTTTGTAATGGAACATTATGTCAAAAAGTGAATTCATACAGAAGAGGGTCTGAGTATTTGAGGAAAGAGCATATGGAAATTCTTTGCATTGTTTTAGCTGTTTCGTGAATTTTGAGTATGTCAAAGTTGTCATAACCTCTAAGCAGTTCCAAAACTCAGGGCTCAGGCTGCTTCATCCACTATGATCTTACAAGCTTGTTTTAAAATCTCTTTATGTTACATTAAATCCAACACAATAACCTAGTTACACTGAAAGTCTAATTTTTCATTTCCTTTCATCACTGTAGCCAATGATACTTAAGATTACAATTTGTTACCTCTATTCCTTTAAGGTACTTTAGGGAATTAATGGGAGATCCTTAAACTCTGACAACAGAGACTGGGTCCTGCTTGCTGGTTTTCACCATTGTGTTTTGCACCTTTATACAGGTTATTCTGTTCTCTTTCCCTTCAGTGTTACCTTATAGGCAACAAAGACAATTAAAGGGTGATCTAGATGGGACTTGCTTAAAATATTCAACTGACAGTAAAGGTGTACAATTGATGTAAATGTTCAGCTCTTTAGTTATGCTGTCCAAGTATCTATTTAACATCGTTCTCTCCATTTGTTGGATGGAAGGAAAATTTAGATGCCTTCAGAATGCTATTTTCCCTAGTCATTGTTTTCTTACATCCAGGTTCACTAATCTTCATTTCTTTACAGTAATCTTTTAAATTCCTTTCTTGCAACTTTTAGGATATATTTATCTCTGTATATTATGACACACAACAAATTTTGTTTTAGAAATTAGATGTTTTGCATTCAAGTGAAAGGTATGAGATCTTAGGAGTTATGGCAAGCAATTCAGGGAAAATTCAGTACTCTTCCTTCAAATGCTCATCATTTACTGTGCTCTTATCATTCCATTTTCTTCATTCTGTCTACTCAAGTGCGGAAGTGTTTCCAGCCCAAATTTTGATTTTTTTTTTTTTTTTTTTTGCTGGGGCTATTTTGTTACATGGATCAACGAGTTAAACTTTTAAATATGAACAAGTATATTTAACATTTATGAGTGCTCTCTGAGGAGGCTTCTAGGACTTTTCATGGTTTTACAGATTTCTTATTCTATACTCAAGAGAACACCCCAGTAATTATTCCTTAAGATGATTCTTTTACTTCTAGATTGTTTTATTTATGGTGTCAGTAATGAAGATTTTAGGAGTTTGTATACTCATATTTGAAACTGATATTTATGGCTAGTACTGTTCTACCACTATTTACAGTAATCAATAAGAGAAGCAAAGATTTGGACTCAAAACTATTTTCAGATTGGAGTTAGACAACACAGAACATTTCAAAGAGGGGATGATGAGGACCGTACCTTAAACCTATTTCTCTAGGAAAGCTAGGCTCTGTTAACTGGGTTTTAAGCTCTGTAAGCAGCCTCACTGAGCATGGTAGATGCTGGCTCCCACAGTCTACCAGTTGCTCCTTATCACTTTTCCTTTGCCACTTTTATCCTCTTGCAGGTCTAGAAAAACACTGATATTTATCACATTTTTGTGGTAACCATTTTCCTTTGTACTTTTGCTTTGAGTTCTTCAGTAAAATTCCATAGGATGTTAGTTTTGTAGAGATGCTTCAAAATCTGATTTGTATTCTTCTGTTGCATCTATAAATAAGCCTATGTACAAAAAAAAAAAAAAAAAAAAAAAAAAAGAAAAAGAAAAAGAAAGAAAGAAAGAAAAGAAAAATCTGGCCTGTCATTTTCAGAATGCTTTGCCATCTTGTAACTGGATTCATGACAACTGTTAGGCTATGCCTTTTATTTTTCCCTTTTCACATTTCTAAACCTTTATCCCCTGCTCCCCCCAAAGGAGCCAAGGTACTGAGTAAACCAATACTTGAACTATGAAGTTCAGATACACAGCACTCAGATGATAAAGCTAACATTTATGGCACATTTCCCATGGGAGAACTAAATTTATTGAATCCTCATAATTCAAAGACAGCTGCTTATATAAATATGATGAAAAAACTCAGGCAGAGATACTAACTTCAAATTATTTGGAATTCAGGTTTTAAAAGCTAAATAACAGTGGTATCATTGTCACAGTTGGATGAAATGAGGTTCTTGCTTTCAGAGTCCCTTGTGTCATGGCATGATGATGCTTACCTGGTGCAGAGTGTTTCTAGATTTAAGGATAACCTCAGAATTTCAATTGTCATTCATCGAAGATTCACATATTTGAACCAGTGTTCATTGATTCTGAAGATAATGAGAGCATAGCCCCTTCTTTTTACCCACTTGTAACGAAGTAGAACAAAAATGGAAATTGGGTATTTTCTGAGATCATTTTTGAGAAATCCTACTATTTTATTTATTTTTAGCTTAGGAACCTTCTATCTTGGTAACTGAGTTTTTATTTCATTTCATGTAATTTGGAACTAATACCTTAAAAATTCCAACATTATAAGCAGACACAAATTAGCTGCTCACTGTCTTTGTTATAGGACAAAAACTTTACACACTTTCTTTTCGTTTGTTTTAGTTCAAGGGACTTCTCTGAATCAGTGGAGAAATGGATATTCACCTATATGTAAGCCTCAGATAAGGTCACAGTCATCTGCACAACTATTACAGGGAAGAAAAAAGAGACACTTGAGTGAAACAGCATTAGGTAGGTTAAAATGAAGATATGACCATTAGTTTTAAATATTGAAAATAAAAAATTACATTAGAAAAAGAACCCTTGTGTTGTGGGAATTTATAATCCAGAACTTTTCATTAACTACCAAAAGCACCCATGTCCCTCTGATTATACTCATGAACTTAATTCATTAATTTGCTAGGTGGCTATCTGTACACTTAATTACTTCTTTCCTGTTTTTCAGTTACTTGATTTCTGTAGGCTGTTATCTGTACTGGATTTAGTATCCAGGGTTACATTAGACTCAGACTAGGTCAGTGTAAGGTTATTTGGTAGAAATTTCCGACTATTCCTAAATGTCTTATGTTTGGAGACAGTGATCAGTATTCAACTGAGGAACTTCTACGCCCCCTTTCATTCTCTTGAGGAGTCTCCTCACTCACATTTAGAAGATTAACAAGAGGTAGTGTTTGAAAACAGACCTGTTCTAAAAGTATCAAGTATGGTTTGTTGTAGGGACTTAGGAGATGATAGTTATTCTTAATGATATAGAAGAAAACCACAGCAGGATATATTTTGAAGAGAAAGTAATCTATACACATCTGGTTCTTATTCATTGGCTTAACACACATCATATTCATGAATCAAATCTTTCCCAGATGGTATATTTCAATAACATGGACATACTCAATAAATTAGAAGCTAATTTATACTGATTTATAAATTATACAATGGATCTAAATTTATCTCTAGTGTCTTTGGAAATTACACTTTAAATAACACATCTATAATCAGTACAATTTGATCAAACACACTGTGGCAGAAAATGAACAATCTCTCAAACACATCTAGAGATTTTGTTTAAGTGTCTCTTAAGAACAGACAGGCAAAAATCACCTAACCTTTAAGGAATGTTCATATATACAATGTGCTAATACATGGGGAAAATTACAAACTCATAATAACATACACTATGAACTATAGATTAATGACCTAAATAGAAATGATTCAAATTTATCAAATAAAATGGTATACTACAAATAAATAGATAACCACAAAAATTGGAAAATTTGGCTTGTCCCTAACAAGACATTGCCCTGAAAAATAAATTCTTCTGGGATAAAAGAAGCCTAGAAGGCAATTAACAATTTCAATATGTCAATTTTGAAGCAACTAACCAATACAGAATATTTTTTTAATACTGAAGAAATGTAAATAGAGTTGGCTCTATTACACTTTACATTATGAAGAATATATTCTTTTTTTAAAAGAATCCATACTGAAGTAATACATATAATAGCACTAAATGAGTAAAAAGGAACACAAATATACTTACAGTTAGGAATAAAAAGCAGAACTTCACAAAACAAATAATACTAATAAAATTAGGTAACAAAAATTAATATTCTGAGAAAATGAATTTCATTCACAAAATAGGTATAGAATATTATATCAAATGAATACCAGAAAACAAGTGCCTTCAGAATTTACTAAAATTAAATAAAAATAAAATGAAATTCAATAAAAACAAAAACTCAGAGGGTCAACCTGAGGAAATCTCCCAGAAAGTAAGACAAGAAAAGATAAGGAAAAAAGACAGGAAACTTAAGATCAGTCTTGACAATACAGCCTGAATGGTACACTTAACAAACAAGAATAAGGAAAAGACAATGAAAAAAGTTACTCAAGGAACAATGCAAAATGTACTAGGCAGAGAACACTGAGGACCCAGAAATACTTGGTAGCAAGAATATAGGCAGGACTCTTGTTTTATAATTTTCTTTTGTTTTCTGATTATGTTTTTAAAAGCAAGCAAACAAAAAAGAAAAAAATAAGGCTCAACCACTTCTCACTTATTTTGGAAAATAATTCTAAAACATGTGGTCATTTTTAACATGTGACATTCTGAAGGGTTCTTTCCACAGCAGGAGAAAGAACTAGATTTGAAGAGTTTGCTTTTCAACGTACAGAACCAGGATCCCACTGTGATTTTACTGCTGTCTCTAATGCCAATGTTACATCAAGAACCCAAAATTCATCTGCACAAGTAGGTTTTTTTTAAATCTTGTAAATTTTAATTAATCTTAGACTTTTTTCAGATAAGCTGATAAAAACTGTCAGAATATTTTTGTTAATTCATGCCAGTCTTATTCACCAGTATATTTTAGAACTATCTTAATAGAAAATAGTACATTTGGTTAAATAAACCATTTTTACTTGGAAGCTAGCAGCTCATTTATGTTAAGAACTTATCACCATCTCTACTGTTTAATATCCAAAACTAAAGTGTGGGATTTGTGTTGTTCTTAAATTATTTTATTTTATTTGCTGCCCAGGAGTAGATACGTCACAGTTAAGGTTTAAATGGGCAGACTGACACTCAGGGGCCAGGAGCACATACACGAAGATCTGCAGCAGCCATTTCAACTAGGGTCTTCCCAAGTTTCATAGACTTTCAAATAATCGCGTGTGTTTCTACACAAAATATAACTTACATGTGGTCCAAAAAAGAGGTTTTAGATTACAAAAGATGCTTTCTTAGCATTTTATACTCAGATTTGATAATGAAATTTACAAAAATTAGGTCACAGATATACTACGAATTATTTTTATGTAACTACTGAAGGAATATCACCACAGGTAACTAAAACATTACTGTAAATTAGTACAATAATTCTGTGTTACAGAATACTGCACGACGGAGGTTAAGAAGTGAGAGCTCTTACGATATAGATAATATTGTGATTCCCATGTCATTAGTAGCACCAGCTAAATTAGAGAAACTCCAGTATAAAGAAATACTTACTCCACGGTATGTATACTTACATCTGTTTTCTTTCTTCATTCTTTAATAAACTTAAATTCAGAGTCAAGTTTTAACTAAAAGGAAAATGTTCCCCCTTCCCTATTTGCATAGAAGGGAAACACTAAAAGGAAGCTCTTATTAAAGCTTATATTAAACTGATTATCTTTAGCATTCAAAATTGATTTTCACTTAGTTATATTTAAATATCCATTATGTACACTTATTAGCATGGTTTTTCAGCAGTGTAAACACTATAATAAACAGCTCTTACTTTTTATGATGGAGGTATACTTGGTTACAAAGATTTCAAAGAATAAAGCAACTATATTTGCATGTGCACTCACACCATTAAGACAGTAATACTTACAAACAAAAAGGAGCTGCTAATTTATCTCTAATTCAGCAATAAAAAGGTCGAATAGAAAAATAAAAGGGAGTATTTAGGAAAATATTCCATTAAAGTAAGAATGGTTATTTATATAGACACACGTGTTCAAGGTCCAGCCAGACACAGAGGTTTGGAATAGTTTATACAAGAAGGTTGAGTTAGAAAAGAACCAGACTACGGCAATCCTGGAATCCATGCATAGATCTGCATTCACTGGGAATGCATTCACTGGTGTTTTATAGCCACAATGAAAGCAGTCTTTTAGATATGAATGTGGCACAGGAAATAGAAAAAGTTGGAGATGAGCACATGGGCCAGGTAACAGCTATATTAATTCCCATCCATTTCCATTTTAATTCCTGAAGTTCATTTACTACTTCACAGTTAATTTGAGGAATTAGTCTGGTACTCTACTAGTACGCACTAGTCAACATAGCTACAGGATTGGCATTTTCTAAAATAAGGAATATTGTTGTGGGTAATAGTGTTTCATAGCAACAATGTTTTCAACTCACAGTGGAGAATTCTGTGAGCCAGTTAAGTTACTAATTTAAAAGGGGGCACGGTATACATCTCCATACTGAAGAAAACAGGACAGCACTGAAGCAGGTTAGATTTCTCCTCGTTTTTGCCCAAGCCAGTTATCAGCTTACCAATGAGTTAATTAAAAGACAGCATATAATTAGAAAATCCAACTATGAGGATAAGACTATTCACTGTAAGGTATAAAGATTCATCTTCTATTTTTTCTTATAAAAGTATTTTTTATCTCTTTAAAATGACAAACTCTTAAAATGCAACCATTTGAATTATGGAAGTCTTGAGGAAATAACACTCAAATGTATTTAACTGTGTTTAGAAAACAAACCTGCTATATTTGGATAAAAGCTGTTTAAAATTCTTTTGTATTTTCAACAGCTGGAGGATGGTGGTTCTTCAGCCTCTCGATGAACATAACTTAAGCAAAGAAGAGGTAAGCTGCCTATGTTTAATATGATAATTGTACCTAAATATTATAAAGCCTAAATAATTTCATATTTAGATGTCTAAAAGGAAATATAAACCATGATTTTTTTTATTTATAAAAATAATTTTTCCAAAAGGATATTTTTAGAAAAAAATGTTCCTTTGCAAATCTGACTGCAAAAATAATAATATATAACATAGTGTATCTCCCAAGCCAAATCAAAATAAAAGCCAGTGTGGTATATATGTAGTGTTAATACCAAGAGTCAAGGACAGTCCTAGAAATAATTAAATATCAATGCTTTTGTAAAATTTTTTAGTAAAATATACACAGTAATAAATGGGATAAAGCAGTAACAATAAATATTGTCACAGCATTTCTGAGTCCCTCCCCGCCCCGGCCAACTTTTGGGTACTGAAATTATTGGTAAAGGACTCTAAACCTGTATAGATAAAATTACATTAAGAACACTGACGGGAATCAGTCAGTGTTCCAGGGTGATGGCCTTTTCAGATGAAAATTAAAATTATGTGGAGGGCACATACATAGTTTCTACCAATTAGCAGTGCCCCATTGGTCTTTCTTTTCAGTACCAGTATCTTACTTTTAAATCACTTTGCTTTTATGTTGCACTCTTACTAATTCAGAATGATCATTGGCAAGAAAGCCAAATTCCCCAGAGTTACCCAGTTAACTAAGTCAGTTAACTAAATTCTGATTTACCTCAATTGGTTTTGCTTTTTTTTATTTTTTATTTTTGACAATGTCAGTTTCTTAGAACACTGTGCTTTTATAATGGATAATCCATAATCACTCTGTGGAATAAATAAAGTTTGTAATAAAAGGGTAAGGTAGCACTTACCTGTCACCCTTGCACTCCAGAGGCTAAAGTAAGAGGGGTGCATATTCAAGCTTGCCTTAATACAGCAAGAAGCTATCCCCAAACATTAACAAAACAATCCATGAGCTATGGCAAATGAAGAGCATTGTGAACCCATTTATAATCTAGGTATATATTAGAACATGGGCCACGAGTAGGATGTTTTAAAACAAACTTTATGTTCAAAGACTATTTGAAACCTGTGTTCATGTTTCAAAAATCTTACCAGACAGAAGATCTTTCTGATGAAGTCTTCTCCCTAAGACACAAAAAATATGAAGAGAGAGAGCAAGCTAGGTGGTCACTCTGGGAGCAAAGCAAGTGGCACAGAAGAAATAACAGGCAAGTATTCCAAGTTCAAAACATTAAAGTCATAATAAATGAGGAATGAACAGAAACTAGCCATAAAATTCAGAAAGACCACTGACAAGGAAATAACAGGATGCAAATGTCAGCTGTTGTGTAAAGTGGCACCTACATATACAAACTTACATTTAAAATATAGCTGGGAAATTGTATCTGATACAATGAGTTTCTAATACTTTAATATGTGCTGCTAGCTTACCTGGAAAATATTAGGAACATCCTATATAAAGCATGTCATTTCATTCAAGCACAGTGGCATATGCCGGGAGATCTCCAGTTTAAGAGCAGTACAGATTGCACAGTGAGGACCTCGTCTCCAAAATCTAAAAGCAACTTATTTCAATGTACTTTCAACAGTGAACCCAGCATTAGGTACTTGAGTTTAGGTAATCTATTTTAACAAACACCTCAAAAATACTTAACACAAATTCTTTGAGAAATTTTATTTTAGTATAAAAGGCAAATAATTCATGGGATTTTTAAAAAAATAAACATTGGATATTGGCACATGCTCAGAGTTCCTGTATTCAGGGGCTATAGCAGGATGACCATGAGTTATATAACATGTGCTGTAGTGTCAAACTCTGTTTCAAAAACCAGAAACATGCCCATAAACACACTTTGGGGGAGAATAAATATGACATAATTTGCATCTATTTGAAAATACCTCTATTATTTTTATAGTTACATTTCATTATTTTTAATATAGCCACAACTAAAAAACAGTTTATGTAAAATCCAGCTGCCTCTTCACTTAAGGTACATCTCTCAATTAGTTAAATAATATTAAAGTCCTTTTTCTGCGTAGCTGCTCAGCTGTTCTGTAAAGAGTTCTCCTAATATAAGTGAAACTCTAGGATTCCAGTTCTTTTCCACATCCTAGGTAACTTTCCAGAAATATACTGGAAACATGTGAATTAAGGCCTTCATGTATATTAAAACTATAAAATAACCCAAGAATTCAGACTATAAAGAGCAAGTACATGGCCCTTTCTGTCTTGTAAAAATTAAATAACTGACAACTATGAATACTTAACTTGGATAAAAAACTTTCATAAAAATAACACTGGGAAGACCATCAGATGGCCTTGAGTAGAAATTGTGAGAAAAACAAACAGTAGTGCCATAGTGACATCTTTTCATCTATGTCCTTGCTAGAGCTTACAGTAAGAACGCAGAAGGGCAGGACCAGGTTCTGAAGGAAAACTCAAGTGAACTTAGCAGTGCCCAGCACTGTGCTGCCCAGAGCCCGCTCGAGCTCCCAGCAGAGAGCCCCAGTCTGTATCCTCAGGACTCACTTTCTTTAATTGACAGTCAAGAAATCAAGGTAAGCCTAGGGGACATGATTGTATTTTCTTTTAATTGCCTTTTAACTTCATCTCACTTGTGTAGATTTTGAAAATTGGTTTATTACATGTCAAACTCAGTGAGATGTTCAGTCTACCATGTCCGTGAGTCTATAGCGAAGCATTCTAGTTCCATTTTATTAGCAATTTGTATTTTTTATTTGGGGAGCACAGCATATAGGTAAAAACTTCCACCTATCTACCTACTTACCTGTTAGGGAATGGGGCTTCTACTGCACGTTTTTAGAACAGACCTGAGCACTGGAGACTGGCACATGGTGGACAGTAAGCACAGCTTCTGTTTCCCTGCTTCTAACCATGGGTTTTACTCGTCTCCACACTAATCCAGCTCCTACTGTAGGAGAGTATATCCTAGAACCACACAAAACTCATGCATCTATTCCCATAAAAGGTGTTGAACAATAACTAGATCAAGAATGGAAGGACTATAGAAATATGCAAGTTGCAGAACATTAGGAAGAAAAAGTCAAATGTGTATGTGTAATAATGAGACAGAAATGAAGTACAATAAATGGAAGAAACCCTGAAAGGGTTCTATGGCAGTATTTGTTCTTCCTAGCAAAGAAATAATTCCTTAAAATCAAGAAATTCTAAGTATATTGCATTTTGACATGAGAGGAAATAAAACCTGAACTTAGATGCTCAGAGAATAATCATAAAAACTGATATTACAAATTCTTTAACAAATAATCAAATTAGGTGAAACTTAACTGTGAAAATGTTTCCCCTTTCAGTCTTTGTGGTGGGAGCGACGAGCTTTTCCGCTGAAGGACGAGGATACAGCAGCCTTATTATGCCAAGATGAAAGAAAGGATCAGACTGAGGGGGCAAGCACAGCCCTCCGCGATGGAGTCTTCTGTAGCGCTACACCAGAGGATGACCACCCTCCAAAAATGCAGTTAGATGGAATGGAAGAGTATAAAACCTTTGCTATAGGAGTTACTAATGTTAAAAGAAATAGGTGACAGGGAACATATTAAGAAAACTATGTAACTGAAAGGAAAAGAGGAAACAAAACCTAAGCCCTCTTCTGGATCTTCCACTTTCTCTGATCACAGTTCCAGAAAAGGAGGATGTGCTGCATGTGTTCATCTTTCACTGTTCACGAAACAGGCCAGAGAAGCTTTTTTTTCCTTCCTGAATCACAGAAGTAGCTAGCTTTTCACCTACACAAATGCTAGTAATTTGTGTTTGTTGATCATACAGATCACAAGCACTAAGATATTAACTGCTGCAATATGATGCGCCAAATCACAATACGGGGTAACTGTTAAGGTAAGAGCCCCTCCCTGACAATACAGTTGGTTTGCATCAAATGACAACTATTCTTTATTTCTATTCTCATGGCAGTTCACTAAAATTGCCTCAATAATATATGAGAATATACTAGTGTATATACAGAACATATATATATACACACTTGCACACACATAGTCTTAAAACTGCATGTATGAACTACTTACTCTATGCAATGTAATAAGTTGACATGAATATATAACACAGGTGTGGACTGAAAACAGATATCTGAAAGTTTTGACTATGGACAGGGAGTTGTTTTTTTCTTTTATTCTAAAAATTGTTTAACCAATATAAGTTATTTATGGAAATTCTTATATCAAATAATACAATATGCATTTATTTGAAATCATTGTTCTTTCTTGGACTAACCACAGACTTTCTGCTTACTCCTAACAGAATTAAGAGAAGCAACTTAATAGTTTAATATATTGATACATTACTACTGTCTTTGAAAATTCACCGAGTTTTACATGCTTTATGTACTTCTTCAACACAGCAATTTAAAATGTAAAACAACATACAAATCATAATATAGTTGTAAGTCTAGCTAATGTACAGCTAGAAGCTTCTATTTTGGGTTCTTTTTGCCATTGCGTACTCAAATACCTACTCTTAATAGGCTCCTAGATCAAGAATTCAACTCTTTCAAAGACTAAGACTTTACTGTAGAATGCAGAGGAGTGTACATTAAAGAAAATTCTTTTTGGAGCTATAATACCATTTTTTCTAGATAAAAGTTAAGGACAATTTGTATCAGCCACTTTTTGTTATGCAAAGAAAGGTTACTCAATTTATTATAGTTCCCATAGTCCTGAAAATCCTGGCTTAGTGTCTGTGGGATTACATACTTAAGGTTTTGTTGAGGATTATAAATTAAATTGGTCCCTGCAAAAGGGGGGTGGGGGAACCATTCAAATTCAATACTTACAAACTTTTGCTTATAGTTTTACTGTACATTTATTTTTAAAGAAAAAGATAACAAAAGCCAGAAAAATACAAGTTGTCCCAGCAAATAAATTCAAATCTTTGTCATGACTGATATTATAATCTTCTACATAGTTTTTTTAATTAAAGTTATTTCTATATGCCTTGTATTGTGTGATTTGATTAAATGCACAAACTTTTCCTAAGCCAAAATAATAAGTATTAATAAACTTTACCTTACAGGGCAAGAAAAAGCCCCAGCAAGCTCTGTTTCATGCCTACATTTATCAGTGTTTCTGTAATTTAAAACCTATTTATCAAAATTCATAGTAGCCTGAAGAAATTTCATGATACTGGTTGTACTCTTGTCATATTCAAGAGTGGGAATGAAGTTGCCCATACATATTCCCATTGTCTCCATAACTGGAAACACTGTTACTAATACTTAGTTCATGAATTAAGTCTGTATCCTGTCTTCTCTTAGCCTACTTATTTCATAGAAATTATATAGACATCCTTGGGGTCAAATCTGTCTTTCCAGGGTATTCTTGACTTACTCTGATTCTGCTAGAAGCTATAGGTACTGAAATACAAAAAGTTAACAACTTTCTTCCTAATCCACCTCTCAAGAGCTGGTTGTAATCAGAGCAGTAGGACACACCAGAAAACATGCTTACTGGACCCTTTCTAAGTACCAGCCCAAAAAATACTTGTTTTAACAATTATATGACAATCTAGGCGTTAATCGAATTATACCAAAGTACCTAATAACTCACACAACATACACAATGCTTGCTTGCCATTTTGTGTTGAGCATGCCCTACAGAGGACTATAGGTTCTTCAGGATCATGTTATGTTTTTAATTCTCAACACATGGTAGTTATAGTTCCATTCAACACATATAAGAGTTGATAATGAAAAAAAGGTTAGGTAATTTTTATTAAGATCAAAGAGCTACAATAGGGCCAACCTGAATTCTACCCAGTGGAGCGTCCAAGAGGGACTGTATGGCTCCTTTCTGCTCACAGCTGTCACACAACAGTATTATTTCACAGCACCAAGAAGGGTGGTTGTGTGAGAACCAGGAGCAGGAAGGAATTACTGAATAGCCTGCTGTGACAAAGAAAATACCTTGATAAAGTCTGTTCTTGCATTTCAGAAACTTCATACATTATTTTTATATTCTTTAGTAAATGTAAGGTAAAAAATAAAAATGTTTCAGATGTCAGACCATGACATGCCACTTTTAGTCCCTTCCTTTCATATTCTCAGGCATATAAACAAACCACAAATGACATGAAACAGAAAATATGGATGTCATTTGCTTTAGGGATAAACTAGAGAAACAACAGAACATTCTTTTTAAAAATACAGAAAAAATGGTTTTCATAGTAGCTAATTTTCCTCTTTAGGCATTAGGATACATTTCTGTCAGTAATCTTAAAACCATGTGTTCACTCTTTACAAAAAATCATTTTCCCAATATAAACATTTCATCGTGCTATAATCTCTAAATGGCATCACTAAAAAGGTAGTTATTTCTAACCTCTTGAACATCCTGCACAATTGAATTTAATCACTGGAATGCAGCACTGCTTCGATTCAATGTGATCTGGTAGTTTCTTTTCCCAGTAAAAAAAATTTCATGAGCACAAACTGGGTTTCTTGTGGCTTCATCGATCAAGAGAGCGTTTCTGAGCAGCTTCTGAACAGACATTCCTTAGTAAGTTGATAACAGATCTGGGGTCGTCACTCCTCATGATGGCACTGCCAGACACAATCATGTTAGCTCCTGCCTGCAAGAAGTACACGGCTATGCGTTAGCATGGAAGAAACCAACACAGAAGCCCCAGAGCAGACTTTCCACCCTTGCCTCTGCAAGGCTTTTCCAAAAGCTGACTGCAGCACTCTAGCTCACCAAGTTTAGAAGGGACAAAGTTTATAATGAGGCCACACAATTATTTGTAAATGTGTCTACCAAGTCACTAAACTGCTGGTTAACTAGTCCTAAGTGCACAAGTACCTCTGCCAATACATATGTAGATAAAGCTTTGAAGTCTTAGGTCCTCAATTCCATCCAGGCCATTCCTAAGGCATACAGATGACCCCCAGGTCACTGAGGAAACACTGTAGCTATTTGTTTCCAGAAAGTCTGAAGGGAGAATGAAAAGCTATCCATAAAACACTAGGAACATTGCTGCCTTGTCATTTTTGTCTCAGAAACAATGTAAGAATGTATCTTTATGCTTTCTTAGAATCCACCATGGCTTATAGTGCCTTAGAAAATTCTCTCTGGATGACATTTTTAAATGTGGAAGCAGAGATAGGGGTAGGGGAAACACCCTACAAAGTTCAAATAAGATAGCTCCAAACATAAGCTCTGAGTCTGGGCTCTAAGCTGAGGGCTCTGTTGTGCAACCCATGTTAGAAGCTGGGAAACTACTCATTGAGGAAATTTCTCCAATGAGACCCAGTCACGGGACAGCAGAGTGTTACATCTCCAATAACAATCTTTCCATGAGTTGGAATCTATAGGACTATTGATTAACATGTCTCTAATTTGAGCAGGAACAGCACCACAGAAAAGAAGAATTCAAAACAAAGCAACTTAATAGGATCTAACAGGCCATGTGCTCAGTGATCATCTGTCTAGCTGCTTTCACTACCAAGCCATGCAGCCCAGGCTGGCCTGGAACTTACAACTCACATTCCTGTCCCTCCTATCTCTGCATTCTCAGTAACTGCCAAGCTTTTGATGGTTTGTATCCAGCAGAAAAGCATGGCCATTATAGATGAATCTGAATAAAAATGAGCCATGTGATTTATAATCACTTGCAGTCCTCCAGGAAGGGCTATCATCTAACAACCATGTGACTAGAGTTCTCAGGAAGAAATGGCATCTAATGACCATGTAACTTAGGTTACCTGCAGTTCTCAGCAGGGGCTGCCATCTAATGACATGCAGTTCTCAGTGCTGCCACCTTGTGACACCCAGGAGCAGAACTAATCTAGGGTGGCTCCCCAGACAAAACACTTAGCTTGGCCAATGGGAACTATGCCTTGACTTTCTCAACAGAAATAGATAGTCATTTCTTATGAGACACAGATAGATAATACTTTTAAATACTAAGAACAACAAGATTAGGCCAGTTAAATTTCTCTAGTTTTCTTCAGTTGAGAAGTATCTTTTTAAAGAACTTAATGGGTTTCTTAAGGATTAACATTCAACACATTCTTTCTGGAGACCAGAGTTTACTACTGAACTATTTATGTATTTACGTATTTAGAAACTCACTTGGTCTTTACTTTTCTACATTTGAACAAAAAATATTTTTCCAAGGGAGGAAAAATCAACTTGAGCAATTCTTTGGTGATAGGACTGTCCTGCAGATTGCATCTCCAGGAACTGCCCTAGTTACAGTTGAGGAGCAGTCTCACCTCCGCGCATTTCTGAACTGTGTCAGGACCTACTCCACCATCGACCTCTATATCCAAAGTTGGGAACTGGGTCCTCAACCAGTGAACCTAGACATACATGAAGAAACAGTGACTCCTACAGTGGACATGCAGGGGAAAGCAACCAAGCACACAAACATCACAGCTGACAGGCACTTAGCTCTATACACAACGTTATTGGGGAATCAATTTCAATAGACTGAAGCATATTATGTTTACAAAAGTAGCTTAGCTAATAATATTCAATTTGTTATGGCTTTGCAAAAACTGTAATGACTCTCAAGTGACACATGGTCACAAAAATAACAGTTTAAGAATTTTGAAATATGGTTAAAATATTAGCTCTTATTTGTATGACAGTATCTGAAGGCATCTTTGTCCCCTCACCTCCAAAGAGGACATGACTCAAAGTCATGGTTACCGAATACATATCTATGGTAAAAACCTTACCCCAGAAGAGAATATTTCTTTTACCTTGGGCATCATATCTTCCATGAATTTTTGCCCTCCAAACCCAGGTTCTACAGTCATTACCAAGGCCATATCTATTTGATTAGCCCATGGGGCCAAATATTCAACTGTCGTTCCTGGTTTGATGGCAAGGCCAACCTGCAACAGACAAATCCTAAATCACATCTTTTTCCCTATTGTATTATTGTGGCCCAGTTTAAAAAAAAAAATCAACTTACAAAATATATTACAAATTATCCAGAGTACAAGATTAGGTTTTTGTTTGTTTGTTCGATTATTTTTGCTACCTTATTTTTTGTTTTTTTACTAAATATATATATATACATATATATATATATGTATATATATATATATATTCTTACAATCTATTTTTATCATGTCCTCAGTGCCTCTTAGATCTTCCCTACTCACCCAACTTTAAACTCTATCCTGCTCTCTCTAAAAAAATACACACAGACCTGACAGTGGTGGCACACACATTTAATCACAGCATGTGGGAGGCGGAAGCAGGCGGATCTCTGGGTGTGAGGCAAGCCTGGTTTACAGTGTGAGTTCCAGGACAGCTAGGACTATACAAAGAAACTATTTAGAAAAACCAAACCAAACAAAAATCAAACAAACAAACAAAAAGACCAAAAAACAAACAAACAAACAAACAAACAAAAAACCAGAAGCCCTCCCATCCCCACCCCAAACAAAAGACATGGAGTTCTTTTTGCATTGGTCAACTATTCCTGGGGATTGGACCTGCCCTAGAGTATGGCTGATAGACCAATTAAGCACCACTGCAGAAAACTGATTTTCTCCTTGCCAGTGGGTATCAATTACAAATAGCTTCTTTTGCAGGGGTTGGACCCTGTGTATCCACTTCCCCCTCTCAGGGCCACATTCAGGCCAGACAGGTCCTAATACTGTCGTTGGTTTATTTGTTTTAAGATAACATGGCCATTAAGTGTAAATGTTTCCAAAGGCAATGACCTTCAGAAACATAGTGGAATATATCTTACAAACTTTTATACTTGAACTATGGACTCCCAGCTGCCCACATCCAGTCCTTTACCATGTTTCCACCCCCCACCCCCCCATCTATCTTTCGAATTTTGACAAGAACTGGTCTAAAATACAACTCCTATCCTATCATCGACTTACCTTCATCCCATTCTCCCGGATGTCTTTAATCAAAGCCCCTGGATTCTCAGTTGCCTCAAGATGAAAGGTATATTGATTGGCACCTGCCACGGCCATTGGCTTTACCCACTGTTCTGGCCTAGACACCATCATGTGCATATCTAGGAAGAAAAGACATCTCCTATTCATACTCAGAGGAATACCTGGCTCACAGGATGAAGTCAGCCTATAGAGTTTTTTGTTTTGTTTTGTTTTGTTTCAGTTATATTTGGTATAGATAGTCTCATCCTAAAGATACAGTTTGGCTATATTCACTTGTGAAATAGTTCTTCCACAAAGAGCACGTGCTGCTATATATGAAAATACAAGAAATCAGGAAACTGAGGTGTAGGTTCAGGAAATGCCCCTTTCAAAGGTTTAAAGAGGTCACACTACCTCCTTATGCAACCTCGTTTTCTTTCAGAAGGCTAACCTTTACTGAACTTTTATGGCAGTACCACAATGGACGAGACAATAAGAAAAATAAGATAAAATACAAACTAGGTTTAGCAGCTAATACCAGCAATAGAAAGACATGAAGTCAGAGAAACAGGCAGTAAGGAGGATGGTAGAGCTCTGCAGACTGCTAGAACTAATGAGATGGAAAATCACAGGTTCTAGTGAAGTGAAAAGGTCCAACAAAGGGGGCTACAGTGACCCAGGAAAATTACATGCAGAAGGCATAGCCACCTAGAAGGTCAAAGGAAAACAAATGGTTCCAAAGATTTGGCTTAAGCAAGTAGAAGAGCAGAGCTGCAGTTTACTGAGTGTCAGGGGCGAGAAGGCAGGCCGGTGAGGGAGGTTAGAAGCCTAAAGCTTCATGTACATAATCACAGTAGGCAGAACACAGGCATGGTCTTCTTAAAACTGAATGTGTTTCATGAGAAAAGGCCCAAGAGGCGAGACTACAAGATAACCCGTGACCAATTCTGTGTGGTGCAGTGTGGAGAGTAATGTTTTTTTGTTTGTTTGTTTTTTGTCAGAGGAAGTATATTTCTGGCCTTGCTACGCTACATTTTAAAAATAAATTCTAATACTTCAGAACTTAACTAAGATTATAAAAGTCAAGAGCTTTAGAAAGGAGTTAGACAGTAACACCATCATTACAGTGTGGTGGTGACATATTTATTGCTTATGATCTAATAAAGCTTGCCTGGAGATCAGAATGCAAAGCTAGCTACAGTCATAGAAGCCAGGCAGTGGTAGTATATACCTTTAACTCCAAAAGCTATACTAGTTAGCCATAGAAGCCAGGTGGTAGTGGTACACACATTTAATCCCAGCACTAGAGAGGTATCTAAGACAGGGTCTCAGACTGGCATTCAGTCTTAGGCAATTAGTCTTCAGCCACGTTGAGGACTGGATCATCCCAGCCTTGGTAGAGGCCAGAGCTCTCTGGTGGCTTGGCTGCTTTCATTTCTGATCTTCAGCTAATATCAGTCTCTAGGTTTTTATTATTCATGCTACATTACAGTATATTTTCTAAGCTAACAAAAAAATAAATAAATAAAAGCATGTTAATAGGTTAATAGATTCTTCAGACAGAATCTAACACTCTCTGGTTGATACTGGCTAGATGTACAGGTGTTATATGCATTAGATATTTGAATTAAGACATTTCCAGGTAAAAATTAACAAATGAAATACTGATAGATTATAGAAGACCTCCTTTTTGCATAGTTTACTTTGTGCTGCTTCATTTTGGAGGTTTTCTGGTGTCAAATGTGTTTTAAAAATATTAAACAGAAAGTTCCAGAAATAAACACTGGATAAGTTTTAAGTTGACAACCCAAGTTCTAACCTCTTTTCCCATTGTGGAAAGAGAATATCAGGCACCATACCAGCTTGATCTTTGAGTCATTCCTCTGACTGGTGTACATATATGATCCACGACTGCCCATTTACAGCTTGGCAGCTGGCTGAAGTAATCACATCCAAAGTCCTGGTATCACAATGCTTAGGAATGAGTTATCCTATTTCTATAAAATCATTATTGTGTGTGTGTGTTTGTGTATGACATGTGTAAACACAGGTGTATATATTCCATGGTACCCATCTGGAGGTCAAAGGACAAATCTTTGGAGTCTGATTTTCTTGTTCTATATAACAAACATATTTACCCTCTGGGTTACCTTAATGACCCCTATTTTTTTTTTTTTTTTTTTACTTGCTATCAGTTAACACAGCACAAATGGAATGATGATAAGTGGACAAGTCATAAATGCTTCCTTTAAGTATCATCTCACATTATTGTAAGGATAAGTAGGAAAATTTCAGAGACTGCATTCACATAATTACAGTACACTGTTCTATTTTATTATGAATTGTTGCTTGCTAATCACTGTGCTTAATTATATGTTATGCCTTTAATACAGATATGTGTATGAAAATCATTAATGATATATCCTGCAGTAGCAAATATGCAGACAAGATATTCCTTACTTAAAAATAAGCACACCATCTTGTTGCAAATTTGCATTCATCTTTAATAAATGGTAAAACCATATGTATACGAAAAAGTTGTTTTAAAATCACTTACTTTATGACTTATTACCAATAAAGCTATGGTTTATATGCTTATTTTATTTATCTTCATACCCAGGGCTGTGTAAAAATTTCTCAGGGAAAAAGGAGTCAAGACTAGAGAAAGTTTAAGAAGCCTTGTTCTATATCAGTCTTGTACATGGTCCTATAGTACCTTGGAAGATCAAGAGTTCAAGGCCAGCCTGAGCTACATAAGATCCTGTTCCCATATTTCCCCTCCTCCTAAAAAAAAACCCAAACACCCTGTTCTATGTAGTTGTACAGTGTATGGGAAGTGTCTTCTAGATGCAGGTGATAAATCACAATAGGCAATCAACATGTTATAACATCATAGATGATTTTTGCCCAACTGTAGGCCAACTAGGTACTGTGAGAACATTAAAAGTAGGTAAGGCTCAACTATGATGTTATAGCGGTTAGTCATATTAATGCACTTTTGACTTATGTGTTGGCTTACAATGCATTTATGGGAACACAGCCTGTGATAAGGTAAGGAGCATCTATCTCTAGGTGTGGCTGAGCACAGAACAGCAGCTTTCTAATACTATGTTTCTTCTTACAAGCTCTTAAGCAACAAACACAAGGTGTTTTTTTTTGAAGTCACAAGTCTTCTTTGTTAGTTAGAATAAAACAGTAAAACAGTAATTTTCTAACCCAAATAGTTTAGCTGTCATTTTTTTCCCCCAAGAGAAAACTAGTGTTTGGAAAAAGCAGCCAGTTCATCTCATGCAGTAGTACAAGCTGCCTGGCCAGAGAAAAGTGTGAGCTCAAGTGAAAAGCACGACCATAAGCGCAGCAGAAGTGCTTTGTTATTCCTATTTTGTCACACGACAATCAACAAGACATTACTCAAAGACAAACTTATTAAAGCAAATATTCTAAATTGCTTCGCCAAAGATATATACTGCATACATAACTGCAGTCATCACCAGAGGAATCCATGCCACTGCACCACTGACTTGGTTTGACAGCAAAAAACTAACTCACCAGTGATTTGTAGCACCAGTATAGACAATGACAAATAATGCCTTAGTATTATGAAAATAGCTTTGACCTCAAAAATGAGCTATAAGGATTTCCATGATTCCCTACAGTACAGACTATTGCCTTAGATAATAAAGGCTTTTCTTGTTTATTTCTTAGATTTTTTTTTTTTTTTTTTTTTTTTTGTACTCAACTAAGACTGCTTCAGAGCTTTTGAAGCAGCAGGGCTGGCTGGTACATACCTGTAAGATAAGCATCTCTTGTGACTAAGATAGGAAGATTCCAAGTTCAAGACCAGCATCAGATACAAATGGAACTCAGGGAGACCCTGCCTCAAAACTAAAAGTAGAGCTAGGGAGATTGAACAGTGGATAAGTACTAGCCATGTAACCCTCACAACCTGAGTTTGTTCCCTGGAACTCATATGAAAGGCTATAGACCCAGTACTACTAAATTGAGATGGGGGAGGTAGAGAGGAGAATAGCCAAGAAGCTCTCAGGCCAGCTAAGTGGAGTACGCAGTAAGACAGACCCTGCCTCAGTAGGGTGGAAGGTGGAAGATGACTTCCAAAAGCTGTCCTTTGCCCTCCCCTCCACAAGTGCATTGTGTTACTGTAAGACATCCACTCCTATACATATGCATGGCACACAAGTGCACATACACATGCACAAATGCATATAAAAATTTTAAAGATTTTGAAAATAGTAAAAGGTTGTGGTTGGAATTAGTACGTGCAAGGCCCAAGTTCTGATCTCCAGTTCCACAGAAGCCAGAAGAGGGAGTTACAGGTGGTTGTGAGCCACATGATGTGCGTGTTAGGAACTGAACCCTGGTCCTCTGTAAGAGCAAATAATGCTCTTAAATGCTGAACATCTCTCTAGCCCTTGTGTACTTCTTAAAATGCTGTCATGCATCAATTATCAAACAACCAAGATTTAACAACAAAATTGTTTAACAAACAATTGAAAACAAAGGCCTCAAACCTCAGGTATTAACATAGTATATTCATCCTTATTTTGAACAAGCTTCCTAAAACACTAATTATCAAATTTATATAAATATACATCATACATATCTTCCAAGTTGCAGAAGAAGAGGTGGATTGTATATGGTGGCGGCAGTGGTGTTACAAAGGAAAGAATGATACTAGAAGGCACAGGAAACAGTGAGAACACAAGTCAAAAGAAGAGTGAAAGGAAAACCAGTGAAAAGAATGAGAAAGAGCAGCAGAAAGTGTGGCTACTGTATGTGGGAGCAGTATGATTTATTTCTCACACCAGGATGACAATTTAATTTTAAAAAGTCATAGTACACAATACGAGTAGATTCAAAGAGAAACTTACTTTGAAAACGCCTTTCCAAAAAACATTTTTTAACGTAAGATTATATTCAATTACATGAAACTGAAAAAGATGAACGAGTTGGTAGACATGAAGTAAATGGACATTTGTTTTTTTTTTAATCCTCTCAAAATGGATGAATCCATTCGTAAGTATGTCTAGGCACAGCCTGAATAAGATGAGGCTAGCTAGCAATGAGACCAAAACAAAATTGTAAACTGTATGAGATATTTGCTTTTGTTTAGTTTTTGTAACTCAACTGTGTGGTTCTCAGGTGAGAACTTTGTAGACGACAATAACATGTTGCATGTCAAAAGGTTGGACACACTTTTGCTAGAGGCTGTACAAGTAGGCCTGCATTAGAAGGAATGGCCATGGTTGCACTGCTGACAGTAGTCAAAGACACATACGGCTATTAAGGACTTCTAATGTGCCTATTGGGAATGAGAAACTAAATTTTTATTTTAATATAAAGAGTTAAATATTGGTTTTAGAGCTATCACACTGAACATTTCAGCTAGAGTTCCTCATAAAATTGCTCTATTGGTTAAGAAAAAAAAAAAAACAAAAAAAACATTAAGTTTTATGTAATTATGTTATATTGTTATATAAAGTATTATGAACTTAAATCTGTTTAGGTTCAAATAACTTCTCATTGGAGTGATCTAAAAACAAAAACAAAACAATAAAAACAAAATACAACCCCCTCCAAAAGAAACAAAAAACCCTTTATTTCATGAAATGAAGCATAACTTCAGAAAGCCCACATTTGAAAGAAATAAATTGGCTGTTGGACCACTTAGTTGAATCATAAATGCAATTACTAGTTAATACTAAACATAATTATGTCGGTTTAGCCTTAAGAAAAGCAAAAGTTGGGGATGGAGAGAAGACTCATCATTTAAGAACATGAGCTGTTCTTCCAGGATGCTGGTTCAGTTCCCAGCACCCACATAGCAGCTCACAACCTTCTGTAACTCCAATTCCAGGGACTCTGACACTCTCCTCTGGCCTCTGAAGACACTGCGCATACACACACACAGGCAAAACATCCAAATAAATAAATGATATAAGTAATATATAAACAACAAATATGTATTTATAAATACATTATAAAAAAATCATGAGTTGAGTTCTAGGTGTGTACCTTCATGGATCTTATAGTCACTTCTAAGAAAAGACTGAAAAGTGGATAAAGTTAGTTTGGACCAGGTGCTTAGAAAGGTGTCTCTGAGGAGTTGACAAATGATCTGAGGGTTGACAGTGAGGCCCTCAGCAAAAGAGTTTTTCCAGGCAGAATCAGGTTCATGGCCCTGGGGATGGAGATGGGTGTTGGATTGCTAAAATCATGCTAATGAAGACACTGTACAAGAAGAAACAGGAGAAGAGGGCAAGATGAACTTGATCAATCAACCTCTTTTCCTTTATTTAAGCAACATAATCAGCTGCTTTAAATGGTTAGCAACCTACTTACCAAAGAAAGGATCCTGGCCTAGCTGCTTTCGGAGGCTTTCAACCACAGGGTGGCCAAAAGTGATGTTAGGAACAAAATGCCTACAAGACAAAAAATAAATAAAATCTTACTCTGAAATTATTTTCAACTTCATATCTGTTTTATCAATATGAATTCTGACAAGGGAAGAAGGGAACATTTGGTATTGTAATTTTTTTCCCATATGGTCCTTAACATTTTTAATATTACACAAAATTAAGCAAAAATAACCAGGTAAGCGCAAGTATATAATTGTGTGCTGTCACATATATATCTTCATAATGACAAGTCTAATTCATAATGACCCACGGCAAGCAGAAATGGAAAGATAACAAAAGACAATTTCTGACTTGCTCAAGTAACATACTAGTTAATAAAGGACTCTAACACAGGTGTCTTGAATCAGCCTCTAATCCACTTTAATCACAGAGCACTGTGATTAATGACAGTTTATTTAAACCCTTTAAACATCCATTAAAAATAATAATTTGGTATTACAAATAAGGCTGCTATGAACACAGCAGTTCATAGCCAGAACCTGGAAACACACAAAGATGCCCCTCACACAAAGAACAGATAAGCAAATGTGGTACATTTACATAGTGGAGTATTACTCAGCTGTTAAAAACAATGCTATCAGAAGAGTTGAAGGCAAATGGATGGAACTAGAAAAAAATCATCCTGAGTGAGGTAACCCAGACCCAGAAAGACAAAAACAGTATGCACTCACTCCTAAGTGGATAGTACATATAAAATAAAGGACAACCAGGCTACAATCCAGAGAGGGCCCAAAAATGGACACATGGGTCTCTCAGGAAATGGGAAAAAAGAGAGATCTTCTGGGTGGACTGGGGGCAGGTTGCTATGGGAACATGAGGAATAGAGTTGGTGGGTCAATGGAGAGGGAAAGTACTAAAAGAGATGACTACAAAGGGTGGTCATTTCAAGGTCAAGTAGAGACCTAGTACAAGGGAAATCTACAAGGATGACTACCAGCTAAGGCTCCTAATGATGGATGAGTAACCTAAACTGGCCATCTCCTGTGACCTGGTAGGATTTCCCGAGGAGAGATTGGACGCTAGATCTGTCACACAACCAGTCACACAACCTTTGACCTATAGTCTGTCCTGACAATTGTGTGGGGGTGGGGGTGGGGGTGGGGTAAGAATGGTGGAGATTGTGGGGGTGGCCAACCAATGACTGGTTCAGCCTCACACCTTTACCAGGAGAGTGAACCCACCTCTGACCCTGCCTGGACCCAGAAACCTAGGATAGAACCAAACACAACTGAAGGGAAAAACAAGTCAACATAAAGATATTGGTATTCTGCTGTACTCATAGATTGGTGACTACCCCAATTGTTATCAGAGAACCTTCATCCAGTAACTAATGGAAACAGGTGCAGAGACCCACAGCCAAACATTGGGCTGAGCTTGGGAAATCCTTTTGAAGAGAGGGAAAAAGGACTGTATGAGCCAGAACAATCAAGGACACCACAAGGGAACACACAGAAACAACTAACTGGGCTCATAGAAGCTCACAGAATCTGGACTGACAGCCAGGGAGCCTGCATGGACTGACCTAGGCCCTCTGTATATGTGTGACAGTTGTACAGCCTGGTTTACTTGTGGAACTCTTAGCAGTGGGAACAGGTATTGTCCCTAATAAGTCAGCTGGCTTTTAGGAACCTATTCCTTAGGAACTTAGTCCTGTAGAAACTTGATATGTCAAGCTTTGTTGAAAACAGGGGTGGGGGAAGGGGGGAGGGAGCAGTGCAGCAGCAGGGGTGGAGAGGAGATGAGGGAAGGGATGGGGGGGATAGGAGGGGAGGGTAAGGAAACTGTGGTTGGGATGTAAAATAAATAAATTTAGTTAATAAAAAACTTCTTGCAAAGGCAAAACTTATAAAAGCAATTTTATAAGTGTTGGAAAAAAAATAGCTAGTAGTATATTGAGAGCTTAGTTCACCCCAGATACCTCAGACTAATAAAACAGATACTATTTGTATTCTGTTTGAAGAACATGCTAATTACCATCCTTCACTCAGTCAGTTAATAATCAGTGTGAATAAGTTCTCTGACTAACACTTCCTTGGAGGTTCCATTTCTACTATTTAGAAGATTATTCTACTGCCTGCCTAAGGGCAATCACTATCAGAATTCAATGACACACTTCAGTTACTTACACCAGAAATAAGGATAAGGTCAGAGGCATCAGTCCCAACTGACTATTCTACAACTTTCAAAAGTCTTTAAACTGCATATACTATTCTTTTAATTTGCTGTGTGGCCTTGAAAATCAGTTTGTTCAAATGTAGGTCTCATTTATTATGAAAACAAACATAATGACAAAAGACAGGCTGAGGAGATGAAAAACAAATTTACTTGAGAAATACAAGTATAACATATAAAAACTACTGACCCTCAATTCATGTGAGCAATTTTTGCTTATGTTCCTGGTGATGAACTGGGTTCACTAAATTCACCAAGAGCACAAAATGCATCAATAGTCTCATAAAAAACTAAAGGCTTGTCACTAAGTCATAACCAAAAGGACAAAAAACACAGGTGTCTTGAAATTGCCTGACAGCACCAACTATCAAGAGATCTGCAGCCTCTTTAATGAGGGCTACCGAGGTTCTGAACACGCAAGAACATGGATTTTTACCAAATGCCTCAAAGATGTCTAAGTCAGCTTTATCATTATTTTATTCTGGCATTTCCCTGCTTGAATGCCATCCTCTGGAGTAAAGTCTGAAAGAAATTTCAACAAAGGAGTCCTGCTTCCAGAAACCCAGCACTTGCTGCTATTGAGCTCTAACTGTTGTGATGCGGGAATATCAGTTTTCTCTCTCATTGAGTTCCATCACCAGTGCCATACTTTAGTTATAGCTGGAATGCAGTCTACTGCAGACAAACCAGCAAACAAAACTCTTAAGAGGATTAAGGTCAGTACAAAATGTTCTAAGACTGGAACCTGAAAACAACCTGCCTGTCTATAGAGTCACTGGCAGGTTTCAAAGTCACTGGCAAAGAAGCAAAACTGAGCAGAAGAGATGGGGTAAGGCACAGGACACAAAAATGTGTTAAAGGTGTTTGCTCACTCAGCTGCAGCCTGTTATGGCCTTATCAGAAATCAGAACGTGGGTGCCAAAGCTTTGACATCCCCCACCAAGCCCCACACCTCCAAAAAGCAGAAACTCAGTATTCAGGTGAAATCTCCCCAATTTAAAATCCTGATGATTAACTTCGAAATAGATATTTGTTCTGCTCCCATGATTGGGATCAATCCGCTCAAGCCACCATCCTGTCATAATATATTTTGTGTTTTTGCAGAAAATAAATTTGCCCTTCATTTTAGATATTTAACCAAACTTATGTCCTGGGCCACCGAGTGTTTTCCAACCCAGTTTTTTACTTTCTACATAAATTCAGTTTTAAGCAGGCCAGAAAACTGGGGTGACGAAGTGGAAAAGGGAAGGAAATATTTTGAGGCCTGCCACCTTTGTAAAGGGATCCCACAGCTCACTTTTGTACAGTTGCCCTGGAAACACTGCACCACATGGCTACAGAGGTGACACCAGCTCCATCAAGTTTTGTCTACTCAGACGGGATGATGGGAAAGAAGCTATACTTCCCTAAACTGGTTTCCTCTTTTGCAAATGATGAATACAAACATCTTTTACTTCAAAAACAAATAAACAAAAAGGTAGGTAGGTAAAGATTAAAAGTTATAAAAAATTGTACATGAAAAATTTAGATTTTTTTCAAGCCAGTGCTTCCCAGCAAAAGTAGAACAATTAAAAAAAAAAAAAAAAGTCTGTCTTATTTATTGAAGTCTGTCATAGGGGCAGGGGGTCTGTTGGGAGGGGCAAAGGTAATTCTTAGAGATGCTTCCTATGACACGCTTACTACTTGATGTCTGAGGGCAGATGTCCTAAGAGTCCTATAGACACCCAGCAACCAGAAGGCATTTGGAGACATAGTTACATCATTGCTTCTACCTTAGCCCAGCCCACTGATTTTTTTTTTTTTTTTCCCCCTCTGAGACATGGCACTGCATCTTACTCTTCATTGACAAAACATTAACCTCAAAAAGTATCTGATCAGCCCACAGGGTCCTAGCTCCACACAAAGAACTAGATAACTAAGGAATGCTGAGAACAGTCTTACCCAATACCAAATGGCCAGCTCTAAAAAATATACACACAATTAACATTATACAGACTGAACAGGTCAAATTTATGCATTTAGGAACATAATATATACACATAATTTAAAAAGGGCATGGGTTTGAAAGAGAGCAAGGAGGGACATGGTATATAGGAGGGGTCAGTGGGAGGAAAAGGAAGGAGGAAATGATGTAATTATATTATAAACTCCAAACATAAAGAGAATTTTTAAAATGAGGTTTAAAAAAAATTACCAGAACAGAAAGCAAAGTGCTTCTAAGTACTGCCATCACCAATATTCCTATGAACAAACTGAAAGAAAAGGTCTCCAATCATTCATTCTCTATAAACCGACTCACAGTTTCAGGTATAGCCTGTTCCACCCTGAGACACCTGTTTTCTCAGGCACCAATAATATAGCTGCCATCTTTATAGTACACACTTTGTTCAGTCAAGGGCTTTCAGTAAGTGTTAAAAGAAGCAAGAGATTTAACCACACTGTGCAAAGGGGAAAAAGTTGCTACAGAATGGCCAGTGGCCAGACAGTAAAAGAAAAGGTGCCCCTGGGGGGTGATGGCCCATCCCTGTAATTTGTGAAACTGAGGCAAGATTCTGAGTTTGAAGCCAATTTGATTTACATAGACATTGTCTCAAAAAATAAAACGAACTGCAGCCCCCCAGTTCCACCCGCCCCAAGAAAGAAACAAACCAAACTCTCGGAAATAACACATATTTGCCAATGTGACTGAGGGCAACAGATTTTGCTTATTTAAAATAAATGTATTTTTCTAGCTCAACCTAAGGATTTTACCAATTCTATGCGGAACTTCCAGTAGGAAATGCTAGTCAAAGCCAAGAAGATTCAAGGTCCAAGTCTGTCACAATCTTCTGTAATCTTGAGCAAGCAAGTCTTAATGGCCTCCTTTGGGTCCACGTTTATTTACTCAATTTATAACCGACTTAGGAAACCTGTACCCTGATGATGAGTATTACAAACTACAACTACAGTGCTTAAAAAGTACTTACAAAAAACAACAACAACAAAAACAAAAAAACAAACAAACAAAAAAAAAACTGACCTCCCCGTAGAGCAGGGTGCCTGAAGAAAAAATAGAAAGAGAAATCTGAATTCGGATAGTTATTCGACACAACCAACAACCGTAGAGAATCTGTTACATGTCTGGCACTGGGCGGGGGGCTTGCTCGTTTCTTTTCTCCAAAGACGCGGAAGCGTTCTATTATCAATAACACTTCCATTTTCCAAACCCTGAAACCGAACCTCCGTGAGGGCCGAAGCGGCTTGTCTAAAACAAGGCAGCAAGAGAGGTCAAACTCAGTAATCACAGCAAGGTGTCAAGCTCGTAACCGTGGGCGAGTCTGTCTCCTAGCTTTGTCGCGGACTAGTAGTCATCTGAGTTTGGACAAGCCGTGCCTGTCCCCGTTGGGCCTCAGTTTCTCTACGCGTTCAGGAAAGAAATGCCCTGACGACTGAAGGTGGCTTCCGGGTCCTAGTACCACGGGTTCCCGGGGGCGGGGAAGGACTGGGGACCGGGCCCCGAAGGCAGCCAGGACCGGCTCGGTGCCCTGAGCAGCGCGCCCAGCGAGGCCGCCCGTCGCAAAGGGGCGCCGTGCACCCAACAGGCGCTCGCTGAGGTGCAGCGACGCGACCCGCGCGGCCAGCCCGCCCCGAGCCCCGCGGAGTTACCCGTCCATTACATCCAGGTGCAGGTAGTCGGCCCCCGAGTCCAGCATGCGCAGGCACTCGGCCCCCAGGTTGGCCAGGTCGCTGTTGAGGATGGACGGGCCGATCTTGCAGCCCGACGCCATGGTGCCGGTTCCCTAGAGCGAGTGAGCCCACGAGAGCCCGGGCCAGCCAAGACTTCGTTCCGATTGGGCGCGCCGCGCTGGCTCCGCCCCCCTCCGCTCCGCACTCTCTTCCGGACTCTGCCGGAAGCATCTGCCCTGCGGCGAGGAAGTCCCGCCTCCTCCTGGGGGCGGGGCTGTCAGCTGGCTCGCTAGGAGCCCATCCAGAAGCTGACCTCCTGCCTGCTGCCTTGGGTTTTGCCTGCACCTCTGTCATCTCAGCAGAATAGCCTCTCTTCCCTTTGTAAGGAAAAATAGTTTAGTGAGCATGGTGCAAGGAGGCAACGGGCCGACCAGCTAGACTACCTCCTACAATGCAGGAATTTGTTTTGAACATGTATTTTTTTTCTTTACTATTTCATATGTGTATACTTTATACTGTGATTATAGTCCCCGCCACACGCACTTACTCCCCTTCACTTCCTGCTGACCCTTTTCTTCTTCCGGATTAAACCCTCTCCTACTTAAATATCTCTGTGTGTCTGTAGGTTTTGTGCAGATAGCCACAGGTGCTTTGCACTACTAATTGCAACAGCCCTGTTATACCCACTGGACAGCATTCCATAGCGCTTCCCGCCACCCTCCAGTTCTTACAGTCTTTTGGTCCTCTCTTCTGTGTTGCTCCCTAGTCAAGGTTCTGAGAGTAGGTGACTGCTGAGTACTCAGTATAGGAGTGTCTTGATCTTCTTTGGTCCTCTTTCCTCTGCAGTAGATGGATTTGATACAGTTGTTTATTGTTCAGCCATAAATCTTGAAATGGGTAGGTATCCTAATGTCAAATTAGTCCAGAATCTGGGTCAGGAAGAAAATGCAAAGCTATGTGAAGACAAACATGAATTAAACAAGAGAATTTCCTAAAGGAAAAGGATAGGGCACCTCATAATTTTTTTCAAAATGTAGCTGGTGGTAATTTTGATGCCATGGTTTCTGTGGCAGAGGACAATGAAGTCTTTAATGTTTTGACTTGGACTACCAGTCATAATCTGGGCAGTGAAGTCAAATTGGCTACCTGTCTTCCATATCTGCATTCTGCTTTATTTGGAAAGATGGGGGATTGGAAGTGTTTGTAGGTGGATATCAATGGTATACAGAAGTGGAGGGACTGATGGGTGACTTTAGGCCAGGCGTAGAGTGCAGGTATGGAGAACAAGAGATGAACAAAGAAGCCACACTCCAAGTCTTCAAAAATGAACCTGAATGAGTTAACCCATTCCCAAAGGAGAGAAATGAAATTGGAGCACATTAAATACTTTTAGATTAATTTTATTATATGTGCATATTC
This sequence comes from Phodopus roborovskii, assembly GCF_943737965.1. Classification (NCBI taxonomy): domain Eukaryota; kingdom Metazoa; phylum Chordata; class Mammalia; order Rodentia; family Cricetidae; genus Phodopus; species Phodopus roborovskii. The sequence goes on along the minus strand of NW_026126460.1, from coordinate 13,458,801 downwards.
AAACACAGAAGTCAATAGCTTTCATAAATATCTTTCATAAACATCTCAGTATTTATTCATATGCATTTTTCCATGCTCTTTGGTCATTCAGTATTCATAACAGACTTTATAGTCATCTAAGGGAAGCTGGCTGTGTAGTCAATCCTTTGTTTTTTACCTACAAAATGGCTAATAAAGGACTTTAATCCCATGATCACAGTGACTATTAAAAATATCATGGAGGTACGTAGATTTATGATCCTAAATGATCCTTAAATAATATGAGTAAATTTATCATAAATTTTTCCAAATACATTCTGCCCTCTACTTGTGTTTATTCTCCTGAGTGTCAGGTCAAAGTCTGCTTCTGAGATGCTGCAGTTGAGACCCATGAAAGCAAAGGAGGAGGCGGGGTATTTTACTCACTGCCAAGACACAAGGCCATGGATTGGAACTGTGAGGTCACCGAGCAACAGTAGGACTCAGTGTGACAGCAGCAAATTCTGGAGAGTTCTCTGGCAAAGTGTCTCGTGTAACCCAAGGAAGGTATTTAATTCATGTTTTGGACTATAATTCTATAACCCTTTCTTCCCTACAGATCTCTACACATACATGATTATTTCCTTGGAAACTCTAGGATGTGGGCAGCAAAGTGAAGAAAGTTCTTCACTGACTAAAAGAACAGATGCTAAAAGAGAAATGCCATCTTGTCTCCTTACTCTTGGGGGCTCAACATAACAAACCAATGGTTGTCCCCATCACTGCTGTGTGCCCAGTTGTGCCCTTTCACACTGTAGTTCTTAGTGGCTTATTCCAAGGCACTCAGTAACTCACTGTCCTTGTCAGAAGAATCAAGTAATTTAATAGAATTACAGAAAGCAGCGAATGCTGAAAATGAAAATAAAATAATTGTTCTATAAAATTCTGCATCCAGGATTTAAGCTGCTTTAATCTGAATAGTATAAATCTGTACCCACTATCATGGATGATATATTTTTATTTCAAGGTCTCTATAAAATTACTTTCCAGAGGACCAATCTTAATTGAATATAATTTTTTTAATACCTAGTGAAAGTGGGTGCCTGCTTTATCCTTTCTCTGAATGAGATAAGTATGAAGAAGCATCATATATTAAGAAATAAATCTATTTTTACCAATATTATAATGATCATAAATGATAGTAAATTCTTAGTCACATTTTGAATATTACAAAAGATTGTCAATTAACTCAAACTTTTTTTTTCTTATCTTCCCTAACTGTTTTTCTTTAAGTTATTCCTTCAAAGTCTAGGTAACAGTATTCCTGAGAATACATCTTATGACAGTCTTATGCACATACATATAGATACTTTAGTCACCACACATAAACATTCAACACATTACATTCAACACGTTTAAGGACACCTTAAATGGAACAGATGCACACATCTGCAAAATTTCAGAAGTTCAAACACGAGAGAGAGCATTTCCACTCTGTTAGTCCCTATTTCTCAGAGTGGACAAGTCTCTTATTTTTTTTTAAAGGTAAAACATTACTTAGCTTATTGAAAAAATTTCTAATAAACTTCCATATATGACAGTGAAGGAGTCAGGTTAAAAGGCAGACAGACCAGTAAATCATTGCTCAAACAGCCCAACACATTTAAAATATATAAAGGTATTTAGAGTTATTGTTGAGTATTTAACAATTCATTGACTTCTGTGCTTCTTAACTATCTGACACAGTTATAGAGATTTTGCATCAAGAATTCCAACACTGGAACAAAGCACATGGACGCACATAACTCAGACACTTGTAATTACCAGACATAAGGCCTCTAATGCTAATTGAGCAGCATAGTTTGTAATAGGCAAAATACATCAGCTTAGAACCAGAAACCCACTTGTATGTTGGCTTCTGCACTTAGGAATGAACTCAGCATTAAGTATGAGTGATGTGAAGATGTCATAGCACATAAAAGAGGTCTGTTATCTCCTTGATTTCCAATACTTGTTCTTAGCCAAAAGGCCCGGGGGAGGGGGGTGATACCACCTTGATTTTTTTCAACTGGGGGATTTTAAATTTTACTCTAATTAATTTATAGATAATTTCATTCTCTTGGTGAATGGGGCTGTAGCCCCAAAATATATAACTTTGTAAGTCACAATATAAACAGTGCTTATTTAATAAAAATTTCTAACATAAATATCATTTTTCTTATGATTTGTTTGGTTTATAGGTCTCCTCTTTATATATACCTACATTTCATGGCCAACCTAGTCAACATTTGAGCATATAGAATATATTTAAACTCATCTCAACATAATCAAACTCTCTGTTTACCTTCTTCTTGAAGACTAAAACAGACACACACACACACACACACACACACACACACACACACACACACACACAAAACCATACCAATGTAGGTATGTATATATCTTTCAATGCTTAGTAGTTATGTAACAGTTCTCTAATGTAAACTGCTAAACTTTTGAAACCCCATTTATGAACTGTATGATGCCCAGCCCTTTAATAACCCACTAAGTACTGGCCTCACAAGCCTTCCACGTTTTATTTTATTTATTTATTTTTTTATTTTGAAGTAACTGCACTTCAAGTTAAAGCCCTATTTTTTGTGATATATACAAGCTGTCTGAGTCTATGAAGAAATTGATTACTCTGTATGTTTCCTCATTAACGGAGATCTCCTAAGGATCATAGAATATTTGACTACTAAGATAAAGTTCTTTTCCAATCTAGTTCTAACAACTTAACTTTAATGTATGAAAATATGCCCTCAGGGGCAGGCACAAGGACTGTGAGGGAAAGAAATTCCCTATCCCAATAGATCCAATCTAGACATGGATGTAGTCAGGGCTAGAAATAGGAATGCCATCTCTTTCAAGCAATGCTATTTACATTTAGCTTTTTATAGTTATATAGCTGTCTATGTTATTCAGAATCATCTGAGAATTTCTAGAGTATTCTGTCTAATGTGATTGGTATGAAATGGTCTGTGATATTAGAATTTTGATTTTTAGCATGCAGTGAAAATGAAAGTTAAAAAATAAATTTCTAAAAGTTCACGGCTCTAAAAAATAGCGTTTTGTTCTTTTCATTACTGACTACATTATTGACCAAAACAAAAATAACATCAGGGTTTGTAGTTTAGTTTCTCCAATCTAATTATTTTTCTTATTGGTTCTTATGGGAATTGCTATGCATATATAGCCACATAATGTAAAATTTTTTAAACTATAAAAATAAACATTTTCATGAGATGTATAATGTGAGTATCTTAAAAGACTGCATTGCTTTTAGAACATATTATTAGCATTCTTAGGAGGGGAGCAATAATATATATCTCGATTGACTGTAACAGTATGTATGTATACTCTGAGCTGCGGAAAGCAAGCTATACACAATGTGCAGAGAAATGGCTCTTTCCCCTGATTCGTCCCTGCTTTTATGGTTTGCACGTGACTAAAGACTTTTAACTATTGATTTGTAAGATCGTTATGACACATTAGGAGTTTAGGCAGCAAAATCTACTCAGACTTAACGCCACCCACTGGCCGTAAAGTGCTGTTTTGGGATTAATCCTTGTCATCAAAAGCCTTCTGTTAGCAGTCTTCTGTGCCCTGCTCCTCTGACACAGAGCTAAACATGAGACTCATCTAGTGCCGCGTCTTTCTGCCCTGGCTCAGGGGGTGTGAAAGTGAACTGAGTGGACAGCAGGGGGTTCTCCATGCCATTTTCCTCACTGATGTGAAGGACAGTGTCTCCATGCTGCAGGAGGCTGGATGTCTCGAGGCCAGTGAAGTCATCAGGGTCTGAGAGTTGAGTGGAGAGGGGGCTGTGTGCTGCAGCACCTTGGACTTCTGGGTCCTCCTTTTTTTCTCCTTCCTCAGCAAGAAGGGGTTCACTCTGTGACCAAAAGGATGATAACATCATGGGTAAGCAGGATGGGTACCAGAGAAGAACATAAAAACCGCCCTATAGCAGTTCTAACTGGGCAAGAACTCAAAGGTGAATCCAAGCTCTAGCCCCTGTCACAGGGAGGATCTACAAGGACCCTTCCAGCTTTCAAAGCATTGGTTTTTCTATCCTTTGGCATATAATTTTTTTAAGGGGGAAGGGGCCATGCTTATCTTATAGGCTGTAAAAATAAAGTGATATAAATGATCTTCTATAGTGCCTTTTAACTATTAAAACCCATGCAAACATGTATATGAATATTACCCTTTAGTTTTCTTTAGCTATCACATCAGAATGGTACTTATAGAAATATATTCACAAAAGCAAAATCAAAGAATACTAAAACAATAGGGACAAAGTTTTAAGTTGATCTTATCTTATAGGACACAGAAAACTATATGATGGCTTCATCTAAGCTAGTACCTTCATATATTTTAACTGAAAAATATTTAACTGTGCCTCACATTCCGTTGTCAGTGATTATTCCCACTGAAAAATATTTTCTTTTATATTTTCCACTAAGACATGTCTTGGCCCTTCTTATTTATAAATACATTATTGGCCAAACACTTTGTATAGATTTTCTTTTTCACAATGGTAAAAAAAAAAATAGTATCTCTTGGGCAATAATATGTCACAGAGCCATACTTAACTATCCACAAGAAGTGTGCATATCTAACTTGTTCCTGCAAATAAATATGCTGGGACCAGGCCTTGCCTGTCTCTGTAGTGCCCTCACCTGCTTGGGAGACACGCTATGAAGATCTGCAACAACAATGGCAGGAGAGGATGTGAGCACTGGTTTGTCAATTCCTTCTGGCTTCCTAGATGAGCCTGGGCTGCAGCCCTGTGGTTGGCCTGTGCCAGGAAGTATGTCTGTTGGGGCAGCTGTTGACTCTGGCTGAGCCTCAATGAAGGTCACAGATCGCTTCTGGTCAACTGTAAGTTAGAGGTGAACCAATAAGTAGGTGAGAAATTGACTGCTGATGCTTAATAATTGGCATTAACCAGTGGTTCTTCATAAAGGCATTGCTGCTTTGTAAGAAATGAGATCCTATATGGCCATTTTATGTATTTTGATTTTTTACGTACAATAGAATTGAAGAGAGAAAATCATTTTTTTTTTTTGTGAGAAGTTTTATTAGAAAAGGAAGGGGGAGGGGAAGGAAAGAGAAAACAGGTAGAAACACACAGAGAGCACAGAAGAGAAGAGGGAGACAAGGAAAGTCTGGTTTGTCCCAAGGGAATAGCAGGAAAGGGAAAGAAAATAATTTTTATATAAATGGCTTGAAATAAGATTTGCAAAGATTAACTTATAATAAACCTTCTAGTGATGAATTCTAGAACCCAAAAGCCCAAGAGTTATTCACTGCATCTTTGCCTGTAGTAAGAAGCAGAATGGTCTAGTTCCTGGATTGAGTAAAGAAAATACAACCTTTTCCATTCAAGTTTCAGAATATTAACAATTTACCTTGGATCATTTCACTTATCTAGGTTCACTGGGTTGGGGAAAGGTTGGAGAAGATGAAAAGAGAAAAAATAGTAGTGAAGTTTTCTGGGAAACTTATCATAAGACCTCTCCCAAAGTGAGGTTATTTGTATCATCCCACATTCAGCAGGCCTTCCAGGCCAAGCTGCCTACCATCACACAGTGGTGCGATCAGAAGGGACACATGGGGCCTCACTCACCAGATGGCTTTGTTTTAGGTTGAATGCTCCTGCGAGTGGTAGACAGTCGAGCCCCGTGGCGGTTTCTGGGTTCAGTTTGAGTCTTCTGCCTTGACAGGAGTGGGCGTCTTAGCTGAAGAAAACATAAAATAACCGGAAATAAAGGCCAACTGTCTGGGAGCAGATCCTGTACTCACGTGACCCTGACCTTGACTTTCCTACTTGTTCCTTCCTATAGCCTTGAACATTAATGGTCTTGAAATGCCAAATTTGAGAATTTCAGTATAGAAAACCAGAAATAATACTTAATACCTGACTTTTGCTCATCTAAAACTATAGTTAAACATCTCTCAACTCTCAGAGACATTTATTAAGAAACCAAGCCTCTAGCCAAACATCAGAGCCTTACTCAGACTTTTATTTAGAAAACAATGTCTGAGCCAGGAGTAGTGGCGTGTACCAGGAGGCTGAGGCAAGAGGTTTGGATGTGACACCAACTTGGACTATATAGTGAAACCGTGTATGAAGATTGAGAAATGAGAGGAGATGGAAGTGAGGGAGAGATGGAAGAAGGGGGCGGAGGCAGAGGTGAAAAGGTTGGGGGGGGTAATCTCACCCACTGAAATTTGTACACCTCCACCACTCCCAGGCTGGCTTCCAACTCTGTGTAACTCAGGCTGGCATTGAACTCACAGCCCTCCTCTCTCAACCTCCTAAGTTCTGGAAATGCAGGTACGCACCACAACACACAACTGAAAATATGATCTTCTAATTCAATATTAAATTAAATCTCTAACATCACAGTGAGAAAGGACGGGTCTCTGACTCCGCAAAAGCAGGTATTTGGTTAACACTTTAACAGTCAGTGCAAGCACTATCAGTGAGGTTGGCTAGGAAAGAAACTTCCAAAAGGAGAACAATTAGATCTATAGGCCGACTTCCTTTATCAAGGAATCAGCTTTGCACAACAAAAGATTCATATATGAAATAGAAGCCTCTTGTGCTCAGCTTGCCCAAGCATTTACCCAGACTTTAAGGTTGCTGTGCAGAGCTTATTTCAGGCAAGAAGGCTGGGTGTGATCTTAACCACAGGCATTAGCAAGCAAGTGGATCTTCTCTCTTACAGGGTGACTCTTAGCATCTCAGAGTCTACTTACCTGCCTCAGGCCCCTTTTCCTCCCCAGTGGCTGCTGCAGGAGGAGGTTCTGCTGGCCAGGTTCACTCTGTACACTTGCCACCCTGCTGAGCATCAACAGCATTAGTCTACCGTGAGGACGGTGCAGAAGACCATTCTCTGGTGGGTGTTAGCCAAAATCACTTATATGGAACAGTCACTTCAAAGATACCATTATCTTTGAAGGATAATTGGGAAAGAGTCTCTGGGGCATGGGGTTTTCAAAGGCTTGGAAAGAAGGACAAGGCCTTGTAGCCCCAAGCTGTCAAAATTGAGATTCTGATTTCAGTCACTGATGCTGTATCTATCATTCAGCAGGACGGTGTTGGTTCGATCACAACCCTGGTTTGGAAGCCATCAAAAGGCTTAACATATTCTAATCTCAATTTTTTCCAAGGGGAATGGAAACGCTGGCAACAAATACACACAAACAACTCTGTCACATGGATGGGAACACCTGTTTTAAAACTTCCAATTTAAATGAAAAGAAGATGGACAAATATTGAACACATCAGACACAGAATCCATTTGGGTGAAGGGACACATTCAACACATGTTTGCAGCCTGACATCTATGACAGCTGAGCAAATCATCACATGGGTAGAAAATTTAAATATATTTGGAAACTTAGATTTAAAAGGCTGTCAAAGTGAACTGACAGTACAGCTCAATTAGCTGCACTCAAGCGGACCATGCAGTTGATAAAAGGGACAGTCTTCTCCCCCCAAATTACTGTGTATGTGTGTCTCATAAGCAAAAATGACTACTGACAGGGTCTGCTCCTTCAGTGTTGGTGAAGCTGAACATACTGAAATGGTTCTTTTTCATTCTCCATGCATGGATCATAGCTATCTACAATGGGAGAGAGAATGAAAAGAGAAACACACTGTGCCCCATATGGTATTTTAATTCTGTGATTGATGTCAATATGATTAATTGGTTTATGGTTAAATGAGGTCTTTGCCTTTGCAAAAAGGAGAGTCATCTACAGATATCGTTAGGGTAAAACATCCCACAGAGCAACCCAGTCAGCAATTGTCCAGGAAAAAAATAGAGGATGATTATATCTACACATTCCTGTCTGTTTGTGTGTGTTTTTAGTGTGCTACATAAACACCTCACTGCACTTTTGGTCAAAGAAATTAGTGGCAAGATGAACATTCCGATGCTTCCCATGTACTAATAACAGGCTAATAATCACAGTTGGTACAGTCAAAACTGTCAGTTAAAGTCCAACTCATATTCTTACAAGAAGAAAAAAAGCAATGACTCACTAAGATGTCAAATTTTCTATGAAATAGGGATATGTTCCATCATCTGATGTTTGCAATGAAAATTCTACAAAGAATACCAAAAAAAAAAAAGAGGTGTTGAACACTTCTTTTCTTCCCCACATCAAGATCACCAGATTGATGTATGTTCTCTTTATATGACTTTGTAGTGTGTGTGAAAGACTCTATGCTAAAGGAATAGCACAGCACACTTTGATCACCAATCCAGACTATATTGCTGGCATGTCTGAAATGACATCTCCTTATCAATTTTAACATGTGTCTGTTAAGCTGGAAAGCATATATATGCACACAAGTAGTAACACATCTCTCCCAATACCAAGCAAAGCTACCATTGGAATGGATTCTTCATTGACATCTAGATGTCACCTCAGTTCCCTTGGCCATAAAGGGAGGTCGATACTTACCAACTACCTCCCATTAAGGTAGAGAAAAGAAGTTAGTTGATATGAAATGGTTTGTGTATGAAAAATGACAAATATATAGCATGCTTTCTTGTTTTACATTTGTTGTCTGCAACGACATTGCTTCTAGGATACTAAAAGGAAGTAGGTAAGACATTTTGAAAATAATGGGACAGAGAAAATGAATACGAGGCAGTCCTCTCATTTTTACTTAGTAATCTGAGATCGTGAGAAAAAAAATGGTGCAAGAAAATAAAAATATACATTACTTGGAGAGTTAAATGTCACAACATAACAGTAATTTCATGATGGTTACTGTAGGGGAAGATCATGAATATCAACATTTCTCTATGGACAGAGAGGCTTATAGCTGGAAAAAAATCTATCATGTGTCTTTAGTAATCAGCTGTTTTATGTAAATAAATATAGGGATGCATGCACCAAAAATGAAATTATAGAACATCTTCTGGGAACACATCCCAGGCAATAAATTACACTTGCCCTAGAAATATGATGTTGAAATTTCTATTTGCCTCATCAATGAATTAAGCTAACAATGAATGTAATGTAGACAAAATTTTTATATCTTAGAGTTTATCTCAAACTGGTACTAAACATAAGAATTAGCTTCAACTTAGCTTCAAATTAGCCACAATGGGGAGAAAGTCAAGTTCTTTGTGCTAAGAACCTATCTGTACTATGTTCTGCTTTCTATTTTAAGTTTTTGAAGCAGTCTCATCAAGAGTCTTGATAGACCACAAATGTAATAATCAAAAATATTTTTCTCATCAAGGAGCTACTAAATTTTATTAGATAGTCTCAAATTTTAAAAGTGTACTTCAGTTGGCAAGTAAATCCTTCTGAATAACGGAAATACCTATTTCATGTACAACACTTATGAAATAACTTATCAGATACTAAAACCTTGATGTTATGTGGAACACTAGTTTCTTGGAAGCATTCATTTTAAGAAGGACAGGTGGTTTTATTGTGTTAACTGAACAGGGTGAAACAATAAGTATAAAAACTAGAAAAAAATACTTTCCAAATTTTCCAAATTTAAAATAACATCTTGCAACATAAGTAAATAACCTTTCACTATAGAGGGTCATGGTCTCAGTGTGTTACCCCCGCTGGCCTGGAATGTGCCATGCTCCTGTTGCAGCCTTCTCATATGCTAGGGCTCTATGACAGACCTGTGTTGGCATGTCTCTCCTTCCCTCATGTTTCTGATTCCTATCATTTGGCAAATGATAGTAAGATCCAGATTTTAGGGAAGAAAATTCAAACAGGCACGGCAGAATTGGTGTGATTCAAACTGTCTTCGAAAACTATCTCCTATTTATAATACAAGGAAGCAATTCATAAGCTAGGGGAATTTGGGCAATGTTAGGAAAATGAGTCTGTTAAGATTACCTCCTTTATTGTTCAGTATAATGGCCTGAACTGAAGCATATATGTATGTGTATATTCCCTATTCTATGCCTGACAGTATTTCTTTAAATAAGGACTATGTAAACGAAGAGCCATTCAGTAATGTAAGGATAATTTGTGTCACTTAAATTGTAGAAAATAAACTATGTATTGCAGTATATCATATATTACATAAATAAAAAGTTAAGCAGACATTGCTTCTTTCTATAGTTCTGGCTTCAGCTTTAATCTAGAAGTGGGATTTAATACATGCAGCAGTGATTGCCTTGCAGTGGGAACTCATGAAGTCATCACTAAAGGAGCAGCATGGACACAGCAGGGAAGCAGCAAACAGAAGACTAAAGCTTGCTCCTCCCTTTCACAAAACCATCATTGTTTAAGTGTATTTAGCCTTCACAGCACCCAAGACAATATATTTTAAGTGCTAAAGAAAGACTAGAGTTTCAGATCAGATTGTAAGGAATAACTCAATTTTAGACATCATCTGAGAGCCAACGTAGCAATGGAAAAGAACACAATGTGTGTCGTAGTACCCAACATCTGGGCCATTCCTTCTCAGTTGTGCTTAAGGCAGGTGGGATCTTTCTTGTATTTTAAGAGTGCATGGCAAATTTTCATGCTTAGAGGCTATGCAAGAGCAAAAGATGGGCACTACCACACAGGTTATTGTTATCTAACCTAGACTACAGCCTTGTTCAAACTTGGACTATATTCTTAATTTTCACTTTTCCAAGAATAAAATGCCATGATAATTTCTTTTTAAATTAAGAATTCACTGCGGACTCCTGTTTTTTTTTTTTTTAATACCCTAGCATGTCTAAACAAAATCTGGTTCTCAAATAGAAACATCTAGCCTTAAGGACTTAAAAACTTCTCTCGATCTCTATTATTCCAGCGGGAAACTATGCCCATATATGTATATACAAGTGTTTGAGGAATCTCTACAATGAATTTTTATACCTCTCAGAGCAGCACTCTCCAAAGAAGAAAAGTCTTCCATGGGATTCTGATTTAGCTTATTAATTTCTGATGGAAGTTTTGAGAAATGGAACCAGACAAAAAACAAGGTTTCTGATAGGAAAGTCGAGCTGATTCTTTAAAAGAAATGTATTAGTGCAATTTAGTAAAGGTCTTAGGAATTTCTAATTATACATTTTTTTTTCAGAACCCAACAACCTTATCTGCTTATCATGATCTCTTCCTCATTCAACCTACTCAGTCCAACTTGCTTCTTTTGTCTAAAACAAGTGGCCTGGCAGAAGCAAAGTTCTATAAAAGTTAAGCAAAGATTGGTGTGTGTGTGTGTGTGTGTGTGTGTGTGTGTGTGTGTGTGTGTGTGTGTGTGTGTCAGGGTTTACTGGTTTCCTTTCACAATGCTTCTTGGTAAGCTTGGGTCAGCTTCTCTTCAGGTTAACTTTGAGTGTACTTCAGATCCTAAGTTCAAGTGTATATTAAATGTAATTCACATGGTTATTGCCTTTCTATTTTGGGATTTTAAAGAATGTGCATATAGAATTCTGTGCTAGGAAAGAAGAAAGCCTGCAAACAAAATATATAAAAACATGCCATTTTATAAATCCCCTTTTTAATAAATGCCCATACTTCCTCTCCTCCAAAGAGAACTTGCTGACACGATGACATTCAAGAGATACAGCTTGCAGCATATGGCAAAGGTGGATGTGCACGAGTGGTTGGTGGGAAGCCTTCACATTAATAAGAATCCAAAGCAAATTGTTCATCTTTCCTTTTCTTAATGACCACAGCTGGGCCTGGTGACTAACACCGAGGTCCAAAGGAAAATAGTGCCAGCAACAACAACAACAGATCAACAGCAGCTGATTTAAGACGGTCATCAAAGTGCTAATAGGATCAATTCACCTGGAGATGAAGTGTCTGACTCTTGGTACCTAGCTCAAACACTGAGTTTCCTCCTTTTGCACTGGACCCACACAGAAGGAGTTAATTCAACTAACTCCAGTCATTTGAATCCCGAGCTCGCCAAGTCCTTCAGAAATTTAATAAAAATAAACTCTGCCGCTGTCTCCTCTCATGCACATTGTGCTGGGTCTTCAGTTAGCAGTAGAGTCTGGACTAAGCTCTCAGCACAAAGTCATCTAAATTGGAGCCTAATACTTTCTACCCTCCATCAGTCACTGATCCTACCTTCTGAAATTAAGGTTTCCCCATTCCATATGCAATTTTAAGCTTTAAACAATTCCATCCTTGAAGGTACAAAAGCCCTGCTAGACTTTGTCAAAAGTTCTGCAGACACCATGACCAGCTAGGGGAAACTTTCTCCAGGACTGTGTTTCTCAACCTTCCTGCCCTACAGCTCCAGTTGACTATGGTTGCCCTAGGCAGCACTCCCACATTTACCAGTAAGAGAGTACTCCGTCCAAGCAAGGGCTCGCAAACACAAATGAATGGTATGAATTATGGATCCAGTAAAAAAAAAAAAATAGACCCGATGATGGACTAAATTTCCCATTTTCAGTTGAGGAAGAAAATGTGAAATCCGAACAAGGTGAGAAGAGAACAAAAGACAGCCTTTCACAGGAACGGCCTCTCAACATTTCCTCATCTTTGTAACAAAGCAATAAACATTGGGGTATTGTACTCACTATGAAATGCAGCCCTGGGAGTACTTTCTCTTGAGATGGGACAAAGACACTCTAAAGATGAACAAGAAGCATTGCCCCTAATGAGGATTAGTTGAGAGGTGTAAATCAACAGCACAAGATTAGGAATGTTTGACGTGATTCATCTGAGTGTTAAAGGTGCAGTACCCATTTCTGAAGGCTTAAAGTCTCTAGGTATTCTATGGTTTCTGTTGTATGACTTCTCTTATTACTTACCAAGAAAAGTTTGCAATGGATTTTTCATGGCAAGCTTTTGAGTCATCTTTTTGCTAGAACCAGTATTCTTGATACGTGTTTGAATAAACTACAATAATGGCATGCCAAACAGCATGCATCAATGAGAAGCAATCCCACAAATTTCAGTGACATTGCGATTCTCACAGCATCACTATTTGCTTACCATCTGTGGTATTATGACTTGATTGAGTACCTGGGCTCCCGAGAGGGAGTTTTACTAAAAAGACCTGCCCCAAAGTAATTCTCACAGAATATCACTGTGGAAATGAATGATTAGACGTGAGAAATTTAGCATTTTGTATAACAAACTTTGGGGAAGGTACTGGGTATGGGATCCAGGGTCTAGCACACATTAAGCGTATGTTCCTTCCACTGAACTACATCCCTAGTCCTTGGTATATCAGACATTTTTAGACATTCATTAGACATGTCCCATAGCAAATTCTGCAAGTTTTTTCTTAATTGATATATATATTTTAGACTATTTGTGTTTGCTCTCTGGAGCTGTCTGTAAAGAAGGAGGGTCTGCTACACCTTTGACTCCAGGCTCGTGTGTTCATGAACAACAAAGGGCAAGGGATGGAAATAGATACCAAGACGGGCAAGAGAAGACGGAGGAGACAGAGTGACGGAGGTGACAGGGAACAGCTAGTTTCCCAGCACAGACACCAATAGACAGGTAGCTTTGACACTGTACCTAGAGAGGCTGCCCTCAGCGGCCAGGCCCTGGGAGTCATCGAGGACATTAGGTTCACTGCAGGAGGGGTAGGGAGATGAAGCATTTAGGGAAAGAAAATGCAGAAAGAAAAAATAAAAAGAGGAAAAAAGAAAAGGGAAAGGGGGGAAAAAGCATGCAATTTTCTGTTTCCAAGAACTGAAAATAAATTTAATAGAACAAGGAAGGAAAAGGAGACAGTCAACCATTTCACCTTGTGCTGGGTTTGTCAAGACATAGGACCATAGGACTCAATGCCATGGGGGAAGGAAGACCAGATGGGTACGACTCTCAGAGGAGTGGTCTGTTTATTGGTCAAGAGTTAAAATGAGCTCCAAATGGACACATGAGCTCTGAAATGTATTGCAGAGTAGATACATAGAAGATGAATCTATGAATTCTTTGGTAGCCATTTGGCTAGCTAGTTGTTTTTTAACATGTCATATGGACACAGAATTTCAATGATTAGACCCCATATTTTCTTGTACATCCTAACATTACCACATGGAAACCACTTACCATGAATGGCCACAATCAAAGTCTGGAAACTGATGCCATTAAGAAAAGCAAAGAAAGAGCCCAACTTCCCCTGCTAATTTTGCAATGAATATCAACACACAAATGGAAGGTATCTTCAAAACATTACAAAAAACTCACATTGGCCTCTCTACACTCTCTAGTGACAGAAGCCTGTCATTTGGTGAATGAGTAATAGTTTATCCACTTATTTGGATGCAACTGAGTTGATATTTGTGAGTATAATTATTTTATCTACTTTCCCCTTAGGTCTAGCACTGAGCTAGGCAACCAGAAGGCATTCAATATGTATGTGTTAAATTGTATGTAATTAGGCATCTACAAAACTGAAGGGTATTACTGAAGATCTGAGTGCAAAACTCATCTCTGTCCCTAAGAAGAGGATCATTTTTTTTGGTAGTGGTCCTTTCTCCAGTTTTCCAAAATATAATCCAAGATCAAAATGATTAATTATAGTATCTTCTTTTTAACTTCTAGGATATGTTTATACTAGATAAAATTTCTCTGCAAATAAGTTGATCCATTATTATGCACCTGGAAAAGGAATTTAATAGCTCAAAAACCTCTCTAGTTAAAATGTATGTTACTCTAAATACAAACATAGTTAAAAACTAAGAATAAATGAGTAGCTACCAACATTAACTGCTTATGTTACTTTTTTGGGATGCATTACTTGACTCTTTGGTTACATATTTTATATATAAAATCTTTTTTCTCAAGGGGAAATTACCAAGTGTTAGGTTACATGAACTATTGATTGAGTGGTTTGGGTATAATATACTCCTCTAAACAAACCAGTTTAATTTGAACACAATCATATATCCCTTTTGACATCATTTTCTATGTGTGACTAGTATAACAGTGAGTCTAAGGCTATTAAAAACAGCACTGGCTAGGCATATAGCTCAGTGACATAGCATGCATAAAGCTGTATTGTAAAAATACAAAATAACACTAAAAATCAGGCAATGCTAATTCTTTGAACGAATAGAGTTCTTGAAATGAAAATATTAGTTGTTTTAAAATGTAGATTAACTCTTACATCAGATCATTTTTGTAATGTAATCTTATTTAAAATAGAATTCAAATATGAATATTTACTTAAATATGAATTTAAGTTTTAATCATGTAAACTATGTATTCTTGTTTTTCCCAAGTATAAAAAGTTTAAAAACTAAGAACCCCCAAATGTATTTTTAAAATTCCACTCTTACATGGCAGAGAACACCAAAGGAAATGCTTTAAATTGTTCAGTCATTGAGTCTTAGAGAGTTGATACAGAAGTTCCCCTTCAGATCATTTTATCCTTCAGCACATAGGTGGAAAATTGTGAACTGTATTTAGGTGCCCTGATCATGGTCCACACAGTGACTGAGGTATATTTTCTGTTTGATGAAGCATTCCTACATGCAATTGAACACTAACTGCAGAAGGTAAACTCCCACAGTATCAGGTAAACTGGTTTACTCTTGCCAAATAGTCATCTTGCCTGATGATACATCTGATATATAAGGATGGCACTCAATAAAAAATAATACTTGAACCTGAAGGTGGGGTTTCATTTTGAAGCCTGGCTCATAAATTTACAGCTATTACCCAAAGGAACATACTTAAAAGTGTTTTCTTGAACATTTTCTCCAGAAACACAATGCACACCTTCATCTCATTCTGTTTTTAAAGGATAATGTTAGTGTATTTTCTAAATTTCTTCTTTTTCCCCCAAGTGCAGATTATAAGACAGTCATAGGCCTTTACCTTTGGCTGGGTAACATGCCCACCTCAGCCTGAGGTGCAGACACGCTGGAGACATGGCTGGAGAACCGCCTCCTTCCGAGGGCACTCAGGAGACAAGCTTCCTGTTCACTTACCACACTGGGCATGCTCACAGAGTCATCTGAAAGTGCGAAGAGATTAATGTTACAAAACCATGATACCTATCAGAAAAGTGCATCCCCGGCTTAGATACAACCTCAGGGCTGTCTCTAAATCTAAACAACCATACACACCTTTGTAATATAATGAACTAACACCATAAATGAACCAATGATAATTCTTCATGTCTATATATTTCCCACCCCCATTAGAGAAGCCTTCACAAAAAACACATATAAATTTTTATTCACTTTTATAAGTATAAACCATTGTGTATCCACAATTTAAGATTTTATAAAAGCTAGACTGTACATAAATGTTTAAAGACTATTGTGGCAGTAGTTCAATTGGAAGTTGTTTTTTGAATAAGTCAGTTCCATTTCCTTGACATTAAAAATCTATTCTGTCCGTTTAATGATTTCTAACTTGTTGTGGGAAGCGATATTACAGATATTAGGAAAAAAAAATATTTGAAAGCTGTAACATCCTGAAGTGCTTAATTTAATCTAAATTTTAAATCTTAAAGAAGCCCCCTTCCCCTGCAGGAGCAGATATTAATGTACCCAAATCTATATGAAAGTTAGCTTTAGTGAGGTATTAGCATCAAATTAACCTCATGCTAAATGACCTAATACTATGTTACTAACCACATAAACTTCAATAAACAAATGGTGTTTGTGCAGATGTAAGCTACAATGGATACATATGATACTATTTAGAGTATTTTTTGTTTGTTTGTTTGTTTTCGAGACAGGGTTTCTCTGTATTGCTTTGGAACCTGTCCTGGAACTAGCTCTGTAGACCAGGCTGGCCTCGAACTCACAGAGACCCACTTGCCTCTGCCTCCTGAGTGCTGTATTTAGAATATTCTGAGTGATATATCTGATATACATTTCCAAATAAAATTATAAATATGAAAACTGTTATACAATGATTTGAACTGAGTCTTGACATATTGCCTAGTACATTTACAAAGAAGTTAAAATATGGGAAGCATGATAGAACACATTGAATTATTTCTGCAAAAGCCTTTTCTAATTCACATTGTCATTTGAACTCATATCTCTCAACATTTCCTTGGCATTTGTTTGCTCATTAGTCACGTGCTTTCTTCTACTAAGCCTTTTAAGTTCTATGTGTAAATGCCATCTTCTCTACAAGATTACTTCTAATATCATAGAAGACGAACAATATGTCTTTCTCATGTTTTGTTTACACCTGATAGATTTTAGTATGTGCTTCTATTATTGGAAGAACAGTTTCAGTTAAAACAGTTAATAATCTTGCTTTCATACACTTTTCCATATAAACTAATGCTCACCCACATCACAGCCACAATGCACCATTTATTGGCAGCCTTGATCTCTTTGAGATAATTGTGATACCTGAGAAAGATATTAGCAAAAGACTACGTTCCTTCTGATGCTCACCCTCACAACTATATGAGTGATGGATTCTTTTTAAATCTTCTCTACTTTTCTTCCATAAGTCCTTCCTACTATCCAGGCAAACTACTTAGTCACAGAGTTACCTGAGAATAAACTTAGCACCAAGAATCATAGGGGGCATCATTTCCCATCAAAAAAATAATGTTGCTGAATACTATTTCATACATTAAAGAAAATTAGAACTTATTTTATGTTTTGAACTAATATCAGGCCTTCCTGTTTATTTTAAATTGCTCATTTTTGATATTAGAATATAGTCAGTAGTAGAGCACTTGCCAGTGCCTTGTAGGTATGAAACCCCAAGTTCAGTCCCTAGCACCATCAATCCCTAGCTCTACCAAATAAAACAAGAAGCACCCTTTTGATAAAATATCAGGGACTCAGTGTGCTGGTGCATGATCAGGCCTGTAATTCCTGCCTTCAATGGTGGAGGCAGCAGATCAGATGTCAGGGTCATCCTCAGCAATGTAGGGGATGCAAGGAGAGGCTGGGATACACGAGACTCTGTCCCAAATAAAAATAAGTAAAGAAAAATTTAAAAAGCAAGATAAATATGAACCTTTATCTTGTAACTGATGGAACCAGATGCAGTGACCCACAGCCAAGCTCTGCTCTAAGCTGGAGTTCAGCTAAGAGAGGGAAGAGGGATCATATGAACAAGGGGGGGGTCAAGACCATGATGGAGGAAGCCACAGAGATAGCTGACCAGAGCTAGTTGGAGCTCACAGACTATGGAATGACACCAGGGGAACCTGCATGGGACAGAACTAGACCCTCTGAATGTGGGTGACAGTTATGTTACTTGATCTGTTGGTGCAGGGGTTGGCAGTAGCACCAGAACTTATCCCAGGTACGTTAACTGGCTTTTTGGAGCTCATTCCCTATGGTGAGATACTTTGCTCAGCCTTTATACAGGACAGAGGGGCTTGGTCCTGCCTCAGCTTGGTATGCCAGACTTTGTTGACTCCACAAGGAAGGCCTTACTCGCTCTGAGGAGTGGATGGGGTTGAAAGAGGGTGGTGGTGGGGCTGGAAAAGGAGATGGGGGGGGACTGGGATTGATATGTAAAATGAAAAATAATTTTTTAAAAATAATTAGAGCAAACTCCTCATCCTCTATTACACTGTGCTTTCTTCGTTAATATTTTGTAAGAATTCAGGCTGCAACTATGGAGATATGCCTATGAGCAGTGGCCAGGTGTTTGGTTATAAGTTGTGTGTAAATTAATCATCACCTTACATGAATAATCCCCAAACTAAATCTGGAAATATTGGTGAAAAGAATTTTGAGAAAGCACATATTTCTTTTCCATGTTATATAGCTAACTGTAGGGAGATACTAAAATGCTTTCATTCGTCTTAGTTAATTAAAATGCTAAGCTCCATTGCCATTTCCTCTACTTTATTTGGTTCAGAGAGGGGCCTTTTGTGAGTTTTGTTTGGTATAGAGGGGCTCTTACATTTTATTCTTATCTTTAAAGGTACAACTTTCAATAAGCATTGCATAAGAGCATCTTAAAAACACGAGTGGAAAATAACCAATGCAATTTAAGAAGCCCTTGCATGACAGACATTTAATGAAACCCAGAAGACTTTTGCTTTTAAACCCTATGCTGCTCAAGCACACATGCATTCTTTATTGATCTGCTATCTCTCTTTTTGCAACAGTACATCTTCCTCACATGCATTAGAGATTTCTGGGATAACTGCATTATGGGAGAGTCTCTAAACTCTTTAGGTTGCTTCTCCTCAATCATCCTGACAATTTTCTCCTGGCCGCCACAGACAGCTGGTATTTTCTGACAACCATGTGCACACTCTGCCCACTTTTCTTTGACAAATGGGACCTGGTAAGTGCTGGCCATTTCTCTAGCCAGGTTGCCCAGGAGAAAGGGGAATAAGTTATTTGCGTACGGTTTAAATGCAATTCCCAAGAAAAGATAAGTTACATATTTCCTGCTCTAAAGGTCCAAGGATATCAATTTCACTTTGAACCCTCCTTTAAAAAAGACTGACAAAGAGGGCAGACCTAAAAATGGCTGGCAGGGCAAACGTCCTCCCAGGCCCTTGCTAGCATGGCCAGGCAGGCTTGTAGATTGCCTAGCTTCTCACTTACTCTCCTCATCCTCCTCGTCAGTCCGACTCAGGGTGTCTTGAGAAGCCTGTTGGGATGGTTCGCTGTCCTGTTCCCAGACAGTGCCTGTGCCTGTGTTGGAGCGGGACATGGTGGCCAGGCTCAGGCGGTAGGCAGAGGTGGACGTGCCCACAGTACTGATGGATGTCTTTCCTTGGTAGGCTGGGGGTTGAGAGACCAAAGGAAATGGGTGGTAAGGTCATGATAAACAGAAATGTTTGCTTCAAAGTCCCCCCCCCCTCTCTCCCTTTTTCATTTTGGATAACTAATGTGTCCCAGACTAAGAAGTTTTAAGATGAAGTAGCACAAGAAATTGACAGGGGAGGGGTCAGTAATGGCCACTAGTATACCCCATAAATAGCTTCCTTATGGAGGCCTGAGGTCTCTACCAAAGGATAGGTTTTTGCAGGTTTTTCTCTTAGTGTGTTTATTGGCTAATAGGATACCAACTAATTTTGACTTCAGTTGCTGCTTCCAAAGCCTTGGTTTTTTTATTACTACAGCATGTGCATTGCCCACATAAGGATATTGGAATAATAAAGAAATTTATATCTTTTATATGAACCTAAAATGAAAATCAGGATACAATGCCAAAGAGCTCTCATTCTCCTTTTCTGGAGGCTGAAGCACTGGAAACTTCTCAGCTCTGTAGCAGATGATTTTATCAGACTAAGCAGAATGTGGAATGGCGATGTGCAGTTATCACCAATGTTGCAAACAACAGTAAATATTGGAGAAGGCAAAGCAAACCCCACTCTTTTACATGTGGGTAATGACTGCCCTCTAATGGCAGACAGTGATTTAATTTCCTCCTTCAGGAGCCTGCTGTTCTAAAATGGCCCACTCAGCCAGGAAGATCCAAGGAAAATCTTAAAAATACTTTGAAGTACCCTCTGCTTGTTAACTCTGCTTAGCTCTTCCCCATTCCAATTTGTAGAACTTTAAGAAGGTTTGGAATCCACAACAGAAACCTAGTGTAAAATTAACCTCACTGCTTTCACTTTCTCTGTGTATAAACTATCAAACCCTCTGCGTGTCAACTTCTTCCTTTAAACATTGGTCTTTGAGTGATACATTTTTTTCAGATACTTGAGTGGATTAGAGGAAATAACATCTGTGAAGCTATGACACATGCTCAATAAAGTGAACCCCTCTGTCAAAAAGGGAATGTAAGAATGTAAGTACCCTTTGCTTAAATATTAAAAAGAATATTTAAAAATATTTAGGAGAAGAATGTAACTTTGACTTTTGTTTTTATTGTTGGACATGGATTCTTGGTCAAATCTACTGGTTTGTCAAGATAGCTAAGTAGAAGTGAGCTGGTCACAGATTCCTTACAGGCTGTGAATACCCATCTATCATACTCAAGAGACACCCTCCACGCTTACCTGACCCACTGTGGACTGCCTCTTTCAGAATTTTCAGTTCACTATTGAACTCTGCAATGAGCGAGCTTTTACATAAAGGGCGAGGGATGAAGCGCCGCTCTAGCTGGTCAGCAATATGTTGCCGGGCAGTAAGTTCTTCATGGTTCTCGGCTGGTTGGGCCAGTAGCTAAAAGGAAGACATTGCATCCTCAGGTCAGGACCCCCGATTTCCCCATCTTTAAACCGGGCTAACTGTCATACCGACCCACTCCCTAGAGGAAGAAAAGAAGGAACTAGAGATGCCAACCCAATGTCCCTGTTAATGTCTCTGTCCCAAGAAACCGGGTTCATGAGAACAACAAAAGAATAGGTAAATACTGGCAATCACGGAGGGAAAAAGAAACCTCAACTGCTCCCTTTTGTGTGTTGTTTTTAATAGTAGATTTCAGATGATGTTACTGAAGTGGAAGAACATTCTCTGGAACATTCCACACGGCCAGTTTTTCTCCTTTCTTTAAAAGAACAGGGATGATGAATGGAGTGAGTGTAAGTTTGGCATACTTTAGTAGGTGAGGAGGTGCCTTGAGTGTGAAATACTCTCTGTATGCTTGCTTGGGGCTCCACCCTGATCAAACATGGTGTTGACACTCTGCTAACTGGCCGCAGCACGTATGCGCCCTGTCTACCGCCGCGCTGCCCTCACGACAGCCCCCCCCCCCATTCCCACCCTCAGCTCCCAGCACTCCTGCCTTAAGAGGAAACTGCAAGTTTACTGGCTTTTTGTTACAGGAGTCGTAGGCTCCACACCTTGCATTGGATGAAAGGGCGCAAGAGAACGAAGATGGGTATCCGGGTGCGCACGATGAAGTCAAGGAAGTCCCACAGGGCTAGGCCTCCCACCTTCCGTAGAGCCATCTCCTTCACCTGCAGACTCAGCCAGTACCACTGGCTTCCCAGCTGTCTCTCGAAGCAGACCAGAATAACCTTCAGGGCTTCATGGCAGGAAAAGAGAAAAGGATCTTGAGGGCTTGGGCTTCGGAAGAATCCTGCCCTAATCCACCACTTGTGTACACAGGAAAAGTTCTAGTTCATTAAACTCTATGGTTCTAGAAACAACATGCATTCCAGACATATATATGTAAAGGTATGTTGATGTGGATTAGGACACAATTTTATTAAGTGCATTGAAAATTCACATTTTGAAAAACAACAGTGGGGTAAGGTAGGTAGTGTACTGAACTAAAGAGGCAATAATAAGTGTGTATATTACTAATGCTTTATGGCCCATAGGCTTTGTCACAATGGCTTTATGCAATCATCAACATATTACTCACATCCCCAGCTAAAACATAATTTGAAAAAAAAAAAAAAAGGTACAATAGCCTGACCAAAGGAAAAAAAAAATAAAAACACCTTCATTAAAAAGGCAGAAAGTGAGCCGGGCAGTGGTGGTAAATGCCTTTAGTTCCAGCACTCCAGAAGACAGAGGCAGGCAGATCTCTGTGAGCTCAAGACTAACCTGGTCTACAAGAGCTACTTCCAGAACAGCCTCCAAAACAAACAAACAAACAAACAAACAAAAAAAAAAAACCAAAAAAAAAAATCAGAAAGTGGAATGGAATGAAAAAGTTTCTAAGTTTCTTCAAGTCTTTTATTCCTGGTCTTACATAAAGAGCTCCTTTCCCCCTCAATCTTCTGTGTTCCATGGCTTGACATATGCTTCCCTGCCCAACTGGATCTTGTTTGAGTATGATTTCTCATGCCTGGGGTAACTGAGTACCCATCAGGACGGGCCCTGTCTACACACTTTCTTTTCTTTTCTTTTCTTTTCTTTTCTTTTCTTTTCTTTCCTTTCCTTTCCTTTCTTTTCCTTTCCTTTCCTTTCCTTTCAGGCCTTAGTAAATGGTATCTTTCACATACACACCCCTCCAGAATTCTACTTAAACACCCCTTTTTCCCATACTCCAAACTCCAAGGACCTCTTTGATTCAGTGAGTTTGTGCTTGTCTCAAACTCTCCCATCAACATCTACTTCAGTAAACTGAAAAAAAAAAAAAAAAAATGTCAGCTGAGAATGCCCTCTTACGGAGTTCCCGTTGTCATGCTCCTTCTTCTTGGTGATGTCACTCCACGAGTGGTTATGTCTGTCCCCCTGGCCATCTACTTACAGGGACACTGAGTGGACCTCTATTACCCTATGGGAGGGCAACCCATAAAGCCAGGGATGAGGTAATAGGGAGGTAGGAGTGTAAATGAGGACAGGAATTGGAAGCTTGTAGGATGAGGGGACCGTCCTCACATGGTTAAAGATCAAGATAGAAATGTAAAGATACTGTCAGGGAAAGCTCGCTGAGGAAGTAATGTCCTGCAAAGCCACCATGTCCTACCAATCAGGGTGTTGACTGCTACCTCCAAGAGCTGTATTTACATAGATGACTGACCAGGGAGAAGCACAGTACCTACTGCCTCACAGCAGCTGCCAAATCCGAGTGATGCTGCTGTGAATCGGAAAGAGGCAATCTTTCCCATGGACTCCTTCCTCGTATACTCTAGACATCTTATGCAAACAACCAAATAATTCAGATATTGCATATATGAAAATACTCTTTGTCTTTTGAGATCTATTTACTGAAGTAAACCAGCCATACAAGAGTGTTTCTTGCTCAAAGTGGCTTCTTTAAATACCTTCTAAGCCCAAATAGATCGTAGTAAGTACATCCACCGGGAGCAAAAATGAGGAGGCAGGGAAAAGAGACCCACCTAAGTACGCTGCCTGGCTGGTGGACTCAGCCAGCCCTTCTTTGCGCAAGTCTTTGCCTGCATCCCCAGGGGTGGAGCAGTGGGCTGGGGAGCTCTCGAGCATGAAGTTCTTGCTCCTAGATGTGCTGATGATCCGAGGAGGCAGAAGCACATTAATGACAGTCTGCAGCAGGAGCTGTACCTCGGGCTGCTCCAGCCATGGGCTATCTGAAGTGCATTTTGGAAAAGGAAGGGGAAATCATAACAGTCACAAGGCAGACCTTCCATGTTATACACTGAGCAATGCAACTTCTTCCAGTTCCAAACCAGAACACCTAGAACCGTGGGTATTTCCCCTAATTACTGATTCTTCCACGGACAGCACAGCATCATCGGCACCTGAGGGTCGCCATAGCTGGCATCCAGGGGCTTGTGTTCCCGATCTGATCTCCTGCTTACCAGTTCATTCTCCATTTTTTTTGTTACATATTTAGAATGTACCCTGACCTAACACTTGAGATATGCTTTTCCTAAAAGAAAAGTCCCCTTAAAAGTATGTTGGATTAAAAAAGGTTAAAATGTTTCTTGGAAAAAAAAAAAAAAAAGAAGGAAGAGTAATGAAAACATATTGACAGTTGGCAGCTGCAGCATTTCTGCTAACCACAGTCACCTGTCAATTCTCAGAGTATTGGACTTGAACTAATTAATAGCTTTTTAACTGAGTCAATGTACTCTGCCCTTGGCTGTATAGAATTTTACATAGGTATTTCTTCTATAAAGGAGAACAGAGAAACTTTTGTCCCAGGTCAGCTGAACCAAATTAAACTCCTATTTCCCAAACCCCATTTAAACCATTTAAGTCCATTCCAATTGATGAGTTTCATGGGGAAAGGAAAAATAGAAACGACACCCTGATAGTTAGAAACACAACAACAATGATACGTTTTCTTTAGTTAAGTTAATCAGACCTTTGCTTCCAGATCCTACTGTGAGCACAAATGGGATGAGCAGATTTAAAAGCATCCCCTCCCTTCTCTCTTGATTGGTGAATGGGGAGATCACATGGCTTAAAGGGAAATCTTCTTTTAAAGCCTGTGCAGCAATAATAGAAAAAAAAAGATTAATTGACCACTGCACCCACTGTGTGCATTTGTTTCTACAGAGTGTGTTGGCGAAGGTGCCTCCCCGCTGGCTGCACCTGTAAACTACGAGTTCAAGTGTCTTCTTTGTGGCATATGAAGTCTGACCCACAATGATGCTTTATCACTGGCTTCACATAACAGAGCTACATTCCTAAAAAGACATTAATAGCTTAAGCAGTGAGTGAAGAAGTTTAATGTAAGGCCCACCTCATTTCCCCCGCTAATTTTCTCCATGTGTCTACCCAGGAAAATGAAGAAAGTAACAACATGGCACTTTCTCCATTTGGAGTTATTTAAAAGTTCTTTAACCCCTGCCTAGGCCTTCTTCAAGCCAGGAAGCAATGAAAGGGAGACATGAGTGATCTTTGGATGTTATCTTTTCCCTTGTGCACAGTACCCACCACTCTTCATATGCAATGTACATCTACCCATTCTCTGCATTGTAAGAAGCCTGGTTGCTAGACAATGGGTACAGTCAGCTATGCATTTATATCCAGTGTATTCCTTCCATTGATCATAACTGGGTGACACAGAGAAACAGTCAGGGGAATTGTTAATAAAGTGGGATACCTATATGTATGTTTAAAATAATATTCAACTCACAATCACTAAAGAAAATAAAGATATTCAAAGTCTGGTAATGACGTATGAAAGAATTCTATACTGTAATTCTTTCTGAAAATGATTTTAAACCAGACTTTGAATACTATTGCCTCTTTTGATTAACAATTGTGAGCTGATTACCTATAACCCATTGGTTTCCACACAGCTTAAAAATGACCACAGTGGTTCCTGTGGTTGTGCCACGACTAAATGACTCTGCTATTTTTGAGATCTCAAGAAGAATTACAGAAGCACAACTTAGGGCCATGCTCAGGGCTGAAGCTCCAAACCTATTAAAGGTTGGAGGTATTCACACTTCTGATTCACAGATTTTGCCCAGCCTTTGCAGAAAGAGAAAGAGAGAACAGCATGATGTGCTGCCTCCACCAGCAGCTTAATGAGCGTGACAAACAGGTAAGGCAGTCACACCTGTATCTGCAATGCTACAAGCCGGACAACAGCTGTGCTGAAGGGCAGAGGTGGTGAGAGATAAGGGCTGAGATGAAGAAGGGGTAATCCATCAGCAACACTGGAAGGTCCTACCACTCCCATCACCTGAAATACAAACAGAGCACATGACCAGCCTTTGACCATTGCAATTCCATGCAACTGTAGTAAAGGAGTCTCATTCACTAATAATAATATTAACGAATTGAAGGTTGGGCATGTTATTTTCAGTCTTTTTCTTTCTCTATGGCCTCTAAGGCATGTAATGTCTGGAGTCAGATCCATCATTATACTAGATTCAGCCAAGGTTTTGTAGAATGTTGTTCATAGCTAACTATGTAGGTAATGAGAGATGAACTAAAATGACTATTCTAATTGGGAGACTGGACACTTACTTGAGGGTTCAAAGGGGTGCAGTCAACATTCTTTGATGGAGCGAAATACTGACAACAATGATGATGACATTCCAATGACAGACTTGTTGCCCAACTAGTTAAGCAGCAGATCCTACAGGATGATACGCTCTAACATGGTTTTCACACATTGTACAAAACCTCGTCAGGACCCGACTCTAGATATTACGAAAATGGTGAAAATAATTTTTCTAGACTGGCCAACTCATGGCGTTATTTGCCCCACACCCCCCAAAAAAAGGAAAAGAAAGGCTTCTTAGTATTTTAAGTTTCCCTCCCAAGACTATCTCAACTTCTAGCCAATTAATTGTGCAGACTCCAGCACCCCACTCTCCAACTGGCGGCCCTCAACTCTCAACGCAACTTGGAGGTGATTGTCAAAGTAGTCCATGGGAAGCAGCATTCCGACATCCCGCCTGGGCAGGGATGGGCCCCTGGATCTCCCATGGACCACCTTGAAATGTACCTCACTGTTTTCAGTCTCACCCGAGCCATCTGTTTGCATGGGTTAAGTAAGGGGCACAAAGTGGTTGACCTGTAAATCTTCAGTTTAGAGAAATCAATAGCAGAGTTAAACTGTGCAAAGTTTTGTAAGATTGCCGCTTGGCTACTCACCAGATTGACACAGACATTGATCAGTGACCTAAGGTGAGGCAGGAAGGATATGATTGGCTGCCTCTGAAGTGTCAAACAAACCCCTTCAATCAAACTGCTGGCAGGCTCCCACTCAACCTGTCGCCTGCAATACAATATAGGAGCCATTAGCACCCTGGCTCCCTTCTGGAGACAGGCTGAAACTAGTGAACGAGACAGTGATCCTGGCATCAACTAAGACAGGACTTGTGCTGAGACAACAGAGTGCTTCCCACGGGATGACGTTTACCCACGTTGTTCCAAAAGTACAGAGCACACTGGGAGGGGAAGAAGGTATTGAAAACGCAGCAGAGGCACACGCTTGCCCAACCGACTAATGAGACAAAATCTATTGAAGAAAAAACAGAGATGATGAATGGGTCACATTTTAAGGTCCCTGATGACATCTTTGAGAGGGGACCTATACTATCATTTCAGGAGATATGAGAAATCTTCCAACAGAACAAATATGCCCCCAGCTGCAGTTCTGAAATCTATTTATCAGACTATACTCGATACAGTCAACTTTCATACAAGGCTACTGGTGGAATTTATATGGCTTAAATCTTGTCAAAAAGATAAAATTTGAGGGAAACAGTCTAAAAATTCTCCTTGCCTCCTAGGAAATGATGTCTTGGATTATTTTCCATGGTAGTACGGATGGCAGACCACGCAATCCAATCAGAATAACACAGTACTTTTCTGTCTTAAAAATGAATCTGTTGTGTGACTGTCCCCGTCCCCATGATTGCAAAATAAGTGGCAGGCTGGGCTTTTCTGATTTGGAAATTATTTCTAAGCCTATATTTCCTATGGGACTGCAGTCTGTACAATGAAAGAATGGAGATGTATCACAAATGAGGAAAACTGACACCCCAGATGCCAGAAGTACCCAGGAAATTCACAGGTTGGCTTCAGACAATACTTTGTATGCTGAACTGAGGTCACACAAAAGGGTTAAAGACAAATCAACTCTATAGTATGTCGTGTATTCCAGGAAAATTTCCCATAGTTAACCAAATCTGTGAATGAATCCAAAATTTGGGGAGGTGTTATCATTTATAATAGTCTTAACTGTATGATAAGTGAGCCACTTTATGGTTATGTTTAACATCTTTAGATGGCAAACTACTTAAGAAAAATAATTTATCTTGACACACACTCATAAGGCATTTACAAATCTTTGATCAGCCATTTACCAGCAGATGTGAATGCTCTACTGGGACCTCTAAAGAAACAGTGCTTAAGTACAGGCATCTCCATGCTCCTGAGATAAATGGCATGGATGTAATGTCTTGGCATTCATCACCATGGTACCAAAGGTTATAAGAAGCAGTACTTAGGCAGTAGCCTGATATTACCCAATTTCGTTCTTCTGTACTCATGGGCATAAGCATGCACAGTGCTGGCTAATGGCTGTAAAACTTCTGACAAACTGAACCTTAAGTAGCACAGTCTGAGGCAAAGTTGCTTTGATTTTGAGTTTAGTTTTAAAGGATAGAAAAATCTCTCTCATTTATCCAAATTTGAAATTTTCGTTTAGTGGGTTTGTGAATTATACCATCTGTTTACCATGACTATAGTTTCCAAACTTGGTTCACATTTCCAGAAAGGCTAGTACAGAGGCATCTGCTCATTGGAAGGGGATGAATGGATATTTCTAAGGCCACCAAGAAGTTGCCAGGCTATAATTGTATTCATTTAAAAATCCATTGACTAAGGTGAACATTAAGGCTTGGTGTTGGTTCTATGACTCTTTTTAGTTACAGTTTGACTGGTAATTATAGAACTTGGAATTTTTATATTAAATGTAGTGCTTCTTGCATCAAATTAATGCTTCTTCTCTCTGTTGTTAGCTACTTTAAGTCATACTCCTTCTTACTTTCAAAAAGGATTAGGGATTGTTGAGTTCTAATTTATTTCTTCATTGCATCAGACAAAGAACTGAGAAATGGGCAGACACCTCCTTGATGGGAGAATGGGAGATGTCATTCTGTAAATAGGTTTCTCTTATTGGTTAATGAATAAAGCTCTGTTGGACTATGGGAAAACAAGATAGGCAGAACTAGGAGACAAGGAGGATTCTGGGAGAGGTAATAGAGAGGAGTCAAGATGTAGGCCGTGATAGGATAAGAGGTCTGGATCCTTTCTCTGGTGGAAACACTTAGATGAAAAGAAATGAGTTAATATTTAAGACAGAGCTAGTGAACTAGCCATTAAGAAGCTCTGCCATTGGCCAAGATCTTTATAATTAATACACTGTCTCCATGTGTTATTTGGGGCTGAAGTGGCCCTGGGACCAGGCTGGTGGGAAACTGCTCATAACACCTCCTCAAGTTAAGCACACACATTCTTAAAGAAATATTATGTACACAAAACAAACCTGGGTGCTGGGGAATTTATGTCCCCAATTATCTTTTGACTCTTTTATTTAACTACCAATTGACCTAATATGTTTAAAATTGCAAATTTCTAACTGTGTGCTTTGTAATATCTGGCCAGGAGGCCTCCTCACCTCAAGGTAGGCATCTTATGGATTTTGTTGAACATTCTATCCAGTCTCTTTAGAATGAGGATAAGGGCTGGCCTCACTGCTTCTGCTGACCAGTCGGTAATAGGTAGCATCTCCATGATGTAGCGCCGAAGGCCTCTGCTCTCCATTGTCTGGGTGTCATATGGTGCTAACTTCAGAAGGGAGTGTGCAATTTCTGCCAGCCTAAAATCAGTTGAGAAATAATGAGCAGAAAATGCCACAGTGGGAATATTTCTACACAGTGCCATGCCTATCAATACCTATCAAAACACCAACTTCCTCCCTGGTACCCTCTATCTGCTTGCCTAACATATGTCAATATAATGATATGTGCACATGCATAGTCATGGAGAATCATGGAATGTTTCAGAGAGTAAACATGAGAAGCAATTTAGAAAGATTAAGGATGGGCCAAATGTATCTAAAGAATGTTACTTCTTTATGTATGTGACAGGTCTCATGTTACCCAGATTGATGCTGAACTTGCTATGTAACAGAGAATGATCCCGAATTTCAAATCCTCCCAAGTGCTGGAATTACAGACATCTGTTACCATGCTTGGTTGTATGTGGTGCTAAATTCCCAGAGAATATAATTACACACACACACACACACACACACACACAGAGAGAGAGAGAGACAGAGACAGAGACAGAGACAGAGACAGATTATTAATTAGAGGTTACAATGGGAATATTGTGCTCTTTCTTTTCTCATATATTAGTGATAGCATTTTAATAAAGAGAAAAGTTGATAACAGCAGGAAAAGTGATTGAATGCTTGAAAGGATCTACAGGAAAACCTCTTGGCACTCCTTAGGTATAGCATCTAAGCCATTTCCTACCTCTCCAGTGCTTGGATTCCATAGCATGTACCTCATGTGGCTAGCTCCACAGATGGGAGAACTCGTTACTGTCAAGAGACTTCATTCCACTTTTGGAGGCGCACTGTTAGAAACTGCTAACATGTGAGGGCTCTAAGTTGTCTCCAATGTCCTCTTGCTAGGCTTAACTATTATGAATTCACAAGTTTCAGGCATCATCTTATTGGCAAGCCATCATGCCAAGAAATAGTTACCATCCCTTCATACTCGCCAACTTCATTCCTAACTGGACACCATCCTGACAACTGTGTGTGAGTGTGGGTAGCCCAAAAGAAATGATTCAAATAGCTCACACACTTGTATTGTTTATTACTTTCTCATAAAAGCGTGTCATGGAAAATGGACTGTTTCTTAGATTGTTTGTATCCAGTTAAGGGTGGTATTATCCACATAATCTCTTCTAGAAACCTTCACCTTATCCCTACACATTCTTAGAAATTCTACTGTAACACATAACCAGTCTAAACCAGCTTGGGAAACTTAGGCTCTTGTAAACCATATTTTGTTGAAGAAAGTGAATCAATATGACTAAATATAACTCTCTGTTTGGTTGAGTAAAGGCTAGAGTTTAGCTCTCAAAAAAAGAGTATATTTTAAAGATAGCTTTGAGAGATATGTTTGAAAAATGATCTATCTTTAAGATTGACAGCAATATTTTGAACTTGATATGAGAGAAAAGTTATAGATTAATAATATATGAATTTCTTTAACCTTTGGTTGTTAAAAATGGGTTAGTGGTGAACCTATGAGAAAATTTTTCTTTCATACGGCGTTTTCAACCCTACCTGCACGGACACCATGTATTTGTACACATATTCTTGTTTCACGAGAAAATCAAGTTACTCTGGTACTTTTCCAAAAGAAACTCAAGAGTTCTTCTTATTGGGAAGAGAGGAGAAGATAAAGAGCATGGGGGAAAGGTGGAGTGGGGAAGGAAAGAGAGGAAACTGAAGGCAGAGGGAAAGGGGGAAAGAAAATTGTAGATGCTACTGCATTGGTAACTCAGGAGTGGGTAATGAGACAAGGAATTCCTTCTGAACAGAGAGAATCTAAGCAAGAATATTTTCTCTGGGAGTCTTGAAGTCAATCGTGTATCATGCAAATGCAGAGTATAGAGTCCCCTAACACTGCTTCTTAGCACTTTAGCTTGGTCCAAACTATTTGCGCATGTTCAGTATATGTTATCTGGATATGATGGATATCATTCCCTTCCTCCTTTTTCAATGGAGTTTTTCTATTTGGGTAATGCCAACTCTTAAACTTTTAAATATGATTCACAGTGCCAAAATTCACATTTAGTTTGACTTACATTTCCTCTGACCCCCACATTTAAATTACAAGAAACATTAATATATGTTGGCACTGTATCAATGTATTTGGATCTGCCACCTACTCCTACCCTATAACATAGAACATCTATATTTAGTCAAAGAAACATACACTCGCCTTTCATCAGAAGCTTGTTGCTCAGGAGTACATTAATAGAGGACATTTGGTTTAAATACTCTCTGGGAGATGTAACGTTTGCTCTCCAATAGATCCAGGCTATGGAATAGCTGTCCTCTCCCACTAACCTGGCTCCAGAAAGCTGGCTTGTGACAAATCACATAATGACAATATGTCAACTATCTACACAGCTATGCAGAGCCAGCCCGTATCTATTATAAGGACGCTGTGGAGAACACTGCTGTTTGTATTCTCCTTTTCTTTTCAGCAAACACCAGGAGCTATTGCTTGCTCTTTTATTTATGTCCTTGTTTGTTTGTTTGTTTGTTTTTGGGCAGAATCTCTTTATGTAACAAAGAGTATCCTGGAACCTTGAAGATAAAAATGGCCTTGAAATTTTGACCCTTCCACCTCAAAGCTCACTGATTACTGGTATCAATAACTGTGACCAAAATTATTTTTAATAAGTATTACCTCACCAAGCAACAACTATTTTATTAACATGGTGGTTTTTATAACTGATCATATTTTGCTAGTTGCTTTAAGACTCCATACATTTGACCTCAAATTTATGGTTTATTAATAGATCTAATATTATATCTTATTTTTTGTGCTAATCTTATCACAAACATAAATATTTATGTGACAATTTTACTTTTTTTCTGACTCTCTAGTTAGGGTGTGCTTTTGTATTATATAGTTCAGTTGCCTGAAAATGATGAATAACTAATTATACAAGTGATTTTAATACTGGCAACCATGTTATTTTCTTTTTTTTTTTTCTTTTGAAACAGACTATGATATCCTTGAAAATTAGGGCTTTATTTTGTAACCCTAATGTCTAACATAATACAGATTATTTTCATTAATGTTATCATCTTTTGTACCTTAAATCCACACCAAGTACCAAGTAGTTACTTAGGGCTTGTTAAACCTTAGTAAGTGTTACCCTGTAGATGGTGCTCCAGGCATCTCTGATGCTATTATTCCTTCCCTGAACTGTCCAAAGAAGAGTTATCGAATATCGTTCAGCCCCTACACACACAGAGACATGCACACACATACACTCACACACAGAGAGACAGACAGACAGAAACAGAAACGAAGAGATAAATAGGCACAGATATATACAGAGAGACAGACAGACACACATAAACAGACACAGAGATTCACAAGATGTTTACACAGACACATACACAGAGATACACACACACACACACACACACACACAGAGTGACACATGCACATAGATGCAGATACACATGCATTCTAATACACACACACACCCAAGACAGACACACATAGACACCATATTACACTTACACACAGGCACATGCACATGCATATTGACACAGACACATACACTGACATGTATACACAGAGACACACTCATGCACAGATACACGTACTACCACACAGAGACACATATGTACATGCATACTGACACAGACATACAAGTGAACACACACACACACACACACACACACACACACACACACACACACACACACACAATGCCTGTCAGTAGTAATCACTTTATGACTCTGGAAATGTGACATTTGTCTATTCAGATAATTAATCTGATCAATTAGAGGGGATCTGTGGGAAAAGAAGGGGAGGGTCTGAATAGAGCCCTCAGTTGCCATGGCAATAGGTTCTTGAAACACTGCAGCCTTCTGTCTGGGAGCTGCACTTCCCAGTGTGAAATAATCTCCTCATCACTGCACAGTGGGCAGGCCTGGGGCTCTCCAGCATGGATGGGTGTGTGCCAACACCTCAGCAGAGGAGAGAGGCTGGAGGAGAAAGTGCTTGCCTCTGCCTAGTGCTTCTGTCCTGGGTACTTTCACCCAGCATTTACCACATTCCCTTGAAAACATAATTTTAATAAATAAAAACAGAGGCTTACTAATCAAGACATTGGTCTGTTCTGCCAAATTACAATGCTGTTTTTGGATGGTTAGGAGAGAACTGTATGTTTAATTCTATAGCTATATTAAAACATTTCAAGTAAGTCTTTGTTAACCAGGGAAGTTTTCTTTGAAGAAATTCATGTGACTCTTCACAAACTGTTAGAAATACAGCTACTAGGTCCTCTGGCATTTAAATATCTGTGAAAACAGTAAATTATGGACTGAATTCTCATTTTAAAATCATTCCCTCCTTTCTAACCGAGATCACTTTAATAGGCAAAATGTTTACTTTTATCAGAAGGATCTATATAAAATGTACCCAAGTCACAGGAAACAAATTATTTTAAGTATCTCATTCATTTTCCTGGAGGAAGCCCCGACAGTCCAGCTTGACACATATATTCAGATGCATGGCTTAAACTCTTTACACATGCTAAGGTAGAGAGAGGTAGGTACCTCATGTGGGACTTTACATCCAGCAGCTCCAGGGCAGTGACCCGGGGTTCCCCAGCCAGATTTTGCAAGATCTTCAGCCTTGGCCCACAATGCTTATAGAATTCTGTGCAAATATTCAGCAGAGACTCCCTGGGCCTTCTGAATTCTTCTCGGGCAATTCGTTCATCTAGCTCTTCTCTGGGAAGGCCTTGCCCCTCCTCCAGTAAGTGAAGGTTTTCCCTGGGGAATTGTGAAGGATTAATGAGGGCTCTGAAAATGTGGGTAAGTGGTTACTCTGAGAGCAGGGTATCACACTACAGAGAAATATGATCCCTACTGGGTTAAGGGTTTGGTAGATAGAGCTCCACAGAAGCTCCTTGGGAGGATGAAGACAATTTTATTTTCCCAGGAGACTGGCAGTGCCACACTGTGGTGGCTTTCCCTGGGCCATTTCCTGAGGATTTACATGAGAACAGTTTTGTCATGCATCGCTGGATGAGTTAAAGGGAATTAGAGTCCAGATCTAAGGGCATTGGTCATCTCAGTGTGTCAGAAGGGTATGAAATCAGAACAAGTCTTTCTGTACCTGATAAAGTGAAGCTTGGCTCCTTGCTCCTGGTACCTGCCAATCAGAAGGACATTCTTCATGAGCCTCAGAGCAAGAAGGCTGAGACTTCCTAGAGACTTCATAGACAAAAACCCTTGGAGGAACACACTTAGATAAACGCAGACACATGTATTAACCCTGCAGATTCTATCCTTTTTCATTTGGCCACCACATATACCACAATTACAGCTCCCACGAGACTTGTTTCATTGTCATATGAGGTGTGTAACGAAAAATTTAAGGATCTCCATAAACTCATGGAATATAGCCAAAGGAGGAAATAAAAACAAACAAACTTTGAAATCTGAGCCTTATCATTGAATACTATTTCTGTTTCAGGTGATGAGAGAAGGGAGTGTGTTTTATTTCTAGTATTTTGGAAACATGAGCTTTGTAACTGGTTGGTAATCAGAGCCAGTTCTGAGACAACCTAGAAAGACAGTGGAACTATGGAGTACGGGAAGCAGAGGGCCTCTCTACCCTAAGGCCCAGTGAATTCTTTGGTCAGCTTGGAGTCCGACAGACCAACACAAGTGCTACTTTGAGTTTCTCCATGATAATTTTCAAAGTAGCTGTGGTATTTTCTTGTGTCTATAAACTCTCATCCTCTTTTCTTTATCTTAGAAGGTTTTCCTCACAGATTTTCACACTTAATATTGTGGGTTCTTTTGATTGCTTTGCTTTGTTTTCAGGATTTCTTTCATTCCCAGCCACTAAAATGCAACCGAGAGGCCACGGAAGCACAGGGCACAGTGAGTTACCTGGTGTTCACTCCGGATGACATGGTATGATTGGCTGTGGTTGTTCCTTTGTGACCTTGATCGCTCCTGCTCATCTGTGGAGCTGTCATTGGCCTGCAACAGTAACAGTGGTTTCCAGAACAAAGCAACACGACTAGAAACATTCATGAAACCCTCAAGTGGAAGCCCACCTAAGTAAGTCTCCAAATCTTAAAGGGATAGGCTGTCCAGCTTTGTCCTGAGTGGCCCTTTAAAGACAAGGTTGATTCCCAAGTTATGTATACTCATCAAGGCTTAAGTTCTATGTCTTGGTTCTCAGAAGTAAACCATGACTCTTCAAATAAGACATGTGCTCAATGTGTTAGTGTTAAGGGATAGTAAAGAGATCATTCAACAGTTCTTCAGGTGGGAAGCAGTCCAGCATTCTAGATAACAGTTAGAGGCAAGAGGAAGTCTGCACCAGAATTACTTTGTATTTCTAAGAAATCATTATATAATGTAATAACTCTTTTAGTGAAAGTTATACCTAAGCTTAGTTTCTGTAGGAAGTGAGTAAATTTCTATTTTAAGTCAGATGTTTAATAAGTTTCAAGTGACTTCACTTAATGTCTGTTGGCTCTCCTTTAGTATTAAATAAATCCTTGCTCATGTATTGGCATCTGAGGCACAGAAAGGATGCTGTAGGTTTTTCATAGTATTTACCCTGATGAAATATTTATGGCCTGATTGTTCTGAATGCTAACTGCTGTATATGATAACTTTCAGGAGTAACAGAAGGTCATCTTTTTCCATGCTGCAGTATGATAGGTGGAACCTAAAGATGGCCCCCCAGGTCTTAGTTTACTTAATGAATATGTTTAAAAATCATATTTTATTATTATTATTATTATTATTATTATTTGGTCTGGGAACACAGATTTGCAGAACAGGGATTTGATGCCTTATTGCCAGCTTGGGGAGTGAAGGGGACCATGTGAAAAAATAAGATGCCTTCTAAATGAAGAGTGGTTCCTCGTGGAAAGTCGGCAAAGAAACTGCTCAGACGAAAGCCACATGAAACCGTTCCACCAAAAACTGAATGATCTAGGGAGTGGGTGCCCCCTGACCTTTGAGATAATCACTCAGGCTGACCAATGCCTTCATTTTCTTTCTTTGAGTCCCTGAGAAGCCTGATCCATCGTGGATACTGTTCCAGGTTTTGTTTTTATCTCTAACTTTTGATAGAATTATTAGGAACCTAATATACATATAGTATACTTAGGTGATGCCCATGTCACTGTTAAATATCTCTTTTCATGAGATAATAAAATTAGCAGTATAGATATGAAAGGGGATTGTTCTTTAAAAGTAAGAAACAAAAGAATGGGCAAGAGCATGAGAGAGGCTTTGGGGGAGGGGTATAGAAGGGTATGGTAGGAATGTGGGGGTGGGAGTAGTCTTGATGAACTCTATGATACTGCATACAGTGTGAATTGTCTAACAGCAAATTTAATGAATAAAAAAAAAACAGTAAAATCAATTATGTTGTAGTTCCTACTAGCCAATAAGGCTTTCTTCTTTAGTAAATGATAGTAAATGCAGTAGAGTATTTTAAGCTACAAGACTTTACTTGAATATTTATTTTCTTCCCATGGGGGTGGAGATACACATGCCATGGCATTTGGACAGCTCTGTGGACTCAATTCCAAGGACCCAGTTTAGGTTACCAGGTTCTCAAGATGAGAACTTCCTTGA
The DNA here is from genome assembly GCF_943737965.1 of Phodopus roborovskii. Lineage (NCBI taxonomy): Eukaryota > Metazoa > Chordata > Mammalia > Rodentia > Cricetidae > Phodopus > Phodopus roborovskii. The sequence goes on along the minus strand of NW_026126460.1, from coordinate 13,421,673 downwards.
TCCAGCTATAGGGTTTTAAATGCCCAAAACTTTATCCAAAACTCTTCATGGGATTTTAGGCAAGTAAATTTTGAATTTGGGATGTGTTTACTTCATTTGTCATTATCAAAGGCAGAAAGAACTGTGGTCATAAAATGTGAGAGGAAGCAACCACAGTAGTTTTTGGGAAATTTTGATTACTGTTCCCACCTGTTAGGACACAGGTGCAGAAGGAATAGACTAAACTCCAGCCTTCTCTTTGGAAGCATCTTCTCCCAAGGCTTTCCTGAAACTACCAGAAAAGCTCTGGACTACTCACTGGAACAGCCACTTTATCCAGTAGGTCCTGACTCTGCTTTCCACCTCTTCCTGTTTACTCATTTTGGATGCAGATGAGCATTTCAATGGCACAAGACTTTGGGGCTCTATTCTGCTTGCCTCGGTTGGCAATGTGGTTATCACTATTCATGAACAATCATTCCACTAACTATCACCCGCATATTACCTCTCAAAATAATGAATAGGATCAGGATGATGACTTGGTGGGAAAGATGCTTGCCTCCAAAGCCTGATAAGCTGAGTTTGATCCATGGGACCCATATGATAGAGGGAGAGAACTGATCCCTGGTCAGGGTCAGGAGTGAAATTCCAAGCAGGATTTTTGGATGAAATGAGGATACACAGAATGAAAGAGCAAAGACACAAAGCCAGGATGGTCCCCATCAGCACCTCAAGGAAGGACTTGCCTTTCCTGCTCTCAGGCCATCTTTGCCCACCTACATTCCCCATCATGTCCTTCCTGCTATATGTCAGCCCATCTCCTTCTCTTCTTGAAAGCTTCTTGAACTCTTTTTAGGGCTGACCTCTGATGCTCATGTGACTTTCTTCCCAGGATCTCTCATTTTTCTTTCCCCTGGAATTACTTAATTCAATTCCATGACAAATCTGTTCCTTCTGGAATAGAGTAACCTTCTGATGTTTATATTTGTTTGGGAGTTCCTAAAAGTATAGTTAAAAGTACAGCTCTTTATAAATAGTAAAATAATAGAAGAATGTTTAGTACAATTGCAAACAGACTTCTCAAAACAATTGAAGATGGTGAGCAAGATCATGCAGTGAGTGGAGGTGTTAACCCCAAACCTGACAATTTAAGTTCATTTCCCGGGACCCACATGGTAGAAGGAGAGAATCAGTCCTCATAACTTGTCCTCTGAATTGTGTGTGCATTCATTCTCTCTTTTCTCCATCTCCCCCCCAACAAATGTAAAAACTAAAAATCAATCAATCAGCCGGTTAAAATGTGGACAAAATCTTTATATTCACTAACTCACCCTTCTACCAAAGATTTGTTTACCACTGGCTTAAAACTTCCATGGAAACTCATCAAGTTATATGTAAATGTGTATTTAGCAATCATGTAGGAAAGTCATCATTGCTACTGCCGCTATGCAGTTATTATTATTATCCAAATAATTTAGGGAGTATTTACAGTAATAAGCCATAAGGGCCTGAGTAACTATCTCCAAAAAGACAGTTATCTGCAAACAAAAGTCAGGTTTTAGAGATATTTAGTTAACTAGTTTTCTCATCTTTTCAATGAAAAAAAATTGGTCTCAGGCTGTGGATATCTGCCTCTGAGATTACCTGGTGAGGACCTCCACACTGTACAAAAGGGCTTGTAGGGATGTGGCCAG